>NC_139930.1:6973450-7672200 GCF_963514095.1 Eutrigla gurnardus | reverse complement strand
GATTTTACTGCACACTCTGTCTGCAAAGCAAATTTCCCCTCATGGGCCAATAAAATGTTGAACTCAAATAGAATGAATGCTGTGGGCAGAGGAAGGGAGGGAACAGCCACCTAAGCGCCATCGCTCAGTTACAAACAGCTGTTCACTTGTGCGTTTCAGCCGTAACACTTGGTACAGCGTGTTCATCCAACAATGTCGAGAGCGTTGAGGTTGCTGGTGTTGTTTTTCCATATAGAAAGCCCCACCCCCTCTATTCTCAACACCCTTCCTGCCGTTGAGAACATTCCTAAAACCAGACGGCCGCAGCAAGGTGTCTAACCATAGGTGACAAAGCCCTCCAGACTTCTGTGCAGACGTTCTGTATGTGTTGCACATGGTCTCCGTGCACACATGCATACAGGTGTGTGTGTGTGTGTGTGCTGAGGGGGCAGCAGTCTGGGCGGATGTATGAACATGCGAGGCCTGCAGGCATCAACAAAGAGTTAATCACTCTTTCTCGACTGCAGGCAGAAGAAAAAGCCACAGAGGAACCCGGTTATCTGACATATGATCTTTTTTCTCAAGTCTCTCATATGCACAGTCATTTGTGACAATAATGACAAAGTCACAACTTCCATTTGTACTCATTTCTGAGGTGACCTGAACGTGCCAACGTCCCCTCGGTATCCTCCATCTCATCAGTAATCCAGACTCTTTAGTGGCTTGTGTAATGGATCTTCTGTTTATCATAATTACAGCCGTAGCCTCTAATCTTACAGGCTGGTTTAAAGGGCCATTCCACCAACGTTGAACTCGAGGCCTGTCGTTTTATTGCGAGACGGATGTGAAAGTCGAAAAGAAAAAAAAAAATGTTCTAATGCACTTCGTCTCGACAAGATCTGGAAATACAAGCTGATATCTGGTTGAACAGCTTCAACTGTCCTCAATCCCTGCGGGGCTGACTCAGAGGAATGAAAACCGAGAGGGGAAGAACCTCTAAAGTCTGGCAATCGAGAACTCTGAAGGCAACGTTAACTACCCAAAGGTGAAAACGTAGAACACACACACACACACACACACACACACACACACACACACACACACACACACACACACACACACACACACACACACACACACACACACACACACACACACACACACACACACACACACACACACACACACACACACACACACACACACACACACACACACACAGATTGTTAGGACGTTGAACAAATTCAAAATGTTACCTTTCTATTTTTATTATATCATCTATAATGTTAATTTTCAATAAAACAATTCCAATAATTAGGAAATAAATTATTGCATTTTTATTTAATTATCCTGAATATCATCAAAAAAAAAATACTAGAATAACTTACATTTTAACAATATGTGTTGTATTTTATTTATTCATTTTAAATAAATCGGCTCTATTTTTCCACTTCTAAACCGTGATAGTGAGCAAGACATATATTTCAACTCACAAGACGATATTTATGATTATCGCAATCAATTTTTTTGTTTTTTATTCTCAGCCAAGATAAAATCTACATATTATCCCATCCCTATTTGTGGTAGCGATACCTTGGCTTTATCGGCGGATACAGAGCTGCGATCTGATGCCAGTGTTGTATGCCAAGCTGCATGTGTCACCATGTGGAAGTGACGAGGCTCATTCTTTTCAGACCTTGACTAAAATCAGAAACCTAAAAATGTATCGAATAGATCGGCCATATTTTCACAGATACCTGATCCAGCTATTCGAGTCATTATCGGCCCAATACCCGTTATCGGTATCCGATTGGTGCAACAATTCTGGGAAGTTATGTTCATTTTGGGAGCATGACAGCCGATCTTTCCAGTTTCATCTTGCCAATACTGGAAAATGTGAGGTTGTTATTGGCTAATAGGTAGTTTTGTTTTTAAAGTATTATGAGCCCATACAGGTAGCCTGAAAATGTGTGTAGTATAGAAACATAACTTGAGAGAATAGAGGCGATGCCCTTATATAAGCTACTACTGTTTTGTGCCCGCGGGCCACCTTGCCTTATTCTGTCAAAGTCTAAATCAAATCATGACTGTTCCCAAATGAGTTATTTTTCTGGATACAAAAGCCTCTGTGTGTTCAAAGCAAGCGTATCTCTCCCTCCCGCTCCCTCTCTCTGAAGTAACAACAACTGCATTTAAACACAAAGTTGGGATTGCTCTCAAATTTGGCAGAACGAGGCGGGCTCACTGGGATCAGATCTTATTTTCTTGCCAGTGTAAACCTCTACCTGTCTGAGGAAAGAAATATGGCAGATATCCTAAGCCTGTTTTAAGTATCTTGGCAAAGTGCTTTGTTTAAAAAAAAAAATCTTCCTTCTATAAATATAAAAACATTCAAGATTGACTTAACATTCACCGTGATGATAACGGCAAACCTACTATTTAATACTGAGAGCCAAGCATTAGTAGAAACCACCTTTATCTCACTATGTTCCTGTAGAATGTGTAAATACAGCATTCAATTATGGGGATTAAAAAACAAAACAGTGGCGAGCAAATAATCGGATATGCAAAAATATACAGTCAAGATATGCATTTGTTGCACATAACCTTCGCCTTCTCTCCAAACGGCTGCCTTCTGCTCACACCCAAACAGCCACCCACTAGCACCCACGGAGCACAGCCGAGGTGTTTTGCATGCCGTGGGATTTCCGTGGCCCTGTGCCCAGCAGTGCGTGGAAGCCCCGCCCCCTTGGCATCTGGCGAGGTGACAGACAAACATATCGGCAGCGGTGAACACCGGGACACCTTCTCCCGTTCCCTGTGACCTCAAAAAGAAACCGGCGGAGCGGTGAGAGACGGTCTTAATTACCTCGCTCTGCTTCTGCTGGGCAAGCTATAGTGTTTACATGTAGACACACGTGTCGGTGTGAAAACACTGGAGTACACCTGAATGTAAAGATTTAGTTCAACCTCACTGTGGGTCCACGATCTAATTCTTCTTCTGCCTCTGAAGCGAGGAGAAACATCAAACGCATCATTCCAGCTTTTGATCATGTTGCACAGATACATATTATTACAACATGGAGAGCAATGATCCACTGTGGCCGAGTCACTTCATGACCTGTCGCCTGGATGCAGAGCAAATCATTATATTCCATCCTGCTGCATTATCTACGCGACTACTTTAAGGGAAATACAGCATTTTTTTTCAAAATCTGTGGTTCTCATTGGGGCCAATTATAATTAGCGCAGGAAAAAAATGTGGGCATAACGCAAATATAACGGGGGAGGATAACATATCTAGGATTCACTCAATTCGTCATCCCTCTCGAGTGAATAGCCATCAAAGCCCATGTGCTCATAACTTAATTACAAAACACATCAGAACCGCCAAACAGCAGAGTTATTTTCATGCATTACCATGATCACAGAAGAGGAGACGACAGTTGTATATATTATTGAAAACATGCCAACTTGAGGATTGCGGAGGAGAGGAGAGGTTAGTCAGTCTCTGACAGCTACCGTTTCTTTAGTTTGCTTTCTTGGCAGCCTTATAATTTCACAAAGCAACTCCAACACGCTGTGTTCTTTCCTGCTAATGTACTTTCTGTGTATATCAGTGTCGGCGAGGCAGAGGAGAGAGTCCTGGCTGGAGTAGGGCAAAGCAACGCTCCTCTCAATGCGAATTATGAGTGGGATCTGGTCAAATCCTCACAGAGGCTACGTTTCCACATCAAAAGAGTGGCTGTACGCACCCTGAATACTGCCAGCCCGCAGAAAAGCCATTCAGACACTCGGAGGACCTGCAATAAACCCTGAGACCGACGGTGCTCGGATGATTCCAGCGCTGAGCAGTGAAAGTGCTCCCAGCAACAGCCCAGTTTCTGCAAATCCAAGCTGTGAGCGTAAATTACTGCCGAGGAGCTTCATTATTATTTTTAATCGAGCAAACATTCCCTGGTTTCTTGCTTTTTACTAGATTAAAAGAATGCACTTCGATAAATCCTTTTAATCCACCACTTTTAATCACCACAAATTATGGAACTTCGACACAGAGGGAAGGACAGAGGATAGAAGAAAAGGGAAAGAACATAATCGTTTTTTTCCTTCAGTGTTCCAACCTTCTAACTAAACACTTTAAACAACAGACTGAACGCCAAAGGCAAATTCCTGAAGTGATCGAGCACACGAGGTGCAAAGGTCAAGGTCTGAGGCACGAAGGGCAGTGCGGCCGTTATCAATAAAGACCTCCTGCGAGCGAGGAGCTTCTTGCACAAATAATTAACAAGCCTCTGAGTCATTTCATGATTTGCGCATCAAAAAGCCTCCCAGCAGTTTGTGATTGGTGCTATGTTTAGAACACAAACAAGTGAGGGCTGCGGAGGGGAGAGAGCAGGAGAGCATGACAGGCTAAAATATGCTGGCTTTTATCAGAAGCCAGCGCTTAATGCTTTATAATGATCAGCAGAGATGTTCCGTGAAAGGGGGGAAAAAAGGAAAAAGTGCAGTTTACCGTAATTAAACAAAAACACACTCTCGCTGTGTTGGTAACTGGGGTGTAAATCTCATACGGTTTGGTTTGGATGCTGCCAGGGTTGAAAGAGGAGGGTGGGCACATAGCAGCAAGCACATTTTCTTTGATTAGCTTGAGTAAAAGGCCTCGTGGGTGAGATTGGGAAAGAGAGAGGGGGAAAGGCGAAAATAAGAGAGGAGAGGGAGAGCTGTCACTTTAAGCCATTAAGTCTCGCTATAAAACTCCTCCAATAAAAATGACAGCTGCAGCCCCTTTTTCTCAAAAGGGGAGCAAAAGCATCACATCAGGAACACAAAACTGGACAGCCGTAAAAAGGCAAACTTGGCCAAATGCTTTTGGCAGTGTAATTCCACTAGCCCACTCCCACCACACACACACCTCCCGGTGGGGTGGGCACACACCCTCTCTCCCCGTGTTACCTTTGTTCCTGAGTAACTGCTAGAAAAGGAATGCGGGTCTCTCCCACACACACCATCATGGATCTCACTTTCTCATCAAAGAACATGAACTTCATTGGTTTCGGGGTGTCTGTCTGATGCTCGGGTTCCCTTATGTTCCCTCCAAAAGTTTAGTTCCACCAGATTGTGGGGAAACAAGTCTTTAGCAGGTGATGAATGCAGGCTTTTGGAGCAGGCAGACACTTTTTAATGGAAGTGGAAGTTTGGTAGCTTTGAGCTGTGCAAATCACAAAGACTTCAAGGTCAAGTTCACTTCGACACGGGTCAAAATCCATCAAGTTAGTGTTAGATTTTAAAAAAGGGATGATTTAGCGTGTAATAGTTCAACAGTCCCGTCTTTTTAAGAGAAAAGGATTTTCACAAAAGCTAATTAGGCTAATTATAATTGATGGCTGTACACTTCAAACAGTCCTATTGTAGTCATGCGGATAAACTCCCTCTATCTTCAGATTTTAGAGAGGAGAAATTCAAGACACCCAATAAAGCCAGCCAGGAATGTGCAACATCCAGCTGGTGAAACTCTCTTTAGGTGAACTACATAGGTGCCAACATATTTGCCACAAAATAATCAACCGAGCGGTAAATGTATACCGATCTACCTGACCTTACAGGAAAGGGGCTTTTCACCTCTCACTCAAAACACTCTCCTTTCCTTTCAGAGCTGCACACTCTATTCCACTGACAGACTCGGCCACGATTAGCCTCATATTGCTCCGACAAAAGGACACAGTCTCATTTCAGTGTCATCCCTTCAGTCTTCATAGCTCTGTCAGATATAGCGAGTGTGGGGGGGTTGATAGAGGGATCATGCAGCACATCTCCATACGCTGCCAAAGGGGGGTGTCGTCATCACAGCCAACAACCGATCCATAATTGTAAGATGTACTCGCCGTCATTTCAAACAGTTGCATGTCAGAATGTCTAATGCAGCACGACAGATAATTACACTGAGTAAGCGGCTAATCGATACGTTCAAGGACTTCGCAGATAGTGCCGTCCTTGAAGTGGCCAATTACCAATCAGCACTCGAGTGGACCTTTGATGGAGCAGGTTTCAATATAAAAAGGGGGCGATTTAAGGGCCCACGGATCGGGACCGTAGGCGATGAAAAAGCTGCTGACGCAGCATGTGGTGTGGCCCCGGAGAGAAAGTGTTGCTCCTCATTTAAAACAATCGAGCGTTGAGCCTCACACCATCCGCGGAGGCATTCAGATAAGACTATGCTGTCATCCGCCTGCATGAGCTACTCTGGTGTACGTTCAGGCGGACTGAAACTCAAATCACTTTCAGCACGGACACACAATACGTTGCACCTGTAATAACAGCCCCGTCAGTGTGTTAACGCTGGCGGTTTAGAGTATTTCTGGGAAGCCACATAAAGGGCGTTGTGGCAACAGTGTCGGCGTGCAGGGCCTGTAACAGAAGAAAGGCGCCCGGCGTCTCAGAAGTCCTCGTGAATCTCCTCTGTGCATCCAGGCAGCTGATGATACGTGTCGGAGGTGTAACGTGACGCCCTCATGAAAGAGCTGCAGACACAATAAGCGGTCTGGCCTACAGCTTCGCGCTGTGTCTCTGCCACGGGGGACAAGGGTCCGCTCTGTTCACGTCGACAAACTCACAGTAGCAGCTCAGCATTAATAATTTACAGCGTTCGCGTGGGACAGTGTGTGCTTAAAATGGAAATTTAAAAAAAGGGAAAAAAGGAGCCCTTCACAAAATTAGACTTGGCCCAATATGAATGCTTTCAAAACGGAGTAAATCGTTAATGGATTCTAATTGTTGTTCAACTTTTTCTCTGAATTCATCCATTACTGGGCTAACTGGAATTATGACAGCTGTGTAAATGCCTTCATTTTTTTTCTTGTCTTTGCTCTCTGGTGAAATACAGCATGCACAATGTAAAGTTGCCACTTTTCCTCCACAAATAGGGCCAAATTCAAAAAGCCCTCCATAGTTTGTGATCCTTGTGTAATTTAAATTCCAAAACAAACAAACTCATGAGAACATGTCACCTGTTTTTTAGTTTTAAAAGACAAACACAGGCTGTTCTCAACTAGTCAGGCAACTTTGTTTGAGCACATGGCCGCCTTTAAATCCCAATTATTATGCTGCCTGACTTCATTTTCAAACCACCGGTAAGCCTACACTTCCAGAGTCAGACGGCAAGTTAAACCAAGTCACGTGAAATTCAACATAAAAGCTTTTTTTCATAAAAAAAAAAGGTCGTCACGCAAACAGCAACCAGATGAGTTCATAAAAACGCACACGACCTAAACACAACACCAAGGCTTACTGCAGACCACACATGCTACCAAAATAGAAAATTAAAAAAAGAAAGAAAACTGCTCGTGCAAGTTCAAATTCCTCCGTTTATGTAATAACGTTTCGTCTCGCGGAGCAGAGGCGCTAAAAGCACGTTGTCTCCTCGTGGACCCGACGTACGTTGAAAGTAAAAGTTCTGCGCAAACTTAAAACAACAAGCGTGCATTTATTTGCAGCGCACGTGAGCTATGCGCGCACAGTTTTATCCCGAGCGAGATGTCACTCCGTATCAAAGCGGAATGTCATCAGCCCAAACGGCGACGCTGGATGTGCAACACAGAAGGGGGACAACGTCTGCTTTTACTCGAGTTTAGAACAGAGACAAGGTCCGCTGAAAGCTCGTCAACATCCCCAAACACGTTGATGTAGGCTATCTGGCACGCGCTGTCAAACGAGAAAAGGGGCACACACACACAAAAAAAAAAGAAGAAGAAGAAAAACCGCGGACACGTTGTGCAGTAAAGAGCCGATGAAAGTCCTATCAAAACCCTGCTGTTTAAAAAAGCAACAAGGCTTAGTCATTAAGCAAACAAACTTACCCAATGACAGGAACGGTTTGGTTTCCATGTCTGCCTGGTAGGTTAGCTCATGCCAGCTGAGACGACCGCGTTTTGGGGAGTTTTTTTCCGCAGGCGGCTGCTCGAGCAGACCGGACCGGACCGGGACGCCGCTGCCTGCTGCTCTGGTCCGCTTCACCTGGACTCGACACCAAGCGACACGAGTGACAGGCCGTGCGCGCGCGATAGCCTTCAGGAGATAACCTTAAACGTGTTGTGCCTTCTGTTCGCTCGCTCAGCTGCTGCGCTCGCGCTCCTCTGCTCTCGCTCTCGCCGCTCGCTGTACAACAACTCCAACTACTGGATCTGCGCTGCAAAAGGGGGACCTGTGCAGGGGGTACTCCCACCGACGCAGGCCGGGCTGCAGCGACACCGCCGCTTCAGACGGGAGTTTCTTATCTTGAACTTTGAAATTAACAACACGCGCGCGCACACACGGAGAAAGACAAACACGCGGAGCATTTCATCACATATATTAAAAGCCCCGCAGATAGAGGTTTTTTTCCGAATCGCGCGGAGCCCTTTCAGCTACTTATTCTTTTCACTGCTTATCTCCTGTTATTTTAACCAGGTCACATCTGTTGAATCAGGGCTGTTGGCTCAGGAGATAGATGTTAGAGCTGTATAGGCCAAGTCTTCTCACCGCTGAAGCAATTAGCATATCTCTCTGGTGAAGCTGCTACAACATAAAACACTTAAATAAACATCTAGACAGAAGGGACGGGTTAGGGTTTGATAGCATTTGATCCGGTCTGAATCCACCCGGAATCGTTTGGGTTTAACTGGTTGAATGGATTGGAGGACTGCTGAATTTTTTTTAAATATTTTTCTAAAGAACTTAAAAAAATGTTTACATTCAAATTTTTGCCTGTATGTTTTAAGTTGAGGATACCTGAATCCCTGTAGTAAAACAAGACAAAAATAATTAAAAACAACCATCCCTAGTATAAGATATTGTGTTCATATTGCTTAAAACAAATTTAAAAAATAAAGACAAGTTGTGCTAAAGCTAAAATGTTCCACAGTTACAATATCAATGTTTGTCTCAAAAAGCCACCCACTCTACATCTGCTAATGCTTATTAAAATCCATACTGTGATCTTCCAATATGGAGCAAAAAAAAAAAAAAGGGAAAAAAAATATGTGTATGCATTTATTATGGGTGCATTCAAGTTTGGGGCCGATCCAGATAAGCTGCCCTCGGCTACAGCTCTCCAGCACGCTCACGTTGCATACCACCCGCTGCATGAGAGCAACGCTGCCCGTCACTGGGCTCGCTGCTCTCTCTCTTCTGGACATGACAGTTTATGCCTAATTCAAGCCACATCCATCTTGCGTGCACCTCCTCCCCTCCGACAACCAATCCTGCACACACGGAGCAAGGCACATGCTTCAGGAGAGTGAAAAATGGCCCTTCTCTGGCTCCGATTGAAGGAGAGCGCCGCAAATGCTACATTATACCCCATACTGTAAAACCCCGTTATGCATCGCACTATGGGAGCGGGTGTACGCTACACACACACCTCCTGCAGCCATCCTCCAGGCCTCTGTGATGAGCCTGCTCCTATTAAGTATTTGAAGGTCTTCGCCAGGTTTGTACTGAAGCGAGATACATAATTAATGCAATGCATGGCACATCAAAGATCAAAGGCAGTTGTGCAAAAAAAAAAAGAGTAAAGTCTGAGTGGGCACTGTTTCAAGGTATGTTTGTGTGTACATGTGTGTGTGTGGGTGAGTGTGAGAGAGAGAGTGTGTTTTTGTGTAGGTGTACAGAAACAAATGAGGATGGTCAATTATTCCGCTCAAGGGCCTCGCTTTTATGTGAATATGTCCTTCATCCATCTTCCTAGTCAACAATTGTCAGTCGTCAGGCGGTGTCGTGTTAGCGCGATGATGTTAAGTGACTTAATTGGCTGGGTAAATGCTCATCAAAGGGGGAGGGAGGGAAGAGCAGTGATTGGACATCCCATTAATCCTCAGTTCAGGAGGCTGTGTAGCCTCGGGCCTTCGCTCTGTAATAGAAGA
The DNA here is from genome assembly GCF_963514095.1 of Eutrigla gurnardus. Lineage (NCBI taxonomy): Eukaryota > Metazoa > Chordata > Actinopteri > Perciformes > Triglidae > Eutrigla > Eutrigla gurnardus. The sequence continues at coordinate 7,662,325 of NC_139930.1, read as the reverse complement.
CAGGCCTTTTTAAAAAAAAAAAAAAAACACCTCCACCGGGCCGGGTTCTCTCATCTGCCCGCTATGCCGAGCTATTTAATCCTCAACTTGGGCTGTGATTAATAGCGTTCTGACCCTTCACCTCCATCTGTATAAATCCTTTGGAGGCTGTTCCTGGCTCTCCTCAACACCTCACACCTCTGCTAGAAGAGGCCTTGAGTCTATACTTAACTCTTAATTGCGATATCTCTTGGCTCACTTCTTTCTGCTCCTTTCCTTCTCCTTCGCCGTGTTTTTTCCTCCACTTTAAGCAACATGTTCGGGCCTCAGGGGATGGGAGCCGGCCGTTAGGATCCACTCTGCTACGGTTGCTTTGACAGCCAACCTCCTCCTCTCTCTCCCTCTCTTAAAGTGGGTGATAAATGAGACAAGGGCCTTTTGGTCTCCTTTGTACTTTGACCATTCACAACAAGCTTATCCGTAAAAGCGATTATGGCTTCTTTCAGTGGCAATGACAATGGTGTCCAATCCTGAGGAATGTATGGACACATATACACTCCAACTTTTTCTATAGTTTATGATTTGTTCAATATAACGTCAGCAAATTGTGAACAATTCTAAGATCAGAGTTGAAGGTGATGTCTTCAAATTGCTTGTTATGTCTATATGTACACAGGAATGTAGGTCCTTCACATATCTCAATAAGCATTCAACTGATCTACTTCATACTTGGCGACTGTATTGTTGAGGGCCCACATGCAGTGTCCAAGCAAACACCATTCTGCGCTGCAGCGGGGGTGGCGCTTTTATGGCAACTCGTTGAATGCGGTTGACTTTCGCTTCTGGGTATCAACCTTCGTAGTCAACGAGTGCTGAGTGGTTCTTTAGAGCACTTCCTGTGTCCCGAACAATCACAAGAAAAGAAATGATATATCGCTTCGATAAATGACTTGAATTTAATCGGCAGACTATTGGAATCCTACTTTTTCAATTATCTCAAATTATGATAAGCCTCTTAAGGAAATAGAGGAAACTACTTAAATAAGTATCAGACACATAATTGATTTGGAGGAAATGTCTGACATTTGTGTGTGTTTTGTTTATTTTCTGAGGGATAAAAACGTGTGCTTGGAAGAAAACAAAAGCATGTGAGATCATTAGGGCGTTTGCTGAGGTGTTCAGCATTGTCCGCCCCGAGGGAGAGTCTTGATCGTCACAGGCCCGGGTTCACATTCTTTAACCCCGGGGTCAGGGCTTTGTCTGAGGATAGCACTGAGGCAACTTCCCCTGCGGAAATCAACAAGAGCTGACACACTGAACGCTGGAGACGCACACAGAGGCAGGAAGAGGGACCAGCACACACATGGTCATAAACATGGCTATTTTGTCTCAAACATTGGGAAAACCATAAAAGTGCCATACAAGTGTTTGGACACAAAAAACATACTTTTTTGCTGACAAATCTTGAATGCATGCTGCATGGTTCTAGATCTTTGGGGATTTTCCCATCTGGTTTCATACGTCCAAATTTTAAAATCATTCTTATTAAATGGGCTAGAACATGCTGGTAACGTCCACTAAAACACATCCAGTGACAGTAGCTGGTGTCTTTCTACGGGCCTCCTGTCATTTTTTCCCTCTTCCACAGAGTAAAAATGAAAACATAAGCCTATTATACAAATATTTCAGAAACATTTCCTGCTTTCCAATGTCGCGCCTAGGAAACACATTTCACCTCATTGCTCTTCTCTGTTTTCACAGACAGAGTTCATTACATCCGAGGTGATAAGAGCTTGGTGGATATCTGCCCATCAAATCCAACTGATGGATGATAGGAATCCAGGCACTGGGCCAGGTTGTGGTTTAAAAAAAAAAAATAAAAAAAATCTCACAATATTTTTCCTAAATGATCAGAGCCCATTCCGCTTACGGCTGTTATCAATATTGAACGTTACATCAGCTGTATCTGCTGGGTTTCTCGAACGCTGCCACGGGCAGACGAGACTCCCTCAGCGAGAACATCTGAGGCTCCGGCATGCATCATTCTTTAATATCATATTAAAGTGGAATTGGCTACATTTAAACAGACGCGGTGATAAATCTCGTCGGCATTTGGCAGAAGCTGGTTTTATCGCGGAGGGGAGAATCACCGTCCCTGCAGAGCATCATCTCCTCACCTACGATTGAGTCCAGCATTATTGCATGATGATGGAGCTGCCATGCCGCTGGAGCTGACAGATTGAGAGGCTGAATTATGGCTGTGCAAAGGGTTGAAGGTGTAGTCAAACATCCCCCCCCCCCTTTTTTTTTTTAGTTGAAAGAGGATAGGTGACTTCACGTCAGAAGGTTAAGAGTGTGATTCAGCTCATATGTCATAGAATTGAATTTAATCAATTTCACCAATCATCTGCGTAAGATTTCTCAGCTCAGTATTGTTTTCAGATTTTGAAGAGATTTGTTGTTTTTTTCTGTTGAAAGAATTTCACATAAGTGTCACCTTCAGAATGTCCTTTCCCCCCTTTTATCATTTTTATTTTTAGCCAACCTGTCACCGGTGAGATCGTTGTGTGCAGGCACTGACAATACAGCTGCTGATCACAGTTTTTATTATCAAATTCCTGCACTATTGCGTGTAATCTGTCCACAGATCTGAGTTTAAGTAGGAACATAAGACCCCTCTTATCCCGAGCCCCCTTTTACACGGCCAGGTCTGTTCTGAAATGATAGTAGACCTACCAATTTTATTATTTCCCCATTGTATGCTGAACGTTATGCATTGTTTGTGACATTTGACATTTTTGGGCCAATAAAAATCACCAGTCAAAGTGTTAACTGTCACTACATATACTTAAATCTCTAATTACCATATACAGAACATTTTAGGGGGGCTTGCCGTTTTGTGTTCCATTGTGGCTGATCCTGCTTCCTAATCCAGCTTTGCTTTGCAAGCGTTGTGACTTGCAATCGGAGAGCATATTGCCACAAAACGGGGGTCTGGTTAAATCCTACAGGCTGACAGATTAGGAGGTTAAAATGTCTATTTTTGTATTTTTTTTTAATCTTCCCCTTATGTGTTAGAAATGCATGGTAACATTTTAACAAAAACAAAAGAAACTACAGAAATTACAGAAGGTATATATATATATATATATGTAAATCTAGATGCTATAGACCCCAGAGAACAGAGAAGGCAGCATATATGGGATATTGGTCAATAGACGTGTCCTAAGCGACTTGCCCTGCAGTCAGTACAGTACAGCTGGGAGAGAGTGCAACACTGTTGGACTTCAGCTGGGTAAACATTCCCCACCGAGGCCAGAGATCTTGTGTACACACAGGGCACAGCGCACGTTCAGCAAGGGGGCCTCACAGCCGCCGCAAGGATGGATGGTCTAACCAGGCCAGAGTCCATGTGGGCACACGAGTCGGAATATGACAAGAGACCACCCCAGATGCTGAAACCATTAGGGTCTGATAGCAGCTTGCTTTAGGCTGCAGATGTAGCGCTTCCACACCTCTGGACTCCTGTTGTACACGTGTTGGGCAAAGGTGCAAACACACACACACACACACACACATGCATACTGTATGTTAAGCAATCCTCAGACCGCCTATGAAGGAAACAGACTCAATGGTGCTTGACAGAGTCGTTTCACTGAGGGGAGCGTTAGAGTAAAGAGTAGCAGGACACCTAAAGAACACACAAGCAACTCCATGCCTAAAGTAAACCTCTGTGGGGCAGACATGGTGGATGTCATAAAGGTAATACATTTTCCTTTGCAGAAATCAAAGTCATTTTTCCTGTGTTTGAAGGGAGTCCTGTGGAGATGTTAGGGCTCGACACTAGTGTGGTTGGGAGTGTGTGGTTCAGTTAGCCCAGGGGCTGCAGAGAGTGATGCTATTTCTCTGTATTATCTTCTCTTCGTAGGATGTCATGTTGCTGCTGTCAGGGTGACGTCACCCATTGCATTGGTTTGTGGACTGCCGTTTTGGGGTTCAGCATTTTTCTGGTGGCCATCGCCATTGCAACCAGAACTGACACAAGACGGTGGAGTACAAGCGAACGGGAAATTAGACATTTTTTGATGACCAGAATATTACGAGGACCGTTCATTAACCCAAAACTCACTGTTAGAGGGTCAGAGATCTAAGATGAAAACACAGGCAAACTTCCAGACCGGACAACGCCGTGGTAGCAACCTGTCAATCACAAAGTAGCAACGGCCTAAATCATCCCCTGCTTTATGGTCTATTTGACTCTAAATGGGATCATTTACAAAATGAACATCATGTTGTATTGAAGAAGACTTGAAACCAGTGATTGACACCATAAACTCATCCCACATATACCATCTTTTGTAGCGCTCACTTGGTTTCAGGGTATTAAACAGTACTTGACGGATTTTTGTGTAATTTGGTGGAATGTTAGCCCAAAGAAAATGATTTGTTGTCAGTATTTTCACTCATGATTCCTGATATATGAGGCAAAGCTAAATTTATAAGGCTTAAGGCATCACAAGCTAAGAACATTCCTGCCAAAACTGATGGGCTGCCATGTTGACCTTTGGCATAACAATCTTTTCAACACTCTCTAACAAATTCAATTCCAATCGACTCTTCGAGATTCGGTACATAAAGTCCTTGGACGAGGCTGAGAAAACAACAAGCCCTTTGATTAAAATCAAAGAATGCGTTTCGAAAGAATCTTCTAAGCCTCGGGGCCATGTAACTTGCTCATCACATCCCAAGATATTTTGAATTTTAAAGTATCAAAAGTCAAGCGGGAAAAGTGAAGAAGAAAAAAAAAGCCAGATTCTTTCCAAACCTTCCCTTGCTAGAACGGCTCTATCTTGTCAGCAGACCGCCGGACAGCCGCCCTTCCCTTTCACACATTATCTGCCTGTGAACTGTGAGCATAGGGCTGGATGTGTTTGTGTATGTCGGTGTGTGTGTCTGAGCCACACTCTCGCTGTGATTTACAGCTCCTCTCACACTCTCCCCTTCTGTCTGCTGGCTGGTCAACTGCCACGGTGAAGGAGGCTACAGTGACCGGCTACGGAGAACCATAAATCTGGACACTTCCTACCACCGTCTCCCACTTCAAGGGGAAGCCTGTTCTGTTGCAAACACGATTAACCCTCTTCCTCTCTGTCCACAACCCCCACGCACGCACGCACCCCCCCTCCAACCTCCATCCTCCTTCCCCCACCAAGAGGCCATGCTGGAGAGGAGAAAAAACACAAACAGGGCCTCCTTCACACCTCAGAGGCAAGAATACTTCCAGATTTGCCATCCCTTCCCTACACAGGAAATAACTAATAAAGTATACCCTCGAATTTGTATTGACTGTGCATAAATAAAAAAAATGATAAACAGTGTAAAAAATAAACAAAAGAGCATGCAAGGAGTTGTAGTATTCCTTCCCCACAATATGCTAAGTGTAAGAGCTTTTTTCTTGAAGTTTTTTCATGAGAGTGCTTCACTTCTCCCAATGACACAAGTCAGGAAAAAAAAGTTTTCAAAAGGCTTTCGAACCACAAAAGACTCGTTCAAGATGAGTGAAGCGATAGTCCCAGAATGCCAATTTTGCAGCTTAGTAAGGAAGTGTTCTCGGTGCTGGGAGGTTCAGAGCAGGAATAGAGACGTGTTGTCATTGAGCTGCCCGAATGCATCTATGAAATGTCAGATGAAAGTGTGTGTGTGTGTGTGTGTGTGTGTGTGTGTGTGTGTGTTGGGGGGGGGATGAACTGTGACAGCAGACTATAACATGAACCTTAAGCTGCAGCCTCCAGCCTGTACAGTTGAAACACACACGATTAACCACGTGCACACAAACTTGCATATCCACCTGCCTGCTTAGACACACATTAGACAGACACAAGCGTGAGCATGCAAGTGCACACATACATATACATAGAAAAAAAAGCCTGCACACACTCATTACTCACGGAGAAACACACACGGATGCTTGATCTCCTCGCTGTCAGTCAGGCTCAGTTCCGGCTGACGACGCTGATGTAACTTTTCCTGAAAAACTTCATACGGTCAAATCAAGTCAAGCCAGTCATGCCGAGGGCTAATCTATTCCAATGGGTATGGCTGGTTGGCTGGCAAATGATTTATTTTGTTGTTAATGTAACGTGACAGATCAATTGTTTGGGAAATGACTAAATGCATATCTGTTGGTTACCTTAAGTGTTTCTGTCTGTGCATTAGTTACTGCATGGAATACAGTCCTTTATTTATATGACAGCACTTTATTAGTTTGGTTGCTTTAACTCACATCAGCTAATGTTGAACTAACAATAACCTGAAATATGGTTTTCATGTTGAATTAACAATATGTGATAATGTTTCTGAAACATTGAACACTGAAAACCGGATTAAAAAAAAAAAAAAACAGGTCATGCAAGATGAGGACCATGTCATGGAACTAGAATGTCTCATAAGATGTTATAAATAATTGAATTATGACCTTCAGACTTGCTTCATTGAATCACAGAGCCTACATAAAGCATGGTTGGTGCTGTTTCCTGTATTGGAAGTCTGACTTCACCTGATGTTCTTGCTACAGTTGTGGGATCTTAGTGAGCCGTGGTGTAGGACTTGTAAATGTGAGGGTTTGCATTCTGAACGTGAAGTAGCCATGAAGCTGGCGTTTTTATGAGACAGTTGTGTACACATGACTGCTAAATGATGATGTATTTGCAGCCCGCATTAACATGGGAAATCCTGTATATACTGCGAGATGGCACAGGGATGTATACACACGGCACTCCTATATGTCAGCTTCCTACACATTGTGTTTCTGCTACCCTGAAGCATGTGAACAAGAGCTGGACAGGAACAGGATTTTAATATAATACAGTACCGAAGAAAAACAAAAGTTGAACAAAATAACATTTTCTTCTCGTCTAAAATTGTCACATCTTTTGCTGACAATTTATCGTCACTAAACTTTTTGGTAATGTGTTATACATATATCTGCCTTCTTAGTACAGCTGTACACTGTTAAATCAAGGTGCTAACTACAACCATCGGCTCATCCTCATAGGAGAACCCTTGTTGATTCCTAGGATCTTTTGCACACTTCCATCTCTAGTCTTTCAGAGGGTTCTACAGGGAACCCAACATAAACCATCTGTGAAAGATCTCACCCAGAACCTCTATGAGAGTTCCATTCAGAACTTCCTCTGGAGGTTCTATCCAGAACATTTCCACCTTCAGAGGTGCTAACAAGAACGCATCCAGGGGGGTTCTACAGAGAACCATTTTATATTCCCAGGGGTTTCATCTGGATCCCTGAAAGGCTGGGGCTGACGTGGTGCAGCACAACAATCCTGGTTCATAATAACAGTTTGTGGGGGTGGGTGGGTTACATTATCCTTGTGTTCATTTTTAACGCCAACGCTTTCACAAACATGAAAGAACTCTTTCTTCCAAAAAGGGTTTTTAATGGAACTTCAGTATAACAAAAAAGAAAAACACTTTCTTCAAAAAGAACCTCAAGAAGAAATAAGTGCATGTATCCACATAGTGTCTTTTTTCAAGTGCTCCCAATGAGGACAGAGCGTATGACAATAAAAAGAAAACCCAGCGTCCTTTCCCTGGATACTCATCTTTTTTTGTGTGGCCACAATGAGCAATTGAACAAAATATCAGAACTTTTCAGAAAATTGCTGGTAATGTCACTGTAAGAAAGCTTGTTTTGGTCACGTCTGTCTACTCTGAACATTATGTCAGACAGATACGATTACAACAAAGACCAGAAAGCCCATTTTGTACAGATGGGCCGGGCGGACACTGGAAGTTGCTGGTGAGTGCCATAAGTGTTTTCTCCGAGCGATTGTCCTCCTGGCTCTAAAGGTATAGCTGTCAGATTCAGTGGTGACAAGCAAAGTGTGGATGAGCACTGGACAAGCTCATCCCATGAACAAATCGATGGTAATGCATATAGATAATAACAGCACTAGTCTATCATGCAACGGTGGTTCTAAATTGGTGATGTGTTGTCAAGAAACTATTGTCATAGAAACATCACAAAGAAAACGCTCGGAGCTGGATCTGCTATTGAAAATACAATGTGGAGCGTTTTGAAACCTTTGCTTCTGTGTACCGGTCCACCTCTTAATCATCACTTTTCCTTTATTCATATTCTTAGATTGTGTGTAGAATAACACGGCTTACTGATGTAACATAATGACTCGATCATGGCACTCGATCATAAAAACATCTGCCTGTATTCATACTCCATGCGGGTACTGGTTCAAAATGAGTTATTGCACTGTTATAATGTGTGACATGCACCGATGTCCAAACAACATTTTAAGCATTAAAACATAAACTAAACCCTGTGTTCCTATTGGCTCTCCAGCTCTTCAGTGCCACACAGAAAACAGCTGCAGAGCCCTAATGACAGCACTCCAGCACATCTAATACTCCAACCCTGAAAAGGATATTAATAGCACGCATGAATAAGAAAGCAAAACAACCACGCAGAAGGTGAAAGCCAATAGTGACTGTATGTGTCACAGACATCCTGCTGATAATCCTCATGTCCTGTTTTCTCTGTAAACAGGTCGGTTTCGTGACTCCTCTGCTTGCCTCAGTGTTTTGATCAGAAGTGATTCAGCCGACACTCACTTCACCCAATCTTCCCGACCTTTCCTCCGCTTATAGAACAACTCTGATGTCATGAGCCCATTAGCCATGTAATGATTTACACCGTGAGGACCTGCGAAGGAGCCACCGGCTGCTCCTTTTGCCCCCAATTCCCCTCCTTCCACACCGACGCCTGAGAGCACGATGAGGTCATTATGTCATTAAAACAATAATCCCATTAATCAGGTCCCACCCGCCGTAACAACACCTGTTTGATGCGGCCGCAGGGATGGATTCAGCAAGCAGTCGGCATTTTTCATTTTCCTTTTTTTTTTCTTTTTAAGCTGGGAAGGAAATAAATAAGTGATGGAGCAACACTGTTTATGCAAATCTCATTTAACATGCGTCTTATGTCCTGCCACGCTTTCTTGGCAGCGCACAGCTGAGATTCGGGGGGCAAGTCTCAGCGCAGAGGCTTAATATGAGTGATTTGCTCTGTAATGATAATGCGATTGAGCACAGTGTTTGCGGCGAGCACAAAGGGGGCGCATGAATGAGAGAAGGTTTGGTGTTAAAGTGTGAATGATCTGGAGAACCCGGCCCTACTTCTCCCAAAGCTCATCCATTAAAGTGTGTTGGACCTCACGGGCAGAGTACAGTCTGCTGTGTGTGTGTGTGAATGGAAAACACAACATATGGAAGTCTTCAGTGAGTGAAGCCTGCTATTGTACTGCACTGATGTATGGGTGTAGCTGATGGATTGCTGTCAACATGTGGTATTTATTATATTTATTGTTGTGTCACTCTGGCTCTCACCCGCCATTGTTCGCTTCACACTCCTCCAGCTTTTTAACATCTGCTGAGTTATGGACACTGTGGTGAAGTTAGCAAGCATGCAGGGAGAAGTCTGAATATTCAAAATATTTTGAGGGTTTTCATGTTTCAAGATTCAAATGTCTTTTCCTGTAGGATTTAATCATTCTGTCCTGGATTCAATTTACTCTTTCTGTGTCTGCCAAACATTTTATTTTTGAAAATATAAATAAGATCAATAATTTAATTTTGGCAATTTATAATAATCAGTCATCATGGGGATCATGTGACATTAACAGCCCAATTCAATCAGCCCAGTCGTAATCATAAAACATTTTACAAATATTCATTCTTCACAGGAAGGTTTAGGCAACAAAACCCACTCAGCCAGATTGAGGAAGAGAGTGTTGTTGACATTAACTTGATTTAATAGACTCATATGATACCATTTTTTTCCACTGGAGCATTTGATTTATTGATTGTTTTCTGGATTCATTTGAATTATATTTCAACAAATAGAACCACAAAGGTTTCCAAACAACATTACTCACCCTGGTTTTGGATAATCATCCAATTTGACTGAGCATCTAGAAAGGCATTTATCTGTCATTAAGAAAGGATCAAGCATTCACTGTTTCTGTTAGTTTTCAATACTTTGTTCCAAGGAACCATTGTGATTACTCACAAGTATTGAGATTTAATTACCAGCCCTCTAATATTCCTCTTCTTTCTGCCAATGGACTATTAGTGAAGCCAGATTTGATACACAACATTTAACTTAACAAGCAAACAAATACAACATCAGATTTGTTTTGATATTTGGTTAAATACAAGGCATCTTCTCAATGATTAAAGTCAATATACAAAATAAAATGGTCCATGTCATGGATGGGCAATGGTAATGGATTTATGATTTCCATGTGATCATCCGTAAACCTATTATTTTTAAAAGCTGTTGATTCAATCTAATCATCAAAGTGTTTCTAATTCAAATGCAAATAAAAAGGTGAATTATACGATTATGAAAAAGCGCCTGTGTGTCGTGCTTTGCTGGTGATCCGGTTGTAACCACGACATCAAAGCGAGATCACACGTCGGCGCGTTGGACGGATCCACTCTGACAGAGCTGCTGTCATCGGAGGCATCGGAAAAAGCTCCATAGATTTTCTTTTTTTCCTCATCATTTCATTTCTGTCTCTCCAATCTCTCCAACACACCCCCAACTCTTAATCATTAACCAGGCGGATTAGCATGTCCCTGCTGGGTATCCCATTCTCCAGCAAGGGGCCCTAGACTATTTCATCTCTCCCTCTCTCTCTCTCTCTCTCTCTCTCTCTCTCTCTCTCTCTCTCTCTCTCTCTCTCTCTGTGTCTCTCTCTCTCTTCTGGGGAATCTGCCATTTCATCAGAGCGTGTAGGAGTCCCCAATCAGCTAACTTCATTGTACAGATGGGGTCAGGGGCAGGTCAGCTCTCAGGGTCCTCCAGAGAGGAGAGGCCCTGGCCTGGCTATGCCCTGCGGTCCGCACGCCCTCATCTCACTCTTGGCCTGTCCTCATCTTCGCTCTGGAGGTCAGCAGCCTATTTGCAGGGACACTTGGCTCTCCACGGGGGGTGAGGTATCTTTTACAACAGCCCCTGTCATCTGGACAGTGACTAATGAAGCCGGCCCGGTGACAAGTACTGATGAGCAGCCCCAGGCTGGTTCGGGCCGCTAATGACACCAACTGTGGCTCGACTCCTTGCCTCGGTATTTTTCTAATGCGGTTCCCATCACTCGTAGGTTGTCAAGCCACAAACATGTCAGTTTTTGTTTATTAATAAAGCTCACGATCATGCAGTCCCAAGCAGCAAGTAGCTGCTGGCTCCATAGAAACACTGGGTTCCCATGGCCTGATGCCTCATTGGCATCGGCACAAAGGAGGGTGATGAATGGGCATAAAATGCCTGATAAAACATTAACGCGGACAGTTGGTCCGACGGGAGGAGCAGCACAGATGAAAAGATGACTCGATATTTACAAGGCCAATTTTATCCCCATTATTTCCCAGCACAAAATAAAAATCAGGATATTAATAAAAACCAGCATGCTGTCGTGTTTATGTCTCGTTATTGGGTGTTTGAGCTGTGCAACTCAGGCATGCAGAGCACAAAACGAAAAGACTACCTGTGGCATCTGTGTTTGGTTTGCAGAGATGCAAAGCCGGACACGGAGCGGTGCTGTTCCACCTCTGGCACCACGTCAACTGGGGCAGAAACATCCATTATTCACAGGCTCCGTGCATGAATTATGTAAAGTGATAGGTCATCCCCAACTCTTTAGATGCAGGGGTTTTAATAGAAAGAAAAAATAAGGACTGCCAGGGGACAAAGTCCTCCACAGTGGAGTCATCCACCACCAGCTCCCAGAAATACACTGTACTGTATGTGGAGTGAGTTTCATGCTCCTCTTTCTCCACAATGACGTGTTATTTATCAAAAAGCTACTATTTTTCTCTGACAGATTTACCTGTAGGTTACTCGCCTTACCTGGCATTTTAAATAACTAATGCATTCAAAAACTGAGTGTGTCATCATGAACTGAAATACTATAGTGAGTAATAAGAACATTCTCATTGAAACTGGATGATGTACTTTGATAGTAACTCCACCATTACAAGAATAGATGAAATGCGCACACACCGTCATACAGATATATATTTTAAATGCAATCAGAACAGTGAGATCTGCATTTGCATTTCATACATTTGGAACAGCAGCATCATAGCATGACTTTTTTTGCAATCTGAGCCACAAATCACAAGTCAAGGATTAATTAAAGTTGCTATTTTCATTTCTATTGCCTCTAAATGGCTCTCAACAGCCTGCTGCTAACGGTGCTAACAACGCTAAAAGTGCCAACCGCAGCAAACCCGCTAGCAGAAGTGACAGTGTTTACCTGAGGGGGGAACGCATGGGTGCTATGAGCGAGCTACTGGGGCACGCTCACATGCACTAACATGCACATGCAGCCAGCCCGGCTTTGTCAACAAAGCAAGGAGAAGCTCCGATTACAACACACACAGAGGGAGAGTGACTTCAGTCTCTGCTAAGGAAGACATTACTATTTTATATATTTACATCATTGTTGCCATTATATTAATGTTCTGATTATTGAATTCAGCACGTTTAACAAAACAAAATACTCAATTGTATCGATCTTATCTTACGTTACATATTCATGACTATCAGGGACATATTTCAAATTCAGTTACACTATTTTATCAGTGTATGGTGGAGTGAAACAAAATGTAGACAGCTCTTTTACAGACTTATATCACCATATGTAACACAAATGAGGAAGACAGACTTCAATCTTTGCTCTTGGCATAGAACTACTAATGAATTATGTAAAATCATGATGCTCTTATTATAAAAAAGCACCTACATTGTTCAAATGTATTCCTTTGGTAAGTGGTCACACCCTTACAGGCAGATCAGGGTTTTGAATTTACCGAGCTTTTCCAGTCGATGTAATGTGCACAAGGCGAATAAATATCTTCAGCTGTCACTTTAGGACAAAAGACAAAGGAAATACAGGGAGGTATCCATTACACACACAACTGCATCCTGACCTCCAAATGATTTCAACTCAAACGCTGAATAGTTATCTGCAGATTCACTCTGTCGCAAGGTGATAGAAATGACAAACGGTCTGTCGGAGGCTCTCACAGAACACGCCATAATTGAACCATCTGCACAGACATTGCTGTAAATATTTCAACAGTTATGGACTAACCGGTCCATCTGTGTACAAGTATCCCCTCCCGAGTTTTCTTACTGTTTTCTTCTCATGTGATTTATCAAGGGTGGGATTTCAATCTTAAGTGTATTTTTTCTTTGTGTCTTTAGTGGTTGGGGGTTTTATTCTTTAATGTGCCTATTTCTAAATATATCTAGTTTCCTAAAGAGAGTGGGGGGGGAGCACACTATTTCTCCCTCCCTTCCTCCCCCCCTCCCAACCTGAAGCGCTTATAGCTCAACACCAAGGATGAGAGAGAATATTTAATTTTAAAAGATGAAAAAAAAGAAATGTGTCAGGGAGGCCACGGCATGCTGCTGTTTCTCTCGCGCTCGCCTGCTGTGTGCTCAAGGGAGGGAGCCGGACTTATTCTTTTATTTTGTTTCGGTTTGTCTGGAAACAATGAAATTAGTCAGAGACTGGAGAGATATTCAAAGAGGCATGGAGCTCTTTGTATTATTTTCCAACAGCTGTATTTGCTTGAGTAATTCTTTTTCTTGTTAGGCTCATTGCAAGCTGTTAGTGAGAGGGTTGTGCACATGAAGCCTCATGGGTTACAAAATGTATGGATGGTATTGGATTAATGGATTATTTATAGCACTCTTTACATGCTAATTCGACTTTATTGGTCTCTCTATTCATTTTCTTGAACTAGATGTTGACTCAAACCTTTGGAAGCCTGTGGCTGCCTTTACACCCTCACCTCCATCCACCTCCACCAACAAACTATGTGCATTTTCCCCCCAGCTTCAGTTATAAAAATAATCTGGTATTTTGCATTAAATATGCATCTGCTTTTACCTATTTTGAGGTCACTCAACCTCTAAATATCTCCCCATTTCAAAAGATTCCCCAGAAAAAAAACTCATCTTGTTCTAATGTTTTGAACCAAGTGGAAGAAGAAGTTAAGCCGAATACAGACGGACAATAATGTATGCAAAAGGACTGCTGGACAAAAAACTAATCATGTTTTCCACAGTGGGATGTAGAGCATAGACCACATGATAGAGTTTTAAACTTGTTTTCTTTCTCGCTTCTAACACTTCAGAGAACGAACCCTATGGGATTGCTCTATTTAAATTCCTCTACAGTTTGACTTGATCCTTTGTCTGCCCCTGCATTGTGTCTGCTTATTGTTCACATGCAACAACCTATGGACCAAGTTTGTGGGGAAAAAAGAAAGCAGCTGCGCAGTAAGGACCTTTTTTTCTCATGCACCGAAATCATACATCGAACGTATGGAAAATTCCTCCAAAGTGTGACAGAAGACCTATAAATGGCCGGCAAAGCCTGCTGCGATGAATGGGGCACAGTGTGTGCAGAGACGGAGGCCTCGTGAACCATCGCAGTATCTCAGTCTTGTAAAAAACACTCGAACAGGAGCTTTTAAAGCCTCTTGTACAGTGCAGTACACATAAGGCAAAGGGGGCCAGGGTGGGGAGATTTTTATGTGCCAACCCCCCCATGGATCTCACGAAAAAAGTACATTTTTTTCAAGGACGGAGAAGGAAATGTCGAGGGAGAAGGAGCAGGGATACCTCCTGGGAGTTGTTTTTGAGAAAGCTGAGATGTTTTCACGATAGAAAAACATTGAAAAATCTCTCCGCTGCTGTAAAATTAGCCAATTTATTAGTCAATCGTCAGCATATGAATTGATTTTAAACAGATTAAGTCATTTATCAATCAAGGAATGTCAAACATTTGCTCGTATGTGAAGACTTATTCATATCATAAAATTGTAGATTAAATATCATAGCTTTGCTCTGTTTATTGGGCAAAACAAGCAATTACAACCACAATTAATCAATTGACACGATTATTGATGATCGTTAGTTGCAGTCCCACATGAGACACGAAATTCACCCTGTAATATATACCGGAGGGGCAGGTAATCAGAGCCGGAGCCGCCGTCCCCCATATCCATTCTCCGCCTCTGTTATCTAATTAATGACCGATCGGTTATGCGGAGGGGAGGAGTTCACGTCGTGTTTGAAAAAGATCTGACCCGTAGCGTAAACTCCGTCCGCCTCACAAGTCCCGGCACAGCAGGAAGTATGACAACAAGACACGGCTGCGTTGTGCATAATTAGGGCCCCCAGATGGATGGCTCAGTCCTGTCCGCGCCCAAGTGCTCCCATTCCATTCTTCTTGGTGATGAACGAGGAGAGAGACAGCGCCCTGTCATCTGCCGCGTCGCCACCGCCGGCAACAGTAAATCTCCCGCTCAAAGTCACCCTCGCCTCGAGATGGCAAGGGGAGGTGTGTGTTCAAACACGTTGGTGGGGATATGGAAGCTCTGGACTTGATCGGTCCTCCAAACCCCCTCCCCCGAACACAAGCCGCTGTAGATTCTACCACATGGGAATACCACTGTGGAGTATTTCAGGCTCACTTCTCTGTCTTTTGAGGGAATAATTGAGGTGGTGATGGCGGTCTGAGATCCTATTTATCGAGCATTTCCAGAACCATTCCTAATTGTCTCCGTTAAAGCATCGGCAGTCACATTTGGCCCCAAAATACCCCAGAAGATATATATGTTCTTTGAGGGTGGAGCGTTTTGGGACGCTCTGGGCTGTAAAATAAGATTTACTGCGATGCTCTTTTCCTCACTGACTGTATTTCTTTGTTTCCTGTTAAGACACAAGCGGGACTGTTCCACAAAGTAGGCACAGTTCAACGTCAAGTAACAAAATCAGTCACAAGAGGTTTAAATCCAATCATTATCTTGGAAAAGGCCTGAGGGGAATTGGTGAGGTCATGTTTTTGGCCTGACGTACATGCTTGGTAATGAAGCGTTCCATGTTGTGGGAGAAGTGGCCATTGTCTGGCTGTTTGCGTATCATCATCATGTTCATCAGTGAGAAAGAGGAGTTCACAGTTAACTACTGGCAGCTGTTGTTTCCAGCATCCGACTGTTATTTTATGGTGTCCCTGCCGTAATTTAATTCAACGGCATATTACCGTTAATTTTATTATGTTATTCTACAGTGGAATGCAAGGTTTACAGGGAAGTACGCTAGTTAAATGGCCAGTAATACAGTGGACTTCTAAAGTGCTTCTCTTGTAATTTACATTCATGTTGAAGTGCACCAAACGATTTTCTTCATATTCATACTGATACAAACTAGTGTAAATATTTTACCCTACAAATGCTGGTAATAACAATGTATCATATTTGTGGTCCCGTATTACAATTATAAGCTCAGTTTTGTGTTTTGACATATTTTTAAAAATACGTTTTTAGTGTTTTATAGTTTAAAATTGATTGTCATTTTTGTTGTATAAAAGATGCCATACTAAATAAACGTATTAATAATAGAATTAAAAAATGTATTACCCATAAAACAGTTAGCAAAAAAGGGGATGAGACAAATGGCATTTACACTGTATAACATTTTTTAAACTTAAAATCCATCCAATCAACAAACCATATCTCTCTCAGGGCTTCAATGTAAATTTACGGCAGCTCCAAACATTTTTCTCAAATGAAAACAACAAACACAAACACCATTAAACAAAATCGTGCCAAACATCATATATAACTGCGAGGTATCAAATTCTAGCACATACAAAGTCTGCATGATTAAACATGATTCCACTTTATCTTACTAGTGAATGTCTGTCCTGTGATTTACCTGCTGGAATCAGGTCAGTATGTTTTTTTTTCTTTCCCGGGCATGCAAATGGAGGTACAGAATGAGTTTTTGGTAGAAACATTTGTAATAATAATATTTTTGATAAAACTTTAGAGACAAAAGGTCAAAAGAACAAAGAACAGGATCTGCACATCGGCTGTTTGTGGGGAAATGGAAATAACCATCAACAGTTACTGTCGGACGTGTTTTCTAATCGGAGAAGCTTCAGAACATCACAATAGTCACTAATTACAAGACAAATTCAAATTGCATCCAGTGTCTCCATGACGTGAGTGATGGAGAAGAGGTAGAAAACCCCGGCCTGACCCAGATCACTCTGGTCCCTCTGAAGGCTGCTCCTCTCTTTGTGCCGTCCCGTTCTATCACCGAGTTATGCCTTCGCCTCCCAAGTTCCCTTTGATAGCTGTTTATTCTGCACCGCTTTGACGAAGGGGAAAGCTGTGTACGAAGTCGGCAGGACATTAAAGTCTGGAAATGTTTCATGTTCTGTGTTCCTTTCACAGAGGTTTGCTCTGCTGCAGCTCTGCCTGTGACCGAGAGGCGCCTCGGATGCCGCGTGGATGTTTTTGTTGTGGAAATCGCAGTGTGAAGAGGTGGGATGGAGGGCTACCGCGGTGGGCTGTGTTTGTGTTTTGTTGTTGCTTTGGGTTGTTTCCACTCCTCCTGTTCACTTCCCATCCTAGATCCCACAAACTCAGGAAAGTCCCCCCCCAACCCCCCTCCCTCACCCGGCACTTTCTCCCCTCTTTTTTTCTCTCTTCTTTCTCCCTACTCACTTCCTCTTTGTTGCACTTCTCAGGAAATAACCTTCTATTGCCTTTTCCAGTCCCAGAGGGCTGAGAGATAAAATCCCTCCTCGGTCTAGGGGGTTCTGTGAAGATAGCGTAACAGTCTTCTCTTGCAGTCACAGCTCCAGGCTTTGCATGGATGCCTCTGCCCAGCCTCCCTCCCCCCTTTCCCCTTCCTCCCTCTCTCCCTCCCTGCCTGTTTTTAACTTTGTCTTTGCCAGATCCGAGTGGTTCTCAACAAGGTGTGATAGTTTCTAAGGAGGCCGTGGTGCTGAAGGATGTGTGGAGCGGTGGGACTGCCAACAGCCAAAATCTCCCTCCCATTTTCATGGTTCCCATCCTGGCTCCAGACTGTGTGACGTCTGCTATTTCCAGCAGTTTTTTCCAAGCATTGGTTTCATTTTGCACAGAGAATTTAACCAAAATGAATCTGTTGTTCGTCACTGAAATCCGGACTGAAATATGTCAGCAACTGTAACTGATGGATTTCCTTTGAAATGTGTACAGACATTCATGTCCTCCAGTGGACGAAACCAGAGACAGTTTCAAACAGAGAAACCCCGCTGAGAATCAGATTCCCGTATCTGCGTCATGTGGGTTTCGCCGCTGCCTCGCCCCGTTTAGGAGACTGGTCCTGGGTCTCTTAACTCCATCAGGAGAAGTGAGCACAGATGAGTGATTCTTCTCACTCCATAGTCACCAATCAAAAGTATTAACCCAGTTTTAACAAGCCACATATCTTCCAACATTCAGATGCTTAAAATACATTTTTCAAACACAAATGGGGGAAGGATGAACTTTCCTGGGGACCTTTCTGGCTCAGCAACACACTCTCGCAGGATCTAGCGATTAACATGCAACTAATTTCTGGAATCCCAAATATGGCTGTTAGCTGTAAGTAGATAATATTAGCAAAAGAAAATGTATGAAGCATTATGCAAATATAACTCAATATGCTTTTATCTAACGACACAACACTTCCAAACAAGGGGGCATGTCATGACCACGCCCACTTTGGAGACAGGAAGTATATTTCCTTTCAATCCATTGGTGGAGGTTGAAATTCAACATCTTTGTTACAGAGGATCTTTGATGAAACCTTGGTGACTTTTCATAATTTGCATTTAACATAAGAATGGTCGAACGTAAATGGTCAATAATACTCAACAAATGGACTACAAATGGAAACCAGAACACTTCTGATACCAAAATGCGTATGAATACAGAACCTGTTTACAGAGATCTAAACACAGAGTGGTTGGTCTGGTTTTTGCTTGGTTAATATTCAGCAGCATCCTTGCACGGCTGCTAAACTAAACTCTGTTTCTTTACGTGGCGCTGCAGCATTAAGCTCCTGTTGGTTCTCTTCAGTCTACTCACACAATTTGCAAGGCACCTGTGGATGTAAACAGAGATACGCAGTAACAGTGATGGCTATCTGCACTGTAGTTGGCTTTACAAAGTCGCGGTGAACACAACCAGTTACAGATGACGGCACATGACGTGTGTGTGTGTGTGTGTGTGTGTGTGTGTAGTATGTGTCTTTGCACTGTATGTGAGTTCCAGTAGCGCCACAGCTTGAAGCGGATAGGCAGTGGTGTTTGTTCAACCTTATCAGGGGTTGTCATCCACTCAGGTCAGCGTAGAGTGGATTTGAAAAAGGAAACTCCGTTTATTACCTTCATGTGAAGCTCACTTCCCCCAGAAATGAGCGCAGCGCTATGAAAACAATCACATTCTGTGTTATTTGAGC
Source organism: Eutrigla gurnardus (assembly GCF_963514095.1). Classification (NCBI taxonomy): domain Eukaryota; kingdom Metazoa; phylum Chordata; class Actinopteri; order Perciformes; family Triglidae; genus Eutrigla; species Eutrigla gurnardus. The sequence continues at coordinate 7,642,956 of NC_139930.1, read as the reverse complement.
GGATTTTAAGCCTGCTCTGATGTAATTGTGACTTATCTCACCATGCAGCGGATTGAAACACAGCAGTATTTTCACAAACGTGCATTCTTTTGAATGAATAAAGACTGTTGTTTTAATCATCATTCATCTTTTTTGGCTTGGAGAAGTCATTCTGCAGCTGAGAAAATCAGGGACTAGACGTTTGAGAAGTTTCCCTGAAAAGATTTATGGCGAGAGAGAATGATGAAGAGGCGGCGACCTGCGTGTTTGACCTCCATTCATCTTCTTTGCTATTTTAATGATTCAAACTTATTCTGACACGTGGCACTGCCGCCCCACAGAACAATCAGAGAGCTTTGCCAAAACCGTTAAATGCCTTTTTAGGGTGGTGATTAAGGATGCTGGAGGAAAAAAAAAAATCCAAATGAAGAGATAAAGAAACACTTTGTACAATGTCAGCACTTCTCTGGAGGATTTGAACCTGAGCATTCAAGCTTCAAACAGGGGGCAGCAAATAACGGCTAAGCGTTCGTCAGTCGTCTTTAATCAGCAATGAATTCAACAAAAAGTCAACTTCACCCTGCCGATGAAGTCATAGCGGTTAAATAGCTTTTTCCTTTTCTCTCGCTGCTCATATGCAGCTCCTTCTGACCTTATCCTCTCTGCAATGGAAAGTACCTCAGTGAAAGCTAGAACTGCAACCGTAACTCAACGAATGACATTCATATGCAACTAATTTGCTTCAGTAATTACATTTTGGGGGAACATACATGGCTGCTTGGACCGCATTCACAGCCAGTCTTCCATTTACTTCTTAAAAGCATCGTTACGTTCAGAAAACTTCACTTAAAGTGCTCGGAGTTTATAAACTTTATTATGTGCACATAGTGTGTTGAGCCTGTTGCCGCCAAGGAGGGATCTATTGCTTCTTTCCATCACACACATTGTGGCATGAGGGCACGGTTATATAGCATATGGACCTATTTGATAGTTGGACGTCTCAGGGTTAGCGGTTAGTGGAATAGGCCAATTCATTGAGTGCATAATGTCTTTTTGGAGCTCATGTCCATTGTCAGCCCGTTCTCTTTCCCAGTGTACTGGCGCTTTGTCACGCCCCTCTGTGTCTGATACCGACACACAAGGCACCCTTAGGTGTCTGCATGACATCCACCAAGCTTTCCACTAACTACAACGTAAACCCAAAGGAAATGATCTGGAGAGTGAAGTATAAAGATCAAAACAAACAAACACAGGACTTTCAACCAGGAGACAGGTGTTAAGGCCATAAAGTGTTGTTGAGCAATCTTGTTGCTTTTTTGGAAGAATTTGCCATATATAAATCAGAAATAGGCGATTTGTGAAGATTGAAGAGAGGACGGAGGTAGAGGAAGGTAATGCAGAATTTGTTTGCATTTTGGTATTTTCAGTAGCAAAATTGATGCTTTACAGTTTTCAAGTCTATTGTGACCTGTAGTCGTTTAAGAAAGTGTTTGTTGAGTGTTGGCGCAGTGTAATTTGTAAAGTTTTAAATCTTTCCAATGTTTATAATGAAAATAGTTTACCAAGGTTGCCAATGCAAAGAAACTGTCTGTCTTTGCCACTTGCTGTAATAGTAAAGATGCTCAGTCTGCAGTTGGAATACAGTCACATATATTATATATAATAATATGAAAACGAAAGTGACAATATGTAGATTCTGGATGCCTTTAAAGTTGATAAAGTATACAAGTTCACATATTTGTTATTTATATTCTAAAATATCTGTGATAAGTCATCATTAGTAGCATACTTTTTCTTTTATACTTTTTTTTAATCCATAAATCGATGCCTTTGCCAGAGATATCACTGCGGGGGATGCGTCTTTGGTACCTCTGATGAGTTTGCTTACCTGTACATTGTTTATTTAGTATTATTAGTATCTGAAACACTACCATGATGTTTTCCCTAAACCCAACGAGATGGTGTTGCTGCCTAAACCTGAGCGTTAACCTTACGTTTACTGGGCTTCCCAGAATGTTAGAAAGTGACACCAACAGGTCTGACAGAGCGCCAGCATGTGAGGAGCTGGGTCGAGAACGTGATGACACACCACACAATATTGGCGGCGGAGCCTGGAAAACTGCTATAATAACGCACGACATTATTGCTGACGGGAAATAGTCAGAGTTTAAGTCAAGAGATCATCCCTGCTTTGAGGATAATGAGCTACTTGTAATGTAATATATGTGTGCATTATCTACTTTGCAGCTAATGAATATTTTTATGGATATTTTCTCATTTAATTAATTCATCTTTTAATCTATAAAATGTCAGAAAATATGACTAAATAATACAGAATGCCCATAACAGTCACCCTTGACTTCAACAAAACTTCTTTAAGAGAAAAGTAGCAAATCATCACAAATGAGAAGCTAAAAAAATGACTTAAATGATCAATCAATTATCATAATAGATTATATTTTTCTTGACCTACCAGTTAATTATTCGACAAGTTGTCTCATTTCCCGGATAGTTTCTGTATATTCTGTATCTTGTGACCTTTCTCATTAGTCTCTGGATTATAACCGCCAAGTCTGTTTATCGCACACAATATGCACCCAACAAACAGAACCATTAAAAATAAAAACTCATAAAGTGGAACAACAATAAGAACAATAAAAACACCCCCCAGACTTCTGGACAGTCGTTGAACTGATGACTCATCTCCCACACGCTGCAGCAACGCACGGGCAACAATCCAGAGTTGTGATCCCAAAACCTGCGGCGCGCTCGTATCAGCGCTGGTGTCGTCCCACTCATTTAATCTGACAATGCGGAACGCAGGCCAAGCACACTGCCTGAAGGGTGTCTGCATTTTCATTGTTTACTGTATAATTCCTCACCTCGGGGGTCACGCATTCAAGTTTGTTGTTTTGTTTATAATGGAGTATAAATATTACATGATTATCCTAAATTAAAGGGGACATTGGGCTCGAAGCAGAAAAACTCAATGCAAATGCAGGAGGAAGAGATTCCAGCGGGTAGGTGACATGAAAGTATTAACAAGAGTCCCAACAGAATTTAAAATAATCTATTGTGTATGAGCAGATTGTTCAGTTAGGAGGAATGTTTCCTCGCAGACCTTAACCCTGAATGAAGTTTGCTTACACCTGCAGTGCTCGACGGATTGGGCTTCCTATGACGTTGTAGATAATCACCGAGTCTGTTCCTCCTCCACAAGGTCAAAAACAATGGGCTGAGTTTGTCAAGCGCACGCAGGCTAGACTACACAACACCGCCGTGGAGAGAAGCTCATGTTTCCAGATGTGCTCTAATGTCTATTTCGCCCTTTGATTAAAAAAAAAAGGCAGCTGCTGTCATTGCAGTTAGAGTTGAAATGAAATGTCTTTAACCCTTTTGGATCCCCATACATGCACATCATAGTGTGCACCTGTTTAACAATATATGCTCAAGCAATTAAAACATTATTTTTATATGTTTTTACATTTTTTGTATTTATATATAAAAATGTGATTTTCTTTTTCCTGGAAAGCAAAACCTGACGCATGCTTACATCAGCTAGTACCAACCAATATGACGTCTATCAGTCAGTCTGCAACAGCAGCCCTGCACAGATCACAATTTATCAGGTCAGTCAGCTGCCCACGTAGACATGGAAACGGATTGTTCTTGCTCCTCTTCATGTTGTTTACTTAAAAATTCAGTCCCAATGACCTTTCAGTCTAAGTGATTTATGTGAGGGATGCAATATGTTGATATATATTCAATATGTTCAAATCTTTGACCTACTGGTGTTGCAAGAAATCTCCAGCCAACGAATTCTCCCCTCTTCAAAGCTCCAAACTATGATCATTGACGGCTTGTCAATACACTCATCACATGCGTAGTCTTTTCAAAATAAACCAGACATTGACACGTCTTGCTGGACATTTGTAGGAAATACATGGACAATTTGGATTAACTTTTCGTAAGAAAACACACAAGCTGTGATGTAAGGATGCGTTCAGGATACTCTCCTCCTCCAAACAGGGATGCAAAGGACTAGTTTACCATGTTTCTTCTGCATTAATGTGCATCCTCAGAAACAAAGCAGGGGTTTGACTACATTTTGTTCCTGTTGCCATTCTGTTTGACCTTCTGACCCCATGCCACCCCCCTTTCCTTCTAATACCCAGGAGTCCACGAGGTCAAGCAGAACAAAATAAACAGCAAACATCCACTGTGACCGCAGCTTGGAGCTTCAAACTTTTACTGCTCCATTCACAGAAAAAAACACCAGCGCCGCCTCATTCAAATCCAGCCCCGACGAACACGCTCGCACACAATCCGCCGCAGACACTCACCCCTAAATCCTGCAGCCAGATAGCATCGCCTGATGGAACCGAGTCACTCAACACGTTCACCACTCAGCTCAAGTCGCAGGATATTGCTCTAAATGCTATTTTAAGATCGTGACAATCATCCCGCTGTGACTTTCGGTCCATAAATGTTTCAGAAAGCTGCGCAGGAAGCGCCGTAACTCTTTATAGCCCCGAAAGTAAATAGCTGCATGCAATTTTCAGCCTGAGCAGAGACTTGGCAGCGATATGTTAATCACATCGGACGAGAGGTGTAAAAGGAACCGAAATGCTCAAAGGGGAGAAGATTTAAAGCCAAGATTGCGGATGAATAAAACCTCAAAAAGAAGAGAAAGTGCTCACACAACAGAAGAATGAGCCCATAATTAGACTGTGAATTACAGATAATAGTATGATTGCATGCTTTGTTTATGTAAGGAAACAAACACGTCTTAAAGATGTCACCTGAGGTAATATCTGTCAGTGGTCCGGCTATAAGGCACAATGATTTGTTTATGGTTAAACAGCCATTTGTTTACTGGGGATTCTGACCTTTCTCTGGACTCTCCATTATGCTCTCATCCCCATTATCCTTCAGTGTGTGTATGTGTGTCTGTGTGTGTGTGAGTGTGTGCTCCGCAATCAGCAAATTGCCATCTCAGTGTTCTTAAGGTCAATAATCGCATATGGCAGCAAAATAACACATCACGTTACTATTCTAAAAACTGATTTTAAAGCATGTTTTACTTCCTTCAATTCCTGATTTTCTTGGCCACGAGGAGCAGCTTTACAGTGTAAGAGAAGCAGCAGTCAAACAGCAGAGTCAGCCTCTCGCGGCAGCAGCCCCGTGTGCAGGATGTTGAAAGTGTAAAACAACTAGCTGGCAGAGGAAACACAAGTAAATAGTGGAAAGCCCGTTGCACAACAGCATGCAGTCATGCAGAGTGCTGGAGACAGCGGTTTCGCTTCAGCTCTCCTCCTTCAGACCGGGACTTGGCAAAATGTCACCGGCGTGCCGGCGACATGAAGAAGAAGAAGAAGAAGAGCACCTCCAAATCTTCCTTTTTAACCTTTTCGGTCATTGTGTCACATTAAAGGGGAAGCCGCTCACACAATCCAGACATTGAGCTCATTTGCAGGTCACCAATTTGCCTCTATTTTTTACTCGCTCCGAACATTTTGTTTTTCTGTGGCACAAGTCACACTTTCCATAGCTCTATTTCCGTGTATGGGTTAAAGTGCGGTGCAGACAAAAGAAAGAAACCACTCAGCTGGCCAACTTCCTGTTTTCTCACATGGTGCCTGCTACTTTCGAGTAGAAGCAGAAAAAAAATAATATATAGTCTGTATATTGAAGGTGTGTTACATGGGTGATTTGACTAAATGTACCCCTGAGTGCTCCTCAAGGTAATGTGTGTGCTTTTACGTGGCTAGAAAATAAATTGAGTGTTTCACAAGACAGAAAATGATGCTTTTTTCCAGGCAGCGTGTGTTTTCCCCTCGCCCCCCCACTTCTGTCTCGTTCTTACCTAGGGAAGGTATAGGTGGAGGTGGTACTCCGTCGGTGCTTCAGCAGATTGCACCTCTGAGAGCTTTTAAAGTTACTGTGTTTTCACATGGCCGGGGAATAAATTGAGGATTTCACGAGAACGAAAATGCCACTCGTTTCCAGGAAAGTTTGGAGCATTCACTCGGCGTGTTCCTCTCATCCTCCCAATTTTGCCTCAATCACTCTCTTAATAGCTCTCTTCTCCTATTTATTACCCCTCCATTACACTGCTGATGAAATACATAAATCACAGCAGTAATATGAAAGCTTGTGGGCTTGGTTCAGATTGTGTCGCAGTAAAATGAAACAAGGGCGCATCATTTCTCTGATTTTGTGATGATGCCCTGCAAACTGTCCCCACAGAAAAAACACAGCCACGCGTTTTATTTATGCTTTTTATGCTCCATCTCCCAACAAAGAAACTCTGAAAGTGAAGGATCTTTTCAGCACTGATTGCACTTGTCTTAACACATTGCTGCATAAACTCCCCACACAACTTTATTTATAATTCATTTTCAAATTCAGAGGATTCAAAAGATACAAAGACATCATGCTGGTTTGCAAGGCAATGTACATAAAATGCTCATGACTTCATGCGTTTGAATATTTAATTCAGGACTATATGACCATCATATGGCTTCAATAAAGCATTTTAACAAGCACATACAATATATATATATATATACACACACACACACACACACACACACACACACACACACACACACACACACATACACTACAGTATAAATGCTCGTGTGTGTGATGTAAAGCGGTGCGAGTGGATATAAAAATATTTCTGAAGTTACTTCAAAGCAGAGTCGAAGAGGAAAAAGTGAAATGTTCCAAACATGATTCAAGTCAATAAATAGGCTATAAAGACTTGATCAGTAAGTATTTATGAGTTTGTCAAACTACTTTTCTCCCCAATAACAGAAGAAAGATTAAAACAACAACTCTCCACCAGCACCTGAACATACACCTGCACACACCTGTTTAAAAACATCTGACTACATGGCATCAGTTAACTTTTTCCAGTGTACTGAAGCACATATTCACTTGCTGCTTTGGGTTTTCCCACCAACTCATAGTGTTTCGTTTGTGACCTGTGACCAAATCACAAGGCAAATACATAAAGTCTTTTTATTATTTGTTATGAAAACATAAAAAAAAAAAATCAGAACCCAAATATATTTTAATTTACAGTGATATAAAACACAGAAAATAATCAAATCCTCTCATTTGAGACATCACCAGTTTAGCCCCACGCTGCTCATCAAACCACGTGCTACACGACGATCACATGACTAATAAACATAAAATACAAATGCAGAATTGAAAGGAAAGAAGACCAACACTCAACCTCACAATGTGCCCTTTAATCTAGAAAACCTCGCTGTCAATCACATGCAAAACCCGCGATCGAACAAGCCCTGGTTAACTCGTTGTTCAACAGGTTTCACTACAAATTACAGCATGTGATCGTGATCGCACCAAACAGTCCAGTGCCCCGGGTTCCCCCAGAATATCACATGATCAAATGGTGAGGTGTTGCCCCGTCTGTGTGGAGGTGTCGCCTGTCAGCGATAGGCCGTGTGGTTCTGTTGACGGCGTCCTCTGAGGAATGCTGATAAGGCTCGGCGGCGCATAAACCCCTGAGCTCGGCACATCAGTGGAGATTCATCAAAACATATGTGAAGCGGTCTTGTGGCTGATTGAGGGCCTGATATCCTCTCCTCTGGTCTTCATTAGACGGAGGAATGGGGGGAAAGCAGGGGGGTTCCTCACCGCGGGGACTGCAGCGCACCGAGCTCCAGTTCCAAGCAACTGGGGGGGAAGCAGTGTGGAGCCGCTGGCCTGTTGTATACATTACTGCATTATCAGAGGCCCAGATTCGTAGAGGTCCACTGTTGTTTGCTGTCTTTTTGTATTTTGCACTTGGAGGTAAAATGCATCTCAGGTGATACGATCACAAATAGAGTAAGTCCATCCCACCCCCCCAAAGTGGGTAAAACATCTGGATTTTAGCATTTTTCAGTGCTTCAGAAACACAGTGCAAAGTCCCTGTTGCAAAAACAAAGCCATTCTCTGAACCGACACTACTTTGAATAAGATTTGATTAGATTAAGGCACAAAAACAACTTGGTTGTTGCGTAGGAAAAGATTGTGGTTTGGACTAGAATAAAACATTGGTTACAGATGAAATATCACATTTGGTTAAAATAACTACTTGATTACAGTTGGGAGATATTCATGTTTGTGTTTAAGTCATTGTTAGAACAAACTGACTGTTGCTGGGGACATTTTGTTGACTTCTCCATAAATGAGAAACTTTCCATGGAAGTTACGGCTCTAGAAGAGATTTCAATGGCTGCTAGAAAACTTTCTTACTAAATGAAACACGTCCATTACTTAATATGAAAGTTATTGATTATATCATTTTCTAAAGGACAATATTTGCAATTATTTTTTATGTGCTGCATCCAAATTTGTTTTTTTTTCATTATTTATCTAGCAAATCTTGCGTTTTAGTTTGAATACATAATTCAGATTTAATGAAATGCTATGAAAAACCAACTAATCACAAACTGTGACGTGACTGCAATCAGAAATACATTAAGTAGCATCGGGAGCTAATTGTTCACGTTCAGATGTGGCTGGTAGCTGGTTTTGTACTCAGTAGTGATCACAGTTTCCCACAAATAGAACCCTACAAATACCGCCAAAGGTGAGCAGCGAGTGACCTCTGAACATTAGCAAACCACTAAGTGACCGCTAATGTTCAGGAACTGCCATTAGTCTCAACTGGATGAAGAACGTATATATACTGAATAAGTGTCATACCAGAGCTAGGACTGTGTGACTGGGAGGACTGGTGGCTCCATGGTGGACTAAGAAGTATGACGCTGGAAAGATTCTCAAATATGACCCATTACAGGAAAGAGGTTGATATCCACGGTGGCAAAAAGTACCGATGTACAGGGAGGACTGTTCAGTGGAGTTTACAATTTTTGCTTAAATAATGGATTAATTAAGTTCCACATTTCTAACCTGAGATGCCAGATGGTTTGTTCCACAGAACAATCTGAGAAGCCATCATTGGAGAAAAAAAAGATCAGATGAGCAATCTGTCAGTCAAACTTTTACCTCAGCCAGTCGGGAGAAAAGTGATTCCATTCTTTGCTCTTCTTTCAATGAAGGAACACTCCCTAGTTCTGATGTTAGTGATGCTATTGCAGCATCTACTAACCTCCTCAGGAGCCGCCATTGTTTGATCTTGTGCAGGAAACCACATTTTGTTTTCATCACACTACAATTGAAACAATTAGACTATGATAGGCATAATGTATTGGACTTAAACTTAACTGGTATGAACTTGGTTCTTATAGGAAACTGCAGAGCTAAATGAATCTGAATATAAATTGTCCTCATCCGTATGCATTTTTACTTGGAAACCATCAAGAGTGCTTTCCTGCAGCTGCAGAGTCATTGTGGAAATCGGGCCTGAGATGATGATGTGCCACAGAATAATGGAGCAGCATCAGTCTGCGAGGGGGGGGGGGGGGGGGGTAGCCAGATGGCTCACAGAACCTATTTCATACGTTAATTGCAGCCTGTTGCCTGGTACCTGGTCGGAGGTTTTTTTTGCACCATAATGGCAAAATAGCAGAGGTTAATCTTCTAATGACAGCTCTACTGAATGTTGCAACACAAAACAACGTGCTGTTCCTGCAGGGCCGAGGCTTTAATGGGCAGGTGGGCGGTGGAACGCTGATTGAAAATAATAATGTTCAAGATGGCTATCACGTGGAAAAAAAATACATGGTTATTAATACTTCAATGAATGCATGTTATTACTTTACTTAATTGGCTTTTTGCAGTATTAATTCAAATGTCAGCGTTTAAAGAGAGCCTCGTCGTTTCGTCTCTCGCTCACTACTAAGACATACACCTTCCTCATGACAACAGAAGTTGTGTAGGTAAGCTCAGTTCAATGAGCAGCACACAGGAAACAGGAAGGGGAGGGGGTGCGGTGTGAATGTGCTCCTATACAGTACATATCCAATATTCATGGTTTGAGTGGCCAGACTGTTCGCAGTCATTAGTGCACTCACTGCCTCTCTGCCGTCTCACTCTGAGGCTCATCACAGAGCCAGTCACTCAAGACGTGTTCCCCTGCAATAAACATGAGCCTGTCATTTCCAGACATCCCGACACCCCACGCAACCCGGCACCGGATGAGGAAGTGTTCCCTTCTTTTCTCTTCTCCGCTAGTTCCTTTAAAAAATGAGAAAGGTGCGATGAGAACATTGACAACTCCCTCAATCAAAACGTCCACATCTTGACGGAGTAACAGTGTCTTTAAATCAAATGCGTCACACAAAGAAGAGAAAACAACATTTTTTTGTGTTTCAACTCTTTAGGACTTCACAAGCTATGAATATACATGTGATTAGGGGCCGGGATGTTCAGGATATCGCTGTTCCTGTCCCATGTGAAACTACAAGTCTACGTTGACTTATTAGTCATGTAACTTCGGTACTGAAGTACGTAAGCAGTTATTTTACCCCAACCACGATCATTTCCTAAACCTAACCAAGTTTTTTTTTACCTAAAAACACAGGGTCTTGCGCAGGCACACCGATCACTCGTGTCCACGTTCACACAACCGTTGTATGAGGAAATGGCCTTTTGGGTCTTTGCTTGGCTATTAAACATCAGAAGCCAAAAAGTTTGGGTGCCAGTGCATGACTATTCGGAGGGAATAAATTAATAAGGAGTATATTGATTTAATTTCCACATATGTAATTTTCTTCATTCAAGGCAACATACACAGCATTGCGTTGCTAGACAAAAAGTAACACCTACACACTGAGGTCTGCACGTAAAAAAAAAAGCAGTGAGATTGTGTGCAGATTGAGTCTCAGGGTGAAACCAGGTGAACGCCATCGTCGTATTGATTGAACCTATAAAAATGTGCCTCGGCTGTGAGGCGGCGTTGTCAATAAACAAGTCAACTAAAGAAGAATTTGAAAGCCACTGAGGCATTGATGGTATTTAACTGAACAGTGGGGTTTTGTTGTTGTTACTGCATCAGGAAAACAACTATGTCTGTGTTTGTTGCAATATTAACTCAAGTTAGGTTTCATGAATACCGACAGATCTAGCTTTAAATGTTAGTTGATGTTGCTTGGGTTACGTCTCCTTTTAAATCTCCCCTTATGCAGCCATGTATGGTAAATACATCAATAACTTATTTAAGTGGAGAAGTGGAACACTTGCATAACAGTTGGACGTGTTTTGTCCCATTGCTGCCTCTTTGAAATAAAGAGAAAAGGGGAAAAAAGAAGATTTACTCTTGAAAGACAAAGACACATTTCTGGTGTTGGACTTGACAAACTTATGTCCTCAGATCAAGTTCAAATGTACCTTTCTGCCACTATTATATCCCAGCAGACTGATAGACATTTAATTGGCGCCAGTAAACCCAAGGCTCCCATAACTCTCTTTTGGTGTGTGTGTGTCTCTGAAGGCCAAGTTGAAGTCCTGATCCCTTTCAGTGACCAGCTGTCCGTCTCTACGCTTTTCTCTTCCTTCCCTTTGTTTGTCGTCTGCTTTCGGAGCGCCTCTGTGACACCATTTGTCTCCATAACAAGTCTCAGTGAAGGTTTTTTTTTTTTTGGTGGGCCCACCTGCAGGAGCCCCGGTGCTGGTCGCTGTCTCACCGCAGGCCTGCCAGGACTACCCACAGAGGAGGAGGCAATTAAGGCCTGGAGAAGGAGCCATAAATCTCCATAAACTTCAGCAAGCCACTCTCCCCCCACTTTCGCTGGACACTCAGATAATGCATCTCCTTCTCTGCGGCCCCCAGACGGACTCCAGAGGAGACAAGTCCATCTCCTGATTTCCCACAGCTGAGCAGCGCCCTCTCAACGTCCCTCCGCCAGAGTCAAGGCCATGACTCATGGCGGAGAAATTTGTCGACATTGGCGATGGGCAGCGTAGCTGTAGTTTTCTTGGGGTTTTGTTGGCTTTTTACTTTGACCGTGACGTTTCCTGGGAAAGGAAACATTTCCCGTCTACATCGCTGAAACAAACATTTGCAAACAAATCTCAGTGTTTATGTATCTATGTAATTCTGCACACCAGGAGTTTATATAGGAAACATATGCTGCATTCATTGCCACAGAGTCAATAAAGCCTTATGACTCCATGATCACCGTTTCATGCTATAGTGGGAGCTCGGAGAGCTATGAATTATAGAGGCACTTTCCGTCTCAATGCAACGGAGAGCGTTTTCACGACATGGTGTATAACATGAAACCCTTTTTCTCCGAATGCGTGGTAATGGATCGTCTAGCGGTGAAGTCAGGGGGAGAGGCACTGTTCTCACTAATCAGACAGGACGTGCAACGGAAAACATCCCTCTCGAGGAGGAAATGCCTGCTTCCTCTTTATCATAGTCTTAAGGACGTGCTTCTCAGCAAAGTTGCTGATGTATGGATTCAGCAACACCATCTACAGAGACATAGGTATTTGTGTTTGTGTATGTGAGAGAGAGAGAGACTGAGTTAGCAGCACTGCAATCGGTAGCAAAGCTGTGATTTTATAAACTGTGTGGCAGTCTATGTAGTATTCCAGATCGATCTTGCTATGGACACCTCTTTTTGAATGTCTTGGTCTTGAATCAATTATATTTTTACTTGTTTTGTATTGGTTTCAGACAAAGACCACACTACATTGTCTGACTTATTTGCTTACATCATTGCTGTGGTTGCTTACTTATTGTGACCGTCCTGCTTCAAATGCAACCATTAATCAATTGTAACTTGTGTTACTGTTAACAGCTCTTGCCCCTCACTGCCCTCTTCACATGCACTACATCCCAGACAATTGTATTGTCTGGGATGGATGGTGAAACACAGAACATTAGTGCTGAATAAAGATGGTTAAGTTGATTTAAAGTTCCTCATTGTTTGTATTGTATTGTATTGTTTTTTTCCAAACCAAACCAAGGAAAATTCCAAAATATAAAATTCACCTCTGCAATGCCTTTTGTTTAATGTAAGTTATTAGGATGTTATCCTAAATGTGTAGTGTGGGGCAGTAAGGCATGGGTCTGGACTTGGTCTTAACTCGATTTAGGTGGTCTTGACGACCACACTGCCACTTCTTCTAGTATCACTTGCCAGTCGTTTGAGAATATTGGACACTCGAAAACAACTTAATTTGTAAAAATAAATATATATACTGTCATATATTGTCAAAATGACGTTATTGGCGAGTGATACAAAAAAAAGTGTCCATGTGGTGGTGTGTTCAAGGGCTGGTAAGCTCTTAAAAGCCAAGACTCAAGGGTGGGCTGCTATTTATGATGCAAAAAACTACAAAGTTCCCATCATGCTTCTAATTAGATCCATGTGTTTGTCCTGTTTCCTGCCTTCTTTGATTTTACAATCATACAGCTTTTGATTCAGATGCAGCTTGATAAAAAAAAAAAAAATAAAAAAAACACATTCATATATATAAAAGAATGTGAGAATTTGGTGATATCTATATTTATTTTTTACATTTACCTGAAAAGTAACTGAACCTCCTTTTTAGCGTAGCCTATTTTAAAATACTTAGAAAGTAGCACTTCCTTCCTAAGAAAGATAGCTGTGTCAGAGAGGATGTGTTGGTAGATGTCTCTCAGCAGATGCTGTTGATGGAGACGTGAAAGGTGTCGACTTGATCTGTGAACCGTCTCTCCTCTCCCTCCTCCTGTCTGGCACGTCTCAAACACACATCGGGGGGGGGGGGAGACGCTGCTTGTGTGTGAGCGTGTGTGTGTCACTTCGTTGTTCTACCTTTCATTGACCTGAAGACACTCGCTTTTCCATGTGCCCGGTAAAACCCACATTTGGAAGGTGGCAGCACGACTCATTCGATCCCTACACCTCCTCTGTTCTTTTCCTCCCTCCCCGATTCTCCTCTTTGGCGGCGTGATATCACTTTACTGGGTCACCAGATTTCCCAGAGTCACCGAGGGGACATGTTGCTCACCTCTTGACTTCTTTACCTCTTGAACTGAGTGAAATTTCCCCTGATGTAGGTCTAAGACTGCCAGCTGTCATTCTCACCTCCCACTCATTAACGACTGAAACCAAGAGCGGGAGAAGGCATGCAATTTAGTGAAAGTAAAAGGCACGTAACTGAGGGAAGCTGATAAGCATCGAGCTGTACTTGTAGAGCAGCTCATCTAACATTAATGGTAGAGTAATTGGTTTGTAACTGTAACACTTACTAGGCCATCAATAATGAGCACGGAGGCGAGTGTAAGGTTACTTGGTCGGGATAAGGGGCCATTGTGCCGGAGCCGAAGCCACAGGATCAGCTGAATGGGCCTGCAGTTATGTCGGACAAATATTTATACAGTGTCATGTTACTGGAACATTCTAACTAGAGGAGACAAGAATAGGCAGGGTGATTGAAAAGTCAGATACACATGTACTACATTTCGACTATCTAAGGATCTACTATTGGGTCATTCACTGATCAAAGTGCAGGAAATACAATAATGAAAGGGCCTCCTTACACTTAAGGGTATTTTTTTTTTTTTTGGAGGGGGGGTGCTGTGTGAGCTGGAATTTTGGAATCTGTCCGATGTTCATTTAATACTTTTAATTAAATGTTTAAATAATTCAGAGGATGGCTAAATCTTCGGTTATGCCATATTTCATTTTATATTGTAACATCAATATATGGTGATATAAAAAAAATCGGGAAATCAAATTGAGAAACTGGAAATTAAACACAAATATATCATATTATATCATTCATATAATATTTATATTATGTTTTTTTTAATTTAATTTCAATACAATGTTAAGAACAGGTTCACAGATGTCTTTCTCAAAGCCCGTATACATTGAAAAAGATGTTGCTTGCTGTAGTTATACTGGTCATTAAAGTCGTGTAAGGGAAACTGCACTTGAGTGTTTTTTAAAAAAAAAAAAATTTTCTGTATACTGACATATTTCTGAGGGAAATATCAAAAGATAGGCTCACAAATGGGGGGGGAAATGAAAGTCAACAAAAATCTTAAGGTATTGGCCTACTCCAGTAGTAAACTAGTCTAGATGAAGCATAATATTGCATATTTTGGAAAGCACTGTGGATGTAAAAGAAATACCATCATGACTAATAGACAGAAAATTGTTCAAATGAGGTTATAATTTGCTACACTTTCCCTTTTAAAACTTAAAGCCTGGGCTGTTGTAACCCCGCTGTGTTCCCAGTTTCTCATTAACATTTTCACAGAACCGCTGGTCCACCACATCTGCAGTCTGCTCCGGTCTCTGCTAAACTAACCTTGAGTCCTGCCAGGTTGCATGTCAATGCCTGCACTCATTTAAAGGGAATGCTGTATATCAATTCCAACAGTTACTTTCCAACCCGGCATCATCAATTTGATAAATGCCCGAAATCCTTGCACTTATGTCAAATCCAGAACTGTTTGGACTTTCAAGAAGGCATGAAGGAGTTTACGCTTGAGAAAACTATATTTTCAGAACTGTACTCCGCCGGTGATGAAATCGAAGGAGTGTATATTTCTCTAAAAGAAATGTGGAAATCAAGACAAACACAGCAGCTTCATTTTTGAGGTCAGATTGAGTTGCCATGTGAACCTAACCCCCCCCCCCCCCCCCTTCCTCATGGCCCAAAGAGCCCTCTGAACCTCCCCTGAGAGCCACAGCTGTTGGGGACCTCTCTTTGAACTCACGGCAGGAGGTCCGCAGAACCCCCGGGCCCAAAGCTGTCCCTTCTCTCCACCACTGCCTCAGACTTTGCATACTGTAACCATAGCCTGACGTGGCCTTTTAAGAGGGCTCAAACCTCCCGCGGCAGCTGCTCGGCTGGTAAATGGATCCACGTAAAGCAGATCACCTGAGAGCACCGGGGGTAGATCGCTGTAGAGCTGCTCATGTGTCCTGCTGCCTGCTCCATTCACGGAGGATCAGAACAGGGAAAGGCTGCGAGGACCCATGAGACTGAGCAGAAAAAGGGAAAGGAAAGAGAACTAGAAACTTTCAAGGTGACCCGTTTATTAAAAGACTGTTTGGACGGCTTTATTTAACAGGCGGTGTATTCTCAAGCAGCAGATGAAATGGAAGTAAAGCACTGCAGGATTTACATCGGAACTTTGCTAAAAACGAGAGGATAGACTTGTGTAAATGCTGTTCTGTTGCGTTGTCTCTGGTTGAGATCTCCTTGTTAGCAGGGCTGGATGAGGTTCAAATTGGTGGTCAAACGTTTTTTAGGATTATATATCTGTTGCATAAACATCAACCTCAGCCAAGCGAAAGGAATGAGACCTGTCAAACAGGGAATACAATGGTATAGTGATATGCTGCGGGCAGCTGTATCAAAGGTTATGGTATTTTAACCCTTGTTCTATAAGCACAGGCGGGGCCCTCTTCTGGACTCAAATGGGTAATCAAATGACATAACACCCACCCTTTTCCCCCTTTGTGAAAGTAGAACCATGGCATTGACCATGACACCAGTGTGTACATGTCCTTCTCACTCATCCTCAAAAACATGGCAGCCGACACAACCCCACTGCACGTAGCTTATGCGCAGACTACGTGGGAAGGCCTCGTTCCGCCTGCCAAATGGCTTGGGAGATGCACTCACATTCTATCCAGCCGGGCATTTCTTGGAGAGGGCTTTATCGTCCACACCATCCCTGAAGAGCAAAAAGCTGTTCACTGTGTCTAATCAGGGCCATGGGTTCAATCAACAACAATCCAAAATCTTGGCAAAGCAGATAAAACTTTGTCTCAAGACAAAAAGCACCCAGTTGTATAACCCTAGACCTGAAAGAACTCCAAGCTCTTTGGAAAAAATGGGGAATTTGAACTGAGGCTAGACCTGCTACGGTAAACACAGAGCAGCAAGCAACTGGGGTGCACTGACAGGCAGCTAGTTGACACACTGAACTAACTTAGGTCAGTGCAAGCAGCAAAGCTGTTTTGAATGGCGATGCCTTCAGAGAGGAGCATTCCAGAGGCTCAATGGGACCACTACGGAGAGAAGGCTTGCATAACCGGGCTCGCCTACTGACCCCTTGAAAGAGAAGCTGGTGAGCACTTGTGAGCGTTGGAACTCTGACCACAGCCAATCCTGCTCGTACCTTCTGGATGGTCTGCACAACCTACACAGACAGTCCAGCCCTCCTGAGCTTGGCCCGGGTCCAAATCTGCTTCACTACCTTTTGGGTGAAGTCTCCACTCATCTGGTAGAGTTCAGCTCTCAACATGTGGTTGTCACACCTGTTCTCCGGTCCCTGGATGTGGCGAGCCTTCAGAAACAAGAAGATTCTCCGAGGTCCACATCCACAGGCTCTCCACCATCCTCAGGGCAACGGGTCAAACTCCACCTGTTTATATAGCCCACTGTGGTGTTGATGACCATTAAATGCTACACTCCCATCAGGGGGAAGTGCTGGAGTACAGAGTAACACTGGAGGCCACACAGCACCAACCACTGGTTCTGTACTTTCGCCTGAATTTCTGCTGCTGCTAGATTCACCCCCATTACCCCATAAAGAGAGGAGGGATACTGTAGAACTAGAGAAAATAACCTAGTGTTGGTCTCCTGTCCATCTAATCTGTTAATGTGTACTTGAGTCTCCGCTCCCCTGCATTACAGGATGCGCTACCAGCTTCAGGGCAGTAGCTAAAAAGCTGTGATATCCGATTTCAGCCCTCTCCACCACCAGACTCTTCATGGAAGGAAGGCCGGCCCATGGGGGAGTGCCAAGCCTGTGATGTATTAGTATTACCACCCGATGGAGAGGAAATACAACCAAACACCCCACTGCTAACCTGACCCACAGAACCATAGTAATGGCCACCGGGAGTCATTTCTGTGCCGTGATCTGCTCTAAGCGAAGCTTCCTGACCCTCTCATGGTAGCTCTATCCGGGTGACACTCCCATCTTCTCACCATTACCTTATGACACTCTGCCACGGCTTTCTTCTGAGGGCGAGCGTGCAGCAGCTGGGGTCCAAGAAATTGCTGAATAACCGATGGAATCGATCTGAAGAGTCCATCTGAGGTGAAGGGGGCTCAAAATATGCCTGGGTACGATGTTTCTGTGTGAACCTGCACCCTGAGAAAATCCACCAGGCCTTCAATGCCTGCTGCCAGGATGCCTCGAAGCACTACAAGATGTCTGGTAGAGGGGATGAGACAAAAGTCGACCGAGCTGGTGTGCCAGGCCATAAAAACTACAGACAATCCAGTGTCTCAGTAAAGATGACCAGAGACAGCTGCAGAGTATTATACAATATTGTAGATCTCGAGCTACAGCTCACTCTCTTCACAGAAGAGTGACATTGAAGCGTCAGAAGTGATACAATTGCTGCTTCTGACGAACCTTGGAAAGTCCTTGGTTCTGATTGATTTAAAGACAACGATTAAGTTTGTGGCCACAATGGATTGAAGGAATGAGCAGAGACCTGCAACCTCTCTCGATGTATATACTGTATGGGATGTACATATTCTGTTCAGACAGAATAAATAACTTCAATGGTTGTTGTTGAAAGTTAGTCAATCAATGTAGGAATGATAGAAGGTTCAAATTGTGTGCTTTGAATTTGGCAGTGAAGCTACACTATTTTTCAATTTTGTATCATGGATTGTGTCTTTAATAATGCTGTCAAATTAAAGAAAGGATGAATAAAACCTGAAATAAGGAAATATATATATATATTCTCCTCCACTTCTTCATCCCACTCTTCTGCACTTCCCACCCTGCCACATTATTCCCATAGAACATTCTCTACCTTGCTATGCTCGGTGAATTTTCAACATTCCTCTAATGTCAGAATATTAAATCAAATAAAGATTGAATCAGTGGTGTAGCAGCAGCTGGGGCGTGCCATGTGGGACTTGTAGTCATTAATGAGCAGTGACTAATTGCTCTGTGGGGCTGTGGGAATATAGTGAATCTCTATGGGACTTATTCAATGCTAAGTTTCCCCCTTCAAACAACCCTCATGCCTCTCTCTCTCTGTCTCTCTGTTTCTTTCCAAGGTTTAAAGCTCTCTACCCTTACCACATGCCGATGAGAAGGAGATGAATTAGCGGGGGAAAAATGTTTTCCCCACTTTTGGGTTTGTCATTAAAAGCTATGCAACGTCCCTGGTGAAGTGTATAATATGGCATTTTCACAGAAAGCTACATTTGTGTGTTGCTGGGGGGGAAAAAACATTGGTTCTGCAGAAAAATCTATTTCGACAAACAATATGTCAAATAGTGGGTTAGTGACTGCCGGGACAAAGTCTGTGTTAATGACCTTATCTCTGTCTATAGTTGCACAGGGATACTTCATCTAGGCCTTGCTGTAAGCAGTGGAGAGGGCTGCCAGCTGGCTTAAAGCGGCTTTCAAAAAAACCAAGGACAAAGTGTAATTTTTAAAATGCATTATTTATCACTATTCCAATAAAAACACAAAGAGACAAAACGCCAGAAGCTATAAATCAGTTAATAAACATCCCCCTCAACAAGCTGATTGACAGGATTTACTGCACATCCTTCACTTCTCTTTACGTCCATTATTGCTATTGATTGTCAGTCAGCATTATATTGTTTATCTCCCCTGCTCGACTTGCCGCGGTTGCAATAATCACTTAACGCCTGAGTGGGAGCATTCTAGCCTTGAAGTGGTAGCTGTAGCAGTAGTGCAGTAGTAGTGGTAGCACCAGATACAGTACGTTTGGTCTCAGCCCCAATGGCATCTCGTGGATCGATACCACTTTGTCAGAGACTAACACCCTACTTGAGCGGACATCTTTGTTGAAAGTAGCTCTTTGTTCCATTTTAGTTGAATGACAAATGTCAAGATACAGTATATTAATTTTTTTCTTCTTATTCATCTCAACAACTATTGGTTGGATGGATGATCATGAAATCTTCTTACATCCATTTGTGACTGACTTCAGTGATCTCCTGACTTTTCATCTAGTGCCTTCAGTGGGTCAAAAATTTCACCTTCCAGTAAAATATGTCTGTATTTACTGAATGGATTGTTCAGACATTCGTTGTTGCCAGATGATGAAGATTTAGTGTAGACATTCATGGATTCTCGCACTCCCACAAGACCACGGGAGATTCATTGGATCACACGTCACACGGAAATCAATCTTGTCCTGCTTCGAGTTTGTGGTGCAGTTCGTGTCCTCTAACTACTGGCAGCCACGGCCATGGCTTAGGTGTGTGTGAGATGACATGGAGAGGAAGAGACTCTTCTAAACAACAACCGAAGAGTTTGGCTCCTGAACACGTGAGCGTCGATGTGCAAAGAAGGGCAGTGATGACTTGACAACTTGTTTTTGCTCTTCTCCCGACTGACTGCACTGACAGTTTGATTGACAGATGGTTCATCCAATCACCTAACAAGTGCATGCCCTTTTTCAATTGGCTTTTCAATTTTCTCAAATGGCTCTGTGTAGCAAATAATCTGGGTTAGGTTTATTCATGTTCCCCTAAGGTTGAACAGGTGATTCTTTGACTACCACCATCATGATGTAAAAAAATATTATAAAGATGTTTCCAATATTGTGGTTAATAAAAAATATACCTGCAAAACTAACGGTATTCTCATAATGCTGGGATATATATGATAAAATATGATAAGATGATCCATTATTTCTGCTGAACATCAGCATGTTGTGTTATTCATTGACTTATTGTTTAAGCTTGTAATTACTTGGGGGTATAGTCTGGTGAAATAGTAAAGGTTAAAGTACGCTTGAGGACACTTTCATGTTGTAATGTTTGATGCCAAAAAAAGAAAGCACACTGCATTGGTCCACTTCTCTTTGAGCCCGTCATTCAAAACACCCAGCAATATTTATCTTCAAACTAATAACTACACATTTCCTGTGAGATCAGGTTGGTGTGAGAGAAGGGAGGGAGGGAGGAGAGAGGGAGGGGGAGGGACTGACACTGAGGCTGCAAGGCAGCAATCACACAAAACACATTTGGAGGTCATTACAGAGCCAGTCATGCTGAGTGATTCCTACAGGCTGAAACACTGCTTACAGTGTTTAAAGTGGATTTGATGAAAGCTTTCATTCAGTCCAGCTCATTAGTTTGAGCCTTGGATAGTACACATTCTGAGGGTTTCTCACTGTGGGCCCTGCGCCAGGCTGCCGATGCCAGGAGGTTTGCTTTTCATTTATTCCTACATAAATCACTCAGTAGGAACACAAATCTAAAGCAGAGGACCTGACATGGCCAGAATGGAGAGCACATGTCCAAAATATCAACCTTCTGTTTGACAATGCATGGGTATAATTTGAAAACACAGTGTGATCTTTCGGTAGATATTTCCCCGTTCTGTTATGTCCTTTAAAGAAGGTTTAAGTTTTGGATGTAAATGTTGTTTTTTTCCATGGAAAAATAAAAGCAGGAGCAACATTATATTGCTGTGAAAAACATTGTGGTCTAGCACTTTATTTACCATCCTTTCTTTTTTCTTCATACAATGATGGTAGTATTACCCAAACTCTCACAAGAAAAGTTTCCTTTAGTGTTCCAATATTTTGCTCAAATGCACCTCATCAGGGCAGATGTTTGCCAAAATAGAAGCCTGAATTCTGTTGTCTCTGCCCTGACATCCCCTGCTTCCCTAATGGTCTTTTTTAGGGACACTGTGCCCTAACAAATGGAGCGGGCTGGGTTTTTATTCCTGTTACCGTTAATGTTCATGAAAAAAGCCTGAACCCAAATGCATTTGCCGAAGTCAGGAGCTAATAATGTCCGCTCAACAGCAGGTTTCTCGTGATTTCCCAGAAAACAAGGGCTCCCGATAATTCTGAAAATCCATTAAAATTGTTCACAAAAGCGAAGTTATTTTGAGGCCCACATGGAGTACCAGACAAACACAGACAATGTGAAATCCTCGGCTTGATGTTTTTCCAGTGGAGCTGCAAAGGAAAAATGTATTTTGTTCTCAAAAGTCTCTATTTTGTATAAGTCATATAATTCACTGCGGGCCCTGGGAAATGTTTTTGTTCCAGACGTCCTATGTTGAAAGCAACAGGTCCGGTTGCCATCACCGGTAAAAAGCTTGGGAGGTGTAGAAGGAAGCAGACAAGACTTCCTCCAGGTTTTCTAAAACTGACTGTGCTCATGAATCAAAAATGAAGTGATACAAGACCACTTGAGGGTGAATTATCTGCATTGTAAGTCGCTCTGCGAGGCCGACATTTATTCAATGCTCTTATCTGAATGTTAAAGATTAGAGCCACGTTCCTCCTCGGTTCCTCGCAGTCGCACATGTCCGCGGGCATCGATGCGCACGGAGGGATGCGAGGCCTTCGCCAGCGTGACCCTCGGCCCCTACAGACAGAAGACGGAGCAGGCTCCCGTCTGACTCAGCTCAGGTCCATGCAGCGGGCTGTCAAAGCCCATCACCATCATACACTCCTGCGATCAATACCTTACAGCCTCCTGACAGAGTGTGTTAGTGTAACACACTCCTCTTTCTGTCTAAAGCCTCAATCTGAGAAAAAGCCACAGAGAAAGGAAGCAAACAGCAAAAATGTGTTTTCAGTGACACATTCTGTCTATTTTCCCTTTTGCAATCATCACATTTGCGGCACATTGTTGTTGTTCTCTCATAGTACAAGTGTACTATTTAATGAAGTTCTCCCACAAATTCCCACAATTTAGTCTTCAAAAATGCCTTCCAGCTGTGACGCCACATAAATGGAGCATTTATTTGTCTCTCATCAGTTGGAGTTGCAAGCAGGGATATTTTGCAAATGTTACAAGTTCTTGCAGCAATTCTTGCACAGACCATGAGTTATATCTTGGAACTGGAAAGCTTAAGGCTCTCCAAACTGTTTTGAAATAAATCTCAACTTAGGAAACACTGGCACAGAGTTGGTGCAATAATGTTACACACACTTCACTTCAGCACTTTATCACTTTTTTCTTCTTTTTTTTACATTGACGTGTCCCTGCAAAATAGTGAAAGCAGTAAATATGCCAATGTTGGTGCTCTGTATGAGTTTGTTTTGGACAATTTCTGTTGCTTATTCTGAGCAATACATGTCTTATACTCCACCAAAACAACTAAACAATGCCAAACAAAGGCAAGCAGTGTTTATACTAAGTGATTTATAAGTTGATTAAACAGTCCAGGTCCAGCTTCTCAAATCAGTATTAAAACCCAGTTTTCTTTTGAAAATGTTGGCATTTCCTTCTCTGCTGGGACTGTTGGAGCAGCATTTTGCCCTCACCATGCTATTGATTCTTTTCACAAAGAGTTGGACGTTGGGAAAACCCATGTGAGACAAGCAGAACTTTGGGTGATCAATGGGTGAGATAAAACAACATGATTTTTAGAGGCTGTGTCCATCTTGTATATTCATTTGGTCTAAAGCCGCTCAAAAGAAGACATATTACAGTTAGTTTTCCTTCTGATTGCTTTGCAACTACTGGCGACTCAACACAAAATCTAAAGACACCAGCAACACATCAAATATCTCTTGAAAACCAAACAATTCTTGCAAAACTCTTCAAACTCTTTTAGAAAATGGTTTTATTTTGCATCAATGCAATTCACACAAACCACCATTTGAATAAGCAATATTTTCTACTGTCAAGGGTCATTTTTTCTGTTTTTATCAGACACGTAGCAAACACACATACACAAAGGTATCCATGGTATGGATGTGTGTCCCGAACATAACATTATCAATACAAATATTGGGAAAAGTTTATATTTAAACAACAAAACACACAGTAGATAAAACCAAATGTTCACCTGTGGCCTATTTATAGAGCTCAAGCTGCAATTTGTAAGTGAACTCATCATCTAACAGTATTTTCATGTGTGTCAGTGTGGAAAGACAAAATAGTGCAGCAATGTAGAGAGCAATGTTTTTGATAGAAGTGTGATATAACACTACAAACTGAGTTCAGTTTGGCACACTCGCATGCCTTGGCATATTAAATGTGTTAATAGTTTCAGAGAAAGTGCTTCAAGAATCACTGCTTAGGCATTCAGAAAAAAAATGTAATGCTGGAAAATTAATGGCAAAATAGGTGTTAGATGATTTGAATGGAGGTCCACCTCGAACACTACAAAGTGGTTTCACAAAATGGAAAAAAAAAACAACCTTTGACCTACAGTACAACGTGTCTCCAGGGACTTAATATGTATGAAGCAATCTAAAGTACAATCATGTCTCGCCGCCTACTTAAGGCACCATAGCTGTTGCAACAGCAAGCGCTTTTTTTCCAGGGGTTTATGTGCCAGCCCACACACACACACACACACACACACACACGCACACACACACACACACACACACACACACACACACACACACACACACAGTTAGACAACACGCAGACAAACTTGCAAAATCAATAATGTTGGGCCAGCTTGACAAACAAACATGCCAGAGCTTCTCTACGGTACGCAGGCTTTTCCATCCTGCGACGTGTCTACTCAAGTTAATCAATTATATATATATATTTATTTATTATTATTTATTTTTTTCAAGATGCCTGAAATGCAAGGTTTTGCCTACAGGGCTTTTGAATGGTCACAAACCTCAGCCATCTCAAACAAACAGTAGCTGCAAGTCTTTGCAACATTGGACTATAACCTTTACACTACATAAACTGTGTGGGTCGATGCCAAAAACTGTTTTAATAAGTATGAAACAATTTATTCTGGTGATCCTAGAAAAAAATATTAATTAATTAGTATAATTAGAATTACCAGCAGCTGCCATTTATGAGCTAAATTACCAAAAAAAAGTATCTTATTTTGATGATGTAATGCTATTCTCATAGGTTACAAGCAAATTCTTTAAGCCAACAATTTCAAAATAAAACAAGCACAGCCGTCCACAATAGAGCAAAGGCTACCAAGGTGGTATACTAGATATTATTTTTCAGGTTTCACAATATAACATGTTTGACTCACCCATGCTAACGTCCAGACAGAAGGGGTCCATGTTGAGCTACCTCTGGCAGACAGACAGATCCTCAGATGTGTCTTCCTCTGTCAGGTGCAACTTGCCCTGGAGATCATTCCACGTCTGTCTCAGACTGTTCTCCCACCAACTCTTATTTTTTTCTTTCAGGCCAGCTCACTTCCAAAGAATGGACAGTCCCCTGCTGCAGATCAATCTGTTGAGAGCTCCCCATTCTGGGCATTAGGAAATCCTGGCTTTCTTTCATTGCAAGGCAATAGAAAAAGAGCAGTGCATGGCTGAACTCCTAAACAGGACTTTCTCATGCAGCTGGTGCCTTCCAGGACAATGCCATTGCTGGTAGGGGTTTGTTTTCTGCTTGTTTTTACTATTTCTGAGGCTTCAACACCACTTTGTTCCGCGGCTGTGATTTTCAGGGAATCGTTCAAGAGCAGGAATATGAATATTATCAGGGCTTCGCATACAGGTATACAACACGTACTAAATTAGCCAGACAGAACTTACATCCTGTGTGTTAAACTATGTTCAAAAGATGTGATTATTTTCATTTAAGCTTGCAAGCGTCCTTGCCAATTGGACCAAACATTCCATTCCAAGAAATCCATCCGCACTTAACGCAGATCGGTCAATGCTCCTCTGATTTGACTCAGACACTCATTAGATACACGCATGCGACGCACCCAACCGGGGCATTATGGGTAGAGCAAGTGACTCAGTAATAGATACAGTATTCCACACAGGGTTGGTGGGAGAATAGCTATACGGTTCAAACGAAGAAATACATTTCACCCAGGAGACCATTGTTAGGGTTCTTAATATACACAACCTAAAATAAAGTTGACATTTTGTCATGTGAGTTGTATTGCTGTGAGTCACTTTAGTCGTTAGTCAGTCAAGTTAAAGTCAACCGAGCTCTTTTGTTGCTGCACCTAATTTTGTTGCCTAAACCTAACCTTCTGTGAAGATGGAAATTTATTTTGAAAAGACATTTTGCATGTAACAAAACACACACACACACACACACACACACACACACACACACACAGACACACACACACACACACACACACACACACACACACACACACACACACACACACACAGTCAGACAACACGCAGACATTAATAAATTGCTAATGAGCTCTTCCACACCAGAACTCACAGAAGTCAACTACCAGGATCTATTGCTTCTTTCCATCACACACATTGTGGCATGAGGGCACAGTTATATAGCATATGGACCTATTTCATAGTTGGACGTCTCAGGGTTAGCGGTCCAATCCCTGGAGTGGAATAGGCCAATTCATTGAATGCATAATGTCTTTTTGGAGCTCATGTCCATTGTCAGCCCGTTTTCTTTCCCAGTGTGTCAAGTACTGACGCTTTGTTACACCCCTCTGTGTCTGATACCGACACACAAGGCACCCTTAGGTGTCTGCATGAAATCCACCAAGCTTTCACTTAAACCCATCTACATAATTATTAGACACTCAAAGGAAATACTCTGAATATGTGTTGACATGTATAAAGATAAAAAAAAGCAAAACATAACTTTCACCCAGGAGACCAGTGTCCATGTCCCAAAGCGTTTGAGTTACTTTAGTGATGTTTGTGATGTGTTTACCTTTTTATTTTTTTTTTACTTTTTCTTCGTAAACATAGTTATTTAACTGTAATTCCAACCATGATTTTTTACTAAACGTAAGTGTTTTGCTGCCTAAACCTATGCAAGTGTTTTTGTTTGAATTCACAACATTAACCATGTGTTTACTGCGAGTGTGTGCCGGGCTATGTTTCCATAACACATTCATGCAAAAGAAAAGAAATATGTTGATGGTTGGATGAAGCTAACCTGATCAATTATCTTTGTAATGCATTTGAATTGTTTATGCCACTTATCTGTAATTGAAAGAGAATCCGCCCTCATTGGCCGCTGGTCATCCTTGGCAACCAGTGAGCTGCAACCTTTTGAACAACAAACTATGATTTCTAGCAAAAATGTCTTTCTTTTGTGTATGTTATGTTGGGAAACATGAAAACACACCTCATGGCATAAAAAAAACAGAGCTAGAAATGGTATCATATCTTCCACGTCTACTGGGGTGATTATGCTGGCAGATCTTTAGGACACATAAGAAAAGAGGGAAAAGAAATCGCAAATGGGTCTGGAAAATCCTCATGGTACTATAACTGTCATATTCACATGTGGAATTGTGTTTCTGACCCTGAGTGTCTGAACTGTCAGTATAATTACTTGGTCTCTAATGGCCACAGTTATCAGGCTCAATGGGCCTCCTGCAAGACCCACTCGTACGACAGAATCATCCTTAAGTGGCATGTGTGAGTGATTAATGAGGATCGGTGGCATTTCCCAATTAATATTCTTTTCACCGTATCATCATCATGGCTTGGGAGGTTGTTTTGGGGGAGATTTTATGATGTCTCTTTTTAGAAGAGCCTCCTTCATCCACTTCTCCTTTCGCCCAATGAGGTGAATTACCACAAAATTACCATTAACGCCAACACGTGTACAATAAAGTGATTCAGAACACCGCAAAGAATGTTACTAACCCACACACTAACCTGTTGCTTACATTATGCCACCCCATGAGTGACGCGTTTAAACATTTCCATACTTGTGCCGCCCACATCCTGACCTCCCGTTTGACCCGGAGGTCACAACCCCTTCACACCAGCGCTGGGTAAATATTTCCTTCCGGATTTAACAGAGCACACTGGGCTGGGACAGGCTGGCTGTGGATTCCAGTGGCTGAGTCAGAGAGAAAGCTGTGGCGCAAGAAACAAATTAGACAAGCGGAGAATAAAAAGGGAAAATACAGGCCGGTTTATGTGTGTCAGGGGGGAGGGGCGGTCAGAGCAAGCCAGGCCTCGACATGTCTATCATCTTAAAAGGCAGGGTGAGTATACAGGTCCATCCTGCTTTAATTAGAACCTGTGGCCTGAAGGGGAACTCGACCACCGCTCAGGGCTCTGGCAGGACACACACCACATGTGCAACTGTGGGAAGGGGGGTAGGAGATTGAGATGGGATGGTGGACTGCACGGGGGGACATTTGAGACTGTTTAAACAAATCAGTGAAGAATATCAGTCACTGAGGACCCTGCGGGAGATGCTGTTGGTTTGTTCCCCCACTGCAGAGGCATTTGTCTCCCCTTGAGAGACCATTTTGTCATTGCTTAAAAAGACAGAAAGAAAGAGATTGCTTCCGAAGTGCAAGAAGAGGGAAAGAACCTGCACTATGGCTCCGAGCATAAAACACACACACACACAAAAAAGATGGCAATCATGTGTCGCTGGCATTTCAGTCAAACGCAGCTAATAAGCTATCGGCTGTCTGCGGGACCTCTGACCTACGTGGGAGTGCGCGGCTGTGTGGAGCTGTGTCCAGCAGACATGCACGTGTAAAACCCAGATGGTCAGATGTAATAAACATGGCCAGTGTTTTTGGCTCACATAAAGGGCATGGCGCTGGTGTTTTATTTCATCAGGGCCTTGGGGCATGAATGCGTTCACCCAGACACTCAAGTGGGCTTTACGAGGGCGGAGAGGGTAGCCTGTTTCCACCTTGTTTGAAATCCTTTTTCTTTTCTTTTTTTTTTTCTTGCAACAGGGTGCGGCAATGGGGAGGCTGCTGGAATAACGGAGGCCACAGGGAGCGGGGAGGGGAATTCAGGTGGCCTCCTATTGGTGCCGGATGTTTTAGTAAGACAACATGGCGGTGAGGGCCTTGTGACACAAGGGCTGTTCAGAAACTCCTCCGTCAAGCAGGCTGCACTGTGAAGCAAGCAACCACATCTGTTTTCACTCAAAACAATCAGGGGCCGGCACTGCAGGCAGCTTGAGCCTGTTATTAAAGGCTTTCTGGGGCCTGCTGAGGGACGGGCCAGATGGAGTGATTTATCCACTCTTTGCTGAGTGGACCGGGATCGAGTGTGATGTATATGGACATGGAATTCCAATCAGTCATCTTTGCCAGGACACCTACCCAGAAGCATTGATGAATAGGCTGTCTACTGCAACAGGATGAAACTGGAAGGGGGGATTGCACTATGAACGGCTGCATATGCAGATTGGTTTCTCCAGCCATGGTGTCTTACATCATTCAGATCCAATGACATGAAGGTTAAGACAGCAGTGAATCAGTAATTGGGGTTCAACTGCCACTGTTCGCTTTCTGTTCAAAACCAACCACGCTTGTTGAAATGTTAAGTGCTAAACCCTGCAGACAGTGCCAATTACATGACCTCATGTGTCTAAGTCAACACTCTGGGAATATGCATGGTGGTGTTTTTTACTCAGCAATCTGAATGCCGAACGGCTTGATTAAACAGGCTTGAGTCATCAGTTTTCGCCGAGGGTAGACTTGCGGAGTCGTTTATCTTGCAGGAGATAGGTAAAACTCTTGGAAATCTAAAAGAAACGCTCCAAGCACTTCTTTGGGGCCCTGCCTTGTTCCTCGGAGCGCCAAAGCAGGCTTTTAAATAATTTGGGGAGAGCCCTCTGGAAGCTGAATAATTCACTGCAGCCTGATGAAGTCTCTAGCCAGCTGGGTGTTCCATTACTAGACTCACTACTCGACAGCTCTATTGCCTGCCAGGCCAATGGGGGGAAGGAGAGCCGGGAAGATGAGTATGTCTTTGTGAGAGGGGGGGGATCATCTTGTCCTCACTCTGCCCACTCCAATTACATCAGCCACAGGTTTTCTTTAAAGAGAATCAGGCACTGTCTGCCCATTTTGCTTCAGACTAGCCTCCGTTCGCCACACCCAGCACGTGATAGCCATTCAAGTTGTTGCAGTCCAACCTCAAAGGACCCCCAAAGCTGTGCAACTGATGGGAAAGAAGGGGAAACATGTCCTCCCAGCGTCGGACGGTAAAGACTCTTGACATCTAATTCCTCCTGCCATGTGACCCAAATATACAGTTTTACGTTGGAACTGGCTGCTGAAGTGAATAACCCCATTCTTGTCCAGATGGCTCCCATCATTGGATGGTAAAAAAAACCCTCCGCTGGCCTGCAGTGGCATCATCACCAGTTTAGCTCATCTAATCTCTCCTGGCACGAGAAGCAATGAAACGAATGGACATAGCAGATCAAACGCTGCTTTGCTGTGACTAAAATCTACTTTCCTGTGAGGCATCAAAGCGAAATGGGATTTTCTGCTGAGGGATATCTCCCTGCTTACCGACTCTCCCACATCATCTGTGATAGTTGATAGCCAGGGTATGAAACATGGAACAAGAGTTGACCTGTCGGTGAGCCACTCCACCATACAGGTACACAACATTCCACATACTTTCCTCATATAGGACTTATTCATACCACTCAATCATCCATCATGTCCTTTCTGAGTATGGTCACTTCAGTTCACTATCAGTTCCAGATATCACTCAGGTTAACCTTGCCTGCATTCCCAAGGCCTGTCTCCCTTTTATGCGCAAAGACCCTGTCAAAGTCTTGCCAAGTGACGGAGTGGCCGGCTTTACCTTGTGCTGCCAGCCAGCCTCATTCATAACATCATCACCTTCACTTGGCCATGTCATGCCTCTTAACAGGAGATGAATGTCTCCCACCCAAGGACAGCTGGGTAATGGCCCTCATCCTGGCTTCAAGACGGGGGCACAATCACCTGTCATTCTCAATCTGTATGCTGCACGCCAGAACAGACGGATAATGCAAAGAGAAAGAGCAAGTAGTGGAGTCGGATCAGGGGAAGAGATGCACACGACGGCTTCCAGCAGTTTAGATTTTGAGTTGAGGGAATTTGAAAGGATTCTGTACCAGTTGGCTACCCATATTTACATGCTGGCTCCCAGTTTACGGACTCTCACAAGCCGGTTCTACAGCATGCTATACCTGCATAGCATGAAATAGAGGAGGGAATATAACACAAAGCATTACCAGGGTCAGAATCATCAATAATGACAATGCTATTCATAGTAATATAATTTCCCTATTAGTTGTTAATGTTTTAATCACATACATGTTAAAACACAAAGACATCGGATGATAAATAAAGCTAAATAATATTAAAAAAATCATTTTTATCGTGTGAATTCTCTGAAGTGAGCAGTCGATCACGTGTGTTTAAGTACCTGGATTGTAATCTAACTTGACATGGGTCCATTTGTTTTTGGCTTTGACGCATTGATGTTAGTATGAAAACAAAACTTTATATCAGGAGTATCGATTCTTTGGGATTAATTCACCCACTCCTTGTCGAGGGATGGAGAAACAAGTGGCTGGTGAAGAGAATGAAGGGGACAAAAGAGATTTATAGACCCAGATATCATTCTCACAAGGTGGCAGAAAAAGCATGGCTCAGTAAAAGAATGTGGGAATCATTGTTTGGTGACAGAGAAAACCCATGACAGGTAATACTTTAGTGATATACAGGGACTTGTGTTTAGACAATACATCTTGAAAGTCTTGCTGAGGCGAGAAATACTACTTTTAAGCATTATAGGCTCATTATAACAAAACACTTCTGAATGCTAATGAAACATAGCTCAAAAATAATTTTGACCAGCTAATTTCAACATGTATTTCTGTCATAAAAAGCCTACATTTATACGTCTTAGCTAAGCATTTTTTTGCCCCTTTTTTCCCCCCATTCCATTGGCAGATTTTTATTTTACTTATCCCAGGCAAAAAAAAACAAACTTGTTTTTGAAGTGGCCTTTTATTATTAACTGCATTTCCATTTACTCGCTTTATTGTTCCTTCCTCTCCCTTCAACCATTTGCTTTTATGCAACTTCTGCTAATGGGAAGTTTAGTTCAAACACTAATGCTTAAAATGCAGCAACTTACTTTAAAGCCCAAACAAAGCGATGACCTCAGAATGTGCACACAGACATGAGAACACGACCAACATCATAGTAGTTCTAACATCTGGTGAAAATATGTGTGAAATAGTCTCCATTGTTCTAAACAGCAAATGTGTACACAACAGTGGAGGGACACGACTTGCCTGGGGGTTCTGTCTCTTCTATGTTCACACACACTGAAACCATACACACACATTTCTTCCTATTTAAGCTCAGGACTCTTGCATAGTGTTAGTCTAGACCTCTCTGATTAAAATTCAACATCTGTCAAAGTTCTGTGAATCTTTCATTTTCCTCTGGGGGCACACCACGATGAGACCAGTGAAGACTAATGAACACATAATGAGCTACAAATAGCTCTCCAAATGGTCTGGTTCCTACACTGCTTCCTGTGTCCTTAGATTCATCTCCACTAGAACAAACAATTACACATTATTAGTTTAGTATATGGTCAAAGAGTGACATGTTAAAAGTTTAAAAAAATAAGAATAAATTATGCTCACTGGTAAAATCACAGGGAAGAATAATAGACTATGAGAAGTAGGTGAGTTGGTCATCGTGCCTTCACCCATTGGTTTGCTGATTCCGGGTTTTAAGCCTTGAATTTGGCATTTTGGCTGTCACCATCTTGGATTGTTGCACCCAAGGAACAAAAGTGACCATATTTGCTCTACTCAGGAGGTACGGGTGGTTCTGACAAATGCAAATGACAGAGGCGACAACCAGACTGCATCCGACTGGAGGTGGCTTTAGCTGCAAAGCTGCTAACAAAGTTAGCTTCTATAAGTCAAAGAAAACTTTACAGCCAACTGTTAAAGTAATCTCACCAGCTAATTGCTTTGTTAGCCTGGCAGCGGCAGTAGCGAGGCTGCGGAAACAAGGTCGTGGTAGCAACACTGCTGTATGGTCTGTTTGACTCTAAATGGACCATAATGAAATGAACATCATGCTGTGTTGAAGAAGACTTAAAACCAGAGATTGAGACCATAAACTCATGTTTACGGATATAATAAATCAAGTGAGAAACAGGATCATTTTCTCTGAGACTTTCAAGCAAGACTTTTTTTGCAAGGAGACGATCGGGAGACCATAGGAGGCGCCGCCTGATGGCCAGCAGAGAGAATGCAAGTTTAAGGCACTTAGGCATTGGCTTCACTTTTCAGAACCACAGGTTGCTGCCTGGGAAGAATAATCAAGAGGAAGACATATGACCAACTAAACACCAAACATTCTGCTATGACTAAACTGGAAGTAACAAAATGTACAGGATTTGACATCTCATGCGGAGAATTAGAAGGTGACACACAATGGTATGGTGTGTTCAGGGTGTGGAACAACTGCTTCCTTTGTACAGTGAAACCCAGCCAAAACTTTTGCAGATTTAATCCCCTATGTCTTTATTAATAACAGTGATGACAGCATATCCATGACTAGAGGCACTTCCTCTTTGGAAGATTACTTCTCAAATCTCTTAATCCTTTACCAGTTAGCTGTATTCCAAACACCCCAACAGTCATCTCTCTGCATGTGTGGCAGGCAGATTTCTAGAGGGTTTGGACTCCCTCCAGCTCCGAGCAGAGGGAGAAAATGACAGATGCAGGACAGAGGGAGACAGAGGTAATCACCATGTTATAATTCATCTGGTGTCTCCTCCAAAGTGCTACTTGTCCGTTGCCTATTAATAAGAAAACACAGACTAAAGTGCTGAGTAAACGACATGGTGCAAAGTTAGCTGTTTAAATGCCCACAACAGTGACTGGTGGTGGGAGTTTGGAGATTCTGATGTATGCAACACCCACTCTGTGTGTGGTTGGTTTTTCACCTGCAGTGTCCATATTGGCCTACTTAGTCTCAATATGTGTTTCCAAAACAAAGGCAAATTTCATATTTACGTCACGTTTTCCACATCATTTTCATCAGTTTGAGGTTTGACTGGCAGTCTCTAATTACTGTATGTCATCTCATTGCACCCTTTGCTTCTGCAATGGTCTGATGTCACACAAGTGGAGAATGAGCACCACCAACTGTTTATCTTAATGTGTACAAATTCTAATACCCAGATGGAAATGCGGCAAACACATGTCCGCTGTTCATGTCCCGTGTGAAACCAAAACTCTTTAGCTTGTGATGTTATTGAATGTTACATTAGTGTACACAGTGAGATATTGACAATGGTTTCATCTGACAGACATGCAGGCCGACATAAAGATGGCCAACAAGCTGGAGCAGGTGACGGCAGGGTGAGTCTGATATGATGAGAAAAGCTGCCAAGGAAAACCTCATTCCTGCCATGCTGCTGCTGTGACAGACTCAGTACCCTAGAGTTATTGAAAAAAAAAATATATATATATATATATATATATATATATATATATATATATATATATATATATATATATATATATATAAAGGGTAGAGTGTGTTGGGGGGGGGGGGGGGGGGGGGGTTGGAAACGTGAATAAAAAAATTAAATCACTTAGGTGCAAACTCTCCTCCTCTGCCTTTCACCCTTTTTTAGCTGCTAGGCTTCAAAGCCACCCAATACTATCAACTGCATCTCCTTTTATTGTGCAGTTTCTGGTTGTAGATCTTAAAAATACAAACCAATATAACATTGTGGTCAGATGCAGGAGGTTTGAAGTTCTACTATACTAAAATTACTATCATAAAATACAATTCTTGTCTTAATTCTATGTAGAGGGAGTTATGGTTATTTAAAAAAAAGAGACCTATTATTCACACATTTAATAGATTAGATTATAATCTACTAGTTTAATTACAAATATGTGAGCTAATAATTCTTTTTTTAGACTTCAGGAAAATGATTGCCCTGAAACTATTGGTAACATGTCATTAGATCATTCAGTGCAAATTCGTCATTGTAACATCATGCTGGTGACTTTACGCTCGCATGAATCATGTTAACATAATGATTCATGTTCTGTTGCACAACAACTGAAAAATGACTCCATTTCTTTGCAGTTTCTTTGACTCTTGTCCGCATGACTGCTTAAATTTGTCACTCCAAAGAGCTTCAATAAGGTTGTTGCAAAATTTCAATAATTCAGTGCGGCAAAGAAGGAGGAAAAATGAAACTGGGCTGGGAGTGTTGCACCACTGTCAGCTGTAATGACCAAAATAAATATGCTGCTTACCCTCACCCATCACTGCCTGACATTATGAATGCACGTTTAATGTATCCAGGGTCTGATTTCCTCACCACAAGCTTTGGAGCTTTTACTGGCATGTGGTTGTCTCCCACATCACTTTTTTGATCTAAAAAAAAAAAAATCAATTTTATGTCACTGCATCAGAGAAAAAGTTCGCTCGCCAACAGTCGCAGAATAATATAATTGCCGTGGTGATACTTAAATGTAACGAAATTGTACTTTGTTTTGGATTTTCTTTTTTATTCATGTGAATTCTTGAGCAAATTTAGAGATAAAAATCATATTATCATTTGGCAGCCCCTCCCAGGGGTTGACAATAGCTGAGATACTCCTAAAATCATCCTGGTGCACAGGAGAGTGTGTAAGTCCAAGACGCCACACTTATTTACCTTAACACTTATTCAAGTTCACTGAAGGCAGCAGAATGTGAAGAACCTTTCAGACTACCAACTGTCATTTTTATCTGAAACAGAGATTAAATGCTGTCGACCAGTATGAGGATATTTTGTCCTTGTTAGTTAGAGGCAGCTGTGGCTCAGAGGTACTTCCTACAAACGGAAGATGGTTCAATTCCAAGCTCCTCCAGTCCCAGTGACGGCGCGAGGGGGGGGGGCAAGCAGGGTCTCAAGACCCTCCTGTCAAAGGCTGCGCCCCCCCTTTTGCCCCCCCTCCCCTCGAAATATTTATGGATTAAAAACTATAACAAATATAGAACAAATTAAGACACAGACATTAACAATCAATCATCTGAAGAAATAATGTTTATAACGTTCCTATGGTGATTGTTTTTTGTTTTTTCCCTGTGTCGTGCGATTTGATTGGCTGGTTTGCACGCAGACGGCAGGCTGAATTTGACGTTCACGTTAGCGGTGGTTGATGCGTAGCGGCTAGTTAGCGATTGTGTCAACAAAGCGAAATGGACCGATTTGTGATAGTCAAAAAGCGAATAAGAGTGGACGATGGTGGTGGTGATTTACGGACGCAGGACAGAGTGATGACGGACTTGGAGGATGAGGATGAAAGCGAGGATGACGAAGGGGCGGTAGTAGGTGAGGAGAACAGAGACAGGAGGAGGAGGGGAGAGGAGAAGCGAGAAAAACAGCATTGGAGAGCGAGTGAAGCAGAGTTTAGAGGACAAGAAGGGAGGAAGAGGAGAGGAAGAGTGGGGAGTGAGGGAGGAGGAGAAGAAGGGAGGAAGAGGAGAGGAAGACAGTAGTGGGGAGTGAGTGAGGAGGAGAAAAAGGGAGGGAGAGGAGAGGAAGACAGGAGTGGAGAGTGAGGAGGAGGAGTTTAGAGGACAGGAAGAGGAGGAAGACAGGAGTGGAGAGTGAAGGAGAGGAGAACAGAAGGAGAGAGAAAACATATTTAGTGAGTTAAGAGACAGTTGTAAGAGTATACTGTATAAAACTATACACTGTGCTACAATTCTCAGTTACACTCTTGTAAATCCACAGATGTTCTCTGTGGTGGATTTGTATTGTTTTTTGTGCTTGTTGTTTGGCACTTCATTTCATTAAAAGTAGTTAAATATGCTTGTGTTTGTTTTATGCTAAACGTTTAGTAACATGCATTCCACAATATGTAGTGTATCAGCACGGCCACGGGAACAGTAGGTACATCTATTATAGTATTATTTGTTGGTGTCAGAATTCACTAGCACCTCCTATAAAAAATCAGAGCCCCTCATTGCCCCCCCAATAATAATTTTCTGGTGCCGCCGCTGGTCCACAAGCTGAGGTGTCCTTGGGCAAATTGCCACCAAGGGCTTTGCCATCTGTGTGTGATTGTGTATGAATGAGTTGGAGTGGCAGTGTATGAATGTCTATGAATGGATGCATGTAGACTGAATGTAAAGAGCCGCGAGTTGCTGCGATGACTAGAAAAGCTCTATAGAAATGCAGAATTCCAGTCACTTGTATTTCGATCACAGCTAGCCAACACTGGGACCCTGTCTCAGAGCAGGAGGCAAACACAACCGGTGCAAAACAGAGGAGCAGATCAAAGAAATCTACAACAAATAAAAAGATAATCCACCACGCAATTTCCCAAGGCCTAAGAATTCAAATCTGACCCATGAGAAGCTGGAACCAGCAAATTTCAGACACTTGATAAGTGATTGATCAACTATTAAAACCATTTTAAATAAAATGCATTGATCTTGCTACCAAAATAAAGACATGTATGACAAGGCCTTGCTCTAAAAGGAGCTGACTGATTGCTTCTTTTATAAAACTCCCATCTTCCCTGTCTCTTCCTCTTTCCATCGCTTTCCCTCTCTCTCTCTCATCATCATCACAATCCATTTTCATCACATTTAACTTCCATCCATCCTCTTAGAGCATCCGACCTGCTCAACGCTGATGAAGTTATCATCATTCTCCTTTACCCGTCCCACCCTCCGCTGCCCCCAGACGTTTCTCATCCCCCCATAGTAAATGCTTGTTTTCCCACCAAATCTAGGGCAGAGTGTTGGGGAGCTGGCGTCTGCACCCCCCGCCCCCCATGTGGCCCCCAAAGGAGCTG
This sequence comes from Eutrigla gurnardus, assembly GCF_963514095.1. Classification (NCBI taxonomy): domain Eukaryota; kingdom Metazoa; phylum Chordata; class Actinopteri; order Perciformes; family Triglidae; genus Eutrigla; species Eutrigla gurnardus. The sequence continues at coordinate 7,605,534 of NC_139930.1, read as the reverse complement.
CACTTACAAGCGTTGAAATCAAATACATGAGACATTATTGAGATGAGACGGTTCGGGGGGGCTTGGTGGGTGTGCATTCAAAAATGACATCTCGCTTAAGCTGTTAAGGAGAAGCATGGATAATTAGCATTCATAGAAATCCAGAGTGTGTCTGGCAGTGGGATGTGTCGCCGCCCTGCACTGTACTCTGTGGGGTTTTAGCAGAATACATTTGGTGTATGCATCCATTAAACTTATGCCAATACGTTGCAAAAGCACATATTTGGAGCACCACTGTCTTTCTCCTTTTTTCATGAATGAATTTCTCTCTTCTTGTTGTGTGTTGTTTTTATCAGCTGCTACTAAAGAGCAGAGCTCCCTTCATCCTGATGGAAAATCCGCTTCCATCAGCCTTGATTTATTACACCCCTCTTTTTCGATACACCAACTTTTATTGATATCTTTGCCTTTTTAAAAAATATGTCTGCTTTGGTTTTCATAAAAAAGGTTTTTATGTGCAAATTCCAGAAGATGGAGATGAAACAGATGGATGGAAATGTACCGAGTAGATAAATAAGTGTGGACGGGAACAAGCTAGCAAGGGAGAGAGAGAACAGGCCAAAGAGGTCAGAAACAGAATGATGTGCATTTGGCTCATAATCAACTCTATAGCCTGACAAGAATGTTAGCATTGGACTGTTCTGCAAAACCATATTCAAAGTGTTGAGTTTGAAATTCAGGTTGTGTCCAAAATCACATTCATTCACTCCTCCCTACTCAGGGAGTTCCACATAGAGAGCTCATCTGCAGAATGAAATCAAAACACTACTTGGGTAATTTTCTCTGCAAGGTCAATTACGTCATTACAGTCGTTATGTCATAGAAATGTGGCGGATTAATGGTGGCTGATGGACTGTCTATAATGAATTAATTTTTGTTTTACATACATATTTTAAGCTAGTTTGTTGTAATTTAAGTTCCCCTGTTAAGCAGTGAAGCTACATATAGGCTTTTATTGTGAAAGGTAAGGACAAAAGAAGCAGTATACGCTGCTGTTGTCAATGTGGGGCAATACATTTATTTTACCAGATTAATAAACAATTACAGAGGACTTTGTAGTCGTCTATAATTCACTGCTTAGCCTCAGAGAATATCTGGAGCCCCCACACTGCTCCCAACATAGCAACGGCTGAGCCAGTGGCTTGCAGCTAGCAGTGCTATCAACGCTAAAAGTGAAATTAATGGCACTATACTGTAAACGGAGCTTACAGTGTTCACATGAGGAGGGTATCAACTGTAACCACCGTATCAGCGCAATGTGGATTACCTTGATTACCTCCTCAGTTGAGGTCAACAGTGTCCCATCCTTACTGTATACAGCTTGGATGGTTCCCCGTTTCCCTCTTCTGAGGAGTTGGATGGTCCTTCTCCATGGCTACTCTGAACTCCTCCCACACCCGCTGCTCCGCCTCCCTCAGGGCAGAGGCTGCAGACCGAAACATGCCAAGACATGCGGCCTCAGATGAGATGAAATTATCACAAAATCGATCATCAGCCTAGGGTGCTCTGGTTGTCACAGTTTGCTCACACACCTCATCTCCCAGTACTTTTCCACTGCCTGCCACTCTCCCCTCATTAATCCAACTCTCCTCACCTGTTGCACTCAGCTGCCTCTGATCACCAATCAGCCCTGTATATAAACTCTGCTAACTGTTCACTCTCTGCCAGATTGTTCTCAGCTCACATGCCAGACTCTCCAGCGTTTACCGGACTGCCTACACAGATTCGACCCTGCCTGCCCCTGACCAACCCATCTTGTCGTCTGTCTGGAGATCACCTCAGCCTTCTGTCCCGGACCACCGCCTTCGTCCTGGCCTTCCTGGTTTCCGTCTGCCTCACTCCTGAGCTGCTTGGTGAATCCCTGCATCGGCTCCTCGACTCCCTGCCTGGCTTTGACTCTCCTTTTGCCTGTCCCTCTTTGACAAATAAAAGTCATTACCAACTGAACCTGCCTGACTCTGTGCTGCAATTGGGTCCAAACCTATACCCGTTACACTGGTACCATGTACTTCCTCCAGGCCTGGTCACTCCTTATGCCTCGCTTTGTCATAGGGTCCTTGTGAACCATTCTTAGTCTGGCCATTGGAGACCCTGGGAGCACAAGGCTCCAGACAACACAGCCCTCATGGTCATAGGGACACACAAACCTCTCCACCACAGTGATGGTGATGGTTCCCGGAGAGAAGATAATCTATTAATTAAGAATCAATCACACAATTTCAGTTATTATTTAAGTCAAATTCCTGGAATTTGGTTTTAATTATTTATTTTTGGCATAAACGCAAATATCTGAATAAAAATGGAATAATGGGAGAAGGAGATATTTGATTGAGAGTGACATGGAAACACACACAATCCCCCAAATCTCACGAATTAATTAGCCAGAACCAATGTAACTTTGGTATACATTTTTGGACCTTATCATAAGAAGCTCATTGAGACGCGTACCTCTCCTCACCAACGTACAAACAGAAAGCTATGAATCACTCCCTTTTAATAATAATAATAATGGATTGGATTTGTATGGCGCTTTTTTCCAGGAGACTCAAAGCACTCTGACAGGGTACCAGGTTCCATTCATTCACACACAGTCATACCGGTGGTGGTAAACTACCACAGTAGCCACAGCTGCCCTGGGGCAGACTGACGGAAGCGTGGCTGCCATTCAGCGCCTACGGCCCCTCCGACCACCACCTTTTAAAATCCTCTCTTCCATCATTGATCTCTTCTCAATGTTAGAGATGTTCCTGAAAGCAACGCTGAGGTTTTGTTTTTCTGTTATACACATGGACGTAGACCTGACTCGTACCATTTAGTATCCACAATTGTATTCATGAGAAAAGAGGAACAACTCGGAAGAGTGTGAGGGAAGATACTCTCTCCCTTATTCCTTCACTTTGCTATTGATTTGAATGAGGATGACATATGCGACGGATTCACTTTTCCATTCCTCAGGGCTGCGGAGAAGAGTGATGCCACATGAGCCGCAATTGATCACGCTGGCAGAGGAGAAGAGTGTGGCAAAGCACCGCTCGAGACAGTATACCACACACCCCTGATTCAGTGGTTGTAATGTGATCGATGACTTTATGGATAAATTAGACAATAAGAATGGAAGTAATGCTCGTGGGATCGACAGTGAAGAGTGTGCTATAAAAAGAGATTCATGGGGATAAAGTCACCCTGCGTTCATCATTGCTGCGATCAAAATATGGATGCTTTATAGTTTGCCTCTAGTGTCAAATGCTGTGTTATTTGAAAACCCTCACTCTTGGCACACGCTTCTTTCTCTTTGGTTTGTATTGACTTCAGCCATCTAAATGGAAGGAAAGGGTTTCTGTGGTATTGGCAGAGTAAAGAAAGGGGTATATAAGGGAACTGGCTGTCCAACTGCCAGGAGTTTAAAAAAAAAAAAACACTGAAAAGCATCTGTTTCCAACAAGAGGCCCGCTTCATAATGTGGCCTCAGGAATGACATGTAAATGTGTATTAAAAAAAAAACACTAGGCGCTTGGATTGTGGCTTCACTAAAATGGACAGAGATAAAAATGGTTCTCCAGATGAGACATCATCCTTCCTGCATTCATCCTCGCCCACTTTTTGTTTTAGGCTCATTATGTGTAAACAAGTCCATGGCGTGGAGCTCTCCCCGTAGCAGCATTTGGCCCAGGAAGGACAGAATCCCGCCACCTTACACTGTCTGAAAGCTCTGGGAAGGCCGCTCTTTGATAAATATCGATGTTTGTAGATCTGTACTCTCGTGCCTTTTGTTCTGCAGCACCTATACGCCCATCGCAACCCCTTCATCAGACTCCCCTTATGTGCAACACCTTTCATTTTCTCTGCTTTACCGCCTCCCACTATTCATTTCCTCTGTGTGTTTTTTTACTTTTGCAACTTTGTGGTGCTAATGAGTCCTCGCCTCCGCTAACACAAACACAGGATGGGCCACAAAAGGACAGACAAATCTTTTGATTACGCAGACGGCACCCGTTAAGGGTTTCTTATCGACATGCGCCACACAAGGCTGAAACGAACTCCAATTATAGAAGCGCTGCAAGTTGAGTCTTCATGTGGTGCGGTGAAGTCAATCAAAAGTCAAACGTTAATTGAAGGGAGTCTGTCTAGTGAACTGCTTGTTTTTAATGTTACTTGTTGATCCGAAAGGAGAAGCTTGTTCTTGTCAGTGTTCACATGCCTGGATTTGTAAGTGCGCATAGGAACTGGAGACGGGAGGAGGTCAGACGGAGGCTAGCCTCTTATTTGTGGAGGTAATGGGTTCACAGGAGAGCTCTATATGTGTAGACAAAGCACACATCGACCACGTCTTCTTCGGGGAAAACACAATCACCGCAGCTGAAATAAACACATAACCTCACACAGGGAGGCGTGAGACTGCCAAGGTCTGTTTACACCGGCACAACACCAGAATGATTGTAGAAGAAGGTTGTAAAATATAAATGCTCTGCTATCAAGTTACACAATGTAGATTTTTATCCTGAGGAACTGAGGGGGGAAATTATCCTGCATGGAAGACATTTTGACCAAATCACTTCACTTCTGTCTTTCACAAACAGTGACTCAATTACTACAGTTTCCATGTCGTAGCGCGTAATTGATAACTTATGTTCCCCGGCGTAAGTTCCAGGCAAACACCCTTTCGTTGCCTCCGCTCTCTATGTGTATCGTTTGTGCGTCCTCCCCCCGTGCTGCCTCAGCGTGTGTTGTGGCTCTGGCCGGCACACATGTGGTTAATGGGATGATGGTGTGCAGACCTCTCGGTGCAGCATGGGAGAGGACAGAGGGGGGGAACGCCAGCCCCAGTCGACTTAAATAACCAAATAATTGGAATTTCTAAAAACAATGGTTTCCTGACTCCTCCGCGACCCCTCACCTTATCATTTTAGGGTCACGGGGCCTAAACTTGAACCCATCTACTCCACAACATTTGGCTAGCTGCCACCTCAGGTTAACCCTACAGCCAGCAGCCTGCCACAAGAGTTACAGGCCTGTCAGTGTGACTGAGCGGATGCAAACCGCTGAGATAAGCCCCCCCCACTGGACCGCCGTTACGTTTTGCTTCCTTCCTTCCACTCTCCCTTCTGGTCTTCCCTGTGATTTTTTCTAACGCCAGCAACAGATTATTTGGTCGTAGCTAAAAAGACTCCATGCTAATGATGGGAAAGCAGTGGAAAACATTTTGGACATGATTTTCAACATTTTTAAATAATTGCGACAAGTTGCACCCCCCTCCGGCACCCATCCTTGAACATTCAAAAGGGACCCAGAATAGTTTGGACTCACTGTAGATCTGATAATGTCTGCAGGCCTGTTGACCCAGCCGACACCAGGGAAACAACAGAGTTGCCTAGGTTACAGATCTCTTTGACTATCTCCACTTAAGGCTGGCTGCTATCTCTAAAAGAGGAGAGGGACTGAGCGTTGTTATAGCAAAATGTAATTGGATTCTGTTCAAGTAGACTGAAAATTGAAAAAACAAGGCAGAGTTTTCAGATGACGGGGACATGTGTAGGCTATAATTTTGTGTTGCATCGGACCTCAGGATGTATACAGGATTTTAGTCAGACTGTATTAACAGAACACGGGTAGAGATGAGATGAAATAACCCTACTGAAATCCAACTGTTCAATGAAACTCAGCTGAAAGATCTAAAGTTAAATAAAAATTCAAAGCTAGCTAGCCTCCCCTCTTCCACAATAAAGGATGGTGTTGAAAGGTGATGTTAGCAAAATGTTCCAGTGGTTAAATCTTAATTTAAGAATTACAGATTTTAAATGTTGCATTAGCATTGTTATTGTTTAAGGTCATGAAGAAAAAACAATATTTAGCTATAACTGCCTGTTTTAATGTATTTAAAGATCTAGACATGGCATAATGTTTTAACTGGGAATTTAGGCCATTCACTTTAATAGAGTTAAAAAAAAGTATTGAATTAATTTAAATTAAATTTGAGAGCAGTAGATACAGAAATACATTTTTGTAATATTTGGGCGCATGTGATGTCAAACGTTAAACTGTATAGTACCATTAATGTTATTTTGATGAATGTAATTTGCTATGCCACATTGAGTTTTCTGATGGAGAAACTGATGGATTTTCTTCCAGTGCAACTGGTTGAAAACTATGCATCTACTGTTGTTTGGCTTTCAACGGCCGCATCAAGTGAATTTTATTTGTTGTTAACATGTATAAAAAATGATTTAATCCAGTTTGAAAGCTAATCGTGTTGATTCAACTGACCGGTTGGTGACTAAAACGCGGATACACGTGTTTCCTTTATGAAGCCATACATTTGATGTTTTTGTTTTGCAACTCTGACAAAGCCTAATTTCCTTTCCGGAGACATTTTTGAAAACGAATTAGAACAAGACCCTGACAGTGTTTCATTGCCTTATCCTGTCATGTGTCAGATCTTATTGGCAAGAAGGAAGGATAAAACAACAGTGAGTAGAAACAGACAGAATATAAATAATTGAAGACTTTAACAGCTCAATATGGGATCAGAATAAACTACCACCTGCTGAGCTCAGACACCCCACTGCTGCCAACAGTTGATTTTACTATATTGGAATCGAGAGCAAATTTGCATTGAGCTTCACTCAGTTGAACAGAGAAAGGAAAATATATTTTTTTCTCACTTTCTAAATTTTTTTTATATACCTTCATTACTCTCTTTGATGTGAAACCCAAAAGGAACACATGGTTGCATTATTATACACAGATATGTCTTCTTCATTGCATCCCAGCAAAGGATGCCTATTAAGCAGTAAAAACAGAATTAACGATTAAACACAACCAGACGAGTAATGATGGAGAGAATTATTACTATTTACAGGGAAACATTTATTGGACTATTTTTTGAGCATAACTAAAAAATGAAGGCCATATGTGGGAACAGAGGAGGGCCTGGACATGCTTTTGTTTTGCCCTCTTGTACACAGGTACAAGCCCTCTTCAGGTTTTGTTCTCTTTTGTCAAATGACAAACAGTCTCAGCCGCTCTCATACTCCATAGAAAAACCTGATGAGAACATTTTTTTGGGTTGGACTGTTCTCTCTACTTAGCCGACAGACAAGGCTGCTTTCTACAAGGTCATCACAAAATAGTTTTTTATTTTTCTAAAAACACTGGCATTGAGAATTTGGTTTGATAACTGTTACATTTTATGAAGTTAATTTTCTTCACGTAAGACATTTTTATGGGATTACTATGAACCCAGTATTTGAGTCGTCTGAACATAACCAAGTAATAGTTTTGCATTTTTGTTTGGATTTCATGGTAATGTTGAGCCAAACCATGATGTTTTTTTACTAAACCTAACCAATTAGCTTTGTTGCCTAAACTATGGCTGTGTCCAAAACCACTCTCTCATTCACTTCTGTCAGGGAGTTCTATGTAGAGGACTAAAAAAAAAAAAACGACTGGTGGGCCATCCACAATAAATACCAAAATATATTTCTGTATATGAATGCATATTTTAAGCATTTGTTTGTCATTTCGGGTCCCCTGGTAAGCAGTGATGCCACACATATATAGAGCTTTTACTGTGAAAGGAGCATTAACTCGGCTGTTGTCAATGTGGAGGTAATTAATGTACCCCTGCTTCCTTCAGAGCAATGCATGATGGTTTATAATGCTCAGTTAGTGACCGTCGGTTGTACACTACTTTTCTTGGTGAATTGTGGGATACTCCGAGTCCACTATAGAGTATAGTCTATAATAGTCCATTTGGACTGCTTCAAACTACGACCATTTGGTCCAACCAGACAAGACACGTTTCCCTGGAGACACAACTGAAAGAGTAGTGCTTAGTTGTTATGGGAATGTCATTTTGTAGGAGACTAATTTGCCAGACAGCAATCCACATACATAATTGGGACCTGAAAAAAGTAGAGCTGGGAGGTTTGTAAGCACCTCCGTGTGAACACAAAAAAGGTACAAAATGTAGTTGAAATCATAAAGCTCACAATCAGCACCAAGCATCTCTTTCACATTACTTCACATTGATGGAAAACACAGATACTACCTCATCATTAATTCGGATAAATCACCACTTTCCACTTATGTACCATTTGTGTGCGCGGGACAAAGAGGGGTTTGTGTATGAGGCTGCCCCCGCTGCCAAAGACAACACCATGTGGAAGCTCTACCTGTCTGCACACTTCCTGACTTGCGTCAAGCTGCTTTTATTTTTCAAGAGCGGACTGGTCTTGGATCAGTTTGAGACAATATAATCATTGCACCCACAGGTCTCGCCCAGGACACCACGGTGTGGTGCGCTGAGATTAAAAGCTAGGCTATCGCTCCCGGCTACACCGAGGAGAGAAAAGTGAAGGGTTGTGGGGCATGAACTCGCTTTCTTTCTTAGACACGCATTCATACATCAAAAGCACGGGCCGCCATGCGAGCACATCACATGTACATACATGTACGAACGTGCGCACACACAGAAAAAGCAGTGGTGTCTTCTGAGGAGAGGGGGGACCTATTATCTCCTCGATGTCAGCTTTCCAAGAGGGTAAGAAAAGCTGCTTTGTTTTTAGCTCGACAACCGTGCATTTTGAGTTTAACCAGGCTTGAAGGTTGTTTTTTTTTTTGTTTGCTTCTTTTTTCTGACATTAAAACCAGCATTTATGCAGTAGCACACGCACACAAACACAGAGTACAGAAATATAACGGCAACCTATAAAATCTATACTTTTCGCCAAGGAGAAGCCGAGTCCTTGTCGGGGATGTGTTTGACAGACAGTGAGCTTGGCTGGAGAGAATATTGCCTGTGAGTGGAAATACTTCTCTGCGTCATAACATTTACCTCAAGTCATCATTAGGAAGACGGAGGCACAATGGTTGGCAGTGTACTGTGCTCTGTGCGCCGTGCCTCACACTGTTATTATACATCATTACACAGGCAAATATGACAGATGATGAGGAAGACAGCGCAGCAAAGCCCACCCGAAAAAAAAGGGAGTCTTTTAAAATCCCATCTCGTTTTTTTTTTCCCTCCTTGCCCACTCCACTAAGAAACCAATTTCTGCAGCGGTATTAAGCTGTCAGTTGTAAGTGTGGCGCCACAGACTCGCTCCAAAATGTGGCGGGGGGAGGCTGGACAGACTGTGGGTGAGTGTGTCAAAGTCGTGGTGCTGTTCACATCATGCCTTGCCGGGAATGGAAACATGAACGTGAAGTCACTCATAATTTTTTTTACAGCTCTCTTCGATTGATACTTTTCCCACATGTCCCTGGGTTTTATATCAGTGTTGCCTCTGAAAACCCTCTGTTCTTGGCTCAGCTGGCAGGCGGGGGTACTCAACTCAGTACTCTTACATAAATACAGGAAAACATTGACGAGGTACCTATTTATCACTTTGCTTTCATCTCCCAGTCACACTCTTTAAGCAACTTTCTCTCCTCGCCACCATCCTCTGTGCTGATGATCAGCTGAAGGGAAAGCAGCGAGCGGTTGAGAGAAGACCAATCGCCAGGCTGTCGCTGATACAAGTAACAGAATATAGCCACTTGGTACCCATAAAGTCACACACCAGCATCATGAGAGGTTTATTAAGGGACAGGGGGATTCAAACAACTAGTTTCAATTCCCTATTCATAGTAAGGAAGTATCTATCCTACGTATTTATATCTTATGAGTGAAACAGGATAGGCAGACGGGACATAGCATTGAGAGGGATTTGATTTGATCATTCACAAGATTAGCTCATGACCTTCTCTATAGCTCTGTGCAGAACCAAAGGAGCAGATTGGTTGGACATGGTTGGGACTAGCTGATGTAAGCATGCATCTTTTTTTCCCCAGGAATAAATAAATATTGTTTTCATATATATTAAGAATATCTTTTTGCCATATATTGTTCAATCATGCACATATGGATATGAGTTAAAATAATTAAAGAGGATTTTTTTTTACTTCAATTTAAATAGATTTGACCTTTTTTCTGTGAAAGTAGTGGAGGATATAATCACAAAATGCATGAATGAACGCAAAACATGCAAAAAATAAATAATTAAAAAAAACAAAATAGGTTATCTTTTAGTCAAAACATTGTTGGTGATTTGTTTCTAATCTGTCACCTCTGTGGTGAAGCTATGGTTGGATTTAAGATGAAGATTTCTGCATAGAACAGAAACAAAAGCACTGTTGACTGCTGGGAGGAGACAGAATGTAAACCATGTCAAATCAGAAATGGGGCTCTAACTGTCACTGCTACTCTGCTTGTGATGGACTTTGCACTAAGAATACATATTCATGCCATTAGAACAATAAAATCACCAAATGTAAATTACATTCAGGATTAATTACCATACATTCATCTATCAGACATGTTTCACCATGCAGGGTTATTTACCAACAGAACCTTGATGACACTGAGTGACTAATTTAGGTTCCACATGTGGCCAAACCAATAATTTCAGTCATACAGTTTGTTTTTAAATTGGTAAAGGGAGCCATCTTGTGGACATATGTAGTAAGCACATGGTTTGGATCATCATATCAAGTTCACTAAAGTAAAATTACATAACGTCCACGATGCTGCAACTGGCGGTATGTGGTGACAGAGAGACGCAGCTGTACCTCACACCTCTACATGATTACCTTCATGCCCAATAGAGTGGCAGCACTGGAGTCAGCTGGGCAGAAATATGTGTGTCCTCAGTCATTCACGGCATTCACTCCAGGAACCGGCTGTGAATTACAGCCATTGCTCCATTTGTTAATGAGAGGGACTGAAGGGCTGGAGTGTGATTAAACACTTACACCTTCTGGTGGACACAACATGTACTGCATTTTATTTTCATAACAAATAAGTAACCTCCTGCAGATTGCTTTGCCTGGACGGTTAAATGCAGGCGGTAAACTCCGCTAATGAAAGGTGAAGCCAACTTGCATTCTCTCTACTGGTCATCAGGGGGCGATTCCTGTAGTAGAGATTTATGAGAAAATTACTATACTCCTTACTGGATTTATTATCTCAGCAAACATTGTAAACATACCAAATATGAGGCTTCAAAACATAAGTCCACAATCGAACAGGTGAAGTCACAGTGACTTTATCGTATCTATCTTATCTTTACTTCTTATAAACAGAGTCTATGGTTAAATGCAGTCAAGCCAAAGGTTTAGAAGTTGTTCAACATGTGACTAGAGGTTTGTTTAAATGACATCACGTCGCAAATCTAATATCCTTTGGTTCATAGCTCACTCCTCATGAGAGGAGTGCTATGAATTTTGAGGTTAGACAGGAAAAATGTGTCTGAATTTTCTTGTGTCTTGTGGGTATTGAAGTAGCAATACCTAATATTTCTGTCCTGGTTGATGTGAGCATTGATGTTTCAAAATTGTGTGCATCGATCCATTTTTAAGCCTTTACAATGGAGAAAAACACAGCATTTCCTTCTGGGGCTGTCACAACAAACAACCCGTCTGTACTACTGCAAATATATAAATATTTTCTTCTTTCATCACTGAAATGTATTAATGAAAATCTTCAAGATTACTTTGAGAAGTTTGGCTAAAAGTATCAGTATAGTGTATAGAGCATAAAAACCAGTATTGCTTCATGATTACATTTTATTTCTCACTTCTACAATGCAGTCTGCAGGTCTGTCAGTGCTGCGAGGCACTTGGAAGCGCTCACAGTTTGAACGATGACAGCTGAACTTCATCTGCAGAATGCCCCCTCCTGCTGGCACATCCTCACCTCCCTCTCAGTGTCGGTTGTGAGAGCATTTTCTAGCGAGCGTTTAGCAACCTCTCTGCCTGTTACCTTGTTACCAGGTTTCACTTCTGCTCACCTGCCTGCTCTGCACCTTCCTCCTGCTCGTGCAGCAGCTCGGCTCTCCAGCAGTGTCTGCCTGCAGCTCTACCAGAACTTTGCTGAACCTTGAGTCTCCAGAACTGTTTCAACCTGCCTCTTTGTTTTTGCCTACAGTCTTCAACTGCCATGCACTGCTTGAATACAAATTCATCAATCTGAAGTCTGTTTGTGCAATAAATAGGGGTGATTCATTATTATTTGATCATTACATAAAAAGGATAGTGTGATCCTTTAGTCAGCAGGACAGGTGAGGTGCAGTTTGGAGCTAGAGCACCTGCCCCTTTTCCCCTTGATGCCCAAAAGTACCCTTTTATCAAAGTGATTTATTTTTTGTAAATTAGTGTGTGAAATAATAATAATATTTTAATAATGTAGATCTACCTTGGTCGGTCACATGATCCACAGTGCCCTCCTTCTGCCTTCACTGCCCTGACGTGTCCAGGCATGCCCTGCTGCTAATCGCTAAGCTGCTGGAGACGACCAAGTCTCGCAAAACTGAAGACCCGAGGGAGTAAACAACCGGGCCGGTGAGTCGGATTTGCAGCAGTATTCGTTTGTGCACGGTGTATTCTTGCAAGGTGAATGATGAAAGTGAATTGAGCAGTGAGCATCCTCTGTGTCGTCCAACTGTGTACACACACCTCTCACAAGTTATAGCTGCTAGTTAACCACATGTATGTCAGGTTTTTTTGTTTTTGTTTTTTTGGTTTCTGTCCGTTTCTCTTGTTACTGTCAAACTGTTTTTTGCTGTTTCATGAGGCATAGACTGTTATTTCACTAAAACTATGCAATATGCATATTCACATAATTTTGGACTATTACAGGATAAATACAACAAATGAAGAATTTGAATTTTGATTTTCTCAACCCCTCACTTAAGCATATCAGTACTTTATAACATTTACACACAAATTAAATATAATATGCATACAAATTATATAACTTTTAGAACCTTGCAATTCAATCAAACTCAATAAAAGCACAACAATATTTAAATACATGATTTCTATATCATTTAATTATTTTTTTACTTGAATTAATATAGCACTAGGAATAATAAATGGCAGATTATGAATGGATTAAATTTGTGGCTATACAGTGCGCGCGCGTGCTTGTGTGTGTGTGTGTGTGTGTGTGTGTGTTTTGAGCATCAGATTGTAGTTTAAGGATCATGTTTCATTCTGCAGGTGCGGACAATTATAAGGTATGTTGTGTTGTCCATGTTACATTCTTTATGAATATGAGTTGCTACCATTCAACCGGTTATATTGTATTTATGTTTCTGTACGGTTTTTCAAATTTGTGCTCCATGTGCCCCCTTTTAACTTTGAACACCTGCCCCTCCAAAGGTTTCTGCACGGCCCTGGGTGACATGTGTTTTCAGTCATTTTTATCGGATGTGTAACTTTTTCTGAAACACTCTTTTCTTCAATACAGTTTCCTGCGTTTTTTTGGCTGAGACACACACTAATACTGGTTATTGATGTATAGCCAAGACAAAAAAAAAAAAAAATGAATTTATGACACTGTGCAGGACAACTAAGTATGAGTATGTAGTGTAGGAATGACTGGGTTTCATCTCCCTTCATGGGTTGGCAGACTCACCTTGACTTTATAAAAAAAAAAACTCATCTTTTTTCTTTGGCTACTGAAACCATGTGCATTGGTTTTATGATTTTATGTGTATACGTGCATATTGTTTTATCTTGTGCGAGCAGTGCATTTTATTTATTTTATTTCATTTTAATACTTTAACTTTCTATTATGTACTTTTTTGTGTTTGTTTAAATCATTCTATAAAGTGGACTGGATTAAATAGGAGCAGCACCCAAACTGTTTGAGCTCTGTATGCCGATTGTCTCTCTTTTGGTTTTTCTTGCTCGTTTTGAGACATAAAATAAAAATCAACGTGCTTTTTTTTCAGGGCAGCTCCCTGCCAGTGTGATGTATTTGTCCTCCTCGAGTGTCACCATGCTTCCCTGCACCTCACCTTCAACACTTTCCATGTCATTTTTAGCTGTGACAAGCAACAACAAGCCACTCAATCATGAATGCTGTACATTTACCTGCACAGCTGCAATAACAGATGTGGTATTTGGGATCACTGTAATTTTCTCATGCAACAGTAAACCACTGAGCTTTTCAGTTCACTTGCTTTCCTTCAGATATGTTTTGCACTTTTATGATGCACATTGCTGAAGAACAGGCTATAAATATATATTCTACAGATTAGTTTTGGATCATGATTTGAAGTGTTACTTTTTTGTATTAATACATTTTTTTATTATTTCTTCGTAAATGGTAAATGCACCTGCAATTATATAGAGCTTTTCTAGTTTTTTCATCTACTCGAGGCTCTTCAGTCTATTCCCCCATTCACTCACATTCACACATTCATACACTGATGGCAGAGGAGCAACCTGCACATCAGGCACTAATCTCATTCACACACATTCACCTATGGCACAGCCTTTAGGGTAAATTTGGGGTTTTTATATGTTGCCCAAGGACACTTCGGCATGTAGACTGGAGGAGCCAGGATTCAAACCTACAACTCCCTCTACCTCTGAGCCACAGCTGCTCCAATAAAGAACAATATCTTCACAGTTGTCACTAAGTTTATCCAGACCACCTCAAGATTAATGCTTTTTGGTTCTCTCTGTGGAACAATATTATAATCCATTCCAAGTGGAGTAAAATCGGTTGAATCATGTTGAGTAAAACACACTGTAGAATAAATGGATGTGGAGACAGTGGAAGAAAGGTGTCTACACTGTAAATCAAATGGTTCTGTCCAGCACAAGACTATGTTAATATACAGAGAACCCTCTCGTGTCACTCATCATCAGACGTCCTATTTTTTACACTTCTGTTATCTTAGTTATGTGAAAGAACAATAAATATTTTAAAATTATATCACACTTGTATTAAACATATTTTTGATTTTAATAGTTATAGGTTGTTGGATTAGAAATTCATCTTTGAACGATTAAACTGAAAATGTATGCCTTTTTTCTATCTGTCCATCCATCCATCCATCCATTCGGTACATAGAGAGATATCATTATAATTTAAATGGATAAATCTGAAACCTTTTCACAGGCATGAAGGCCTGTGAAAAGGTTTCAGATTTAAAATCACTGCAGTATATAACAGACATAGAACATAAATAATTTGTGCTATAAAAATACTACAGAAGAAATACACAACAAAACATTCATAGTTTTTAAACATAAGAGGAATAAGTCAGGATTATGCTAAAACATTCACTAAACAACATACTGTAATAACGCAGTCTTTTCCAAATGCTCATGAATACAGATTGATGTTCTGACCAAACATTGTTGGCATCATGATGTGGAAAAACTCACAAAATGAACACCTGACACGTAATAAATACATTTTTGATAAATTGCACATTGGGTTGGATTGCACCGCGCTTACTGAAACCGCAGAAGAATTTAAATGTAAATGCAGCTCTCCACTGAAAATCCAATCCTGTGAATTACACTTGAGGTGATCAGAGATGCTTTTGGCCTCATTAGCTGCAAAGTGCAAATACAGGCACAAATAACAGACCTCACACAGGAAATGCTTGTGCAAACCAGGTCATTGAAATGGGAAATGATATAATATATATTAATATATTATTATATTAATTAGTAAAGGATGATTCAAATGGCTACCTGCAATTATTATAATTACTAGCTAGTTCAGTTCATTTTTGTAACCATGATGATTGACTTATCAACGTATATCTGGTACTGGATTAGACTGGCTCTCATCATGTCTGACAAATAGGAAATTCTGTATCTCCATTAATAACGTATGCTCTTTTACACGTATGGTGAACCTCAAGGGTTGGACTCTCTTTTCATTGTTATGCAGATGACACTCGGTTGTTCTCTACACATCTCCCTGTCTGATATAAAAAATACTGGACGTCTTTAAGTTTTCTCCAGCTCAATACTAAGAAAACAGAACTACTACTCTTTGGGCCCCAGCATATCACAAAACAAATCCTGCTATCTATTTTTCACCTGTCACAACATATTACAAATCTTGGCATCCTGGTTGGACAAAGGTTGTGATATGTTGCTCAAAACACAAGTTACTGTCAATCATGTTTCTACCACCTGAGAAACATTGCAAAAATAAGGATCTATTTGATCTTGTAGAGATGCAGAGACTATCATACATGCTTTTATCTCCTTGTGCCTGCAACAGCCTTTTCTCTTGTCTTAATCAATAATCCTTGAAAAACTGTGGATGGTAACGAACTCAGCTGGACTAAGAGGTATAATCACATCACACCTGTTTTAGCTTCTTTACATTGGCTCCCTGATTGTTTTAGGATTCATTTTAATATTTTATTGATCACTTTTAAGGCTCTTCGTGGCCTGACTCCAGACTACATTTTAGACCTTTTAATCCCTAATGAACATCAATGTTATTGTATTGGCTGTTCCAGAGTCTGGGATGAAAACTAAAGGCGACAGAGCTTTTGCCAACAAGACTCCGAGGCTCTGGAACAGCCAGCCTGAGGAAGTAAGGCTGTCTGAGTCATCTTTTCAGTCTCATCGAAAAACAAACTTTTATCGGAAAGCAAATAATGATTTATGCTTATTTTATCGTTTGATAATTTCTGATAATTATTCTCTTGCCCTTCATGTATTTTGTAATTCACCTTGTTATTTTATTCCTCTGTGAAATACGTACATTGTTTGATAAGTGCTCTTATTATTATTGTTATTATTATTATTATCAGCATGCAGCTGAACAGTAATCAGTCTGCCAATCAGCCTGTTGGCTCATTTTAAAATAACAATTTTTATTGGATTTGTCATCTCCTTCGGACAAAAACTAAATTGACCCTTTGCTAAGCCCCGCCCCCCACTGCTATTTCATCAAGCTGTCAGAGCTACCATGGAGTCCACACTGTCAGTAGCTACACTCCCTGAATAAATCTTATCTGATTTTTGTAAAAAGGAAACGGTGATCTGGAGAGAAGCAGACAGAAAGGTCTACGTGACGTGTTTAAATTGTATATCCAGGATTCAAACTGTTCCACCAGTGAGAACAGGTTAAACAGAGAAAGAAAGTTAAAAGCTTCTGGTCACAGCGTAACAATGAAGCACCATCACGTAGGCCTACGCACAAAACTGGCCCTGACAGAGGAAATGAAGCCAGATTGTAGAAATAAAGTAATGGTTCCTTTTCACGGATCCAATGTATCTTAAACATTTAAACCAGTAGTGTTATGTTCTAGTGAGTCATAACTATAACATAAACCCCTTTCAATTTACCTGTAAAAGGTATTAACTAACTGAAATCAAGTGCTGTCTGATTCCTGGAGGGCTGGAGGAAGTGATCGACAGCGTGGAGCATCACAGCTGATGAAATTATCATCGACAGTTGCTGAAATCAAAGACATCAGATAAAAAGGAGCTTCAATGGTTTTCAATAATATCTTCTTATTTTATGAATACATCACCAGGTACAATTTTTGTTTTTATATGTTTTTTTTTGTGTTTAAAAATAGCTGTAGCGAACCCAACTTTATTTATTGATCCATGTTTCATCCGATAGGGACAGATACAGTGTACTGTATAAACCAAATAAAAAAGAGTACACTGGAGACATTCCCTGTCACACACTCTGCCTCTTCCAGTCACCTCACTTCACCACAGGCATGACTGGCAAAGTGTGGAAATGAAGTGACAGCACATAACACTCCATGTCCTCATTTGGAGTCCGAGTCATAATGTTCACCATAACAAAACTTAAACAAACTAATTAATTGTTCACGTATATACATTTTCAAAAGTTATCCCAGTTTGGTGGACAACATTGATTTTTGGGATCATTTTGGAAAGGAATCAATGTGATTGCTGTAAAAAGTATTGTTCAGGGAGCCCCTCAGCTACAAGCATCACAATTTCTGTTCCAAAAATGTCCTCTCTATGTCTCCCTCTAGGTAGTTGCTGTGATTCACTGTAAAGTAACTCCTGGATCAGGATCATATCTGTTATGGAAATATGTGTGAATCGAAGCAAGGAGACCTCTGGAGATAGTAGATGTCTCATGCAGAAATATTTATTGATGCCCGATGGCCATCATGAGAATCAAGGTTTGAGCAGTACAACAGCTACGAACTTAACAGTGCAGTGCCAACCCCCATTCTGCCTCCTGTCCCTCCTGGGAAAGCATTAAAGCCTTAGTTATCGTGAGAGAAGCGACCACGGCGTCTGTAACCTATGTCTCGGTTAAAGGGAAGAACTTTGTGTTCGGCCGAGAGAGACACGCCAGTGTCTTGTTTGTGACGTTGCCTCACCTGGAGAAGCAGACTCTTAATAACTCAGATTAAATGTGAACCTATTCATGAAATTACATGTATTAATCTTACACTGAGGGAATCAGGTATAGGGAAAATTCCCTCACAATATATGCATAAACATTCGCAATGCCTTGACCATATATGGTTGAATGTGTAGCGGCCCGCCCATATGAGTCTCATCCATGTGAGCACATTCAAATATTATAAAAAGGGAATTTGCACTCTAGCAGGCTACGTGAAGTTTTGTAAATCAGAATATATATATATATATATATATTGCATTACACACTTCAAGTCATTTCTACACAACATTTAGTGTGAATCCTACACACTGTTTTATAAATGAGATCCCTGTTAATCAAGACAGAAGACAATGACATTAAGAAGCTGTTCCTGTTGAGCCGGGCTAGGTCTTTGCTCACTGTAACAATCATTAAAAAGCAAAAGCAGCATGTGTAGACATTCAGCACACCTTGATGTGCTGATGCAAGTTAATGATGCGCTAACGTACTCTGCCAGTGTCAGCTCCACGGGTTTTTTAGCATAACAACAAAAAACTAACAAATGAACAAGGGTTAATGAACAAAACAACGAACACACTACAAAAATACTTGGATAGTTTTAGTAAGAAAATTGTCTTAATATAACTATGAATCTGAAACATTATTTTTAAGCAGCAAAAGTCTCCTGTCCACCACCCTCACATCCACCCTATGCTGACTTTGGTGGACTTGTTTGAAAATCATTTGTGATATGAATCTACGACAAAATAAGTTTCCATTACTTTCCACACATTACTCACAATTCAGTTTCATTGTATATGAATGTAACCTTTCAGGAGAGCAGGCGGGTTCTAATGGGTGAGAGGGGGAGTGCTGCGCCCGTCCAGTAACCATGGACCTGCATGCACTAGCTGGTGACCTCATTTTCTTTATTCAAATTTCATCGGTAGCATATTTAACTTAGGTTTTTGTTGCATTATACAATGGCTAAGCCTTTGTCAAAATCAAATGAACTTGAATTAAATTGATTGCTTTTAAATTTTTTTGGACTAAAAATGAATCGTTCAAATTAATTGACTAATCAATAAAATATTTGATGGATGAATCAACAGAAAATTAGTCGTGCAAGCCTTAGTCGAAACGTAACCTTTTAGAAACGTCTATCTCCTTCCAACCTTTAGTTCCAGCATCTCCTCCTTGCTGCTGTTACAATCACTACTTACACTTCAACATCAATATTCCCAATGTGCAAGAATGTGAATTTAACAATCCAATTATATTTTGCTATGTTTACCTGTTATTTATTATAGGCCTATATTGCTTGTTTAACTGATGCTTCCCGTTATGGAACAAACTGTCCCTTTTACTGCTGGAACACTGTAAATGTTCCGCTGTGGGACAAATAAAGGATTATCTCATCTTAAATGTGAAGAGCCAGCTCACTAATATTTCATTTCCAAGGTTGGAATTGACATAAAAAAACAGGAATATAGGTTTTCCATTCTCAAGATTTTACATGACAAATTAAGTTATTATTGTTTGAGTTATGGAGAAGGGGTTGAATCAATTTGACTCCTTTTTGGAGATTTAATATGTGATTACGTTGATCATGATTGTTGTCTATAAGAATTATTTTCTTTGACAGTTTGCTGAATTTCATGTCATTGTATGTTTGTCTCGTTTGAAAAAATATTTGTAACATGATTGAAATAAATACAAATTAAATTAAATTGGTATCTCTCTCATTCATCAACACAATTAGTATATGTCTGCATGAAAGTAACAGCGGAGATAGGAGAAAGGAGATAGGAAACAAAGAAAAATATTTTTTTGACCGCAGCATATGATTGGCCAGTCTGTGTTTGAGGGGCGGGACTAAGCAAAGGGTAATACAGCTGTGTCCTCTTAGAATTTTGAGAACATAAAACATTAAGGATTAAATATTAATTTAACATATGATGTATTGCTGTATGGAAAACTGATGAATATGTCTTTACACTGATGCACATGTCAAACGGCATGTCGGCAATGTCAACCATGGTGAATTTAAAAGACTACTGCAACGTGTTTCAGAAAGGAAACTATGCTTTTAGGAAAAGAGGTAACTCCATGGAAACGTTCCTGAAATGTGCTGCACGTCAAGTGCAAAAATAGGCTGAGGACAGAAGACATGCTTTAATAACAGTGGGCCAGAGGGAAGGCCAGGTCGGCATGTTTCTGTATTGTGCTGATTGACCTCAGAGCTTTGTGACTTGGAATTACAGCAGGACAAACTGCAGTTTATCATTGTGATAGAAGATGAATAACACTCCTGTATCAGAGCAATGCATCAAGAACTCTGGCAGAAAAAGTTGTTTTTGGCCGAGACAATTGTTTGAGAAAGAAATATCCTAAAGTTGAAGCTGAGATACAGGGGATTTGACATGTAAGGGCAGTCCCAATCTTCTGGAGGATTTATTGCAATATTGATTGACATTCACTGTGAAATTGTCTTTTAGCGCAAATGGCAAGACCAGCTCGTTGATTATGCACCTAAAACCTCATTTAACTACTTGCACTAAACAATACACAAATTGATTGATGCCTCTTGAAGTCGATGTGTTCTGCAGCATCCCACGGTGCTACGTCAAGCCAGAAGCAACACTTTACTCTGTCTGTTCTACTCTGCCCGGCACAAATGGATGTTGACACCAGGAGGGTTTTTGGGATGTTTGAGGATGACGAAATGTTACAACACAGGACAGAGGTCAGACATCAGCAATCATGACCAAATTAGAGCAATCCTTATAGTAATTCTCAGTTTGTAGTCTTCAGATATATAGATATTGACCAACACGATCACTTTAAATCAACAAAGATCAGAATCTTTTAGTATCTGGTCAATTAGATAAGGAAAATGTTCTGGAATTAACTGGTTAATTGAATCTGCAGCCACAGCAGATGGCAATGTTGCTCCGTCTTGGCTGCAGGAGGGCATGACGGTGAGAGAGAGGTAAAATCCCAGCAGACAGTAGATGGCAGTCTAGCTTCATTACACTGTCGGCTGGCTGATTTTGAAGACACTCCGGGGGATACGGAGGACTCCATCATCAGACACACGGGAAGGCGAGACGATGGAGGCAAGAAAACGGCCACACGACCAAAGGTGGCAGTCTTGCCACGCCGCACAGCTCGGACTGAGGGAGAGAACGGGAGGGAATGGAAAAGGACGGGGTGTCACTGGGATGAAATGGGAATATGGGTTGGAGGTCGGACAGAAGGGCAGAGTGCGTGAACGACGAAGATTAAAGGGGCTGGGACACATGAGACAGAGGGGATAGCTGCAGAGGGCTGGCGACACACAGACGATGATGCAGCGAGGGGCGGGTTGGCATGTTTGCCTGCCCCCTGCCTTGGACCACTTCATCCACAGGCTTACACGAGAATTCAGTTCAACTGCAATAATAATGCCTTTTGATTACATGGCGAATGTCACACAATCATGCGGCGTCAACCTCTGTGCCCTTTGCCCAGGTGCTGTGCTTGATTCTTGAACAAAACCAAACCAGTCACTGTGTACAGCTCCCCCCACCTTCTCTCTCCCACCACGCCTCCCTCTCACTTGCTGTGTGATACACATACTAATGAACATCTCATGTGCATGAATTATCATTTGCATCCAGACAGAGGACAGACAGAAAGAAAAAAAGAACAACAACCAAAAAGCTCAAAGCAATCACAACTAGCTCAGCTTGTTTTTCATGATGTGACTCGCATGGATTACTGTGCCCCTGGCACCTATTTCCGTTTCCAAGAACGCAGCACACTGGCAGTAGCCTATTGTGCAATTAACCAAATGACCCCTTAATCATGTCATCTTGCTGCCTGTATATCACTGACAGAAATAGGCAAACCTGATCGCTCATTTCAGCCGATCACCCAAAGCAAAATATAATGGAAACCTAATGAAGTGTATTAAATGTCTGTATATTCTATTCCTGCACATTAAGCAGAGGCCGCTCCCAAGCAGAGATGTTCATCGACATAGACAAAAACTCGAAAATGCTAAAACCTCACCCAGAGCATTTCAGAAGCTGGAATTGAATCCTCATGATGTATTTTTCTGTGTGTGTGTGTGTGTGTGTGTGTGTGTGTGTGTGTGTGTGTGTCTGTGTGCGTGTGTGCATGCGTGCTAGTTAAACAATGGCAATAAGTGCACATTGATGAAGGGAGTAGCCTCGGTGTTTGTGTGCGCGGCGTCCTAAAGTTGCTCATTTATTTTCATTAACTGCTGTCGGTAAGGACCATTAACCAGGCTGGAGAATAATCACCTCCCCGGAGAGATGACCTGTTTATGGCACAGGTAAGGGTTAATAGAAGCAGAACACCTTCGTGACACAACACTCATAGTACACACACCATGTACTATCTCTAATTATTCATTCTCGTTTAGGACGTTCACTTTGCATCGTCTGTGCCAAAAACACCAACATACAGCAAAAAATGGCAAATAATTACAGCCATTTGCTTCTGTGTACATGTTTTAATAGCTATATTATAATGTGGTAGCAGTTTGGAGGAGTATTTTCTTATCAAACAATTGCAATCAATAAAGTCTCACCAATCAAAAGACCTTTAAAAAAGCAAGCTCAAAGCTTCATAGCTCAAATCCCAGAAGTGATTGAATATTGAATGGCTCTCTTTACTTCATAATGTATGAAGGAGGTCATGCAGACCACCCACTTTAGGTGAACGCTGTAGTCACAGCTTTGTGTTCGGCTGACTGAAGAATGTAATGAACTGTTGGAATGTAAAGAAGAAATAAAGCTGTGAGGCTCTTTTAAAAACCCAGATAATTCTCGTTCAACTTTGCAGCTCTTTTACAACAGTGTAGGTTTAAGAACGTTTAATGTGGTTTAATCTCATCCCCCGGTGGTGGAAGAAGTACACACATCTTTTACTTGAGTGTAACACTGTGTAGAAATACTAAAAGTCCTGCATTCAAAACTTTTTAGGTAAAAGTAGAATAGTTTTATGCAGGATGCATTTCAGAAGCATACTGTATATAAAGTATATACTGCATTGTTGTGTTATAATTATTGATGAATTCATTTGTTCATCACTTTGAGGTTGCAGCTCATTTTAATTACTTATACGGCTGGGTAACTTGTACATTTCCCCAAGGGGAAGATTAAAGTCTTATCTTATTTGATGAAAATACATCATAATTAATCTGTTGATTTTGTTGTGTTATTGAATCTGAATCTGCAAAGTAACTTATAACTGTCAGAGAAATGCAGTGGAGTGCATCTGAGATGTAGTGGATCAGAAGTATAAAGTTGAAGGAAATGGAAGTAACTCAAGATTGAATTTAGGTAAAGAGCAGTGGCGTAGGTAGAAATAATAGTTTGGGTGGGCCAGTACAAAAGTGGATGGGCCATCTTTACCCAGAAAAAAATAAATTTGAAAAAAAAAAAGAAATATAGACAAACTAAAACAACTGTAAATATTTTACTTTGCAACATTATGCATTACAGAGGCAATGACAGAAAAACACAAGCTCCACCAACAGAGATCTTTAAAGGCTGTACACAATACAACAGTATAGACAAAACCTGTCAAATGGCGTATCGGCTCTATTGCACGGTTAATTAATACACGTATTGCACAAAGTGCCAACTACAGGTAAACCCAAACAGTAGAGAAGGTGTTAACGTACAACACAACATACATCAGACAGAAATCTCACATTAATGACCATTGTTGCTTCAGTAACACCTTCTTGTCAGCTAATGACTCAAAAGAACTGGGCTGGCTGGACTCATGGAGGCAGTGGCCCCTGTTCTTCTTCAACTATTGCTTTCTTAAAATAAAGTTTTAGAACTTTGCTTAGCCATTGCTGTGGTGATAATGTTCCTTACCTTTCCTTTCTTACATAAATGTTTATATTTCATTGTAAGAAAAATATATGTTAATCAAACTTGGCTGGGTGGGACAGTGAGTACAATGGGCGGGCCATTGCTGTCTAGGCCTATTACTGGTTACGTGTCTGGTACAGAGTAAATGTACTTAGCAGTTACTTTCCCCCACTGCTAACCCCACTTCAACAGGAGCTGACAGCTACTTTCCCACACCCCTACTGTACGCTCTCAACAAACAGTAGAAAGACAAAGTTAGCAGAGCGGATGAAGGAAGCGGATTTCTTTCAGGAGTTGGCGAGTGGAAGACAAAAATGGAGCTAAAAGACAGTCACTGTATTTAATGCATGCCAGAAAAATATTAATACTTTGTGGAAAACTGCACCGTGTGCCCCTGATGACGCTACGTACAGTGTAATCAACACGCAGAGAAAGTCTGACACTATTCAAGCGTGTTATCAGCCATCACTGCAAACCAGCTATCATTACAACCAATCAGTTGGTACTGTAGCAAAGTTGGAGGCTATTAGAATAATAGCCCACTTCACAGTTGGGAAAGACGTATTTGCGGGATTTGAAGGATTATGTCAGCTACTTTTCTTCTCACTAGTCCGTGCATGGATTAGCCCGTGTATGTGACATGCTCTACAAGTCTTGGTGAGGGGTGAAAAAGGATTATAAGTTCTAAATCTGCTCTATATCTGGCATATGGAGGCTATGCCTATCCATTATCCATCGATGTGTCAAACACTGTGCGAGAGAGCAGCTGTCCATAGAAGGCCAGCCAATTGGTTTGATACAGGTGAAAAGTGATGTATGATTGCCTTAGCAAACCTATCACTCTGTGGCTGCCAGATGGCTTTGGCCTGGGGACACCGCAACCACATTAGACCTTGATTTCTTCACCCTCTAAGGGTTTCACCCCTGTGTTACTATCTTGGTCCGGCCTGCTTTTCCCTGCTCCATGCTGTGGGTTGATCCTCTGTGGCTTCACTCCTTATTTGAGCAAACTAATAAAGATACTCAGAGGCCCCCAAGTGCAATCCTGTGCTATACGGTGGTTAATGGCAAGTCTTCATCGACAGTGGTAAACAGCAACAAAGTGACTGGAATACAATCATGGCTGAAGGGAGAAGGGAAGTAGAGCTGAGACTGCTGGAAGGGAGACAATGATCTTTGTCAAAATATTTAGGTTGCGTACAGACCACATGGTGCTGTACAACATACAGCACAGTGGTTTATGATACTCTGTTTGGCATGTCCCCAAATAAAGATTTACATAGTGGAATCTGATTGGTCAAGTATTGCCTATCATTAATTGATCTTTAAATCACATTTAAGCTTTATTTATCAATAGAAAAATAGCAAAAACAACAAAATGTTGACCAAGACACGTGTGCCTTTCACTATGCTGTTGTTTCAGAGTAATGTGTGTGTATGTGTGTGTGTGAGAGAGAGAGAGAGAGAGAGACACTTTCATAGCCATAGAGACAAATAGTGGTCACCCTTACTATATAAGAAAATCAGGATTTTACATCTGTGGCAGCATTTTTATCAAACATCATAATTAGTGCAACGATACACCATTCATAATACAAGATATTACAATGTGTATATGTATATCAAAAACAGTGGCTCATGTTGCATTACACTGTAGTAAAGCCTCAGCCGGGATCAATATTTGCTGGGTGACCCTGCATTTCTTCTTTTTTTTTTTTTCTTATTTTTAAAGCGGAGCACTTTCTGTTTTCCGCCTCTCATTGTCTGATCATTCCACGTCTGATCATGACTGGCTGTTCATACAGGAACTGCTTCAGTGTTTCATCAGGCAGTCATTCAGTTTCTATTTCAATCATAATTTCCACGTACACAGGCAGGAGAAATAGATCTGCAACCAGAAATCACAACTGTCCCCATTATCGCATGCTGAATTATTCTCATGCTTATGGGATCATTATTAATAGGCAGTGAACAATTGCACATCATAGTAACACATTACCTTAATTGTACTTTTAAAAAAACAGTACGTCTTCTGAACCGTTTGGAACCCTCACTGCCTTTTTACTTGCTGAGGGACTCATTACAAGCTGTTGAAAATAGCATTGATCTTGAGATGATTATGAAAAACAGAAAAGAGCAATTGCACTCATTATATTTATTTTTGTGTTCTGTCTTCCAGACACATTTTTTTCTGTAAAGGAATCAATGGCTGTAGAGACTGTAAGAAATATGGTGATTCATACTATTCTTGCAACGATGGTTTAAAATACTTTTGGGGGACTATGCTTATGAAAGTGTCAGTGGGATTGGCCAATCAGACACTATTAAGGCTTGGTGTCTGTTTTTTTTTTTTTTTTACAATTTCAATAAAAAAAGCTCTAGTATAACACTGGAAAAAAACAACAACATTTGAGCTCATGTTAAAGCGATGCCTTCGATATTTCCCAAATTATGATTGGACTACTAGTTACTTATTTCAACAGTAACATTTTACGAAGATGTGATGTTGGTTGCCTTTTACACCTTCCAGAATCAACTATTCTATCCTCGTATTTTAGATCTGGAGAGGTTTTCATCTCCCAGATGATCACAGATTGGAAAATGATATACCAAACTAGAGTACATATATTTTCAGAACCTGCAGTCTCAATGAAACTACAAAGTAAAAAAACACAATATGAATAAATGTTTAAGATCAAATGACTCTGCCCTACATGCAGTAATGTTATCAGCACAGTGGGGTAGAAAACATTATGTAACTGTTGTGAATGAGAATAGAAAGAGGAATTCTTCAAGTCCTCTCCCACTTTAGCCTCCTACTATGTAATGAATAGCTTATCTGCGCCTTGACAGGCGTAATTGTGACAAGTTTTGACCACCGTAACACCAGTGCAGCTTCAATCATCACCAGATAATCTTATGTAACCTCCCTTCATGTATTAATACCCATCATTTCCCTCAGCAGCGCAGCCTTGCATCAGACTACCTCACACTGAACCATGCCAAACAGGTTTTTTCTATCAAATTAAAACACATTGTCATTTTCTCGATGTGTTATGCTCTGTGAGCTTGATTGAATCACACATCCGTGGCCACAAACACATGCTTATCTTTCAGCGCACTGTAACAGGGCTATCATTTTACCCCTTTGTGGTTCATCAAAGATGCCATTTCTCACCTTAAGGTTTGAATTCTTTATCTGTCTTTGGGGAACATTAAAGCAGGCAGACCATAGAATTGCCTCTTTGTTGTGCACATCGGATTTGTGTTTGAGCAAGATGTAATAGCATTGTCTGACTACTTTCCCTGGTACTAGAAAGATACTTTTTTTAGACAACTGTCTGATAGCTTTTGTAGTCCTTGTCAATTTTTTTCCCTTTTCTTGTGTTTGTCCTGAAATAAGTTTGTTGCAGCAATAATCTCATGTATTTATTTGATGGTGTGAAAGCAGAGCAGATGCTGTCAGCGACTATTAAACACCCTTAAAATACAACCTGATACACAGAAAGGAGAACGAGCAGTCAGAATAACAAAGGAAAGGATTTAAATATTTAAAAAGGTAACTTTGGTGTTTTTCAACCTGAACCCTTAATTCCCATGTTATTGTGTCTAAGTGACTTATGGGGACAACAATTTCAGAACATTGCACACAGCAGCTGCTGTAATGTAGGTGCAAGGGGCAACTCCTCAACATCAATGTACATCCTCTACAATTGCTTGTTTTTCAGCTGTTATAATGGAAAGGACCCTACGGAGAAATGAAAGCTTTTTCTTTACCTTTTGCCTACACTATGTTGTTGTGTCATGTGACTTGTTGCCAGAAGACAACGGTGGAAACATAAGTGAGAGTTGGAGAGAGTTTGTTGTGTTGTGTTCGAGGTTTTCAATGTCATGGCTTTATATGATTTCAACAATGTGGATGCAAAGCACATTGCATGTTTTTGGACCCCCATAAAACCCCCACCAGTGGTACCATACCCTTCAAATTAATTTTGGCAAGAGCAAAGGTCCCAAATATAACAAATAATCCTGTTTAGAATAAATGTGATCATTCATCAAAATTGGACTTTGGTGACCCACCTCTCACCCAAACAGTAAGGAATGTTGATTCTGCCTGTAGAATTGTGTAGTACACATTAAAATGAACTAACAGAGCAATTTTCAGCCTTCTATCACTATTAGAACAGAAGTTATGGGCCTCCAAATATGCCAACAAATGAAATGCGAAATTCCAATGTGTCAAAAAGGGGTGTGGCACTTGAAATTCAAATGGACGCCACGGGCAAACCGTTTGAGATATTGACCTGAAACTTCAGATTCCCTGTGTGGTAACATAAGGCATATTTTCACCGCTTTTCAGCAAAATCTGAGAGGTGTCATGTACATGATACCCCGATTTTGGCTGTTTTCACATGGAATGACCCTATAGGGTCTTTTCCATAATGTTTCTGGACACTTAAGAGAACAATCTGAGCCTATCAGTGGCAAAAACAAGCACATTTAGTGGATGTGCATTGATGGTGTAGAGTAAACGCGAGCAATTACGTTGCAGCCGGCTGCAGCACTCTCGTTCAATACTGGACCAATTAAAAAAATTGTTTTCCCTATTAGTAACTTCAACACAAACACATGGGAAATTGGGTCCAGGTCGAAAACTCCTAAAGTTTCTTTATGAGACTATTATAATTTTACTATTAATAACTAAGTTTACCACACTCTTCTGAGAAAAGAGCTGTTGCTGACAACTGATGAATATCCACACCTGCTCACAGCTGTCAAGAGGAAATCGTGGCGTAAATTTTGGTTTGGTAACATTGTTGTGAGTCAGTGAGAGGAAAAGAGTTCTTAGTGACCTCCCCTGCTATTTTATTACTCATCATCAAAGCGTCATAAAGGTTGGGAGATTGGAGCTGCAGCTCATTTGAATGGCCCAGTGCCCTTTTTCCACATGTTGACACGTCGACATGATGTCAAAGTAGAAAAAGTACAGGTGTAAATGTCTCTAATACAGCCTAAAATGCTGGATCAGGAATCAGCGACTATCTAGGTCTGCACCAATCTTAAAAACATCTTATATCTTCATTTGTAGAGGAACAACAACATATGCCTCTCATTCCGTACATCCTGCCCAATCAATACTGCACATGTGCAATTCTCAGCTAAGGAGCAAAGTATTTAATGAGTAAGCCATCTCACTCTTCTCAACATCTCTGCTGAGAGCTGTGCAGTACAGATCAGGTGGGTGCTAGCAGAGAGAGTCACTCGCACAATGTCAGTAATTTGTCAATATTTTATGCTGGAAAATAACACCTGTAAAAATGGCTCCAAGCGCTTGTGTAGGATCAGAACTCGGGAAGGAAAAAACTGGATTGGAACATCTAACTATCTTCCTCAACTCATCAGGTCCAGGTCACGGGGGAAACTGACTTAGGAGGGCATTCCAGAAACCCTTGTCCCCAGCAACACTTTCCAGTTCCTCCACAAGTGTTTTCTGGGACTACCCCTGGCCTCCTCCCAGTTGGCATCCTGATCAGATGCCTGAGCCACCTCAACTGGACCCTTTCGACGTGAAGGAGCAGCAGCTCTGCTCCTGCCCAGCCACCCTATGAAGGAAGCTCATTTTGGCCGCTTTAGCCCCAATCTCATTCTTATGGTCACAACCCAGAGCTCATAACCATAGGTGAAGGTCAAATAGTAGATCGACTGGTAAATTGAGAGCTTTGCGTTGCAGCTCAGCTTCCTCTTCACCACGGCGGTCCGGTCCAACTTTGCATCACTGCTGATGCTGCACCGAACCGCCGATCAAGCTCATGCTCCATTTTCCCCTTGCTCCTGAACAAGACCCTAAGAGAATTGAACTCCCTCACTTGGTATGATGGTGATGGCTGGATTCCATTAGCTTTTTCAGGGTTGTGTCACACTGTCACACTATCATGATCTGACTTTAAAGAGTCTGACATTTAGTTTCACACAAAAAGATGGCATAGTAAAAGGTAGCCACAGAACTCAGATACGCGTCTCTAATACCAAACAGAGACACAGTACACAGACCCACATTAGCACAATTAGTAAAATGTCCTTGTGACTATCAAAACCCTCTATACGGCAAAAGCTTCCTGCTGCATTGAGCATCCTAACCGCTTAAAGCGGTAGCTCAGTTATTTTTACCCAAAATGCATTGCAAATGAGTCCCTCCTCATATTGCCTACAACTAGAGAACTTTACTAATTGTCGAATCAGAGCCATAATCAAAGTCTACCTCTGTGCTCCTAAATGCTCCACACAAGGCAAAACAATTACATGCTCTTCCCCCCCCTTCTATTAGCTATGTACACATGGCGGCTCTGCCCCCGGGCATGCTCAGTAACGTCTTCTACTACCCTATAGAGACCAAAACTGCAATTACAGCTGTTTCAGAATAAACTACGCTGGCCCTGTTCATCGTAATAAAAGCCTATGTCACCCAATGCAACAGTAATGTGTTTTTAATAGCTTTTGGGCAACAGTGGAGTTCTGTGCCACAGAAGCTACATCTAACTGTGGTTACATGAGCCACACTTGTTAGCAGGATAAATTCATTGTTGGATCTGGTCTCTCCAGAGGATTTGTTAATAGCAAAATAAGACAATAATGCCCGTTTTCCTTTAAGCATAATCATACAGCTCTCAACAAACCAGACCGAATGCTACCATCAGATTTGACAATGACCCCGTGATGATGGAGAAATAATGACATCTTATTCAAGCACTGGGAGCTGTCAGGCCTAAGGGTGTGTGACAAAAGCAAGATGGAGGCCTTGGACAATCAATACTGCACTCTGTATGAAGCAATGGGCATTAAATACTCCTCATTCCGCTCCCCAAGGAAAAGAGCAAACATATCAATCAAAACCCAATCACACATGCCCACTGATGAACGCAGAAACCCTAAAGCTACATGCCAGCTGTCCCATGAGACAGAACCTTTTATATATACACACAGTATATATTCTAATTGTGTTATTGAAAATATTTCCAATTCAGACATGCCTATTTTGTTTGTGGTTTGCTTAAATGACCTTAGCAAAGGTTGGAGGCGTACAGAGGGAATGCAGTATGGATTCAGCAGGGAGGATTTGGCCTCCCTCTGTGGACGAGTTTATGAGAAGGGATCTTGCAAATGACTGTTGACAGGGCAGGGGGCATTCATCAAGAAAACAAGCCACATGAGCACCGAGACCAGAGTTAGGGCTGGAATGAATCTCAAAGAAACAAATCTAATCTAAGCGCTGCCAGAGAACCCATTTATAATGTTAAGATCACAACATGAATCCACAGAGGGGAGTGCGAGGGGGTGGGGAAGAGAGAGAAAGAGAGAGAGAGACATAGAGAGAGAGGGGGGGGGGGGGGGTGCCTGGTACCAATTGAATAAATAAATGTATAAACTTTGCAGTAGGAATTTAGTCTTTTGAGGCATTATTCTGCTGCCCCATTGTTCAGCAATATGGAGAAAGATTTTGAAAGGGAGTCATTTTGGTATTAAAGGTTTGCTGTCGGTGAACTCCAAATTCCTATTGATTTTAGCCCATTTACAAAACACAGCCTCACGTCAGCTGCAGCACCTTGTCTGCAGACAACAGCTCTCTTGGGGGGAGGCTGGTTCTTACTGAACAATGGCAGCATGCTCCATCTTCCGCAGGTTGCTCTGGCAGTCCTGTCTATTGACTCATTTTTTAATGCAAAAGAAAATTGAATGTTAGTCAAATAGTAGATGGAACTGTATTGGATTTATTTCTCATCTCATATTCTAAATGCATATCACAAGCAACCCATTTTTTTAATTGACACAAGGAAAATACATTCAATGAATTGTGGTCGCAAAGGGCCCTAGTTTCGTGGCGCAGCGCAGGGCAGCGCAGGGCAGCGCAGGGTGGCGGAGCCGGCGCAATGCAAGTTTCGACCCGCGCAGCCTTGCGCACCGTCAGTTTGGCAGTTTGGTGGATCGCCTGCGCCAAGATGGGTGTGGCGGCGCAGCAGGGGGAGGCGTCACAGATTCAGCTTGGCGTAGCGGAAGTTTCGTGGCAAAAAGCCTCGTCGAGACTGCGCTGAAAGCTCGCCAGCTCCAACCTGGTCTACTTTCGGCGCAAGGCGCAAGGCGTAAATAAAGTCCATTCATTCAATGCGAATCACAGCTGGCGGAGTGGAAGTTTGGCTGACGGCGCGCAGTGCGCACACGTCACCGAGACCTCACAGGCAGGTTTCCACAGTTCCAGGCACATTTAAATGCAATAAATAATCACAACAAACACTATTTAATGCAACTAATTGAATCAACACGTGAATTTATATCTTTATAGATTGTCCCGTCACATCTGACGTCAGATCAAAGGCGGATGGCACGCGTAACGGAAACTCAGCCTCTCGGACCAAAACATCTCCCTCTCTCTCTCTCCTGTTTTTTATAATATCGGCATTGTTATTATTATGATACGCGCGCACAGCGCGTGATGCGCGTGGTGGGAGCAGCGGCGCTGCTTCTGTCATCGGGTTGTCAAGTGACGGAACTTGCACTGAACCTCCCCTAACGCATTAAAGGAGAGGAGAGGAGCTCATTTGATTGGTGAAGATCTGAATCGGCTGTATTAATCCCAGTCCACGCCTCGTCTCCTCCTCGTCTCCTCCTCGTCTCCCACTCACGCCTTCTTCTCCTCCCTCTTTCCCACTTGCGCCGGTGGGCGAGACGGGAGGTGTGCCTGCGCGAGCCTGCGCGGTGCACGAAACTTGCAAAGTCCAGGCGGACACACCCCGTCGGCGCGGCGCAGGTGCGCTGAAAGCTGACTGCGCCTGGTCTACGAAACTAGGGCCCAAAATGTTCACGCTTTGCCAAGTACATAACTGATACTTTACAGTACTTCCTGTGAGTTCTATAATAGTATAGACAAGTTTAAGTTTTAGTAGACTAACCCTAACCACAAGTGGATTTGGGGCAAAACCCAATTCCCAGTCACAGTCCTGTGCTTTGTGTGCCCAGCATCAACCCTGCCCACCTCCTTTTGACTTCTGTGTGGGATGATAATAGCACCTGGGCAACTGAAAAAAACAAAACAAATAGCCTGTGACTTCAAACCACAATTTGATGTTTCCTTGAAACTTTCTTCTGATGGATTACTACAGTATTATCTTTAATGTCAAGGACGAGGACAGGTGAGGACAGGACTGAGACAGCCTCTCAATCCTCCACCATTAAATAAAATACTGAAGTTTAAAGGCAGTTTTGAGCCAACAGCAACATTTATGACAACCTGATCTCGCAGAAATACATGAAATGACCATGGACCAGGGAGACTTTATGGATCGTTTGTGTCTTAAAGTTGTACTGCGTAACATTTTCATCAACTTAATTGTCTTTTTAAGTTACTATGTATTAAAGAGTGAGTTAAAACAATGCTGATTGATCACATGACCCACTAATGAAAGTGCTTACTTGCTGCTTTGCCCAGAAATAAGATCTCCGTGTCTGTGGCGACATTCCTGCACAAAATACTAAATTAGTGACGGTTTTTCCATCAGTCAGCAGCGGTTGGTCTGCCCAGGTGGAGCTACTCATGGAACTGTATGCTGCGTTTCATTGTAATCAGAAATCTGTAACTTCCAACTGCTGAGTCAGGCTCCCTCTAGTCTAAAATGTTTGACCTGTATAGCCAGGTACATTTCATTACTGGAGGACTCACAATGGAGGATCAACAACCAGAGAAAGAAGACCATTCAACTTCCAGTCCAAAGAAAAATAAACAAAAAAACGAATGGAAATGAAGAAGGGCAAGTCATCAAGGAGCAAAGTGACGGAGAGGGAAAATGACGGACCTCCTTTCAGCGTGGAGACAGTCGACACTGTTTGGTGAGGAGATGAGGTTCAAGAGGCTCGCCTGCAGTTCCATCTACCGCCAAAGAGGTCGCTCGAAGCAAATCTTACGGACTGCCACTTTAAGGAGCGAAACATTTCAGTGAACGACACCAATTTGTTCCATCGTGGTCAATGTCAGCCTGGTCCTATGAAGACAACAGAGGCCGAACCAAACCGGCTGTTTTACAGAGGATTTCCTGTTTGCATCACCAGCTGCACCCGCCCCAATCCTTTGCTGCTCCTGTTGCCTAGCTACCAGCTGACATTGACAAGAAAGCATATAGAAGAGGTAACTAACTTGATGTTTAAAATGAAGCCAGCTTATTATATTTTATTCTTTTTATTTTATTAGGATGGAGGATATGCCTCACCGTCGGCCCCACCACCACATGATTGATCTATTTAGGCAAGAGTGTATTCTGCCACGTGTCCCCCTACTGAACCACTCGTAGATGCCATATTGATTAAAACCCAATCGTCGCTGGTGCACAAGGTTGGGCCATGAAGGATCTATCAGTTGGATCCTCCGAATCCGGGAAGAGAAGGCTGTATTTTTTCGGCTGTGTTTGAAGGAGTCTTCACAATGGAACAGCCTTGTCTCGGATGCTGTGACACATTCGGTCTTCAAATGCATTTTCCAAAGGATGCTGCCTCTGAATTTTGAGCATGGGGAAAGTCCTGTGTATGACAATAAAACCATATTGTGGTCTAAACAACCAAACTGATCATGTTTCCTCCTGTTGAGTCAGGTCAAATTAATAAAGAATCTTTACTTTGATTGGTAGTTGCTGCAAGCAATCAGGTCAAGAATAGTTTTTCTACTATTCTTATTCTGTACAGATGAAAATTGGCAATCATGTTTTAATCCACTTATGGGTGTGCAAGCTTCCTTCACAGCAGACTCAGCTGCAGTTTTCACTTCAGAGGCCATGACCACCTCGGGCTGCTCTATCATGAGCTCTCCCAGGCCAAACGTGGAGCTCTCATCTTGGAGCTTCCTGTGTAATCCCAGATCAAAGGTCCTAGGGAAACTGAAATGGATTCTCCGCTCTAACAGGCACACTTTCTCAGATGGAAGAAATTAAACCCATTTTTTTTTATCTTCCTACTGCAGGTTAGCTCACTCAGTGCACTGAAAGATGGGCCTCGCCATAATAGTGGAAGCCTTCCTCATGGCAAGAGACACAGGAAGATAGGGGGCCGACACCTCTCCGACTGTGTGATGTCTGTTTTCGACTCCCCTGTTTTCATGCTCACCGGAGTAACAACTGATAAGCAAATAGGCAACAATTTCCAAGAAAATGGGGTGTCACACATGGAGTCAGCAGGACTTTTCATTAAAGCAGTCTGCCTTATTGAAATGCATTTAATCCAGACTATAACACACAACAAAACACAATTTAGAAACCTTTGTTGTCAGTGTGTTGGTACACAATCTCAACCATCACCTCTGGACAGTTTTATGCGGGGCTTAGAATTTGTTCCGAGAGATAACATACATTATGGTTATATACATAATTTGATGTCAGTATGGTAAGTAGAGAAATGGAATTAGGACATGTTTAGCCAAATTGAGCATAAAGATTACCAGGGGAAATAATAATATTATTGTGATATATATATAGAAATAAATTAATAATAAACAAAAACAATGTTATTAAGTACATTTTTAATATTTGTTTATTTCATGATTTGACTATTGACTATCTGACATATTAACCACACTATACACTAACTAATAACTATGACTAACTAATTTCAAATACACTTGTTTATTTACACAATATTATCATATGAATAAATGAATATGAATTCATATGTTTAATTTTTAAATCATAGGTTTGTGTCATCCTTAATTTCATACTTGGCTAATTCAACTGTCTGACAGTAGTTAGTGGTGGAAAGTAAGTTTTTTTTCAATACTTGTATTTTACTTTGTGTTAAATATTGTAGTACTTGTAGTAGTTTTACTTTAACTACCCACATTGAATGTAGGACCTTTAATTGTAATGGAGTATTGCTACTGTGACTTACATACAGTATGTGAATACTTCATTCACCACTGGACAAATGCATAAATGACAATGGAGACGTTTCACCTCTCTTCAGGTCTAACCTACTAACTGGGAGTTTTGATATTTAACGTTTTGTACAGTCGTCGCCCATGTGAACAGCTCACTTGATGGCTCAGGACACACTTGCCTCTTTGGTTCAGTTATTGGTCCCTTATCCCCGAGTGGAGTAGCGTTATTATCGCTGGATTATTAATTATTCCCCCTTCTAAATCCCAACATCACTGAACATTTTTGTCTCTGAATTTAATGGACAAAGTCATGCACTTTGTAATGAGACACAGAAGGAACACTTAAGCATCTAATATACTGTGTATAAGCTAAAGCATGATAAGAAAAACATACGCAAAAGAAGCAGTGTATAAGACAGCACATATAGCAGGCTGCCATCTCTTTTCTCTTCAGCCTACAGCGATTTCCTACTGATTGCTCATCTCCACAATCTCGATGAAGACCCCCAAAGGCTCCCTTTACATGAAGGTCTAACACCACTTACACAAGCCAACGAGTTGCCAAAAGAACAATGCTTTATCAACAAAAGCAGGGTAAACAAATCAAGAACAGAGATGTAGAAAACTACAGAATAAAAGGTCAGATGGGCTGGCAGAAACAAAAAGACCTTGAAATGTGACCATGTGTCCCATCAGAAAACAAAGGGGAAACAAAGCCAAACAAAAGGCCTGAACACCAACTCTATTGTTCTTCTGCTACTGCGGGCCCAAGATGGAAGTGAGAGAGTGAGGAAGGGTTCCCGCCTCCTCTTTGTAGCCTTCCCTCAATCAGACCCTAACCCACAGTGAGGGTCTCTTCCTGCAATATGCTTGGTAGATGTACTCATAAAGCCTTCAGCCAGGTGTTTCTTGGATAGGGCTTCACCGGCAACACCAACCCCAAAGTACCTCTGCCCAGTCAGCCTGAGAAGTGGAGATGGCTGGAAGGTGCTCTACCCCACCAACATTCCCTCCTTCTCACAGTTGATGAAATATTGTCGTCTCAGCAGGGATGTCTGGAGGCAGTGGCGGAGGTTGGCGACTGAGGGCGAGGATGTCAACAGCATCAATCTCGAGCTTTCATTGCAGAAAAACTTCACGTCAGAAGTGATCCCAACGCTGCCAGTGTCAAATCTTGGACAGTGGCCTGGCTGGTGGGTGCTGAACACCACTGTCACTGCCAAAGTACTCAAAGCAGATGTGGAAGAGAGTATTACTCATAAAAGGCCAGTGCAAGGCTCCAACTGTGATGTAAGAACTAGGGTTACAATACCAAAACCTTCAATCTTTCCGTAACTAAGTTTCATGTACTTTTGTTAGGGAAGTTTGTAAGTCAGCATGTTGTATCATTAGTAGAGGTGTCAGGATTTCAATACTAAATTGAAAATGGATCAACATAAATTTTCAAATTTAAAAAGCGGGATCAGCGATTTTCTCAGTATTTTTTACTTTTCACTCCACCCGCACCTAAGACACGACATAACTTTCAGTTGCCTGCCCTGCAGTTGCAATTTTCAAGACACCAAGGCCACTCAGAGATGACTGATAATCAACAGAACTATAAAATCCTCCTGGATTAAGAGAATCGTGACTAACCATTAGTGTTAAATCAGTTCAAATCCCTGAAGGCGTTCTCAGTTGTACGCCGATTCGGTAGTTGCCTGTTGCATGCCTGCCTGCCACTCTGGCAACAAGGAAGACAAAAACAGAGGGGCTTGCTGGAAAAGAGGGAAGTGAGAAGGGAAGATCAGAGACTGGAAATCTGGCCCATGTTCAGAGCCTCTGTTTCATACTCTGGAGCCTTTGAAAATCAGAAGGGCTCTGATTGGCAGCCAGATCTGAAGTGATGGAGGGCTGTGTGTGTGTGTGAGGACATAAAGAAATGCAAAAGGAAATACCAGATGGAATCAGACAAATCAATGGCAAACAAACTCAATAAAACATCAGTCACTGTTTCTCATGTATTTTTACAGCCACCCCAAAAGCAGAAAATATAAAAACTAAAAAAAGAAAGAAAAATATGTTGACACCACTTTGAAATACTCCAAGTATTCCAGTGAGACGACTATTGCATGAACCCTAATTTCAAAATCAGAAGGACTTTGGTGATACAGAAAATTATGAAACCATATGGATTGTGTGGAAACAATGTTTAATGCTTACGTGTATGTTTGTGAAGTCATCTATCTATCTATCTATCTATCTATCTATCTATCTATCTATCTATCTATCTATCTATCTATCTATCTATCTATCTATCTATCTATGATGTTTTGATAATAGCCTGTTACATAGCTTGTTGTCTGTTTGCATAAATGTGTCTCCTGTGTTTTAATGTTCCAGCCTAGTTGTTTACAGAATCAAGCACTCAATATTGAGAGGAGCTATTTTCTGCTTCATGTGGGCAGGATGCAAGGGTAAATTAGCACACCTCCCGGAAATTTCACACTAAAACATCTTCACCACAGTAGGTGGTATCACGTCCACCAGGCAGCTAACAACTTTGAGAGACACACTGTGAGCCCTAACATTATGAGCAAATTGGCGAGGATATTCTAGCATACCAGAGTGCCAATTTATCTAATGAATGCTATGGTTATTTAAGTGCTGTACATAAACTAAAGCTTTGATTTTTTCCTACATGGGAGTGAAACACCAAGGTCACAGCGAACTCCCACTTTATTCAGTAATGTGAGGTCATTTTAGATTTTTTTTTTCCTTTTTGCTGATGTTGCTGAAACGTAAAACACCAGGTTAAGTACATGTGGTCTCTCATATCGTATACTGTGATCATAACGTACCCGGTTTTATCCTACTCTATGCCGCATGTCATTTCTTATATTTGTCTCCCTACATTTCCTGTAACTTCTCTATCATCAACTTACAGTTAAAGAGAAATTATCTATCTATCTATCTATCTATCTATCTATCTATCTATCTATCTATCTATCTATCTATCTATCTATCTATCTATCTATCTATCTATCTATCTATCTATCTATCTATCTATACTGTATATTAAACATTCTCCTCAGTACAGGCAGTTGCAACATATCGGTCTCAGTCATTTGTCCCTGCCCTCTTGAACAACACATGACAGAAATCCGACTCTCTTATTGGCAGGATGACTTTATCCGTCTATTCCCAAACTGTTACAATTCACTGGTTTAGCGGTAAAAATAAATAAATAACTTGTTATATTGAGGGGTTATTAATTTTGCTAAGGTGACGGCACACTCATCATCATGGTAACAATAATATACATTGATCAGGATAATAACCGTGGTCATGCTTTCAAAACAGACTGTAGATTGTCATGCATTGATGTAGATTGAGAGATGAACAGCATTTTTGTATTAAAGTCAGATGTTTTGTTTACCCATCTCATCTTCCCAGACCTCTTCCATATGTAGGCAGTCTCCATAATATTACAGTACTTCCTCTTTTGCCTCTAAGATAATTACTACAACTGCTAGAGCGATTTGTCCCTTGAAAATACGTATATGTCCAATATACATGCAATAGTATATGACATTTTGCAGACTTTTGGTTTCCCAGAGGATGATTCCTGACTCTGGTGATCCCCTGACATTTTTTCTATTGCAACAGAGATGTTGACATTTGTTTGTTCTTTTGTGAAATGTCTTGACAACTACTGGATGGATTGCTATTCAATATAGTGCTGATGATACACAAGGTAACTAGATGATGAATGTTAATGACAAGCAAAACAGCAAGATAAAACACAGCCTCTTTGTTAAAATTCAAGATGGAACGGAACCAAAGTGGATGAGATTCAAAAATAAATGCTTTACATAAACTAAAGCCTTGATTTTTCCTACATGGGAGTGGAACACCAAGGTCACAGTGACCTCCCACTTTATTCAGTAATGTGAGGTAATTTTCGATTTTTTAATTTTTGCTGATGCTGCTGAAATGAAAAAAAAAACAAAAAAAAAACAGGTTAAGTAGTAGATTAAGTATAATAGAGACCACTCTATCATATATATGTGATCATAACGTCCCCGGTTTGATCCTTCTCTATGCCTGATGTCATTTCTTCTCTATGTCTCAACATTTCCTGAAACGTCTCTACCATCTGTTTTCAGTTAAATATAAATTACCAAGACATACTGTATCTTTAAAAAGGGTTCTCTTCAGCGCAGATAAGTGTGAAAATGTTTTAGCAACTTACAGGCAGTTGCAAACATTATTATTTACAAGGACCAAAAGATATCGACTATGTGGTGTAAAGTGACTTACTTGAACGACAGAATTTGTGGTCATGCTTTCAAATTGTCAAGCATTCAAGCATGTAGATTGAGAACAGAAAAGGAACAGCATTTTTTTTTTATATTTAACCATCCCATCTTCCCAGACCTCTTCCATATGTAGATTGTCTCCATAATAACACATCATTTCATCCTTTGTCTCTAACATAATTACTACGACTGCTAGAAGACTTGAACATACATATATATCCAATATAGATGCAAGAGTAATCATTCATTTTTTTTGAGTGCAACATAGATGGTAACATCTTTTTTGTTCTTTTGTGAAATGTCTCGACAACTACTAGATGGATTGCCATTCAATTTGGTGCCGATGATACCCAAGGTACCTAGATGATGAATGTTAATGTCAAGCAAGACAGCAAGCTAAAACACAGCCTCTTTGTTAAAATTCAAGATGGAATGCAACCAAAGTGGATGAGATTCAAAAGTGAGCAGGGATTCCGTTCTTAAGGCTTTATTGGACTCATCAAACTTGTAAAAAAAAAAAAAACTAAATAAAATGCAACCTGTTTCTCTTCCTCAATTAATCTCTAAAATCCTGTCAGTCTCATGATTATTTAGAAATGTAAATGAATGTAATTAAAACTTTGCTTAATTTCATATGATTTAAATAGAAATGCCAATATCAATCTGTATAATATATCTAGAGTACTTAAAATGATCCTATGTAGCATTTCATTGTATTGGATTCAGGATCCGGATGCTCATTCATGTATTAAGTTGTTGTTAATATGAGTTCATTTTTTCAATTAGTTGCATTTATTGTAAACCTGTAAGAGATAAAGACTCTTCAAGGACATTTTAACATTATGTTATGACAAATTCAATGAAATATAATTTGTTTAAAGTTTTGTCTCATCCGAGATCTAAACCTTCTTTCCCTCACCAACTTAAATAATATTAAACAGTATTAACAGTTACAGGTAATGAGACAACAGAATGCAATTTATCATCTTACAAATGTGCAAAAAAAGCAGTGCAGAGTAATGTACATTTGTCTGGTGGTAATATAAATAATAAAAGATAGTAGTTTGTTTGAATGAAAAATGTAGTACAATTGCACATTCAGTTAAGTCATGTATGAGGATGTTTATCTGCTGCAGTATGTGGGAGGAAACCAATGTGACAAAATATACACCCACACAAGAGAAGCAGCATTGAGCAAAACATATTGAACAAAATCAGACCTTCACCGCAAGAATGGGTTCAAACTTTGACAAGAATTTTAACTGTTGACTGAAAACTTCTTCTTGAACATAAAACATAAATGTTTTCTTTCTGCCTGTGGAGAGTAATCCAGTGAAGACTGAATAACAGACCCGTTTAAATCCTTCCCTTGCTGTTTAATAGATGATGAAAAAGGGTTTTTTCAACATGTCTGTTGCACGTGTACAGATGATGTAACCCATACTGTGAGCACCCCCCCCCCCCCCCTCCCCTCCCACACACACACACACACATACTATGTGCAATTTCCTTGAATCACAGCATATGTGATAAAAATACAACTCCAGACTTGTTGCGACTCCAGACTTTATGAGTGTGGGCGAACACCGCTGTTGGGGTTCATCCCCGCGTGTATGTGCAGTCATGAAGATTTCTTTTTGCACTTTGCACAGGCTCCCCTCATGTCTGCACTTGCAACATAACAGCTAGAGTTCTCGATTAAAACCAGCATTGCTTCAGCTGGCATAGGGGGATGGGGGTGCACATCTGAGAGGTCTACGCCAATACTCAGATTCTGAAGTTACAATGCGTAACTAACATTCAAAACTAAGAGCTGCTGCTATTGGGCCAAGCTGATGTGGTCTATGCCCGACTGTGACAGAGAGGTCCACAAGCATTCAACAAGCACCAGTTTACAAACCATTAATGCCACATGTAATAAAGCGGTGACGGTGCCATGCTTAACACCCTGTAAGCCATGTGGAGAAAAAAGGGAAAACCCAGTGATGGTATGCTCGCTTAACACAATACTGCACCTGCAGTACGTGTGGACGTCAATTATGCACCACAATGGTCCTCATGCAGCCCACTAATTTGTGATGATTGGATTAGAGGTGCATTGTTTGACATATGCGTAAAAGCAACATTTTGCAAGCATACCCCGTAACTCTCTTTATTCAATTTATTTATTTCAATTTAATTTATTGGTGATGAAGATGATTGGTGGAAGGTGTTTTCATGAATATGACATCCTATCTCTCTCCATCCATCCATCCATCCATCCGTAACCCCTTAGGATGCGTTCACACTGTGCTCACACTGTGTTCACCTTTCCATTGACGGATATCATTGACTTTGCATGGGCTTAAATCACATTATGCCGCTTAAAATAAAATAAAAATGAGAAAAGTTCATGTTTTCAGGCGCCAACGGATCCGTCACCCAATCAGATTGCGTCATGCAAATATATGCAATTAAACTACTCTGATGCTGGCCGAAGAAATCAACGTTTTGGTACGACCTGGGAAAGCACATGTAAAAGCCGATGTAAACAATACATTGAGGAAAGGTTAATCATTGCAGTTGGGAACAGGCCAATTCTTATCAGTTCCTGTATATCTACAGGGACTGAATTATTAAAACAGCAAGAGCAGTGCTCTTCTGGCTATAATGGGATCCATTTTGCACTATAATAATAAAGAAGCCCGAAGTAGCCTGAATAAACTAGCAGAAAGCAATTTCAATGGCTGCTGGCTGCATCCGCAAAGGCAACTCCCCCATGAGCCACACGCCTTCCCTTGTCTGGCAACGGTCCATCAACGTACGTGTGTAGTGTGAACGCGTCCTTATTCTGTTCCTTATCCAGGCCATCCCAGCTGACATTAGACGAAAGCAGGGTACAC
Source organism: Eutrigla gurnardus (assembly GCF_963514095.1). NCBI lineage: Eukaryota > Metazoa > Chordata > Actinopteri > Perciformes > Triglidae > Eutrigla > Eutrigla gurnardus. The sequence continues at coordinate 7,562,320 of NC_139930.1, read as the reverse complement.
CCTGGACAGGTCGCCAGTCTATCACAGTGCCTGTCTGTTTGTCTAGTGAAAGAACATAGAGAGAAGCCCAGGATGCTTCTGCGCAGACGTCTGCCACGTCTTCACTCTGCGCTGTAAGCTTGTGTGATGTCACCCAGCCAGTGAGATGAATGCATTTTGACAAAGCCACACCATGGCGAGTGTCTGTAATGAACGACCAGCTGATGTGTCTGCCTTATGTTACTGTGCAAACACACTGAGACAAAGCCTATGCGTGGCAGAGTTTGTTAAATACTTCATTCTGATGAAGCGGAGGGAAGAAGCCCTCATGTATATTCTTTAGTACTGTATATTTTACATTGGTTGGCATTCTGCGGACAGCAAAGCAAGAATTTCGTTGTACAGGGAAACATGTTTTCTACTGTGCATATGATAATAAACACTTTGAATCTTGAATGAGAAATTATTCTTATCACAAAATTTTAGATTTTAAAAGTTTGAGGTTTTATGTGTACATTTAGAATGTTGGTGTAAAGTTGCTGCTCTTCTTTCCTTTCTTTTACAAAAGGCAAGAGGATGAGACCTACAGCACGCATAGGTCACTCACTCACGATTATTAGCTCAAAGTGGGACTCCCAAGAGGGGGCAGCACCAGCAGTAAATCCCATTGTCGTGCTGGTTCTGTCATCTGACTGCATTCAAAAAGCACTTCACAAAAGGATGCACAAAAATTACTGCTCCATAGTCTTCAAGGCAGGATAAAATGGTTGCAGCACATGCTTTTAACAGTACTGGTACTGTCCAAGTCCAAAAGTGAGTTAACACAAGAGGCACATACATGATTGGAGCGTCTCTCCACACACCAGTGCAGAGAAGGGGCTCTACCAGTCAGTGTGCACCATTGCAGGAGCAGACCTACCCTTCCCACATGCTCAGGTTCAGCGGCCAGGCACACAACCCGTGGCGTATCTCCGGAAGTAGGAGGATCACACTGTCTAGCTGTGAGAGGGCATCTCTGTGCCATGCAAGCTGCCATGTTTTCCTCCTCAGCAGCTGCCCCATGGAGGGGAACCATGCATTTTGGTGCACCAAGCATGACTGCTAGATTAACTGGGGAAATGTGTGAAGGCGAGCTCTTGGCCACAGGTGGCATCAAATCCTCGCCACCTAGATCTGCCTTCGTCTTAAACCTTTCCCACAACATCTGAATTCCCACTCATTATGGGATGGACCTCCGTGAGCGTGAGATGTGGTCCGGTACCCAAGGGATGTTCACCATTCTGATGAAGGGTAAGTGTCTGTAAGACCATAGCAGAACTGACGAACTGGAGGGTTTAGCCTCTCGACATTAAAGTTGACGTTCATGGATATCAGGCTGTGCCATGCTGAGCTAAACTCTGTAAGTAGGCATGAACACATCTCTGGAGTGTCTGTTGCCATCTTTTAGAGCCAGCTTGTAGAGCATTGTATTCCTCATCATCATCAGCCTCCAGTGCTCCCTGAGGGGAGGTGGCAGGGCCAGGAAAGAAACCAAGTGAATGGAGATGAGCTAGTAGACTTGTATCACAGCAGTCATCATCCAGGATGTGCGGTAAGTCACAGTTGGAGATGTCCAACTCGTCTGTCTGCAAGATATCCTGACTTTCTGGCCAGCTACTTTCAACAATAAGTTCCGTGAAGGTCTACACTCATTCGCAGTCAAGCAGGCACTGGCATGTGGCCTGGGTGGAAGCGCTGAGGTAGATTTCACAGCTGGGATAAAGGTCCAATGGGAAGATGTAGCCAATCCACTACACACAGACAGACTACAGTTACAGCTCTTCATCTATTTTGCTTCTTCACTTGTTGAATGACTGACCTTGAAGAAATGGTGTGAGCACAACTATGTTTGCATGGCTGTTAAAGGAAAAAGTGCTGACGGAAACATGTGGAGAGCACAAGGGCACAAAACAATATTCACGACAGTGTAGGTGGAAAGGGATGAACCTCAATAGCAGCTAAGCCCTTACACAATAGGAAAAAACAATATGTTTTTTTTTTCTAAAGAGCTGAAATGGTACAGCTGTATGACAAAATGAAACAAAAAAGTGACACTGACATCCATTTCTATAGATATGTGAATGACAGCAGACAGAGACTCGGCTGCTGATCCTGTTGCTGTGGGTCATTTTTTGTGTCTTTATTTCATTAATTCATCTCCTACTTCTACTAACGTTTGTCTAATAACAGAATCAGAATGCTTAATAAACACAACAAATATTATTTTAGTAATAGATGCTAAAACACATTTCATCAGGTGGTTTTGGATTGCAGTCCTGGGAAATGTTTCGCATTTAATTTATGTATACTTTTTCTTGGGTTTCTAAATTTAGAGACACAGATTATAACCCTCAGGGATTGGCATCATTGCAGCCAGTAACACACTATTTGCACACACCAACCAGAGTTCTGTCACACGGCAAGTAGAGACGGCAATAGAGTTTGACTTGGCAGTGTGAGTCTATTCTTGTGGGGTTGCTCCCTGCTGTTGCAATAAAGCACATCAGCATGAAATACATAGCAACATGCGGGGTGTGTTAAAAAAAAACCCACCACGGGGGTAAAGTCGAAACAAACAATATCCTAGGTGCACATCCAGCGTTACAACGGCTGGGGTCGACCTGGCTTTCAACAGCAGCAGAAGATAAAGCAAACATCAAGGTTCACTAGGGATGCTCACTAGTAGCTCGTTAGCGACAGCACTAGTAGCAATGTAGCTAACTAGCTTACCTGACAAACTATTCTGCAAAAATGTAGCTGCATTTCTAAAGACATCCTGGGTGCAATTATGTTTGTGATAAAGAATATGTAAAAGATACCTATGTTTTATATTCTCTGACACCATTTTATTTGAATAAATAATTTGACATTGAAACGCACGTGGCTTCCTGGAACAATGAGTTCCCTATACATTATTTTGCCTCTTGAGTCGTTGTTCGCATTATTATAAAACAGCATTTCTTGTGAATCAGTGTTTTACTTTCCTCATTAGATGGTGAGATGAATGAATTCCTTGGTGCACCACAGGCCTAGAGCCCTACTGTTTGAAAACATGCACAACATTTTCAGAGCTGACTGTATGTGAGGCAGAAAACAGAAGAAAAGAACATTGTTCTGTTTCATGTCATCTTCCTTTTTCAGGTCAAGGAAATTTCCATTCACACAGCAGAAACATGTCTTCTGGACACGGCGACAGGTATTATCATTTATATGTCAATACTTTATGGAAGAAAAGGCAGTACTTTAAGCAAAGCACTTTTGTGAGAAGTGTTTCTGTGGGGGAGAGTAACTCAAAACTGATAAAAAACAGTCACTGCAGGCTTTGGATGGGAAATAAGGTTACTAGAGCCTGTCGATGAATTGCTGCCCAATCAACAGTCTGTCACTCATACAATCAACAGGGAGGCTACACTAAGCTAACTGTTGTGTTACCTCACACAGTTATAACTAGCTAATACTTGATTCAAAAAGGGACTCACAATTTGTATGTTAGAACTTCTTTTGTCATGTGCATACAATGGTAGATGATATTTGGGAATCCTCATTGGACCATCACAATGTCACTATTGTATTCTGGTTGTTGATTGGTCCAATGCGCTTTGGCCTATCACAGCATCGCATATAAAAAAAAATGGATTGCATTAAATTGATAGAAGACCTCCTCTGTCCCCCACCACCACTTTCATGCCTGTCTTTCAGGTGTCGCTGTTGAAGCATTTCAATCTAATTTGAATCATGAATATTTTATAATTGTTTATTTCAAGCAATTACTTTTGAATATTTTGATTTCCATCTCACCTCTCAAAACAGAAACAACCTCCTCTATTTCACACTGTTCCACTGAACTCCAGGTGGCGCTAAAGAACACAGCAAACGACCAGCAAAGTCAGGTAAGAAGTAGCTTTGAGCGAAACCTGGATACAAACACACATTTCTAAGGCATATGAAAAATCAGCTTTGCATATGTTTTGTGAGGAAGAAAATGCATTCAACATGTTTGTTAGACTTGAAGAAAATGTGTTTACAAGAATATTCCACAGAGCAGGTTTACTGTAGATTACTCTTTCAGGTTTCAACAACACATTCAACTGGTCTTCAATATATTGATGCAAAAAATAATCCTCCAGAAAAGAATAGTGTGTTTTTTTGGCAACTGTGTAAGATACAGCCAAACACTTGCTGATTGATCAATCTGAAGCTTGCCGAGACAAACATTTGCAGCAAGTGGCAGCTGGACTGACCCTCTGTCATTTAGTGGGAATCAAATGAAACCGATGTTGAGCTGTGTCAACTCAAAGTGAAACTTTTTTCTTTCTGCAGAACAGATCACTAACAGCTGTTCCCGGTCTTAGTCCATCTGTCTAGGATTCTGTAACAAAATATTGTACTTTTATGTTTTATTAGATGATGCCTCATGAGACAAACATACCTGCGGTTACTCTATTTTCACTTTGCCATTTCAAATGTAATTTTGATAGGAGGCAGCTTCAACAGAAGGAGCAGAAAAGGGACAATTGGAAAGTCTCACTCTAGAAATATTGAATTGAAGAGCTGACTTTCTTGGTTATACATTACATACAACCACATGTTACATGCAGTGCAGCAAGCCAGTGTTACAATGTGGAGGATTGTTGTCTGTCTCTGTTATGCTCATGCTTTTATCCACACCCTCTATTTCACAGGCAAGTAATGGCAGCAGGATAGAGAGGATGCTGAAGGTATCTGCTGGGTTGCAAGACAAATGGCACCACGCAAGAAGTACTGACAGCAGGGGACAAATGTGTGTAAAGGAATTAGCTGAATGACCTTCAATGACAAGCTACAGCTAAAGCTGTAACGTGTCCTGAAATGGCCTTAAAAGAAATGGCGACAGGGTTTCCTTGACCAACCCCTGCAGCAGATATGAAAGTGTACTGAGCTGTGGGGATTAACCTCTCATTCTCTGTTTTCCTGCCGATGTCTATCACACACTCTCCCGCCCCACCTGTCGTCCTTTCACTTGATTCATCGATTTAGCCCTGTAGGCAAGATGAGAGTGCTGTGTTGGCAGGATGAAGCACTCGCTGAGGGATATGAACATGACTGTGGCTAAGAAGGAGCCATAACAGTTATATAATTTGCGAGCAGCTTGAGCCTCAAGGCCAAAAGGGTAGAGTTCTGAGTGGAAGGTCAGGGTCTCAAATCCCAGAAAGGAAAAGGGAAACCCCTTTCCCCTGGTCAACTACCACTACATTTTTTAGTATTTGAATTCAATAGTATTTATAGTGGCATATCATAACAAAGGTCATGTCAGGACACATTTTAAATAGAGCAGGACTAGATCACACTCACAGTTTACAAAATCAATTAATTTCACCAATATCACCCAATTGCAAAGGTTACAGCATATCCATCCATCCATCCATTGTCTACCGCTTATCCTGTATTCAGGGTCGCGGGGGGGTTGGAGCCGATCCCAGCTGTCAGTGGGCGAAGGCAGGGTACACCCTGGACAGGACGCCAGTCTATCACAGGGCCGACATGTAGAGAGAAACAACCATTCACACTCACATTCACACCTACGGGCAATTTAGAGTCACCAATTAACCTATCCCCATCCTGCATGTCTTTGGACTGTGGGAGGAAGCCGGAGAACCCGGAGAGAACCCACGCTTACACGGGGAGAACGTTACAGCATATTGTTATACATTTTGAAGAATCACAATTTGCACTGCCTCTAAACATATTTAAGAAGACAGAACAATTTAAGCTGCTGTTGAAAATCTTAAAATATATTTACATTTGAATAGTTTAATTCCAAGGTCTGATTTAGAGGGAGGGAAAGCATGATTAGTAACTAGTGGAGCATAGGTAGAAAAGGTTTGTAAACCAAAGTGACTTTTAATCTGGTTCCAATCCTTCAGAAGGTTTTAACAATGTTTTAGACAGAGGGAGAAAGTCCAGTTTATGGAGGAGTGTACTTAATATCCAACAAAGCAGAAGGGAGGGGTGTAATGTATTAGATCTGAGCCAAGCCTGTAAAATTCTAAGGTTAGTAGCCCAGTAATATAACCTGAAGTTTGGCAAGGGCCTTCCTCCTTTGGTCTCTCCAAAAGTTGGGCTATCAATGGTCAGAAAAAAATGCTTGAGGAAAATAGCTACACACTGAAACAGATAGGAGAGTCTGGGAGAGTATTCAGTTTTACAAAGTTGCTCCTCACAGCTGGAGTGAGAGCAGTGACCAGCGTTCAAAGTCTTGTTGCATACTTGCTATCAAGGTGTTAAATTGGCCTTTTAGAAGTTTTTGAATTTGCTTGTAATTTGAATCATAGGCTACTTGACTGACTTTTAACACCAAATGTGTGCCACACTGTCTGAGTATTACATCCAACTCTCTGTAGCTAAGAAGCATATTTCTCCCATCAACAAGCAATTCTGCTGCTCTGGTGTTTCTTATAGTGCTAATCTCAACTGTCTGCTGGTGTGTGTGTGTGTTTGTGTGCTCAACGTGCTCGCTCTCTGCTTAGACACAACGGATTAATATGTGAAATAAGAATGTAATTTATTACCAACAATCACAAACAGCAGTGACACAAGGCTGTTTCTAATAAATATTGGAAGATGGATTTTTGAAATTTGATCATTTGGAGGGGATCAGGGGAATTGAAACTGGAGAGCGGGGAGGAAAGTTAAGAGTGGGAAGCATAATATATATTATCATTTATCAGAATAAGATCACTCATATTGTTTATAATACTTTATCAATGTTCTTTCTTGCCACGTTCACTTGAGGTATGCAGAGAAATAGAAGATGCATCGAAGTTGCCTCTCCAAAAATCATGCAGCGTGAACCCGATGATAGTGCCATCAGCTATGGCAATCATCTCTCTGCATCTGCTAATCCTCAATAAATATAGTAGTTGCACATGTATTCACAGATACTTGTAGACTAATCATTAAATACTCAAGTGCTGAAGCATCTACAAGGTTACTCTTTGTGATAAAAGAGAGAGCTCTGTTCCACAAGGTAGCAATCTGTCCCATTTAAATCAGGAGCTGGAAGGGAGCGGTGTTCTATAAAAGGAAGCATAATACATGCAAAATATTTTATGGCAAATGGGAGATTTGCTAACATAAGTCATTACTGTGGGATTCACGCGCAAACAAAATAAGAAATCTAGCATAATGTCTACTACATTGATTTTAATTAGCAGGAGCAAAGGGATGCGGGGGATGTTTGTGTTTCTTAACTGACTTCATCTCATCCCCATGTGCACGCAAAGAGTAATGTCTAATTAGATATCAGCTTTGTAATGGTATGTCAACTTCGACAAACAGGAAAGCACAAGACATTGCATACAGACACCGTGTTTCACACAGTGAGGAGGCTTAGCCAGCAGCCAATGGTTTAGTGCCATGTTTGCAATGACGTGCCAGGAATTCCTAACAAATAATCACAAATAATGTTAGTGTGAAAGTATTTTCAGTAGTTAGGAAGCATTCTAAAACCACAAATATATCAATGTTCAACTCTGACTTTTCTGGCGACACTGGCCTCTCGGCTATATGAAACAATGGGATTAGTGATTTCTTCAATTGTATTAATGGGTCTGCATTTTGGCAAATTGGCAGCTTTCAAAATATGACAGATTAGCAATGAGTAATTTCTTTTTACACATGTATGTTAACTATGATTACTGTATTATATCGATACCGAAGTAAACTGAAGAACATGATTATTAAGCTTTGCTTTAACTTAAAATATATCAGGCCAATATTAGGTCATTTTAGGATTTCGGCTGAATTTGTAGGCATTCATTTACGACAATCATTGGACATCCTTAGAACATTTCTTACACTGAATCTGAAAATATGTTATAATATATCTGTATATCTGATATAATATATCTGTGTGTTCAGAATTGGGTAGTACTAGTAGTATAATGTATTATTGTTAAAATTGAATGGGGTGTAAACCATCTGCACTATTGTTGAATGTGACAGATTGGGAAAGAAAGGAAAATGGAAGGCTTAAAATGAGATATTTCCTCCCAATATAAAGTTGAGAATATACCAAGATGCAAACCAAAAAAAAGAAAAATAAACTTGAAATAAAATGGGTTTGCATTGAAACTGCAGAGCTTTAAATTAATCAAACAATAGTGGAGGTCATGTAATGCATGTACTCATGTTCTTTGCATCTAGCTAACCATAATACTAATCACATTGAGAACAAGAAAAGCAATTTTTGAAGAAATTGCAGTCTGAAAGCTGGATGCTGAAAAGCTGATGACGATATGCTAAATTGGTGAGTTAAATGTGTATGGGGGGGGGGGGGGGGGGATGATGTAATAGAACTATTTGCTGTTTTTAGGTGTCAGTTAATATGAGAGCTATGTGGCAGTTGGGTGGAGATCCACTCGATGAGGCCCCTTAGACCAAATGTGTAGGTCTGTTTACTTCAATAGTGACATTGTATGCAAAAGCACACATTTCCCTACATTGTGACCTGAACTTATGTATTATGTATAAGTGAAAATTGTAGGAATGAGAGCAAGAGAGAGCAAAATATTTTAAAGCTGCTCTCCACTCTAACTGCTCCACCACTCTAGTGCTGAACATTCTTTCCAATACACACCAATGTTAAAATGTTAGCACATTTACTTTGATAACTTAAGCCTGTTTGTTTGAAAAATGTGCAACATTTTAAAGTTTAAATGGATAGAGAGCAGTTGAAAATGCATGAAAATTCATGAATTTTAAGTTTGGACATTCATCAAAATTTTGTGGAAGACTTATACATGGAATAATTGTTCAAGAACATACTATATGTTGTGAACACTTCCAGCATTTCAAGTTATTAAGATAGGTCAAGTTTGCTTGAATTAAGTCAAATGGCCTTGCAGCACTAGATGATCCAAATCCGTACTCAAAGCAAGTCAGACCATTCTAAATCGAAATATATGATTATCTCACGGAAATATAGTTTTTCCTCTGCATTCATTTCAGTAGATATTTAATGAGCTGTGACAAAACAAAACTGGAATAAAACCATGAAATCGTAGAAGCAGCACAAACAGAAAACAATTACAGATTGTCACTTAATCATGCTCCGAGCGTGGGAGGAAGTAGACAATACCTTAAATTACAATGTCAGAAAACCGGGGAAGGAGTTGGTTCAGTCTGCCAACCCACATGGAACCAATGTATTTATGTGAATACAGAGTTGATATTTGGTGTCTGGGCTCTGACCTTATCACTCCTCGCAAGCAAACAACAAGCTCAGCACAGCAGAGTGAAGAGTGCTGATAAAACGCCTAAAAACACAATTTATACAGAGCCTAATGCCAGTTGTTAAGTGAAATCCATGTGTGGCCACTCCCCCGACAATGCACGGGAATAGGTCGTCTGGTGAAGTGAAATTCATAAATTCAAACCCAACACCCACCTGATATGCAGCAGCAGATACACAAACATCAGCATATGCATTGAGCATGTAGAAATGAGCAGTCAGCAGACCTCAGCTCATCCACTAGCCAGCAGAAAAGGTGATATCACAGCTGTATTAGCAATATGCAGCAAGTTGCTTACCTTAGTGAAGTGAAGAAGGGAGTTTCCGCAGTCGCAACCTGCCAAACATAAAATCTGAGTTTGTAACATCTGTACCAGGGACGATATATATATTTTGCTGTCCATGTTAAACATGTCACCATCACAGTGGCTATAATTCAAACCCTATTGCCAGTCAATGCTTAATGAACGTAAATGAGAAAATGTCCCTCAACTGCAGACATTTTGATATCTATTAGCATGAAAGAAGGCACAGGTGTAGTGAATAATGCTAGTGATGTCTGCTCTCTATTTAGATGTGTTAAGTGTCCAGGTGCGTTCCAATTCTCAAACTATTTAGCATGCCAGGAGAAGATTTACCCTGCATTACCCTGCAAATCATATATTTTAAATTTTTACTTTTAGTATGGCCTTCTGCTGCCAGTATAAAGTGTGTACTGTTTAATTGGGACATACTTGTTTTTGACAATTTGGAGCAACGACACTCATATATTCATAACATAGGGGATAGTCCAAAGTCTAGTGTTAAATATAAGAATTTCAAAGAAAATTTGCATTTTCCACAAAACGTGGTGTTTGTTGCAACAAAAAAAAAAAAAGAACAAAGCTCTGATCAGCCAACATCCAGGCATTTCCAATCATGCCATGGTAGAGAACAACTTGATGGATTCTGCACATGCTTTGCTCATCTCATCTAATGTCTGCAGTGAACAAAGACTTATTAGGGACTGTTAGTTATTTATATTAAGATCAACTGGAGGGATTTTCGGACCTCTGATCACTTTATGCAACCCTGCAGGGTGCCCGACCCTGCAATAAATATGGCAGAATTAATATATCAATCAATATCAACTCAATGGGCCCTAGTTTCGTGGCGCAGCGCAGGGCGGCGCAGGGTGGCGGAGCCGGCGCAATGCAAGTTTCGACCCGCGCAGCCTTGCGCACCGTCAGGTGCGTGTCCACACATTTTTGCGAGCGTTCGCGAGCGTTCCCGAGGCGGCGAGTCGAGCCCGGCGCCTCTGATTAACATAAAGTAGATTCAACTTCAACTTTAGGCAAATGAGGAGCGGCCAACTCGCGCGCCGTCTCTCGACATTCGCCGCGACGCTACCAGAATGCATTGCACAGCTTTTCACATAGACAATGAATGGGACGCGGGGAAACACCGCTGCCTATGGACACGCACCATCAGTTTGGCAGTTTGGTGGATCGCCTGCGCCAAGATGGGTGTGGCGGCGCAGCAGGGGGAGGCGGCACAGATTCAGCTTGGCGTAGCGGAAGTTTCGTGGCAAAAAGCCTCGCCGAGACTGCGCTGAAAGCTCGCCAGCTCCGACCTGGTCTACTTTCGGCGCAAGGCGTAAATAAAGTCCATTCATTCAATGCGAATCACAGCTGGCGGAGTGGAAGTTTGGCTGACGGCGCGCAGTGCGCACACGTCACCGAGACCTCACAGGCAGGTTTCCACAGTTCCAGGCACATTTAAATGCAATAAATAATCACAACAAACACTATTTAATGCAACTAATTGAATCAACACGTGAATTTATATCTATATAGATTGTCCCGTCACATCTGACGTCAGATCAAAGGCGGATTGCACGCGTAACGGAAACTCAGCCTCTCGGACCAAAACATCTCCCTCTCTCTCTCCTGTTTTTTATAATATGGGCATTGTTATTATTATGATACGCGCGCACAGCGCGTGATGCGCGTGGTGGGAGCAGCGGCGCTGCTTCTGTCATCGGGTTGTCAAGTGACGGAACTTGCACTGAACCTCCCCTAACGCATTAAAGGTGAGGAGAGGAGCTCATTTGATTGGTGAAGATCTGAATCGGCTGTATTAATCCCAGTCCACGCCTCGTCTCCTCCTCGTCTCCTCCTCGTCTCCCACTCACGCCTTCTTCTCCTCCCTCTTTCCCACTTGCGCCGGTGGGCGAGACGGGAGGTGTGCCTGCGCGAGCCTGCGCGGTGCACGAAACTTGCAAAGTCCAGGCGGACACACCCCGTCGGCGGGGCGCAGGTGCGCTGAAAGCTGACTGCGCCTGGTCTACGAAACTAGGGCCCAATATGTCACATCACAAATATCGAGGTCAGTTATTAATATTTCACATCAAGAACATCGTGTGACGAATGCAGTCACAAAAACTTGCTGGCTGTGGGAATGCGTAAGTTAATAGTGGTATAATATGACTGCCCCATAATAAGAGCACTAATTGACCCAATTGATTCAATGAATCCCCCATTTTCCTCCGGTGGTCCATTCCATAAATACTGAACGGTCCCTTAGCAAAGCTCAAACCTGCTAGATAGCATTGCAAGGAGGCAGTGTAGCACACTATAGCTTCCACCTACCTCTTCTAAATCAGTACAATGATCCATTCAGATCTGGCCCTGATGTTCCAGTCTGACAATGCCGATGTGACATTATCACACTGTTGGCAGACAGCTGGCATCCTTTTTCAATGCTACTGCAGCAGAATTAGAAGTGTTTACAGCAGATTTGGAAAATGAGTTGGAAAGCAGCAGCATTGATGGAACAAAAAGAGTGGGCAGGCCATTGGCATGTCTGACAAAGCACATTATTATCCCTAAATCTAAATAATAAAGCTCCTTAATTGCATTTTTAACTCAAAAACTATTTTACATTAAGCAATTAATTTTAAAAGATGTGAATATCTTCAGGGAAATATAAACACATCCACTGAAAAAACGTTTTCTCTGCTGTTAAACATAATGGTGGGTTAGTCCACCCTTGAGACAACATAAGGCTTAAAGGGTGCATTGAATATACATTTGTGCAAAATGTGTCATGGGTGTAGCCTAGTTGAAAGAGAGAGAGAGAGAGAGTTTGGTTTTGGTCCAAATCAAAAGTGGTCTAGCTTTGTCTTCTGATTTGAGAAATACATGTAGGCTACATGGTACCATGGCTGCTGTGAGTGGAGCAACAGGAAGGAACAGGAACAGGACACAATGACAATTCAAACAATTAAGCAGAATGATACAGTTCAAAATTTTTGAAGGGACAGTTCTCTCTAAAATTTAAAATAGATATTCTTCCTCTTGGGTCATTTATCAATCTAGATTGTTTGGGTGCAAGTTGTCGAGTGTAAGTTATCAGCCGTAGAGATGTCTGCCGTCACTCAAATATAATGGGAATTAGGCACTCCGCTTGTGGTGCTCAGAAAAACACATTTGAAAAACTCATGTCACTTTCTAGAAATCATGACCTGGTTACTCAAGATAATCCACTGACATGCTGAGCAGTTTCATGTAAGAACTACGACAGGATGTAAGAGGCATTGCCATAAAGTTTTTTTTAAATATATGTTGTCACTTAGAGCTCGACAAACCACGTGTATAGTCCCATTATGTTGGAGAGAAGGTCATTATCTCAAAAACTAGGCAAGTCACATTAAAACAATCCAGACTGAATAGCACTATATGTAAAAGTGAGTTTTGGAGTGAACTGTTGCTTTAATAACAAAATAGAGGTACATATGCTTACAGAATGATAAGGCAGGCAAGGTTCAAACCAGGAAGGCTGTGTAAACCGGGTAATCCAAGGCTTATCCAAAGGGGTTGGGCAAAAAATCATTAGTCTGTAGATCAGACAGGGGGTGGACATTTCAGGGTAAAGGGCTAAGATAGCTTAGAATGCAATGGTATGAAGCAACACCGACAAACTGGAAAGTAACTGGAAAAGGGACTGGTATATGTACTGCAGGGCTGAGTGGAAACAGGTGAGTAGGTGGGCGGGGAAGGTCAGAGGAAGGAAACGGCAGGAAAGAGATTGGCTGCGTTTCGGATCGCATGCATTTGCGCCTATGCAAGCACGAGACTTGAGAGGATCCGCCGGAACTCGTCATAAACACGTCAAGTTCCCACCACGTCAAGTCGGACACAGGTGCACCTCACGGATTTAAATTTTTTTTTTTTTTAATTTAAAATTTATTAATAATTCTATACATAACAAAAACTGTCGAGCCAGGGGAAACTTCACGGACTTTGCACAAAGAATATGGTCTACCCAGTGGCGCTGGCTTTCTTCGTCGCTGACGAATTCGAGCCGAGGCATTTGAACTCCCCTTGTTGATGGAGGCTGAGGAATTTTCTCACGTGGGAAATACCACGTGATAATTCTAACCAACTAGGGCAACGTTGAGGGGAGTGTCTTAGGTCCACACTTATTTCAGACATCTGCACAGAAAAGCATGGGGAGGGAGGTACCCTGGAGATACCGCAAGTTTTTAAAGCCATGTGACATGTCGCAAAGGGAAGTTATCACCAGCTTTTGTGACGTTTTTTTCCCAGAATGCCTGGTTTTGCGAGGCAAATGCATGCGCATGCATGATTCGAAATGTGCCTATTACTGCAGAGCAGATTCGGGAAAGTGGAACCAGGTGAGTATGAATGAGAGTCACATGACCAGGACCAAAGGGAAGGTCTGAGGGAACCTGGTGGATAGGTAGAGAATGGCTTTACCAGAGTTGCTTCTCAGTTGAACACTTCATGTTCAATGTTGTTTTATATTATAGTATAGTTTATATAGTATTATTTATGTATAGTACTTCGCAACACCTACAGCTCCACTATACATTATAGTGTATATATATATATATTCTAATATAGAATATAGATATAGATTCTAATGTATGTTTAATGTATGTTCTATGTATGTTATTGCTACTGGATGCTTGAATTTCCTCTATCTATCTATCTATCTATCTATCTATCTATCTATCTATCTATCTATCTATCTATCTATCTATCTATCTATCTATGTTATATATGGTTTCATTGCTGGCAGCATTAACTAAAGTTACTATATTCCAGTTTGTTGTTTACATTGCATTTAAGTATATAAACAAATGTATATTATGCACTTCTTATAATTATTTTATCTCCCTTTCAGATATGCAAATGCTATTACAGAATCACAATAAGTTTCTTCCCCCTGAGTTGCACTTGAATGGCCCTTATATCTGTGCACTCATATCACACACCTTCCAGTTTTTCACATAATTGGTACATTTACTGTACAATGTTAATTTTTTTTATCCTTGCCATTTGGCAATCTCATAATGCCTTGACTTTTAAAAACCCATAATTCAGATGAAAGATTGAGTGACTCACAGCCAAGCAGGGCTGTTTTTTGCAATGGCCTTTTGAAATTCATCCAAGCAAAATCTCAGTTAATTAGAAGTGAACAAAGAGGAGGGAGTGAAAGAAGAACAGTGAGGTTGACAGCGGTGTTCTTGTCCTGGAAGAAACAATCATCTGTTGTGGGTTGTAGTTCTCTGGCAGTGAAGAAGACAAAAAAAATTGATGACTCAAAGTGATTGAAAGGTAATGTGAAGTACCATTTGATCATCCATCAGGAGTGATTTCATAGAATATTTATGATATATATAAGGAGCCAGATATTTCTGTGAACTATGCAAGTTTCTATTGCCAAGATAAGTTGCTTTGAAAGTACTATTATAATTAATATTGATTATTGAATTTTGATTTATTCAGTAATATAAAGTCACACATTCATTTTATTATCAAAGTGGGGCTTCATACATGGTGAAACTCTAATCCTTATCATTATTCCTTCTAGGGTTGCACGGTATACCGGTACTAATTTGGTACATTAGTACCGGTATACCGCCC
Organism: Eutrigla gurnardus; assembly: GCF_963514095.1. Lineage (NCBI taxonomy): Eukaryota > Metazoa > Chordata > Actinopteri > Perciformes > Triglidae > Eutrigla > Eutrigla gurnardus. The sequence goes on along the minus strand of NC_139930.1, from coordinate 7,547,098 downwards.
GCAACAGTTCGCCGCGTGACCTCGCCGCGTGACGTCACCGCGTTGTAACTACAGCTGAGAGGACGAGGAGCGAGCCGCAGCTTGGGGAGATAAAAAGAAAAAGCAAGCAAGCTGGAGGAAACAGCTAGCAAGTTAGCGAGCAGCGTGGACTGGAGCAACAAACGGAGCAGGAGGAAAGCTTGGAGAGAGACGTTGGAGAGGGGAGAGAGAGAGAGAGAGGGGGGGGGGGGGGGGAGAGGAGCACGGAGAGGAGACTGGCTGCTTAAACTGTCACCACGCCCCAACTTGTGGAAAAACCAGGGGCGCGAAGTGCGATATAGCCGTACTTTAGCTTAAAAACAAATGCGCAAGGCGAGGCAGTTAACGCCGATGCACCACTGTGTAAACGGTGTTTAAAAACATGCATGGCTAATGGCGGAAACACCTCCGACTTAAAGGACAAGCCCCCAGACCTGCACACTGAGCTCAGGGAACGACAGGTAATTTACTCAGGAAAAAAACCCACATTCAGTGCTAAAAGCAAGCGCCACCGCCCTTCACTCTTAACAAAAGTAGCTCTGGAAGAAAAAAATAGAGCTGGTTTATTTATATTATTATATTTTATATTATATTATTGTATTTATATTTTCACATTTTTAAAAAAGTGCATTAGAAAAGCTTGTCTTTGTTGTATTTTATTGTATTTACTGATTAATATGTTATTGTTCTAAGATTTTCTATTAAAATAAAGTCAGTAATGACATTTTTTGCGTTCTCTTTTTATTTGAAAGAGTATCGAAAAGTACCGTAACACATGTTGGTACCGGTACCGGTACCAAAATGTTGGTATCGTGACAACACTAATTCCTTCATAAGATTGATGGATGACTGATAAGCGAACCAGTGTAGAAAGGTCCAGTCATGAGAATACAAAATGCTACTTCAACTCTATATAACATCTATGTCTTTTTTTAATCCTCAATAATTACAGTCCTATTCAGGACCAAAGGCCTTTTGCAAGAAGTGGACGTATGACATCACCCATTTTTTAGACCGTCGCCATATTGGAATCTTTGCAATCAGTGAAGGACGTGACCATATTTTAACTGTGGAGGAGCCACGGGTGGATTTGACAAACAAAACCAGTAGCTGGGTGATAGTAGTAACCACAAGGTAGCAATGCCATTAAATATACCCTTGCATTATCGTCTATTTTATTCTAAATGGGACCAAAAATTACTAAATGAACATCATGCTGTATTGAAGTAGACTTGAAACTAACAATTGAGACCATAGACTCATGTTTACAATGTTTACTGAAATTATAAATAAAGTGAGAAGTGGGGTAATTTTCACTTATTTTTGCAACCAGAGGAGTCAACCCCTGATAGCCAGCAGAGAGAATACAAGTTTAAGGCACTTTAGCATCGGCTTCACTATTCAGAACTGGAGGATGTCTCCTTTAAAGACTTATTCGTTTTATCTGAGGCTCTTTGAAATCCCCTTTTTCTTACTTTTCTCAGATTTCTGTCCTTTTGCTCATTCCTATTCTTGGTCAAGAATTATTGAGGCTGCCATAGAAGTAATTTATGACAGCTTTGATGGCATTTTCAGTGCAAATTCGAACTGGTCCACACGGAGGCCATTCAGGCAAGGGGTGAACTCAAATCCGTCAAAAGAATAAGATCTTGAAAGATAATGGCACAGACGACATGGATGAGTGAGTATATTCCTGTATCGCATGGACATTATGATAAATCTAGCCGGAATGCTCGGAAACCTGGACGGTGCTAAATAGGCCAGCCTGAAATCTCAGCTCTGTGATAAATTTCAGAAGCATCATGAAAACAAACATGCAGGCTAGGATATGTGAGAAGGAAATAAACCTGACAGATCCCCACACTGTCCCGCTTTTGCTTTTTGCATTGAAACATGTTAAGAATTGTCAAATTAAAGCACATCGTTCTTTTAAAGTAGCTCCCTTTCATGGCCTTGATGCGAATAGACAAGCTGTTCAATCGGAAATGCAGCTCAAATGTCAAAGCTGATAGTCTTTCTTCGACACAAATGGAAACATTAGTTTTGGCCTTAAGGGAATGAGTGAATTGTCAAAGTGACTGCTTGAGTGTATTCCTCTGAATCTCATCAGATGCTTGGCACTGTTCTGTTTCTCCAGGAGATTGGCTGCAAAGCAAACCGTTTTGGTAGCTCATTATGGCGTGTTTCCCACAGGAGAAGCATCAGCTCATTGTCTGTGGAATAATAAGGCACAGTGGACTACCTGAACTCGAGAGCAACTTTCACCTTCAGTGTGGCTTTGAAGGGACGGGCATTTATCACCATCAGCATCCACAAGGCTCTACTGCTCATTCACACATTACCTTAATTAGGATTTTATGAGAGGTCATTCCTCTTACTCTGCTACTTAAAGAAGTGCACTGTAGACATGAAAGGGGCAAAACAAATCACATTTATTATCTCCGTTAAGTCACCTAAATTCACAGTGCTTCACGTGGCACCATAAGAGATGTTTAGAGCGCTACTGTAAAATTGGACTGTAAATGCACTCTCACTGGCAATTAAAGGCTAATTTATAGTTTGGTGTTAGCAGCAGTATCACACCGCCACCTCCCCCGTCTTCCATCATCAGCTCAGATGAAGAGCTTAAAAGCTGAATATAGAGTTCATCAAGTCTTGTTGGCTTAATACTAACTTATATGGCTTTGGTCCACAGGGATGGTATTGCCTATGTTGAAGCTGACTTGTGGCCATAAGCTGTGGGCAAGATTCTCTTACTCTTCCAGTACATTTAGCCTGCTCTTAAGTCTGGCAGCCAAGATCAGAGGGCACTTTATGATAATTAAACAAGAAGAACTATAAAGGTGCTCCGAGGAGAATGCAGCTCTACATTGTGTGAATGAATGAATGCAACCTACAATTGGCTAAGCCTCTGTATAGACACTAATGCTGTAAAGCATTGTAAAACACGCTTCCTTCAAACTCAAAAGCAAGTGCTGCTTTATGGAAGCAATTGGCTGGAAGTCTTCATGTAACATACTTGAAATAATCTTGCATGTGGCAAAGTACAGCAATGTGTGGTAGTTCCATTAAATATTAGCAAACTGTCCTATCATAAATGGCAAAAAATGCAAAAAAAAAAACTTAAAAAAATGAACAAAACACTTATCTACCTTTATTAATAGCTTGTTTTCTAGCAGCCTCTGCAGAACCTGTCTCACATTTGTCTGGTGCTCTTCCATGTTTCTGAAAAAAAAAAGAAAAACGAATAGTTGAGGAAGTCCCTGAAGACATAATCCTTAAACTGAAACACATCTGGGGCATTGGTCAAACCGAAGGTCATCAAAGTGTCCTAGGACGGTGTTGAAGGCATGCTTCCACTCGTCCCCTCTTTAATTTGCACCAGATGGTAGGCATTTCTTAAGTCGAGCTGAGAAATAATGGTGGCTCCATGCAGTGGTTCAAAAGCTGAACTGACTCTACCTCATATTAAAGGGAGAATTAGGAGATCATTCGAGCCATTACCATACATAGCTGGGAACCAATATCTGTAAAAATGTGCCATATCGTCCGGCAATCTCACTGAATAATTATGAAAGCTGTTAAGTCATCATCAGCGATGCAATTGTGGAGAAGATGAAAAGGCATCTACGGCTAAATAGTGGTTCTCCAGAAACTCTGTCAAATTAAATCCTTATTGAATTTGATTAAATTAAACCCTTCAAACTTATTAAGTTTCACCCACAAATATGTCACATTATATAGGCTCCTTGTAAGTAACCAACAAAAAACACTGAAATTGCGTGGACTTGCCAACAAATCAAGCACGAGGAGACAGTGATTTGACCATTTTCATTCACAGCAATCTACCATTAGGGCCGGAGGAATGGGAAAGCGCTTGAAGTGGCATATCTCTGATAGATCCTGTTAGTCAGAAAGTGCTTCAACATGAGTCATTAGACTGTGTGACAGGTGCAGTCAATACCGAGCCAGCATCACTCACCTGTAACTCGAAGCCCTGTTCTGTGGCACTAATCTGACAATCAGGCTGGATCAAATACAGAGGTGTCTTGCTTCATCACTCTCTGGTGTAGCTCAAGTCAAGGACTCTGACTTTGTGAGCAGCACATTGGGGGTGAAGATGAGTGAAAGGGGAGGGAAGAGGAAGAGAGCAGAAGAGAAGTTGGTAAAGATTAGGAAATCAGAGGGGAGGCCTCCGATGCCCTGATGGTTAATTTCCTCTCATTAGTTGGAACCAGAATCCAGGACACAGAAGCAGCAGCGTCATGACAGCTTATCAACTCCTCATTCATACCAAATGTCAAATCAAGGCGCCAAATCTGGGCTCCTCATCCATTTAATATTGTGTTATACCCAATTTTGTCTTTAGCTCAAACAAGCGAATACTCATCATGTCAGAGTAATTTAGAAAGTGAGCCCATAGCCCCTTAATAAAAAAGAAATGAATAAATCTAATCTTCAGTTATTGGATTCCCCAACCAAGACGGGGAGAAATTCAAGACTAATGCACTTTTTTTCAGCTCTTGGCCGAACAAAGTAGAGCAAAGAGTTCCTTTATAGGCATAGTTGCTGTGTGCACATCATTAATCAGGAGGAACAAAAATGGAAGTTTGTGCGTTTTTTTGTCGACAGTATTTCAAAGACACACTCGAGCCAGAGAACCACAGTATTATCAGCATACTTACTGTGTGAGTGTGGCACTGTGCCTTTGTTCACATATAATATACCTGGGAGATATTCCCAAGTAGACATAGTCTTGTGTATTCATGAAGCCCATTTTTTGAGTGAGAAGAAATAGAGGAAGACAAGATGAAGTAGGTTTTCCATGAGACGGAAGTCTTTTGTTCCACCAAGAAGAATAAAATATCAAAGTATAGCACAGGCCTCATGGCGGCAGTTTTTTTTTTAACTGTGTTGTGCTTACTCAGCTGAACTCTCCCTATGAGAGGCAGATGAGAAGGAATAGCCTTATGGATGAAGCGAGCATCTGCCGTTATCATTTTGAATCCAGTACTGCTGAGTCCAGAGCTCCTGGCCCCCTGCATGGATGGGAAATGACCTGTCTGCGTCTGCCTGGCACTCTCTCTGTCTCCACCCGACTCTCCAGACCCCTCCTCTAACACAAGCCGGCATGAACCTTTGACCTTGTGCACACACAAGTCTCAAGTCTCCGGAAAAAGGCTCCGCAACACAGTTGCATTGTCTCATGACCTGTTGTGTCTGATCCATGAGTCCTTCAAGAAACACAGCGGGAGTGCATCCGTGGAAGTCTCCTCTTCCATCTGCTCGGGGTCCACCAAACTGGCTAGGGCCAGTGTGGCAAAGAGGAAGAAGTTATCACGTGAAGTTGTTCTGGGCATTGTGCCTGTCAGTGATTCAGTAATTTTGGCACTGCCGTTTAACGCTCATGGGCTGTGGAAAAAAACGTCCTCCGCATGAGGGAAAGTGTGACCAAATGTGTGAAAGTAATCCAGGGTTTCTTAATCACTCTGACCCATTAATTTCAGATGTGCCACAGACTTGCCAAAAGTAAACACACATGATACTTTCTACATTTAAGAGAAAACTGGGGCTTTCCAAAACACTCTGATAGCAGTTGGTGTGGGCTAAATCCATATTTATAAGCGACAGCGAGGCGACATTCTTTGCCTTCAGCAGGCTGTGCAGTGCAGTAAATTGAATTCTGCGACGCAGCTCTCCCTGACAGAATGCTGAATAAGTGAGAGGATCTGTATTTTAGAAAAATGCATGACTGGTGGCCCGCATACACATTAGAATAAAAATGATATGTTGGGCGGAAAACTCCCATGACACTTGACAGACAGTGAAACTGCACAATATCAGCTATTTTAAACTGGACAAGACGTAGTAGACACTTTTGTAAAAGGCAAATAGAATAATGATTCATTTAGTCTTGGGGCTGCTGACTTTAAAATATTCTATACACTGTTGGAAGGCATCCAGCATAGATTAGTGCAATGTAAATATATATTGTATTTACTCCATCTTATAATTTGGTCAAAACTTCACATATTGAATTCCGTGCAGTCTGGAAGATGGAAAATGATATCTTTGTGCTTTTTGTCTCGTGCTATTGGCGGCCTTTTTGTCTCTGAATTAAATTCTCTGATACTGCAATTGCAATGTGGATTATTATGCATTATTAATTAAAGCCACAGTAGTATCACTGACAGCGAGTAATTTAGAGCTGCAGGAATGGGAATTAGATAAAGTGTTGTTGTTTTATGCGCATAAAAAACATTGCTGGCATCTGTGCATGCATCATCTCGCTGGTTATCCAGGTCAGGTGTGCAGGGGCAACGGGGCAGACTCTACATATTTTCCCCCAGCTGTTCTGGGGATCCCAAGGCGTTCTGAGGTCAGCTGTGTGATGTCTCTGTGATTACAGTTTGGACTACAAAGACCACCAAGACATAGTGGGCATCTATTGGTAGGTAGCGAGGTAAATAGCTAGCTCGGTACAGTGACAACACACGACCACACGACTGGCCCAAACAAAGACCTTCTTATAAAAGGAAATGGGGGGGTTCAAATTCTAGCGATCTAAACAAATTTTCATCTTTATGCCAAAAGTCCTGAAAGAAAGAGGAGAAGAGATGATACCCTGGAGGCCAAAGGGAAGAAGTACCCCGGGTGAGTATTTTCTCTCAGGGAAATCTGTCCTGTTGCCTATTGCACCTGAGGCCAAAGAGAAGATGAATACATCCGTGAGGAATTCCAGTCCCATCAAATCCTCCGAGAGGAAACGGGAGGATGTTGATCAAGCTGGTATCAGAAGGTAAGGGTTATATTACTTGTCTTTATCACCAGTATAAGTCGGTGTGAAGATTCGGACATTTAAGCAACTTATCATCTTTATGTTAAATGGACCAAAAACCTTGGCCCAGGCAGAAAGAGGTCAAGCCAGGGGCATCAGCAACATTTTTTTATTTTTTTTGCAATGCAATTTCCCGCATTTCTGGTGCATTCTAACATGTTTTTAGAACATGTCTCGTCTCTATCTAATGTCTCTTGTTCCTAGAAATGAAAATGAGAATTAAATAGGCCTATCATTGTTATACTGACATTTTTAGATGTTTTATGTCACTCTTTGCAAAAGTAGTTATACAACTGACTACAGAATCAAAACAAGCTTTTGCACAGTGTATATCGAATAGTGGCATATACACATGAAAGCCTAAACAATGATAACTTAACAACTTAAATTATCCGTGCCATCCATTTCTTTCTCATCTCCACCACCTTTTTTTCGTTTCAACATTTTTTCGTTTTCTCTGTGTAACTTCAGAGGGAAGTAAGGCCGTGTTCACACTACACACGTACGTTGACGGACCGTTAACGGACCGTTGCCGGATGAGGGAAGGCGTGATAATTTGATAATGATAATTTGATCAAACCTGGAGAAGAAGAAGACAGAAATGGGGACAAGGCCCTGCCAGATATTAAATTTAAACACTCTGCCATTATCAGGAGAATAAAAACTTTGATGTGTGTTACATGAAATGGAATCTGGGATGTTCGGATTTCATTTTGATTTTCAGACTGTTGTGACTCAGAAACATGTCCTTTGAGTGTTGCTGTTTACTGCTTTCTGGATTTGTGGAATGCATTCTCCTAATTCAGGTCCATCTTTGACAAAAAGAGGAAATGCTGGGCAGCATCGCAGCTTGCTGTCCAGACCTTCTCACCAAAGGGAGAAAAATGGGTCACATTTCATAAGACAGTGGAAAATCAAATCATCATCTGCTGTCACGGATGGAATGTTATTCTTATTTTACAAATATATTCAATTGAAAGATGTGTCTCTTTATTTTATAGGTATGCAGAAAATGAACCTCGGTGAAATCAAACCTCACAGACACAGAAGTAACAGGTGTTCTTATTGGCCAGATCATAAAGGGCCTCTCGAGTATGCTCCAAAAGATTCACGACTCTAATGTCTCTAATGTTAAGATTAAAAAAAAAACTCACTTTGATTAAAAAAAACATGTAAATCTTGACTGAATTATTCTTTCGGCCGTGAAAGATTTACATATTAGATGTATTATTTTTTGTTGAGGAGAATCTTAGCTGAAAAATCCACTTAGGCATCTGAACTTTGTTCAGCTGGACTTGAATTTGATCAGCTGAAGCTCTAAAGTACTCCACAAGTTGGTGGACCCATATTCCCAAGGCCAAGAATGAAAGTCAATGCTCTTATATCTAATATCTGTAATACAGTTTGAAGGCTATTGGATGAAGAATTGCAAAGTCAACACATGATTTCATTCCAATGAAAAACCTTATAGATAGACATGTCCTACTACATAAAAAATATAAAAACATAAAGGAGGTGATCCCTGTTTGTGTTTCTTACTTCTGGGTAAAGGAGCAAGGCTACTCTAGTCACCCCATTTAAGAAATAGAAATAAGAAAGTAGTACCAGTCAGTTATATAATGTATTCTGTTGCTCTGGAGGGAGCTTTCCAAAGTCTCTTACAATAACTCTGATGAGGTCTTTGGGTGATTTCAGCTTTCATAACACATTAGTTACAAACTGAGGGTGTGGATTTTTAAAGACGTGAATGAAAATATTGAGATGCATAAATGGAAATGCAAGTTTTTTGGGGAGTTTGACCTGTGAGAAACTAAAAGTCTGAATGTCTCAAGCTCTGGTGCTTCTTTTTCTGAAAATCCATTTCTTCTAAATAACCTAATTAATCTTAATTATGAGACAAAAATAATGAGTTACTAAGTGAGGTTACAGTTATGATTATGAAGTTGAAGCTATATGATACAAAGCCAAACAAAATTCTGAGATAACAAAAATGTTACCGACCATCTCATAGTTTTCATCGATGTTTTGGCAGAAGTGGACTTCCACAGCAGAGCGATATCAACTTTGAGATTATTTTAGTTGGGCAATTATATTTTGCAAGGTTTTGGTGACAAGCGTAAACACTTTAAAGAGGATATAAAGAGTCACTTGCTGAGTGGGTGTGTACTTCCATTTAGATAGTCTAACTGGAGTGACTTCCAACATAAAAAACGGAAAAAAAAAACCTTCCTGGCACTTTAGTGAACAACTAAGGAATAGCTGCCCCCCCTTAAAAGTGTGAGCCAAAGTCTGAGCTAACTTCGGGACAAACCTCTTTCAATAAAAAAGTGAAATTCGTTCACATGAATATTTTTTATTGTATAACAATACCAGCTTTTCAGGTAGAGAAGAAGGACTGGAAATCAGCAGGTTACTTCACCCATGTAAAATACATCAATCATGTGAAAAATGATTTCCAATTCGCTCACAATGACACGATTTACACATCATTTTTGGGTGACAGGACAAGAAGGTACATGTATAGGGTTAAAAACCAAGAAGGATTTTTTTAAAGCAGGGAGGTCAAAAGCAAACCTGTGTAGGAAGATAAGGGTTAATACCTAATGGTACCTACGTAAACTGTGTATGTAAGGAAATTACGATTTTAAATATGTATATCAATGTATATTAATCTACAATTTCAATACCTGCTCTCGTAAAAGGGGCACCATCTGTTGGTCAGACAGAACTTTATAGAATTCACGTTAATGACTCTAATGACCACTTATTCATTAATTAACAATTAATCAATATCATTTAATAAATCAGTCTCATTTCCTTAGATCATAAGTTCTTGAAATAGGGATCTTTGTATTCTGCACAGAAGAAATATCCACGGACAACGACTTTATGCTTTAGGGGAATTTATTGATTAACTAGGGATTAAACAAAAGTGAATAAAACAAAAACAGATGTAATAAACAAAACACCAATACAACGCCAGAAATATAACTGGAAATGTGATTAACAGCTCATCTAGCACGTTTGGCGATAAAGGCGAGTGGGTTCTTCCTAAGAATTTGGACTCCTTAGTAAGAGGAAAAAGTGAATAATGGGATAAATGACCTCACGGATATTAGATATTAACAGACGCTATACTTAGTTTCACCCTGCAACTCGGTCATTACTGTTGAATGCGGATTCGGTCTTACTTTGGGACGCTTCTTCTCGGCTTACTGAAACTCCAAGCGGTCGCTCTTCCGTCGGTGACGTAGACCCGAAGGGATCTTCCTTGCCGTGGACCGAGGGAACCGTTAGCGCCGATCTGCGGTAGTTTCGTAGCGGGCGTCCGTCTTTGCCGTATTCCGTCTTAGTTTGTGATTTAAACTGTTAAACAAAACGAAATGCAATCCTATGACTAGAATGTTTGAACACCATCTTGCCGTTATGGTCAAAGTTGGCACATTGCATATAGTTCTCACACAGAATGATAGGTCAAACAAATGAAACATGAACTGTAAACATTTCTCTGTACAAATCATTTTTGGTAGAGTTGAAAGGAACTTTGATCCAACACATACAATGCAAACCTATCAAGCTAGCCCAAACAAGTTTGGTAACTTAGTAAACATTTTGTCCTTGGTGATGCGGGCAGATTAATGAGCAAACATATTTTCGTCTGACTGCGTGAGTGCAGTAGTTAAGTCCATTACAATGACCATGTTCATTTTTAGCATTTTTGGTAACTCCTCTGTTCTTCGTCGTAGAACGACGGGAAGTCCGCCAGTATGCTTATAATTCCTCAATGATTATTATGGATGGTTTTGAACTAATGTTGAACACATATCTCATCCTTTTCTTGGATTGGTCAAAATGTGAACAAGATTTCCTGCAGAGTTCATGTGACCTCTCTCTGCATGCCAGCAGACCAGGTCATTAGTTTATGACTCCCAAGAGGGGAGGAAGGGGTCTTCACCATGCCTTGGGAGCAAATGGTGAGGAAGAGATATGGGGCCCTAGTTTCGTAGACCAGGCGCAGTCAGCTTTCAGCGCACCTGCGCCGCGCCTACGGGGTGTGTCCGCCTGGACTTTGCAAGTTTCGTGCACCGCGCAGGCTCGCGCAGGCACACCTCCCGTCTCGCCCACCGGCGCAAGTGGGAAAGAGGGAGGAGAAGAAGGCGTGAGTGGGAGACGAGGAGGAGACGAGGCGTGGACTGGGATTAATACAGCCGATTCAGATCTTCACCAATCAAATGAGCTCCTCTCCTCTCCTTTAATGCGTTAGGGGAGGTTCAGTGCAAGTTCCGTCACTTGACAACCCGATGACAGAAGCAGCGCCGCTGCTCCCACAACGCGCATCACGCGCTGTGCACGCGTATCATAATAATAACAATGCCGATATTATAAAAAACAGGAGAGAGAGAGGGAGATGTTTTGGTCCGAGAGGCTGAGTTTCCGTTACGCGTGCCATCCGCCTTTGATCTGACGTCAGATGTGACGGGACAATCTATATAGATATAAATTCACGTGTTGATTCAATTAGTTGCATTAAATAGTGTTTGTTGTGATTATTTATTGCATTTAAATGTGCCTGGAACTGTTGAAACCTGCCTGTGAGGTCTCGGTGACGTGTGCGCACTGCGCGCTGTCAGCCAAACTTCCACTCCGCCAGCTGTGATTCGCATTGAATGAATGGACTTTATTTACGCCTTGCGCCGAAAGTAGACCAGGTCGGAGCTGGCGAGCTTTCAGCGCAGTCTCGGCGAGGCTTTTTGCCACGAAACTTCCGCTACACCAAGCTGAATCTGTGACGCCTCCCCCTGCTGCGCCGCCACACCCATCTTGGCGCAGGCGATCCACCAAACTGCCAAACTGACCGTGCGCAAGGCTGCGCGGGTCGAAACTTGCATTGCGCCGGCTCCGCCACCCTGCGCCCCCCTGCGCTGCTCCACGAAACTAGGGCCCTTTGTGTTATCCTTTATACTTCAATCGAGGCTCTCTGTCAAACAAAGGTGTTAATCAGTTTCCAGATGCGTTTGGGTGCCTCAAAGTCTGGTGAATCTGAAGGTCTGGTCCTCCTTGTTCGGGGGTGCGTGGAGAACTTGTGGATGCTCTGATTTAAGGGTTTGTAAATACTCTAACCGAGCCATAAAGCGGCCTCCATTTCCTCCAGGTCGGTCCAGTGACCTGAAGGAGAATGTTTACTCATCTGCTGCGAGGGGACCTTTGTCTGTATATCTTTGAAAGGTGAATAGTTCATCTTTCGTTCGTTGAGAAGTCACATCCGAGAATCGTGGGGCTGTGGCCCCTACACCTGGACATGATGTTTTTACAGAACCAGGACATTCAGGAAGACTAATGAATGGCTGATTCCAAGTCGAACTGGCCAGTGGTCATAGGTTTTTTATTTTTTATTTCTGATGTTCTCGGCCATACCATAGACCAACCTGGCTCTGGCAGCAGCAGACAGCACTGAGCAAAACATTGCCTGTCAAGCGTTTGGCCTAACACACTGTGACTAGTGTTCCAGCTCACCTAGGCTTGTCTGGTTTGGTTTTTGTTCAGTTCATTGGTGACCTGCTTAAACAAACTGGGGAGGCAGGTGACAGCAAGACACACTAAAGTGTCTTGAAGGTCTTCGCCATCGTCAGATTCTTCTAGTACCACAGAAATTGTATTAGTGTTAAAATTGCAAAAAAAATGTTCATGCACTCACATAAAAGGCCTCTTCATCTGGGCTGAATTTTTAGTCTCAGTCACTGTTCCCCATTTGAGGATCCTCTGGACAAGCTCACCCAGTTGGGCTGTGCAGTCCTTAAGCAGTATCGGACAGACAAACACCATCGGGGCTGGCTACCTTAACAGTGTGCAGCCTCTGAAGTGTCCTTACTTCATCTCTTGTGAAGGACAATGGAGGGGGTCCAGGTGTGGGGTTGGGGGGTGGAGTGTTGTAGAACTGGTTGAACTCACTGGGTCCACATCAGCCATGTTGACTGGCTTCTTTTTTTCCTGCTCCTCATTCCTCTCCACAGCTCTCTTGTGTTACTGTGCTTTAGCTTCCTCTATACGTTCTTTCTGTAGTCCTCCTTCATCTTCTGTGATGCATGTACAAAATATATAATTCTTATGATAAACCTTGATATTGATGTTTTACTTCATCTTGCTGCTATTTGGACCCGCTGGAGCCAGAAAAAGTACATGTTTGACATAACACTCAATATTAACATCATCAGTCTATTTTATATCCCCAAAGGGGATTAATAAATGGTAACTTGTAAGTATCACCTACATTTGATGTGTCAAAAGTTCTCGCAGCAATTTAAAGATCAATGTCTCCAATTCAGTGAGTGAGAAGATACACACAGACAATAGAAAAAACACCAGGCACAGCATGCTGCAATTACAGATAGGCATTTTAATTAGATGTTTTGTTCCATGTTCTCGTTTTAAATTCCTTTGCTGCCACTTTGGCTTTGTTCTTCGGCATGCTTCTTCTCCGAGTTCAGCGTTCTGCCGTCATGGCTCAATTCATATGTCAAAATGCAATACAATGTTTTATTCCGGCAAGCTGTTTTTGGCTGTGGTGCTGTAGAATTGCTTCACAAAGCTTTTTTTTTTGTAAATATGACCATGGAGAGGCAACGGTGATTGGCAGAAATGGCATCAGTGAGTGCAAGCCAAAGAATAGCCGTCCATGCAAGAGCAGCCACGAAACTTGCAGAACTCTGCTGATTTGTCAGCGCGCTCAGCATGCTTATGGATGTGGATGATAGAACTTAGTTAGAAGAAAATAGTGTCTTTTGGCAGTATAGGGGAAAAATGCTCTGAATGACACGGATGGCACTCATGCCTTTAATCCACTTTCAGTTTTCATCACTAGGCAGAGGCTTCGTCTGTGTGTCTGTGGGGGTTCTGCCCATCACACGTCTAAAGGGCATTCAGATCAGTATATCGCAGCTTTTGAAATCAGTCTCTCTCTCCATATGAACATTTTTAGCTATTGCAGATAAATTGAAAGATAGACATGGTTTACACGCAATGGTGTGTTCACACTTGCTATGGGCATTGATAGATTATCCCTTGGGCCTGTTAGAGCGGCCGATCAGTACAGTAATGTATTCTCATGAATTTTCGTATGGAAACGTACGAAAAGTTACGTACAATTTTTTTTGTGTATTATCCTACGAATTTCGAAATGACGCCAGTGCGCATGCGTGATACCCTGCAGTTCAAAATGGCTTCCATTCCTTTCATTCATAATGGAAAATGCAGCATAATGCAGCATTTTAAAGCTGTTTCGGCATTAAAGTATGTTTTGATGACATTCCTAGCAAAAAATATGCATTTTGTTCTCATATTAATCCTTCAGTGAATATATGATCTTTTGTTTGTTGGTTAGGGTTAGGGTAAAAGTTAAGGTTAGAGGAGCCTGGGATCGAACCTGCAATCTTGCGGTCGCCGGCTAACCCCCTCTGCCTCCTGAGCTAAACCCCCCGAAGGTTATGGTCAGGTTTAGGTCTGATGGTCTCTAACTACCAGCATAAAGCGCACCGTTTACTGGACTACGGCTCTGTGTAATACGCAGGAAATCATACGAAAATATCATGCTTTACTTGTTGTACTTTTTAGTACGAAAGCTGAGTGAGAGCAGCCTGGATCAGTACAGCACAGTATCCCCAAGGCTTTTGGCTTTGGTACAGTAGCTGATGCTCAGATTGCTTGGCCCCTAGAAGTTGATTGGATGAAAAGTTCTCAAGATATGTGAAGGACAGTCATACATGCATACATACATAATTAGATGATACTGCTACAGCGCTACCTATTGGCCAAATGTCACCAAAATTGTACAGGTCTCTCAGACAGTAGCTGTGTCCCAGTTCATCAGCCGCATCCCTCAGAAACCTAATTTTGTTGACAGAATCCATTACAGCAGCTGTCACATTTCGAAGACTGCTTCAAAAACAGCTGAGAAATGCAGCCTACTTTTCCTGGATTCTGAGGATCCAACTGATGGATCCTTCATGGCCCAACCTCTTCAAAGATTCATTGTGTGCCAGGGACGTTCGGAAAAATGGCGTCTGCAAGCAGATCAACATCAGGACCCAGCAGAATACACTGGTCTGAAATATATCATGTGCTGAATTACATCTTCTATCATTTCCCATGTCAACTAGCTGCTTGCTAGATTGGAGCGGCAAAGGTGATGCAAACAGGAAATCCGATTTCCATCCAACATATACCGCAATGGCTGCGTCCGCTGGAGGATGTGGCCGTTGAATAAGGACACAGCTATTATATTTTCACATGCCCACCAAATGTGTTTGCGCAAACCTGTTGAGGAGATATGACATTTATATGGTAGGCTAATACAATATTTGCCTACAGCACTTGAGCAAATCTTGAGGGCCATCTGTAGGAAAACTTTATGGAACATCAGAAAAAACAGGCATGACTTGCATGGATCGATTCTCCTGGACACACATAATCCAGAAAAAAACATCCAATATTAGTTCATTGTACATCCCTTGTCAACAGCAATACACTCAAGTGTGAAGTCAATTGGATGAACGGTTCTGGAGATATGGTAAGGACGTCCCCATAGACAGACAGACAGACAGACAGACAGACAGATAGACAGATAGATAGATAGATAGATAGATAGATAGATAGATAGATAGATAGATAGATAGATAGATAGATTCCTTGCTTTACAGTTACATGCAGAGCAAGATAAAACAATTTCATTGTTTATGGTTTATGTTGGTGGATGATTCTATGATTCTGATGGGCGGAAACAAACTAGTGCAGTATGTAAAAGGGCGCTGCATAAAGCGAGGAGTTCCTTGAGGGTCAAGTTGATGCTTGAAAAACAGCTGAACAGATTAAAAGAATAGTTGATGTCATGACAGCATAAAAGATGCCTTTTGAGGTTATGTTCATGACATTTCTAGTCATTTGTAAAGACTGGAGTATAAAGAAACAGTGAAGATTAGAGATAGTGAGTGAGAGAGCGAGAGAGAGAGAGAGAGAGAGAGAGAGTGTGTGAGGAAGGGAGACCATACACATGTCAGACCTGAAAACATCAAAAGCACACAATCCCCAGCTCCCTGTTCTTCTGCTTCAGGTTGGAGCTCTGCAGATTTGCATGATGATATTTTTAGTCCTCATCTGAAGTACTTCAGATTTCCTCTTCATTACTTCATGTTTGATCCTGCGTCAGTCCGCACTGCGCCCCAATTTATACTGTATATACAGAATGAGAAAACTTTTCAGCCATTGTTGCCTTTCATAATAAAAGTACATTGGGAGAGTGTCAGACCTGGACTAGAAGGAGGACTCAGGCGCAGAGTGAGGACAGTAGATCCAAGCTTTTATTTACAGGTTCACACGAATTCCAATAAACGAGTGACAACACAATGGCTATGAAAATTCACTTGGTTCCTAACCTTAGGAAAAGGGGAGAGAGAGGGAAGGGAAAAGGGAAAGGGGAGCAGGGATAGGGAAGGTGGCGGATGTACAAACACGACAAAAGAAAACACTCCGCAGGGGAGGATACAAAACAAAAGGCTAACTAAATGTCTACTCTAACAGGGACTAAATTATAAATCTTACCAAACGAAAGACGCTCCAAAAGGGAGGATACAGGACTACAAAAGATTAACTACTCTGACTCTGAGGCTAACGCAAGAACGGAAATTCTCCAAAAGGGAGGACACGAGACTACTACAGGAATATCAAATATCAAAACACAAAACGCTCCAACAAGGGAGGAAAATAACAAAGCACAGAAAGGCTGAAAACCGAAAACGCTCCCAGAAGAGGAGGACAAAACTATTACGAGAATCTATCTACGAACTAGGAACTGAAAACTTTATCAAACACAAAATCACTCGTCTAGAGGAATACCTGAAACACCGAAACAACGAAGACTTGGACGTGATTGAGAGCTGTGGTCATGGGCTAGATTCAGACGTGGGACGAAATACTCTGGCAACGAGACAGGGGAAGACACAGACTATGTAGACATCAGGGAGGGGAGCACAGGTGACAACAATCAGGGATTAGGGATGACGTCAGACTGGAGACACATGAGGAAGGGCAAGTGACCTGAAACGAGAGGAGAGTTACTTTTCAAAATAAAACATAAAATTCACAAGACAGAAAACCCAAGACAGGACACCCATCACCGCTGTGTGACAGAGAGATGAGGTCACGCCTGCTCTCCCAGAGATTGAAGGGTTGATGGTTTGAGTTGTTAACTTTCAATATCGTCCAGCAGGGTGGAAAATTGTCTTTAGCTCACCGAGACCTGCCACAATCAGAAAGTTATGACATATTCAGTAGAATAAAAAGTAAGGTAAGGATACAACATTATTGGATGTTCTACAGAGAAGTTATTGCTTCTCACGTTTGAGTTAAATTCCACTCGTAAGTCAACATTTTAAACTGACCAGAACCCATCTAGTGTACACGTTTCTGATTTACTGAGAGTGATCAATAAATTTGGCCCCCCACCTAAAGCGGTGATGGAACCTTTGCCCTTGGTTGTGAGGTATTGCTAATGTCTCAGGGTGTATGCCTCATCTACTGAGACGTCTCCAAGCAGACAACAGATCGATACGATTTGATTCAGCCCTGATGTCTCCCTGCAGTATGACGTGCTGCAATATGATACAATTCAGTACAATGTGATGCAATATTATGAACATTTTCTCTGTCATTCTAAAAAGCAGATGTGGCAGCTTACAAGAGGGAAATCCTAATTGGTGTACTCCAGTAATGACGGAGAGAGAGAGAGAGAGAGAGAGAGAGAGAGAGAAAGGGGGTTGTATTTGGATCTCATCCATAAAACATGAAAAGTAGTCAGTTGTAATTAATACTTTAAAACAACTTTATATGATTGATGCATTTCCAGCCCTCTCTCCTACAAAATCACATTCACATACAACTGCACTCAATTTCAGGAAAGCAAATGTTTTTTTCTGGTTGTAGTTTGAAACTGTTCCAAACACTTGTTGAAAATCGAAAACACGCTACAAAATTACCTAGTTTTAGGCAACAGACCTACTTGGTAAGCTTCCTTGCTATAGCAAATGTAGTCCACATAAACATATGTTTTCTTCCATGGCAACGTGAAGACCAGGCTCAAATTACTGTATTGAGATATTTTATTTAATATTTATTTTTGATCAAAGTGAAGCAAATATGTAATTTTAGAAAAAAAGGGGGAAAAAAAGGTTAATTACTGGTATATACTGTAAATGTAATTTATTTGAGAAATGGTTGGAATACTGTAACAAAAGGAAATGGCAATCCAGTAAACTTTTAGTAAAATACTTTTCCATGTTTTTCAAGATAAACCTTTTGACTTTTTTATGTTTTTTTTAAGATAGTCATTTAATGTACGCATTACTGATTTATATTCAGTGATTCACTCTCTATAGTAGTTGAACTTGTTAGTGGAAGTATCCACCATTCCATTGGTGGATACAAGTTGTCTTCACATGGACTAATAATTTGCAGGCATGAGATCTAGCATTACTTCATCTCGTTGATATCACTGTTCTCTCTATCCACTGGAGAACATGGGGGTGGCTTTTATTGTGAAAATGCCATCAAGACAAAAGTCACTCTTGGCATTTTTTGAAAGCAACTAAGTGGAATATTGCAGGGAGGAAAGGAACAAGAAGAAGCAGCCGCAGTGATCTGTGGAAGAGTAATGCTGCAGTTGCCAGGTGACTGGTAGCCTCCAACACCTCAGCAAGGCGACCAACTGCTATTGTGATGAAATCCCCTCCCGCTGTGTGGAGCATGACAGCAGACTGCAGATGCTGATGAGGATTATTGACTGACATGTATTTAAACAACACAAGTTTGTTCGGAAAGCAAAGTAGCTGCTCAAAGACCTGTTTGCCACCCCCCTGAATTCTAGGACCTGGAGTATTAAACTGCACTTTGCTGTTACCCTGGTAACCACAGGTGTCGCTAAGTCAACCAGAGGGAAATTTCGACAGCTTTTCTATAGTATTCCATAAAAACTTTAGGTAAAGGCACTGTTAATAACATTAACTCTCCCCTTAACTCATTTGATAACATCCACAGAAATTTGTTTAACAGAAAATTGCATGCGATCCTGTGAATTAGTCATGGAATCCATTTCTGTACTTTTTGCTATTTAATATTTTCAAATACATGATCTGACAGAAGCCGACCACTTTACAAAATGTACCCAAATTTCTTTCTCCTGCTAGAGCCAGATACAAGTCTCAAACCATGTTAAAATGCAACAGAATATAGGACATTACAGCCACTTTGTTAAAAATGCTCTGACGTTAGTTCATGACGTTAGTCGTGGGCTGTGTGAGCAGGTGAATATATTTTTTTCTGAACACTTATCATCTTACCAATATATACTATAGTTAGTACGTATCATATAAGGGGATAATTACCTATTAATTAAGGCGTATTACAGAGATCTTGATACAAATAATTTAAATCATCAAAAAGATTTTTGTGGACTAAATAACAAAAAAGAAAGAAATTATATATGACGTCATTCCATCCCCCCCCTTTTGACTTCCTAAATAAGATTTCAAATTTCTCGAGATTTCAAATCGAGCAAGAGAAGCCACAGAATAGCTCTGAACTCCTGAACAGGCAGGAGTGTGACATCAACGAGCTGAGGACACTTCTTCAAAATGTCAGGCCTGGGCTAGAGATAGGACTCAGATAGGGATGTCCCGATCCAGCTTTTTGCACTTCCGATCCGATACCGGCCGATCCAAGCATGTATTAAAGATTAAAAATGCCGGTTGATGGAAATTATCCAAAATTAGGGGCTGGAAAAATATGGCTGGAAAATGATGAGCATCACATTAATAGCTACAGATACTGTAAAACACTATAACGACATATGAGTGCATATATTGTCTTATTTTATCAAGTAAAATATAAGTTATAGGTTTACCCAACAGCCTGATAGTTCATAGAAATTCAGGTAGAAATAGGTTAACTCAGAGTTCCACAGCTTATCAAAAACAATCCTCCTCCCACAGGGGGTCCCTTGCTTTGCATTCACACTGCTCCAACCCAAACGGGCTTTAGCCCGTACACACGTCATCACGTCCTAATACTACACACAATATGGCTTGATGCTGTTTTGAAGGAGTGCATATATTTATCGACAACACTCGACCTGCATCAGCGCATGTGCGCACGAGCGGATCTGTGCGAGCAGGCAGCGCGGAAGCCGGTCCGGTTCCGGTACCGGTCCGGTTCCGCTCACACCACGAGTCTGAAGAGTGCAACAGCTTATCAAAATACAGTGTCAACTCCGTGTTTCAAAGTATAAAGAGACATCGTGGTGGTTTAACGAGGCGGAACGGCATCAGAACAACATCAAGCGTGTAAAGTACACGAAGAAGAACGTAGCGGGAGCGCGCGGCGAGGATTGTTGTGGCCGCGCGTCTTGCGGAGCAAGTCTACTGTGCTGCGCGGAGGCGCTTCTAATGTAAATGTTTATTGATTTATGAATGACTTGATAGGTGGCTTATTTTTGGCATATTGATTTCATGGCCTGTACAATGGTAGGGGAAACACTGGACATGCACACAAGTTCGTCTTGTTGTTGTTTAGTGGATGCTGGACAGGTCGCGAGGTGTGCGCTAGGTGTGCTGGAAATGCGGACCGGATTTTGGGGAAAAACAGAAAAAAAAATGGAATGGATTAACTAAATCGGTGCGCTGGAAAACACGGACCAGAGTTTTGAAAAAAAAACTGGATCGGGAGTCCGGATCGGGATTTTCCCGTGCAGGCCGATCCGATATCGATATGCATTTTTTGATAATATCGGCGGCCGATCCGATCCAAATATCGGATCGGGACATCCCTAGACTCAGATGCAGAGTGGAAAGTAATCAAACCGGTCTTTATTTGAGAAATTCGCTTTTCAATTCTTAAACCAGAGTAACAAATCAAAGGGCTATGAACTCTGACTAAGAAACAAAACAAGAAACAAAAACTCACAAAAGGTGAAACAGAAAATCACTCCGAAAGGAGGAAACAGAAAATCACTCCGAAAGGAGGAAAACTAAAAAGACAGAACTCTATCTACTCTAGCGAAATCTACTGTGGGCGCAAAATCAACAGGGACGAACAAGCGATTATCTGGGCACCCACTAGGAGGAGGATCTCCACCATTTGCCTGCTTCACCTCATCCTCTATCTGCCAAGTGACCAATCCAACCACACGGTCCAGTGGAAGGATAGTTTCTGGTTCCTCGGCAACAGGCTCGGGGTCGAACAGTCGAGACAGGACGTCTGGTTTGACGTTTCGGGACCCCGGCCTGTAAGAGAGAGAAAAAGAAAAGCAGTTAAAGAAGAGCGCCCACCTGGCCTGGCGAGAATTAAGTCTTTTAGCTTTCCTGATGTACTCAAGATTCTTATGGTCAGTCCAGACAATGAACGGGAGACTGGCCCCCTCTAGCCAGTGCCTCCACTCCTCTAGGGCTAGTTTGACTGCCAACAACTCACGGTTACCGATGTCATAATTCTTCTCAGCCTTGGACAGACGTCTTGACAGGAAGACGCAGGGATGCATTTTACCATCCTTCTCCGAGCGTTGTGAGAGGACGGCTCCGATTCCCTCGTTTGAAGCATCCACTTCCACCACGAATTGGCGCTGTGGATCAGGCATGATGAGAATAGGAGCCGAAGTGAAGCGATGCTTGAGGTTCTGGAACGCCCTTTCAGCCTCTGGAGACCGTCGGAACTGCACCTGAGTGGAAGTGAGAGCATGGAGAGGGGCAGCTATTGCGCTAAAGCCTCTGATAAACCGCCTGTAAAAGTTAGCAAATCCCAAGAATTGCTGAACCTTTTTGCGGCTATCAGGAGTAGGCCAGTCGGCTACAGTGCTAATTTTAGCCGGGTCCATCTGAACTCTTCCCGGGGCTACGATAAAGCCCAGGAAGGAGATGGTGTCGGCATGAAACTCACTCTTTTCTGCTTTGACAAAGAGCTGATTCTCCAGTAGCCTTTTAAGGACCATGGTCACGTGGACCTTGTGAGTCTCAATGTCTGGCGAATAGATTAAAATGTCATCCAAGTACACATACACAAACTGGTCTAGGAAGTCTCTTAGCACGTCATTTATCATGGCTTGGAAAACAGCGGGAGCATTGGTGAGTCCGAATGGCATGACAAGATACTCATAGTGTCCACAGGGGGTGTTAAATCCAGTCTTCCACTCATCCCCCTCCCTTATGCGGACCAAATGATAGGCATTACGAAGATCGAGTTTAGTAAATACCTTGGCTTGCTGGAGTTGGTCAAACACCGAGGTCATGAGAGGAAGGGGGTACCGGTTCTTGATGGTGATGTCGTTTAGTGGGCTGTAGTCAATGCAGGGCCTCAGGGATCCATCCTTTTTGCCCACGAAGAAAAATCCGGCGCCCGCCGGAGATGAGGAGGGGTGAATCAGGCCTGCTTCTAATTAGGCTGTCAGATAATCTTTCATGGCCGTCTTCTCAGGTCCGGAAACCGAATACAGGCGCCCTTTGGGTATGGTGGATCCTGGGACCAAATCAATGGCGCAGTCGTATGGGCGGTGAGGAGGAAGAGACATGGCCTTAGTCTTACTAAAAACCTCTCGTAGGTGGTGGTAGCACGGAGGCACCGAGTTCAGGTCCGGGTACTCGGCTTCTGTGGTGGGGTTAGCAGAAAACAGGTTAAGTTGCGCTTCTTCTTTACTCTGGATAGAAGCGGTAAAACAGTTAGTAACACAGTCCTTCCCCCACGCTTTAATTTCACCCGTCCTCCAGTCTATCTGGGGGTTGTGGTGAAAAAGCCACGGTTGTCCCAAAATCATAGTATGAGAGGGGGCTTTAAACAGATACAGACGAATCTTTTCTTCATGGTTATTTATACACATGTGGATGGGTTCTGTGGTGTGGGTGATGAGAAACAGCTCCTTCCAATCTAGGGCTCTGGTTTGATGGGTCGGGCTAGTGGCTCAGACTTGATGCCCAGTTCAGCAGCCAAACCCCAGTCCATTAAACTCTCATCCGCCCCCGAGTCGATAAATGCCCCAAAGTCTGTGTCAGAGTGATGTTTTACCTGAACCTTGGTGAGAGTGCGCGTAATGGGTTTAGAAGCGGAGAGTTGACTCACTCCCATGGATCGTTTGGCCAGACAGGTAGCGACGAGGTGACCAGATTCTCCGCAGTAAAAACATCTTCCTTCAAGCTGCTGTTTCTGTCGTTCCTCCTGCGTCAGTCGCGCTCTTCCCAGCTGCATGGGATCCTCTCTTCCCTCCGTGGGACGATGACTTAGCTCGGGGGAAGCGTGATAGAAAACCGGTCCGCTCTGCGTCTGAGAGTGTGCGGCTTCAGTTGTAGTTCTTCCGCCCCGATGTCGTCTGAGCTGAGTGAGCCTGTTGTCGGTCCGAATAGCGAGCGCGATAAACTCGTCCAATCCAGCGGGTAAATCCAATGGGACTAGGAGATCCTGGATAGGTGCGGCCAGTCCTTTCAGAAACACATCGTAAAGGGCTGTGGAGTTCCACCCGCTCTCCGCTGATAATGTGCGGAACCGGATGGCGTAGTCACATACCAAGTCTCGGCCTTGTCTCAGTCTGCTCAGCTCCTGCGCTTTCTCCCGGTCGTCTGTGACTGGATCAAAAGTCATTCTTAGAGCCGCCTGGAAATCTGTGAGAGAGTTGCAGATAGCTGAGCGACGGCCCCATTCGGCAGAAGCCCAGGCTTTGGCTCTCCCAGTCAGATGGGAGATCATGAAGGCTATCTTGGCTCGATCAGAAGGGAAGACGTGAGGGTTTAGTTCAAAATTAATTGAACAGTCTATGATAAAAGTCTTACAATGTCCTGGTTCACCTGAATATTGAGCTGGAGGAGCCAATTTGCTTCCGGCTCCAGCGTGTGACGTAAGCGGAGCGGGTACGGGAGCCGGAGTGGTGGTTTGAGGAAGTCGCACGACCATCTCCTGTAGCTGGGAGGTAAGACGGCCCATATACTCGGCCATTGCCGTCTGAAACTCCTCCTGGCGAGAAAGACGGGCTTCCTGATCTTGCAGGATCGCTGACCACTGTCCTGCCTCTGCTGGGTCCATACTGGCCAGAATGTACTGTCAGGCCTGGGCTAGAGATAGGACTCAGATGCAGAGTGGAAAGTAATCAAACCGGTCTTTATTTGAGAAATTCGCTTTTCAATTCTTAAACCCGAGTAACAAATCAAAGGGCTATGAACTCTGACTAAGAAACAAAACAAGAAACAAAAACTCACAAAAGGTGAAACAGAAAATCACTCCGAAAGGAGGAAACAGAAAATCACTCCGAAAGGAGGAAAACTAAAAAGACAGAACTCTATCTACTCTAGCGAAATCTACAACTATGAAACTTGGACAACAAAAAACGCTCCCGAGGGAGGAAGAAACAAGAGCTATAAATCTTTAAATACACGGCTTCTGATCTAACAAAACTATTAACAAAGGGTCACTCAAAATTAGGAAAAAGAAAGGCTGTAAAACAAACTGATCTCACACTTTTACTGAAAACTTGTACAAACAAAAATTACTCTCTTTAAGAGGAGAAAAGAGAAAATCAAAGTACCAACTTGAAAACTTGGAATCCTGGCAAGACAATACACGGCTAAACAAGGCTTGGGCATGGGGCTGGAGATGCACACGAGACAACGAGACATTCTGGCACCGGACAAAGAAAATCTTTCCCCTACCCGGGGACCATATATTTAATTGATTGGATTAGGGAGATGGAATAGGGGCTTGCTCGTCTCCACACATCGACCTGGTGCACCAAAAACAAAACAAACAAACAAACAAAAAACCACATCAAATACCTCTCCGGGAACCATCACCTTACCTATGACCCTGAGGGCTGTGTTGCCTGGAGCTTTGTGCTCCTGCTAGGGTTTCCCATGGCAAATTGGTCTCAGGTGAGGACTAAGAATGGTTCAAAAGACCCCATGAAAGTTAGAGTTTAAATAATTAAAGGGATAGTTCAGAATTTTGGACATAAGAACTATTTTCCAAGTGAGCCGGTGTGTTCCAGACGTCTGGAGACGTTTTCAAGAAATTTCATTCAGTTATTCTAGTTGCAGAGTTCGCTTATGCTATGGCTAGCGCAAGTCAATCGTTCTTAGCTAGACAGGCATTAAAAACAGTCTTGCCCACTCCACAGTGCACCCGAGGCAAATCCATTGTAACGGCAGACTATCAATGTACATATGTGTTGATAGAATGTTTGAAATAAAACCAACCTTGCATTTTTAAGGATTTATGGCTCAGCAGCAGCAGCAGCGTGTCATACTTCCTAGTAGGCTATGGCAGCGGCGGAGTGATATCACCTAGCACTTATAAGTTACCGGTTCTATAATAGTTTGTTTACCTGCTGTCATTGCTACAGACGCAGAGTAGCCTGCAGTGCTAGTTTCTTCAATCTCACAGAAACTTTTGGAGAATATACTGAAACTTGAAGACTCTGATGAGGAGTTTTTTTCCACCCAAACCCAACCGTACCTGTACGAGCCTGAATATACAGAGGAAGAATTGCGCGAGAGGGATGCTCAAAGGGCAGAACGTGAAGAGCGTCTGTGGAGACCGAGATAGCCCCCGCTGGAGCTGAGAACCGGGACCGAACAAACGGACACTGGTGGTGCCAGGAGGGAATCCCCCGCCACGCGTTCGAGGGTTTACGGGTCTACGGACGGAGCAGAGGTTCGGGTTCGCTGTGCGTAATTGTGGGTTTGCGTGGCCGTGGGCTGCCCGGTGTTTACGTGAGGTCCAATCGCTTTTCACCCAGGTCTGAGGGCATGAGTCCCGACAATTAGTCCCGGTTCGATTGCCTATTTACGGGAAGTATTTCGGGCGGCGCGTCTTAAAGTTTTGAGTCCGACGGAGAGTCCGCATGTGTGGATTCGCGGAGCCGCCCGCTGCCCGGTGTTGGTCTGTGGTCCAAGGGCTTTTCACCCAGGTCTGGGGGCATAAGGGCCGAGAGTTCGGTGGTGTTTTTGTGTCTATTTACCAGAGGGATTCCCCACAACGCGTCCGAGGGTTTACGGGTCTATGGACGGAGCAGAGGTCCGGCTTTGCGGTGCGTAAGTGTGGCTTCGCACAGCCGTAAGCTGCCCGGTGTTTGAGTGAGCTCCAAGGCCTTTTCAGACAGCCTTGGGGGCACAAGTGCCGAGAGTTCGCACTGCATGAAAAGTGGGATTTTCGTCAGTTAGCGGCCCTGTAAATTGACGTGGAAGTTCAGGTTTACGACTGCAAACGGCAATTTGCAGGAAACACCGAAAACTGACGTAAATTGCCGGGAATTGACGTGGGCCTTGCTTGGCAGTTGTCCCCCCATGACCCCCCTCCCCGTAATCTTAGGGGAGGCTTTAACATGTAGATGAAAATGCTGTGAGCTATACAAATGCAAATCAGGGTAGCAGGGGGAGTTTTCCCCCAGGTGACATTTTTCTGAAAGGTGTTAACTTCATTTCATCTTCATTCAAATATATAACTTAATTTCATCTTCATTCAAAGATACACAAAACAATTTGCTTCAACAATTACTTTTAATCAGGCTTTGCCACAAAGGTAAAATGTACATTCATGCAAACAACATCACAGTCTCCTAGAGCTCAACCACTGTGCATAGTGGTATGACTACAGTGACCCTTTCTTTGGTCTTGCTTAAATGCACAGTGGATGTGTTAACCACACATCTCCCAGCAATGCGCTCAACAGGCAGAAATGATGCTGGGTATGACGTGTCTGTTCCCTGCAAGCTCCAAACTTCTATTGGCTTTCCATAAAAATGTCTGTCCGGATGGGGATGAAGCCAGGAAACTTGCGCAGTAACATGTTTAAATGCAGTACCTTTTGACACAACATTAACAACTATAAACTGCTTCATAATGGCTGGTCGTAGTTCTGCTAGAGGGTCAAGGATGGGTTCATAGATCATAGATCTCGGCTGTGTTAGAAATGCCATACTAACGTCCTACTCGTACTTAATTGTGACGTACATTTGAGTACGTAGTGCGTTCACATACAATAGTATGTGCATTTGTGCACGCGAGAAATGCCCGGATGTATACTGCATTGGCAAGAATTTCTGAGTACAGCGGACCTTGCTAAATCTACTCAACTTCCCAAAATGCATTGCGGCTCGTCTGACTTCACAAGTTTTGGATAATGGCGGACGACTGCGGTGATTCTGGCGACAGCCCGACACAAACCGCGTACACATGTAAGTATACTGTAACATGACTTTTATGTTTCCAGCTGACTTTTAAATCGTATTGATAATGAACGTTACTTTATTGTTGTTGGCATTGTACGTTAACGTTACGAATCGAAGGTCCTGGCAGCCGGCTAGCCTACTGACGCTAATTTACCACAGAGGTTAGCGAGCGCAAGCGAAGCGGAAAATGTGCCG
The DNA here is from genome assembly GCF_963514095.1 of Eutrigla gurnardus. Taxonomy (NCBI): domain Eukaryota; kingdom Metazoa; phylum Chordata; class Actinopteri; order Perciformes; family Triglidae; genus Eutrigla; species Eutrigla gurnardus. Next base: position 7,519,808 of record NC_139930.1, on the reverse strand, counting down.
TTTTTACCGACGTTAACTAATAATATAGTGCTTATGTTAAACCGTGGTTATATATTTACTAACGGTGATTAATAACGCCGTGCACCGTTGTCCGTTAAAGGGGCGGATGCAGACACCGGCGCCTCATTCAGTGGGGGGAACGAGGACGAGACGTTCACGTTCACCGGCAGCAGGAATGCTGCTCTGAGAGGCTTCACTTAAGAAAATGTGGTTTAAATGTTATAATTCTTATATCCGGATGATTGCGGTAAGAATATGTTCGGTGACTGCTAGCTAAGCTAAAATTAGCAAAGCAAGCCCAAGCTAAAAGTAGCTTAAAAGCTAATAGTCCAAGCTAAAAGTAGCATAGTAGCCTTGTAAAAGAACAAGAGAGAGGAACCAGTGTAACGTTAAGTTGCTTTGTTAAGTGTACGTTGTTGGTCTTTTACAGGAAGCAGTACGCCGGCTTCACAACTCAGAGACGAATTGTAGGCGCTACGAACCGGAGCAAGGGTACGATTTAAAGAATATGCTTTCATTCTGCTGTATAAGGAAATAGATGCGTTAACAGTAGATACCAATCTTAACTGTTCATTTTGTTTTCACAGACGAACCTCGCCTCATAACGAAGCTGTGACCTCTTACTTGCTCGGAGCTTTGTCCGCAAGTCCGGATTTATATGACGCCGATAGTGACGCCATTGTGTGTAAGTAACTTTTACTGTTTTCTTCTTCCTTGTTTTAATTTTACTGTGACTTAAGTTTTCTTATTCATACCACTCATTTAATTGTTTTCCAGCTGCCTGTAAGACATACTATGAAACGGTACGCAGGAGCTTCAGACACACACAGCCTGATCTCGCATCGCAGGCGGAAGCTGTGAAGAGGTCAGCTCGGAGTCGTTCCAGGAGAAAGAGAGTAAGACTTATTAGATTTATTAGATCCGTTTTTGGTCAATGTGACCAAACCTACCTAAACCTATTTTTCAGGTGCATTAATAGATGTGTTGTGTCCATGCGCAGTGCATCGCGCAGTACTGATTGTCTTTATTGATTGTTTTACAGCTGCTGGAAGCGAGACGGAGTGTGCTTGCTGGCGATGAGGCGGACCGTTGGAAGTGCGCCACCACAGACATGATGTCTGATGAGGAGGAGGACGGCGTCGTTGGCGGGGTGTCTGGATGGATTGTGCGACCTCCATCCTCTCGTAGCCAGGAGCTCACCGAGCTCTGTGCGACTCTACAGTCGCGATTAGAGAAGAATCCCAAGTACAGGGCCACGCACCGCAGGCGGCTGTAAAATTGACCAAATTCGGACAGAATGTCGCCAGTTCATTTGTTTGTTGTGTGGGCAAATTTGTACAGTTGTGTGTTGTCAATAAAGCTCTTTCTTTGAATACTTCCTCCTGGCAATTCAATAAATTCATTCATATTTATATTTATAAATAAATAAAAATAAATATATGTGTATATATATATATATATATATATAGTGATAGATCTGCTAACCAATCACTAGTGATTATTCTTGTTTAAAAGACCCAGTGTGACCAATAGTAACACATCTGCCAACGTGGGTTGGCTTTACATTTATAATGACCAGATCTTCCAAACAATCACGAGCGATTATACTTGTTTAAAACTAGTGGTTTCATCCAATCCTGAGTGAGGATAATCAAGCCATCTCTGGCCAGGCGGGGTTTCGCCGCTATTCATATGCTAATTAGAGCCTTCGCTGTGGTTCGTTTCCGACAATTTTCGGCACAGACGAACGCGGCGTTCGCAGCCTGTAAATTGTCGTTAACTCCCGAAAATTAGGGAGATTTTCGGGCGTTTACAGGGACGAAAATCCGACTTTTCATGCAGTGTCGGCGGTGTTGAGCCGCGTGTTTACCGGCTGGATTGCGAGTGGCACGTCTTAGAGTTTGGCCGTGGGCTGCCCGGTGTTTGAGTGAGGACCAAGGGCTTTTCACCCAGCTCTGAGGGCACGAGGCCCGAATATTCGGCGGTGTTCATGTGTCTATTTACCGGAGGGAATCCCCGCAACGTGTCCGAGGGTTTACGGTTCTCCGGACGGACCAGGTTTGCGGTGCGTAATTGTGGCTTCGCGTGGCCGTGGGCTGCCTGGTGTTTGAGTGAGCTGCGAGGGCTTTTCAGACAGCCTTGGGGGTATAAGTGCCGACAGTTTGGCCCGGTTTGATTGCCTATTTACGGGCAGTATTTCGGGCTGCACGTCTTAGAGTTTTGAGTCCCATGGAGCAAAGTAAAGTTCCGCTGCTGCTGAGAAACTAGTTCCTCAAAAAATGGATGATTCATGCGATGCGAGGTTAGTTTTGTTTCAAATATTATTCTATCAACACACATATGTCCATCGACAGTGTAGTGTTTTAATGGATTTGCCTCGGGTGCACTGTGGAGTGGGCAAGACTGTTTTTAATTCTTGTCTAGCTAAGAACCATTGACTTGCGCTAGCCATAGCATCAGCGAACTTGGCAACTAGAAGAACTAGTCTCCAGACGTCTCGAACACACCGGCTCACTTGGAAAATAGGTCTTATCTCCAAAATTCTGAACTATCCCTTTAATAATAATTATAGTGTTATCCTTACTTTCCCAAAATACAGCTTGTTCAGTTTATTAAAGTATAAATATTAGGGAAGCAACAATACAGTGAGCCCATGGTTCAATACGTACCTCGGTTCTTGGGTTATGGTTTCGGTTCTGTTTCGGTACACATTTTTTTGCGCAAGGAGAAACAAAAATGATATTTATATATTCAAAAATTGTCTTTATTTTGCTTATAAGCCAAGAATTGTCTTTTTACACATTCAAGTGTATTGTATAATAAAATAAATAAATATGTAAAAAATGTAACACTTTAAAATCCAAGTCCTTCTTAGCCTTGACGACTGGTAAAGGATAAAAGCGGATAAATCAATTTGAAAAGTAAATGTACATATTTGTAATATCTATATATTTAAAACATTAAGTCACTGTTGTAGGAAGATAACGTTAATACCTAATGGTACCTACGTTAACTGTGTATGTAAGGAAACTAAGGACGATATTAAAATATGTATATCAATGTATATTAATCTACAATTTCAATACCTGCTCTCGTAAAAGGGGCACCATCTGTTGGTCAGACAGAACTTCATAAAATTCACGTTAATGACTCTAATGACCACTTATTAATTAATTAACAATTAATCAATATCATTCAATAAATCAGTCTCATTTCCTTAGATCATAAGTTCTTGAAATAGGGATCTTTGTATTCTGCACCGAAGAAATATCCACGGACTTCAACGACTTTATGCTTTAGGGGAATTTATTGATTAACTAGAGATTAAACAAAAGTGAATAAAACAATAACAGATGTAATAAACAAAACACCAATACAACGCCAGAAATATAACTGGAAATGTGATTAACAGCTCATCTAGCACGTTTGGTGATAAAGGCGAGTGTGTTCTTCCTAAGAATTTGGACTCCTTAGTAAGAAGAAAAGGTGAATAATGGGATAAATGAGCTCACAGATATTAGATATTAACAGACGCTATACTTAGTTTCACCCTGCAACTCGGTCATTACTGTTGAATGCGGATTCGGTCTTACTTTGGGACGCTTCTGCTCGTCTTACTGAAACTCCAAGCGGTCGCTGCGGTAGTTTAGTAGCGGGCGTCCGTCTTTGCCGTAATCCGTCTTAGTTCAACAGCTGTCTTCTCCTTGAATTCGGCCTTGGGTGGCTTAGGTATAAGCGTTAGTCAATATGCCAAATCTTTGCGGCCGCCGGTTGAGTTAGCATTGATCAAAAAGGCTTGCGGAAAAAGAAAAGCTAAAAATGCAAAAATTAAGAATCCAACGACGAGCGAACTATTCTAATAAAAGTAGTAAAAGTTAGGAGCTAAAAAATTACTACATTCGGGGAAGAGAGAGGCGAAGGCCGGATGGCCAGCGCCTGGTGGTACGATCGGGGAGGCAAGAGCCAGGAGGCCAGAGCCAGGGGGGGAGCCCTGGGAGGCCAAAGCCGGGAGGGGAGCCCGGGAGGCAAGAAGCGCTACGGGTGTCTGTTACACGCAGCTTTTATGCTGACCGAGGGGGCGTGTCCAGGAGGGACCCGTTCTAGTTACAGTCCGAAATCTTTGTGATTTAAACTGTTAAACAAAACGAAATGCAATCCTATGACTAGAACGTTTGAACACCATCTCGCCGTTATGGTTAAAGTTGGCACATAGAATGATAGGTCTAAACAAATTAAACATGAACTGTAAACATTTCTCTGTACAAATAATTTTTGGTAGAGTTGAAAGGAACTTTGATCCAACACATACAATGCAAACCTAGCAAGCTAGCCCAAACAAGTTTGGTAACTTAGTAAGCATTTTGTCCTTGGTGATGCGGGCAGATTAATGAGCAAACATATCTTCGTCTGACTGCTTGAGTGCAGTAGTTAAGTCCATTACAATGACAATGTCAATTTTTTTTTAGCATTTTTGGTAACTTCTCTGTCCTTCGGCGTAGAACGACGGGAAGTTTGCCAGTATGCTTATAATTCCGCAATGATTATTATGGATGGTTTTAAACTAATGTTGAACCCATCTCTCATCCTTTTCTTGGATTGGTCAAAATGCGAACATGATTTCCTGCAGAGTTCATGTGACCTCTCTCTGCATGCCAGCAGACCAGGTCATTAGTTTATGACTCCCAGAGTGGAGGAAGGGGTCTTCAACATGACTTAGGAGCAAATGGTGAGGAAGAGATAAGGTGCTATCCTTTATACTTCAATCGAGGCTCTCTGTCAAACAAAGGTGTTAATCAGTTTCCAGATGTGTTTAGGTGCCTCAAAGTCTGGTGACTCTGAAGGTCTGGTCCTCCTCGTTCAGGGGTGCGTGGAGAACTTGTAGATGCTCTGATTTAAGGGTTCGTAAATCATCTAACCGAGCCATATAGCGGACACACATTTCCTCCAGGTCGGTCCAGTGACCTGAAGGAGAATGTTTACTCATCTGCTGCGAGGGGACCTTTGTCTGTATATCTTTTAAAGGTGAATAGTTCATCTTTCGTTCATTGAGAAGTCACATCCGAGAATCGTGGGGCTGTGGCCCCTACACTGTTTTAAATAAATATACCTGTAAACATAAAGTCACTGTGTAAATAAATACCATTAAACATAAAGGGCCCTAGTTTCGTGGCGCAGCGCAGGGTGGCGCAGGGTGGCGGAGCCGGCGTAATGCAAGTTTCGACCCGCGCAGCCTTGCGCACGGTCAGTTTGGCAGTTTGGTGGATCACCTGCGCCAAGATGGGTGTGACGGGTCAGCAGGGGGAGGCGTCACAGATTCAGCTTGGCGTAGCGGAAGTTTCGTAGCAAAAAGCCTCGCCGAGACTTCGCCGAAAGCCCGCCAGCTCCAACCTAGTCTACTTTTGGCGTAAGGCGCAAGGCGCAAATAAAGTCCATTCATTCAAGGCGAATCACAGCTGGCGGAGTGGAAGTTTGGCTGACCGGCGCGCAGTGCGCACACGTCACCGTGACCTCACAGGCAGGTTTCGACAGTTCCAGGCACATTTAAATGCAATAAATAATCACAACAAACACTATTTAATGCAACTAATTGAATCAACACGTGAATTTTTATCTATATAGATTGTCCCGTCACATCTGACGTCAGATCAAAGGCGGATGGCACGCGTAACGGAAACTCAGCCTCTCGGGCCAAGACATCTCCCTCTCTCTCTCCTGTTTTTTATAATATCGGCATTGTTATTATTATGATACGCACGCACAGCGCGTGATGCGCGTGGTGGGAGCGGCGGCGCTGCTTCTGTCATCGGGTTGTCAAGTGACGGAACTTGCACTGAACCTCCCCTAACGCATTAAAGGTGAGGAGGGAAGCTCATTTGATTGGTGAAGAACTGAATCGGCTTTGTTAATCCCAGTCCACGCCTTGTCTCCTCCTCGTCTCCCACTCATGCCTTCCTCTCCTCCCTCTTTCCCACTTGCGCGGGTGGGAGTGACGGGAGGAGTGCCTGCGCGAGCCTGCGCGGTGCACGAAACTTGCAAAGTCCAGGCGGACACACCCCGTCGCCGTGGCGCAGGTGCGCTGAGTGCTGACTTCGCCTGGTCTACGAAACTAGGGCCCATAGTCACTGTTTTAAATAGATATACCTGTAAACATAAAGTCACTGTTCTAAATATAAATACCATTAAACATAAAGTCACTGTTTTAAATAAAAATACCTGTACTTCAGTAGCAAGTCACATGGATCAGTTTGGTGATTGACCCAGAGATACGTGAGTCAGCACACTGATTCGGATTTACCACCTTTATGCAGAACTCGGTTGAAGCACATTTTTCCAAGACTGTTTGTTTGAGTGAGGGAGAGTTGTGTTCCTTTCATATCATTGGCAGACGAACTGATCAACTCGAAACTGATATTTTTTTTTTCTACATCCATCTACCTCAACAAAAGACAGAAAAACTTTTATAAATGTTTGTTTTTTAAAAAAAACAGGATGGGTAATACAAGCACAATTGCAGTTTACTGAATCTATTCAATGTGATTCTATGCTCAGCTGTTGGAATTGATATACATAAGCTTTATCAAACAAGAAACTGGGAACATTAACTCAAAAGCTATGGAACATGTCATCTGTCCCAGTGTGGTCTAAATAAACCACAGGAGAGGTTGCTGCTCAGTGATTCTATTCACAATCACATCACCTCCTGCAGCAATCATTCCAGCATATGTCGACGTTGTGCATTGGTATGATGGAGGCTTGGACACAAATGAGAAAAGGTCACAGTTTACACTTGACTTGAGCCATAAATGACCTAAAGGACAATGTGCTGTGTGTGGAATGACGGGATAGATGTGTAGATGTGCTCTTGCTACCTTAGTGTGAATTGGCCTGCGGTAAATTTGTGCTCCATTTCTGTTTAGCTCAAGGGCCTTTAACTTGATGAACATGTGTGATTTCTTTTAACAATGTGAGAACATTGTACACACACACACACACACACACACACATAATGCCTGCTCTGTTAATACTCAGACTCTAATTAGATTTTTAACGGGACAAAATTTCAGTACTCGCCCCGCACAACTCACTGTGGCATTTGGCAGATGGTATTTTGCAGAATTTCCCACAACAGCATTTTAGCAATGTGACACAGAATACCTGCCAGCAGCACATTCTCATTGGACCGGAACAAGGAGAGGAAGGTTTTCTGGATCGCTATGCTACTTCATCTTGTTGCATTAGTGTCCTCATGCCGTAGATTGCTGAGGGGACCTTGGCTAAAGTAGACTATATATATTCCGGCATGTTTGTGTTCCTTTCTCCACGATCAACAGTGATTAGCCTGAATCCATATTGGATCTTGACCAGTGTGTTGCTCTGTTATGAGGAAGCTGTGTTGCTGTTGTGAACAGGATGATGTAACAATGCAATTTAATAATAGCATGTTGTACATTTTACATTGCTGATGCAGGACAGGGAAGAGAGATGGAGGACGACTAGCTGACTAACAGAGATGGACCTATTGGAACCCTAAATGTGGACCACAAGACACAATATGAGTACATCCCTAAAGATAGATTCCGACTCTGTACTTTGTGAACCAGGACCACATTATTATTGTTAATAAATGAGGTGAACAAGTCTAGTATATATTATCATTTCATCTGGAAACGAAAAACAATCAAGGCATGCTCAAAGGTATCCTTTTAATTCTGCTTTCATTCACTTCTGTAATTTGCTCTCTATTCAGGTATAGTCGTTCCCGTTGCCATAGAGACTTACAGGACATGATGCATGCAGATTCAACATTAATACTTGTAATTCCATCTCATTGGTAGAAGCTTCCCTGTGTATAGATCTGTGATAGGTCTTATATAGTCTTTATCAAAGCTGTGTTTTCCAGTGCTCTAACTATGGCTCTCATTATGAAGCAGTCACAGAAAGTAAAACCTATTTGTCAAAGAAGTTAATGTGAACACCTAATAATCTAAAATATGATGATTGGGATGATGACTTTGAACAGAACTCTGGGACATAAAACACACCCACCAGTTAACCACAATCAACCACGACTGAGATCTTAAGGTGGAGGTGGAGTGGAAGGGAGTGATGCACAGCTAAGGGCCACAAGTCGGACTCGTACCCTGGGCCACTGCAGGAAGGAGTCGGCCCCTTCAAGGATTAACTTTAAACAGACTGTGTATAGTCCACACGGTCTAATATAACATTATTTTAATTGTACTTGAGGTGGTGGACCAACACTACTTTCATGTCTTCTGACCCTTTTAAAATAAAGTGTAATACAATGTCAATAGAAATATTTTATTGTTTAAAAACTACTATTTTACAATATTGTTTTGAGTTGAAAAGAGCCTTTGCCTGTTAAAGTTGTATTTATCACATGCAAAATACTTTTTCAAATGATCAATCTAATTTTATATCATATGTGTCATGAAAGAAGTGTTTACATTTAATTAAAAAAAAGGAACAAATAAAATAAAGAGCCGTGATTAAGTCCACGTGGTTTTCATCCTCTGAGAATGTCTGATGAAAATCTATTTTCCGCTCAACACTCAAATTTCCCCTGATGGAAAACTAACATTAGTATGCTACTAAGATGCCTCAGGGAGATCTAAATTAGTTTTGCTGCAACACAAAAAAGCTTCACATCCATCTTGCGTAAGTTGCATAGGGAAAGATTTAGTTTCATGTAACATGTGGTGGCATTTTATTTCTGATGAGCAGACAACGGCTGGAATGATTGCCTCACATTAAACAATGCAAGTTTGAGGCAACCTGACAAGCACGGCGCTCATAATGGATGAGAATGAGAGCAAATCGGCTGATTATACAGAATCCTCCCTCTCAGCAGGAGCTGCTCATTCTGACGCCCGCGTGCACAAAATCATTAATCAATGAATGCTTCCAATTATGCAGAAGACAGCCCATTCATTCACACCTCTCTTTCAGTTTCTGGTCCATTTCAAGAGCAGAGTGAGAATGGAGAAAAAGAAAGAGAGGGACTGTGGAGAGGGTGGAAGAGAAGGGGGATCAGGAAAGAAAATAAAAAGTGAACTTTATTGTTATTTTGTTTTGTCACGGTACAGGACTCTTCAGCTCACCTTTCCATCACAGTCTGTTTCAGCGTCATTATGTTTGTCTAAACAAAAGAAGCTTTGTCTCACATTTGCCTTTCATTACATGAAGTCATGGTTTAAGGTAATACGGTACAGTGCAGCAGAAAACCGACAGAAAATGGGTAGAGAAAGAAATCAATTTAGGCTGCTCTGCATTAATTAAAAATAAATTGAATTAATCTGTGAAAATGACAGTTAATCAAAATCTATCAATTGCTGTATCTAAAGGGATTTTGTATGCCTCCAAGTTGTGTTTTTAATCTATGTATGTATGTATTGATAATGCCAGCCATAATGGATATTCCATATGATATAGCTGCATTGGTGGGAGGCAGCAGGAGAAGGGAGAACAGCGCAGCAGATGGTGAAGAATTCTCAGGGTTTATTTCCGGAGAGTTCAGCGTTTACGGCTCATATACTGACTTAATTATGAGACAGAGGGGAGAGTGAAGCCCTGGAAGAAGGATTTAAAGAGGCAGGGAAATCTTCATTAAGACGAAGGGAATCAGGGATCCTTGATAAAATCTGCACCAAAGAACCGGATTTAACTCTGACAATGCATGACAGAGATTGAAAGTGATAAAGCACCTGGAAATACAATATTCTCTCTAACATTATGGGTGCATTTCCTACAGAGGAAATAACATTATTAGGGATGTCATGGAGGCAGGCTTTATTTAACTACATTAGCCTTTGTATTTGAAACACAATGTGGTGGACAATGTGGTGTATGCAGTCCAATGTAGTGAGGCACAACAAAGGAGAGCCAGTTCCTCAGGGTAGCGGGGGGCTGGAGCCGATCCCAGCTGACATTAGAGCAAAGGCAGGACCCTCCATTTGAACTTTGGCCCCAGCAACAGTTGCGCCAACTGTTGGTGTACTAAACCATTTTTAACCATGCTTTAACAGTAATTGAAAGGAGGAGAACATTTCCTATTAATCCAGATATAAAATAAGTAGCATGAATAGTGGGTTTGTAATTACATACTGTAAAGAAACCTGGATTTCTGCCAGGCTTCTTCTATATAATGTAATGTGGATTCTTCCATTTTTATCAGTGTATTCGGTGAATTTGAATGGAGAGACAGTTGAGGGATTTTGATAACCGTATTCATCTTGAGGGATTTGGTTATTTCACATTATACTGTATAACTGTATGCTAAAAAGAAGATTTGTATTCACCATAAACCTAGTGTTCTATGGCATGCAGGCTCTGCCCTCTATAAGATGCTTTAGGTAATACTGTCCTTCAATCATAACTATGAGTTGTGCATAAGCGTACCCCCCAATAAGGACTAGCATCCCCGAAGATGTGCAGACCCCACAGTGTAGCATGCATCACTGCTAAAGGCTGAAATATACTTGTTTTTAATTATGCTTGCGAACGCATGACATCAGCCTTGCGTATCCTGTGGCAGTTTGCAGCGTTGGGAATTCTCACTATGCATAATCCAATATGCCTACAACTACCAGATCTATACCTGCACACAGTAGGAGGACAACAAAATGACTGATCCTATAGTGAGTGTGTGGCTGGTTAAATGACGCAGATTGGAGGTTACACCCATGCACACCTGTATACGTCAGCCTGTCATCATGCAATCAAACCCCACACCACAAGCTTCACTAATCACTGCACACGCACACACAATATTAAACCCAAGTGTTGACAGCACCCAAACCCAGATTGATACAGGTTTACGCTGTTACATTACATCAAACCAACCTCATCAAGTGTTGCCATGTTGATTGTTTACACTACACCATGCAAATCCAGAAGAGGTACTTCCGAGTGAGTGTGTCTGGTGGAATTTCTCAGGGTGCAGTGTTGCACAGAGATATCTCACCCACCTGCTTCCACAGTCCTACCTGTGCCCTCTTGAGGCAAATACAGGAATTATGAAACATCCAAATTCAGCTTGAAGGCTACATGTTTCTAGCTGTACCTGACTATTACCATCTTGCGAGTCTAAAGGTGTCTCATCAACTCTCTGTTGACATATTGGCTGAAACCAGGGAACAGTCTGACAGCCCCCTTTGGGTTGAGGTACGACAGCAAACTGTGACTACCAGCAGGTTCAGGGAGGAATGGCATGTATGTAGTGAGTAAACAGCAAAAAAGCCCTTGCAGCCTGCTTTCTTAAAATAACGCTCCAGACTCTGGCCTTGACAAAAGGACTGAAGTAGGAGCCTGAGATATTAAAACCATTTTCTAATATGGGTAATGTCTGGTTACCTATGTGGGTTAACTGTGCACCCTGATGCACCTCACCTTGGTGCTAGACCAGACGGCAACGTTTTTGACCTGACTGAAACTCCAACATTTGGATTAGTGGAAGTGAAATTACACTTTAGAAAAGCCATAAATGTTACTGGCAGGTTCAGGGCCAGCTTGCCATCTATATGGATGTGTTGTGAAAGCCCAAACATTGAGTACTGTATGTGCTTTCTCCCTCTTCTGAGAACGGGGACACGATTACACGTTGTTCCGTGTCCCTCATTGACTATGCTGGTAGTCTAGATGTACAATCAGGTTTTTTCCGACGAATCTTCTTTCATCACTCAACCTTGCCATGTGTTACTGAGGCTTTTATTGTACTCGTCTTCTTTATCCTTCTATAGGATGGAATCATTTCTGTATGAGGCAAGGGTCTCCTCCATTCTATGCAGTTTATGAATTGTTGAGTGTGGAGGAATAATCTCAGAGATTTCCATTTAAATAAATGAAAAGTCCGTATTGCTGAAGCAGGGAACACAATGACGATTAAGCCTATGGCCCATTGGTGAAATGATTGTAATATTCATATGCAGTACGACAAACTGGTATCCGTGGCGACACATCAGAAGAAAAAGCTGTATTATAGCACTTTGGAAGTATGCACACTGAATATTTAAAATTAATGAATAAACTGAAAAATGCATTATTTTAGGAGTGAAATCGTATTTATTGGAAATTTAAAATCAAAACTTTGTACATTTCTTAGAACTGTTTAACTTGAACTGAAATGTTTACTTTCACCCTACACATTTTATGTGTAAATATGAGTGAGTTACATTTCTGTTTTTTATGCTGCACCAACAGTGATTCTCGAAGCACTATCTCTGAAACCATTAAAACTTGTTGCCAATGCATTTACCAAGTGTGCCAAATTGAATGCAAGTTTTCTGCTTTACTCCCAGTTTGTAATTGTATAACACTTCAATTTTATTTAAGCAAAACATCTTCTGAAGCAGTTTGAATAATTTTACAAGGACTGTTCGGTTTTTAAGGGTTGCTGTGAGTGTATCATTTTCCGAAGTTTCAAATAAAGTGCTTATAAGCAATCAACAAAAAAAACTCTTAGTTCTTTATACTTGACACATGCTGTTAAACTGATAAACATTTTAATTAAAAAGAAAATACTAATGTGTGTTTCTTTCTTTTTAATTAAAATGTGAATTCATCTGCATTAGATTCAAACTTATTGGTCTTAATAACTGGGGAATGTGCTAAATCCAACCAGCTAAACAGGTTTGTCATATTTGACGTCCAGAGAACCCTGATAGTTTGTCAACAGGCAGCAGACTGCCCATAGCTGGTTGATGGGGCCTGCCAAGGAGAGAGGAACAACCCCATTCCAGAAATGGTATTCATATTGCCCTCTCCACCAACACTCTCAGATGGACAATTGAGTGATGATTTGACTGAGTGGGGGGGATGATCAGTGTTGAACCTACCTCTGCCAGCACATCCTTGATTAAAAACCCTCTGTCAGCCATGACTCCATGCTTGCCCTTCCTATTTCTTTGTCGGAGAAGGAGCAAGGCTTGGATATGAGTAATTATCCCACAAGGAGCAATGCCAATTAATTATTTAAAGGCATTGTGGTTCTTGTAGATAGAGCGGGTCTAAGACTAAGATGAAGGAAGAGGACATCTCACAGTAAAGCTCAGTGCAGTCAATTATCACTCTGAAATTGGGACAATAAGACCGGGAACATGTCGGGCAGGGTGGCCAGCACCGGCATCCTGGTAGGCTTTGATCCAAGTAGCTTGGCCATTTGAAGATCCTTATTGCCGACGTTAAATACTTATGCAAGTAACTTTTCTTTACTTCAGCTGCAATAGTATGTGAAGCACTCGTCAATGAGAGGCAGCTTGCGATTGAGGCTTGGTGCTCCAAATGCCATGCTCCAAATAAATGATTCCTAGAAAATCATGAACATTTTCTCCAATGGGAATCTGGTTTACAAGCAGATGTCTTCGTCCCAGGCACAAAAGAGCTTACTTTGTGGCTGTTGAATGGTTGTGGTCTACTTCCTGCATTTTAACTCTAGTTTGTGAGTCTCAGCTGCATCATCCATCCATATTGATATACCTCGGCCCAAAAAAACCCAAACAATTTTCTTAATTTAGGCAGTAAAGAACAGGAAGTAATCCTCCGCTGCCCTTGTCTACTTCCGCTCTTTGAACCCACAGCATGAAATGGGCCATTGCAGGAAAGTCTGATGACCGTAGTCGCTCAACAGTGGAGGTGTTCAAAACATGAACATCAACAATGCATTGTCCCTCAGCCTCTTGCAGTAGAAGCGCAATTCTTTCCAAGCGCCTCTCTCAATAGTGTGAAGACACTTGCAGCAGTGAAAATAAGCTATTTGTCACTCTGGGTATTCAAACAGCTGCTCCAATTTACACTTTAAATAGTGTAAAATGCTGTAAACATCAAGTTCACAACTGCTCTGTAAAAGAGAGGGGAGAGAGTAGGGGCAGTCAATATCTGGATGTGACTCACAATTTAGCTTCAAATGAGGAAGGCTCTGTTGTAGCCTAAATGCTGTAAAAGACACTCTCAGGGGGTTTCAGCGGTTCTGTGTCGGTGAACACATCTCGTAATCAGTGTGAGGCCTTAGAACAAGCTTCTGAAACCTCTGAGCTATTTTGATGCAGTATCAAAGATGTTGAAGTCATCAAAGAATTTCTCCAACAGTACCTCATTAGAGTAGCTTTCATTAAAAAGACGGCTGTGCATCTTTACACTTTGCCTTTTTACATGCGGTCTCCACTGCCAGCAAAAAATAAATAAATAATAAAAACATCAAACCTCCAGATGTCAGCTGTTTCAGTTCAAAAGCAGGATATTGTGGACATCCTTACTTACGGCTTAATGTAATGTTTTAAAGCTCTGAGTGGAACTCCTTGTTAAAGAGGTTTTTAGGCCACACAATGGTATCACAGATCAATGTGCCATACATGCCAGTCAACCCTGATCAAAAGGCAGCTGTCCTTCTGCTTAATGGAACGGAATGGCCTTTGCGTCAGTATCTGGCTCTTAAGTGACAGTTCTGTCTCTGCTGGCTGTCTCGCCACTTGTACTGTAAAAAGGTCTTATGGTGCTTTCATCAGTGAGCGGGTCAACTGTTGGTGCAGTTTGTTCGGGCTGATTTGAATTTAATAATCATAATCGTCTCTGTGGAGCAAAACAACGTGCTCGTTGTGGTCTTGTTTTTTGGCCCCCAGGTGAACCGCAGTCAGGTTTAATTGCAGTCAGAACATAAACCAACCAAGCAAGTGAACCAAAATACAGGCTTTTTGCATGATATATATATATATATTTTAAATAGGCCTGGCAGCATCCTCTAGATCAGAAAAGTGAAGCCAACGTGGAAGTACCTTTAAACATCCATTCCTTTTAATGGCAATCAGGGGGCAACTCCTCTGGTTGCAAAAATAAGTCTGATTACATGGAAGTCTATGGGAAATCAAGTTGGGAATTCTTCCCAACTTGATTTATTATCTCCGTAAACATGAGTTAATGCTCTTAATTGCTAGTTATAGTCCTCTTCAATACAGCCCGATGCCCATTAAGTAAACATTTTGGTCGACTAAAAATGTTTTGTGCTTAGCTCCACCCTCTTATGTCATTAGTGTGTAATATTATGGTGTAGACCAAACTCAAAGATGGCCAAAAACCAACATGGTGAATTAATGAGTGATGTCACAGTCTCTAATTCCATTTCTTATATCAGCTATGAGATGGACGCAGGTAAACAACAGGTTAAGTGAGGGAGGACTAACTTGGATTTCTGCATCATGTCTGATGTTTGCTTGACGTCTGGGCTGAAGAGAACAAAAATGAATGTGATAATAAAGTCCACAAAAATAGTGGTGATCTGTATAAAGTCATTTGAGATGAAATGGAGGAGAAATGATTTGTGTGCACAGTAGATCAGTGCAGAGTCAGCGTGAAAAGAACTTTGACGGCAGTATTTAAAGGGCCGCTCCTTCGTACACTCCCCTCAGCAAATTCATTTGATTTGGTCCGCTTTTTTTCTGTACTGTGAAACAGAACCAGACTAAATAGAAAATATACCAAAAGTCTCAAATCTACTATGATTCAGACTCACAAAATGGACTATGGGTTGTAAAAGCACCCTGAAAACTCTGTTAAGCTGTGACCAGCAGCTCTGTATCTCTCTCTGTCAGGTGGTTGGCTGGTCCACAAAAATTCATTCTTTGCTGCCACATTTTTCGCCTTTGGAGGCTGAAATATGGCATCAAGTGTGTGGTTTTGAAGGTGTCTAGTTGTTCATGCCGGTTGAAATAGAAGGGCTGTGACAGAGAGAGTGGTCTCTTAAAAAAGCTGTGTTACTTTTAAATGGATTCACGTACCGGCCAAACTCATGAACTCGTTGCACTTATCAGACTTGCCTCATCGGCGCAACACTTTAGCCCAGGCCCTTTAGCCCCGCCCCTTCTCAGGTCCACTTGTGGGAGGCATCATCGGTCTCTGAGGTTGTCTGTGTGAATGCGTTTATTCCACGTACGCAGGTGCAGTTAAAGCAAATTGGCGCTCGTTAATGTTTAAAAGTGGTTTTCAAGGGGGAATGTCAATGAGTGAGCGGCAGAAAGTTGCAAGATTTATGTGCTTGTGATACAGCTTGATCTTTCCAACAAGTTTAATAGACAAAGTACGTAATATGTCAGTGAATAGAGTGAAGTCACAGATATAGTCTACAAGTGGATCTGGTTTGGTTATACCCTTGACAAGACCAGGCACAAAAAGGTCTAAAGTTTTCCTCACAGTTTTGGCAGTGATCACTCTGACGGTATATAGTTAAAATAGTGTAACCATACTGTTCACACAGTTCATGGAAAGACACAGAATGATGTTTTATGATTTTATTGAATTTAACTGAATGTATAATGTTAACACAGTTGATTGAATAATTACAAATGTGCAAACAAATCAATGGAAATATATCTAGAGTACTGATTACATAACATCGACACACTTTTTTCTACAATACACTGGTAGACAAAATCACACAGTGAATTTTCTGTCTGTCTTCCCAACATCTGACCTTCGCTCTCAGTTATTTTGAGTATTCTTAACTACTGCACTCTAATGTATTTCATTTCAGCCAAATATTCTCTACAAAGAGAATATAAACTGAAAATGGGCTCCATTTGCGTTTTTTTCACACATGCATGTCTGAAGAACCTGTAAATGCACTCATTGTAAGACTCCTCTGGACTGTTTTTCTCCCTTTAGTTTTCTGAAGAAAAACATTTCTTGCTGAAAAACATGCAAGGAGTCACCGAGCCACTGAGCAGGTCACTTGGTGAGCTGAATATTGATCATTATAAAGAGCAGAAATGGTAGCATTTACAACTGCAGGAAAAAAATCGATACAAAAATGTGAGGTTTCAAAAATCCTGTTTGGTGGTAATCGATAAAACAAACAAATTGTGCCAAGATTTAAATCTGATGAATTATCACACTGTTCTCTTTTCCTCAAAATATGAAACCTGATATGAATTACAATGTTAAGTCAGTTTGAAAGGTGCACAGACACTCCAATGAATAAAAACTTTGGGTTAATGGGGAACGATGGTGGCTCCAAAGATAGTTTCCTTCAAATGATGATGATATTTGCCCTTGACCCACATTTATTGAACATTACAGATGTTGCCATAATCACAGCAATTATTTTCAATTTGCCAACATTCCCTTTCTCCTTGGCAAATTAGAGAGGACTCCAAATGAACAAGACTGCGGAGATTGTCCCCATGAATTTTAAGTGTCATTCCCCTATTGAGATTAGATGAGCTGTGGGTCACCTTTTCCACCGTGCAGACTCTCTAAAGTCTTTAGCTCATCTGCTGGGAAACTATCATTCGCCTCTGCGGAATATGTAAGATTAGTTATGCAATGTCAATTACATCAGTCATCAGTTATGCCACAGTGAACATTAGATCAGCTCTTGAGTGATGGTGGGGATATTCTTTATGACCTTCCGCTGGTGATACCTCTTTGTTTTTTTGTTAATGTGTGGGCCAGGGAGCACCCAGGGGTGCAGGATGTTTCTGTGTCATGGAGGCACAGTGTCAGGTCCCCTCCGAGCTCCTGGGACAGAAAGCGAAGCGGACAGCTGCCGATGTCTGAATGCCCCAGCACACAGGAAATGGCTAAGAGACACACACATAGCTGTCCACTGGCATTAGTATGAGTGACACTCTCGCCACCTTCGGAGTCGCGCGGACATGCATCTCCATGTCAGAGAGGAATTGATACTGAACTACAGGTAGGTGATAGAGACACAAAAGGTAACCTCAGGAAGGGTATGGGTTACCGGCGGTAAGGTGGGAATCGCTGACTGTGGTTGTGTTATGCTGTTACGAGATCCAAGCCCAGAGAACCAGCGCTGGGCTTTGCACTAATCGTCAGTTAGGCCACAATTAAATACACCGGGCACATAAAACTCTTCCTGTGTGGCTTGATGACAGTGCTAACATGCTGATGCTAAGTAGGTATGGGGCAAATTCTCTATAGTGAGTGAGTGACCATTTTTAGTGCTGTGCCAATGTAAAATGAGACTATTTTCCAATCAATCGTCATTAACAGAGCATTACATACCATCATGCATTGCGTTGAACAAAAAACGAGAGCAGAGGGAAGCACGATTGAAACAAATCAAGTCGTGGTGCAAAAATAATATATTTAATGTGAGCAGAGTAGCACTTCATAACACAAAAACAGCCACAAAGTACTTAATGTATTTATTTATGTTGGAAAATATGCATATTGCTCCCACATTGGAAACTGTCACAATAAAAGCCTGAGACATATCCGCAGCATCACTGCTTACCCAAGGAACTTAAAGTCACTAACAGCATCGATAAGGCCACTCATCAAAATATGTATTTTTGCATATTATGATCAATATGTATTCTGGATGGCCCACCAGCTGCCATTGATCTGTCCGATTTTAATGGTGCAACAGAAGTGATATAATCAACAACGCAGAGAAAATGACCCTATTAGTGTCTAAAAGGGCTTTTTCATTTTTGATGATGAGCTCATTATATAGTCGTCTCCGTAGAACTCCATGGAGAAGTGAAGTGAATGATTTCGGACACAACCATAATGTTTAACATGTTCACCATCTTTGTTTAGCTTATTAATATGCTAACATTTGCAAATTAGCATTTAAGATAAAGTGCTGAGGCTGATGGGAATGTCGTTAGTTGCAAAGTTAATAGTTATAAACCAAACATTGGACAAAAAACCCAATGATTGCTCTTGATGAAAAGTCAAGATTATCGGTTGTCACACTCCATCACCAATTATGAGTGTGTTCATCAAAATTCATGGCAATCCATCCAACAATTGTTGTTCAGGCATTTCACACACAAGACAGATGTCAACCTCAAAGTGATGCTGCACCATATTTTGCAGCAACCCATCTAGCAGATGTTGTCGTAGTGTGCCAGTTTTTTTTCTTTTTTTTTTTTTTTTTTCAAATTCTGACCTTCTGGTGACACAACAAGGAAAGTCAGAGACCAAGGTCATAAGGACTTAACCTCTGGGATCTATTAATATCCGTTTAAATCCTGGCAATCATTATTGAGAGATCCTTTGAAATAGCTGTTGGGGTTCTTTTAGTCTGAACCAAAGTGGGGAAAATAGTTTGTGGGCGCCAGGATAGTTTAATTTGCAGTGCCAGTGAGCCATGTGGGGTTCATTGGCTGCATACTGTCGGCCTTTATCAGAATCCGCTGAATGATTTTACCCATCAAATGCAGTTTCTCCTTATTGTTTGCCCTTGACCTCCTGTTTCTTCTCCTGCACGCAAGACTACTGCTGACAACGACACAATTTACTGTAATTTGTTTCAATTTGCAATAAAAGCAGTGTTGGTTAATGTTACTATTAAAAGCAACTTACTACATTAAAACATGCTGCCATTAAAAAGTAACTTGTAATGTTATGCTTGTTGGTTCCATTATCCAGAGGGTGCATAGACTACTGTACGCCTTCCCTTTGAATGTATTGACAATATTGTCCTAGCATGGCCTCATCTACAGCTGTAAAGGTGTGTTCAAAACAATTACAAAGCAATTGTTTTGCCTGGAGCTGTTGCATATAAAGTCAATGCAAAGATACAAATAGATGCTAATTGGATGTGAATGATCCAATGCCATTCAGAAAACAAGCATTTTAAAAGTGATTTGCTTATCATCTTGGGGACAGACCTAACAAACCAAAGTTTAAACTTTTAAACATTGTCATCATTATGTCGTTACTTCTGCATCCTTTTAATCCATTTAATGCCATTGAATTACAAGTAATTTGTTCATTTGGTGTGTATACCGCTGTTCACAGTCGACATCTGTCTTCCTATTTACAGTGAATACAGCTCAATGAAAAGATAGAGTCGATATTGTTAGCATCTCCTTCTCCAACATGTAACCAGCCAAGAACTTGTTAATTTCACTTAGAGAGCCAACATAAAGTAATGTCTATTTCAGAGCTTTAGCTTCTGCATTGTCTGAAGTAGAATTCTTTGCAGCTGACAGATGCTTATCCCCCATTTGCATTTCACTGCAACGCTCTCATAAACAAAATAACTGATTATTTGAACTGCACACTAAGGTGCAACAGAAAAAAATAATCCAAGTATTGTAAACACTGATTCCAAGCATGATGAGGAGATTGTAATATCAGTTCAGGTGACAATGGTTGTCCAGGTTGTTTTGTTCACCTCACCATCATCGTTTAGTAAGTACAGGGGGCTCACTAGTTATTTCCTCTCACACCAGTGCAGAATGTATGTACATGCTGGCGTTTAACCTTGTAGTGTGTTGAAGTAAAACTTTTAAGATGCAATGTGAGGCAACACATCAGGTCTACAATCTGGCCTTGTGTTGTCAGGCTCAGAACTCTTAAAACAACCTAGTGCCACTGGAGAGGAAGAGGGCTTCTCTCCTGAGTAAGTCATCATACTAAATGCCTACCTTTTTCTTCCTCCCAGAAACTTCAGCCGCGGTTTGCTTTGCTTGCATCATCCATCCGTTCTCTGTAAATACACGGGCATATTGATTGAAAACAGTCAGAGTGAATACTCATCCCTTGATCTTTCCACCGCTCTCCTATGCAGCATTTCCCCCCTCTCCAGTCAGGTCATTAATCTTCCCGTTATTGGAGAAACTCACTGACATCTCTCCATAAAATGGCACTTAATTTATGCATTATTTATGCCTCATTTATGTGCTCAGGTCCTCCAACTATTTATCAAATGTCCCCTCTTATGTCAAAACATGGAAATTGAGTGCCGTTACTCATGATACTTGCAGCAAACACGTCAGTGGACAGGAAGTCATGGGGGACCTCCACTCACTGTCGCAAGAATGTCTCACCCAGAAGAGTGCGTTAGGAAGAGCTGCTCTTAAGCTAACTGCTAGCCACGGGAGGGACGTTGCGCAAAATGACGCAATGCAGTTCAACATGGATGAAAACAGAATACACCACTTCTCCTCTACAATTAAAATCTTTGTGCTTTGCCTTAGAGGCAGAGCGTTTATTTCTTTTTGTTTTCTTTGGAATACAGTTTATATTTTGTGACGAGGCTAAATCATGTATAATTCATGCAGCGGAAACACTTTAACTCCTTTTAAATGTTCCATACATGAGGAGACCGTCATGCTGACTGTGTGCAACAGTGCGTGACAAGCCAGAAGGCAACTCCATCCTTAACCCCTCCCCCCCACCTTCCCTGTATCGCCCCACAGGCAAGGTGTGTCACACTTCACAGAACACCCAGACGCACTCACCTGCACTGCCACTGCAGCTACGCATCACCGCCTAGCATCTCCACAGGAACTGAACCCTCTGGATAACCTCTGCAACCTCGGCTGTCGCTTCTTCACTGTCAATCAGGATTCAACTGCAACTGAAAGCCAGTTTCTGACATATTTCACTTTGGCCCATGGTATGAACCTCAGGATTTTGTACTCTGGAGATCTCGGGGGAGAATAAATAGAAACTGAGACTCAAGAGAAAGGACGGAAATGATTTGAGCGAAAGATTCAGATTGATTAATGCTTTTCGGCAATGTCCTTGCCGTTTTTCTTTTTTTATTGCATGGTTCATGCAGCAGTGTACTGCACTGGTTTCCATTGGCTGGAACAACTTCTAACGACTACTGAACTTACCGTGACCCTTTTTCGGAATCATCCAGGCTGTTGAACCGTTTACTTGTTTTTGCACGACCTTTGGATGTTCTATTGTTTTATATTATTTTTTGTTTTTCTTTCCCATTTTGCTTTTTTGGTGTATTCCTAATTGGCTAAGCTGTCATTTCCTCCTGTATACCTTTTGATTTTTTGCTGCCAACTGTAGCTCTCGGGGCATGGACGTCAAAGTTACATATCCCAATGCTTGTGATGGTTTAAACTTGTTTTCTATGAAGATGAGGTGGTAAATGGCAGTTATGAATTTGGATTTGGTGTGGTTGTGTCTGTTATCATATTGCAGCACTGTTAGCAATACCTAAAATGACCTGGAACCAACCTGTTATTACAGAAATACATGGAATGAAACAGCTCATTACTTTGTGGTAGTATGTGTTAAAATAATGTGTTGGCACCTTGGAAAACAATTCCAATGGAAAGTCGATTAGGATGAGGATTTTTTTCATGGTACAACACAAATTATATACATTCATATGATGATCCGTAAGAGGTGGATCAGTCAACCACCATTTAATACGCTGATAAGAGTGCTCATTTCTCTGGGTGCAAAAAGAAGTCAGATGCATGGAGGTCTATAAGAAAATGTTCCTCATTCTCACTTGATTTATTACCTCAGTAAATATTGTAAACATATGTTGATGGGCTCAATCTAGTTCACGAGTCTTCTTCGATACAGCATGATGTTCATTTAGTAAATTATGGTTAATTTACAGTAAAATACAACATAAAGAAGGATATGCTGTAGATGATACACTGTAAGCACTAACATGCCTTTGATAACGTTCCCTTACACAGACCCGGTAAAGTTTCATGAGGAGCCCTGTGTGTGAGCTTCACTTGATTGTGAGCTCCGGCTTTGACCCGACTCTCCTCCCCACACAGACAGATCCATAAGGTCCTTTTACAGAAGCAAGGGTTCCAATTTGTCGGCTTCCCCCAGGAGCATGAATCAATGATGAGAGGACTTAACTCTGCCATGGGGGTCTCTGCTTCTGCAGATGATGCATCTGCATCTTATATAAACTGTAGCAGATGTGGGAGCACTTACAGCACTTGCCCGGCATAAAAATGACATAAACCAGAGTGTAACAAGAGCACAGATGTTTCCTGTTTGAAGGCATAAAAGCATCTGCTTATCTGTTTGCTCCACTTACTCCACCATCTAGTTTTTAAAGTGTAACTAAACCCCCAGGTCTGAGTCCATCCACTGCATCATTTTTAAAAATGATAGAAGTGGGCAAGGAGCTGATAGAAAACACGCCCACTTTTGTGTGACGAAAGCCTTGATGCAGCGTTGACATCCATGACACAAACGATGCAGGGCTCTGAATTTGATGGATTTACTGTTTATCAGATCACAAACTAGACTTTGCTGGGAGGGTAGCAGGTGCCAGTTTGGAGGGGTGGGGGGTTGTCGCAGCTGAAGCAACTCCAATCCAGCCTCTGCAAGCTGCAGTGGGTAGCAGGGACCCAACGCTAGCCTCTTTCCACCATCCGGCTGTTCTGCTCATTTTATGTCACCAGTGTAGCATGAAAACATGGTGGCAAGCTAAGATTCACTAGCTAGCCACTAAATGAGACAACTTTACCAACTTAATGCTTCATCGCTTGTCACAGCACAGGAAAACACATTGCTATCGCCAGGTAATCAGTCGTTAACACTGATTCAACAGATTTTGTAACATGGTGATAGGAAACATTTCAGTCAACAGAAAGGGGAGAACAGGCTTCTGCTGAGCGGCTGCGATTGTAACGGTGCTTACTGAAAATGTATAATAAGTGCTGTGGGGAGATGCAAGGAGGGGGGTCTGATTAGAGGGTGTTAACATTCTTTTATTTCATGAAGCTGATTAGTCGCAGATATGGCATTGCAAGATTAGGACTGATTTAAAACAGTAGATGGCATTTTAAAACACTTCAACAATGAAATGCCTCACAAAGTCCCAGGATCCTACCTGTATCTCTATAAGCTGATTGACATCAATCCGATCCCTTTGCTGTTATCATCATCATCATCATCCTCAGCCCAGAGGCATCCTGGGTAGAACCCTTTAAACTGTTAAATTATAGTTGTTTTCATACATTTGGTTAAAAATGTCAATATTAACACCAGCTTTGATGTGTTTTCATTATGGTACCTTCATATCATTAACTTAATAGCTTTTTATATAGTTTCTAATTCATGAGAGTTAACATTGGTGTAATGTACATTAAAAGATCCCTTTCAGTCAAACCATTGAAATATGTTTTCTCTTCAAATGTGTAGCATTGATAATTCACTCTGAAGCATATTCGTGTACGCAATAACACTTTCATATGTCATATTCAAACGAAAATGTTATGCTGTTACTAAAATGTTGTGTTGCTAATGTCAAGAGAAGCCTGTGAAGATCCACAGCATTATCAGTTATGGGTACTTACAGGCTTCACTTCGGTTTTTGAGATTTCTTTTGCAAGGCTTTACTTCGCTACATGATGGTATGTTTCCTAAATCTTGGCTTTATGTGTTGCAACATGCAGGGTCCAAATTCTTCCTCAACAGTGTTGAAATGACAACTATAATTTTACCAGTTTAAAGGGTTCTACCCAGGATGCCTCTGGGCTGAGTATGATGACGATAACAGCGAAGAGATCAGATTGATGTCAATCAGCTTACAGAGATACAGGTAGGTTCGTGGGACTTTGTGAGAAATTGGTTTATCAAGGAGAGAAATTGGCAAGGGTATAACGACAAAAACAAGTAAAAGGAATCGTAAAATGATTAGTCAGGATGAAATATGTTTACAGTGGCCACTATGGTAATTTACAAAAGCAGCGCTGGCGAGAGAAAAGGGCCCTTAAGTGTTGGTTTGGCCATACATTTATTATTAAGTGTCTCCTTGATGAAAGCAATGAGAAATACGGCTGGATTGAATGTGGTTGTGCCCTCTGGCCTTGGGCCTGTTTATTAATACGCATTACTTTTTAATGTCTCGTAGTAAATAATGTATTGGATTTGTGACAATATGCAACTTGGCCATTACCTGCAGGCTATCAGATTGATGACAGAGGCCAATGCAGACCTTGGCCCCTTGATGACAACATTAAGTTATAAATTAAAGCTCAGATGCTAACTGTGTGAATTTATAATGCAGGCAACACAATACGAGCTCCAAGAGCTGCTGTACACCTCCATTTACTGCTCCATTTCACTACTGACTTTATATTATTCAGGGAATATTTTTCATATTTAAGAATTCATGGGAACTACGGTGCAGTTTGTCAGAGATCACTCAAAAGCAATTATCAGTGTGACCAATGCAGTGTCACCATTTACCCCCAAACCACTCACTGGCAAAATGTTTTCATAGACAGTTTTCTCAGTTGTTATTACACAAAATGCATTTACAGTATAAACATCAAGTCATTAACATACACAAATCAACATATATTAGCTTCTATGCTAACAGAAATTGATATCATTCATTATTAAAAAGATTTTTAAAAAGCTATTTCATTCATTTAATTATTTGTTTTGTTTTCCCAAGATTTTTCTGCAGCTATCTTACTACCACGCACAATTTATTTTAGTTTTTCTTTTCCAGCTGTGAGCAGCTACTCCATTTCCCCTGAGCATTGCATTGTGGTAGAACAGTACAGCACATTTATCAGCAGTCAGTGCGACAAAATAAGGTCAGGTTGAATATGGAAATGAATTGAACCTCAGAAGAAGTGTACCCAAGGCTGCAGCATAGGTGAGCAACTGAGGCAGCCTGCATGTAGAAGAATATATTTTAAAGGAATACTAAAAGCTCTGGTGCAAAAGTTCTTGCATGATGTTATTTTACAATGATTAAATTATCGTCGCCAAGTTTATTCCAACTTGGGTGTTATTTTTCGAGCCATAGCTGCTGAGATCAGGGAATATGGTGACATTGTACACAACAAAGTTTAAAGGGCCAAGAAACAGGCAGTCAGACAATTAGATAGTTTAGCCGGATTATCTACCACTTTAAACCTGAAAGTGAGTGATCCAGAATGTTGGTAATAAACATTACACAGGAAAACTGTCATGTCCCAAATACATATTATGATGAAATTAAGTATATTAGGACACTACAGCATCCCTATATATGGTAATTTATTTCTGTGCTGCAGATAACTACATTTCTCCCACATTGCAATGCCGAAAGCTGGTCTCAGATAGAAAATAAACATTTAAATAGATGGTGAATTGTGGAGAGACAGATATGGGGAAAACACTTGCATGCAAAAAAAATGCAATTAAAAAACATTTTGTCTTCCATTTGGGAATTTCAATTTCAACTGCACTTAAAAAGACAGTTTGATTATTGCACACATGGTATGTTTTTTTTTCTGTTAGGATAGAAAGCTAAAGGTTGTTGTATGCTAACGATTCAAATCATATACTGTTATAAAGCATGTTCATAATGTAAATATGTTTTTTTGGATTTATAAACTGTCTATGAAAATACATTTTGTGACAATTGTGATGCTGCATTGGTCACACGGATAATTGCTTTTGAGTGATGTCTGACAAAATGCACTTTATTCTTCATGAATTATTTTTGAAAAATAAAGTGAGGAGCAGTGGCGGCTAGTGAGAAAAAATGTTTGGGGGGGGGGGGGCGCACTGGAGGGCGGGGGGCTACTTGAACATAAATTTTGCTCTCCTTTCCTTTTGGCCAGCAAATGTTACAATGACTCTCTGATTGAAGTATGTCATCTCGCATACAAGTCTCTTTTCCATGGACAGCATGGCCAATGCATTCAGCCTCTCCTGGGTCATGGTGTTTCTGAGAAAAGTTTTTACTCTTTTCAAGGTCGAGAAGCACCTCTCAGCTTCCGCTGTGGTCATTGGTGTGGTGATGATGATCCTTAAAAGAGTGATAGTTTCTGAAAAGACCTCTTCTAGGTTGTTCTCCATGGACAGGAATAGGTCCACAGCCCCAAAGCAGGCTCTGAACTCTTCCTTGCTGTAGATGAGACCAAGTTCTGTCTTCAGCTTGCTTCCATTCAGCATTGGGTATGCCTGCAAGGTGCTGTGCAGTGCATCTTCAGGAAATGACCTGTGATGTTCCACAAACCTGTCCCCCTGCAACAAGGTGACACAGACAAGGTGGTCTGTGAAGGAGAAGTGCTCCCTGGTGTGTCCCAGAATGGTATTGCAGATCTACAGAGAGAAAAGTACAAAAATATGTAGAGAAAAAATAAATATGGCTGCCACTGTCACCTTCTGTTAGTGCTGCATGATTTTGGAAAAAATTATTGCTTTATTGCTATTATTTTGACTAATACTGCAACTGTGATATGATTAGAAATATTAGAAGGACTAATATTTTTTGCATAATTTTCATAAAAAAAGTAAACTAAAAGAAATGTGTGGTGATTTGTACCAAAGCCTAGAATAGCTGGAACATCTCTGCAACATGACAATGATATATTTAGAATTTTATTTCAGAACACATTTCTCTTTTAACAGATATTACATTCTCCGATAAAACATGGGCTATGACAGATTTCTATAACATAAACTCAACTCTTCTGCAATCTTTTGATGATCCTCTGAACTGAGTACCCGACGCCTCTTTGCTGGCAGAGAACCACTGCTTTGCTCACCCATGGAATGGAGAGAATCTCTGTGAAAGGACAAGGAGAATTCATAATAATAATTTAAAAGGGGGAAGAGAGATAACAATGAAAAAAGTAAATAATTATCATATTACTAACAGGAATATGTATTACCTGATCTTCTGTATGTCCTGTTGGAACTGCTGGATGCTCCCTTTGATGTGGACTGAGTCTATGTTCTTCTTCTGGAGCTTGGCATAGAGGAAGTCCACATGTGGCATAATGTGGTGAAACAGTTCCAGAAAGAACTTGAAGTCCTGATGTTCCAGCAGCATACCTCTCTGATGGTATTGGGGTCAAAGTCACCTGAGTCTCGGATGTTCTCAAAACAGAGAATGAGATCCTCCCTGTGCTCAAACACAGTGTTGATGGCTCGGCTGTGAAAGTTCCATCTGATGTTGCTGGACGTCGGCAGTCTACAGGCCACCATTTTATCAAGAACACAAGTGATCTTGAAAAAAAGCTGGCAAATCCACCAAGGTCAGAAAAAAAAATTCTCACCTTGGAAATGTGAGAGGTGGCCTGTTGCATGATCATGTTGAGCTGATTGGATATAGTGGGCATTTGGGTACACATCTTTCATCTTCCTCTGAACACCTGCAGTGGCACCCCTCATCACACTGGCTCCATCATACGCCTGGCAGATGAGCTTACTTTTCTGTTCCTCAGGAACAATGGCAGCAAGACACTCTCTTAATGCAGTAGCAATGGACTCGGCTGTAGCTGACTGCAGAGGAATGAACTCAAAAAATCTTTCCTGCACGCTGTGTTTGTCATCAATGTAGCGTAGCACAAGCACAAGTTGGGACTGCGTGGCAATATCTGTTGTCTCATCTGCCTGGATTGATAAAAAATCACTGTTTTGAGCTTCTCTGATTATTTGTTCCCTTGCTACAGACAGCATACAGTCCAGGAGCTCATTCTGAATGGTTCTTGAAGTCCCGTTAAAAACAGTGGCGTTGTCATGGTGTTCTTTCAAAGCTCCATCCAGAGAGGCAACAAAATCCACCAACCCACGAAATATCCCAGGGTTAACAGAGCTCTCACTCTCATCATGGCCACGTAAAGCCAACTCAAAGGCGCCACAAAATTTCACACAGTCGATTATTCTGGACAGTATGTGACGGTTTTTTGTCACCTCTTCATTGTGCCTTCTAATGCCAACTCTATAGCCCTCATCTAACTGTTCAGCAATGCTAACTCTCCCAAAAAACCTGAGCTTCAAGCTGTTGTCAAGATGACTACGGCTACTTTCGTGCCGTTTGCATTTTTCCGACAGGTGTTTCAGGTCTCTGACGCCTGTTGTTGTCCACAAAACTTCAGTGCCAACACTTTGAAAGAGCAAGCAGGGGAAGCAATAAAAAGCATTGCTAACATCACATCCAGCTAGCCAACTGTGTTTAGCGTAAAACAAGCGGGAGAAGCCCCAAGTGTAACTCCGTCCGCGGTTACTAGCCTGCTGCTGGATTTTTAAGTCCGGTTGGTCCGGTCCAAACTCCTTTATCCGTTTTTTTCGTCAAGCGAACGCCTAGTGAAAGGATTCCGTTGTAGGAAAATTACCGAATTTTCTTTTGCCGCCGTTGTTTCTCCTGAAGCTGCCATTGTCTCCTCCAAAAGTAAAAATACATCCGACTCCGCCGATTGCAACAGTGACCGCCGCGCCTGCGTGCGCACCTACGCGCGCACCTACGCGCGCACCTACGCGCGCCGCGCGCACCTACGCGGCCAAGGGTGTGACTTTGATTGACAGGTGTCGTGAATCAATCAGATTGGAGGAAGAATAACATTAAAAGGTGCTGATTCGCCAGGGACGCAGAGAGCTGCGCCCGGAGGAGAATCTTTAAGCGACCAATTATAGACCAGCATGAAGTCACATGCTAGCCAAAAGATACAGAACATACATAGACACTCATTTGGCCAGCGTCCCTCGCGGTTTAAACTTACTGTATATATTTACACAAAAAAAAAAAAAAAACAATATGGAATGGGAATCCTGAAAAATCATTAGCCAGACACATTTTATGAGTGAACATAAGTCATAATTATTTTTTTATTAGGTAATTTATGTTTACTGTGTCGATACATTTTCCTGCAATTTTGATGGGGGCGGCGCCCTAGCGCCCCCTATTAACAAGCAGCCACTGGTCAGGAGTGAAATGGAAACAACATTGGCGGTACATGGAGGTGTACAGAAGGGTCAGTTTCCACTACAGCACCAGCAGTAGGAGCTCCTCTTGGAGCTCTTATTGTCTCCTGTGTTGCCTACGTTATAAATTCACAGTTATTATCCAAGCTTTAATTCATAACTCAGTGTTGTCATCAAGGGGCCACGGTGTGCGTTGGCCTCTGTCATCAATCTGATAGCCTGCAGCTAAGGACCAAGTTGCATATTGTCACAATTCCAATACATTATTTACTACAAAACATTAAAAAGTAATGCTTCAAAGCTCATATTTGAATACATGAGCAGATCACACATGTGGGTGTGACTTTGTAAGTGGAAAAAAGGTTACCATGACCACGTGTGGGCTGGTATTGCATATCACATGTGATAATTATGTGTGACAGCGAGAGAAAAGACATATTTACACACACATAAATATTTATATATATATAACCTTGAAACTGGGATTTTAATAAGAATGGAGAGGGAAGATTAACATGTGGCAGCCAAGTGTAGGCTGCCTTGGCGTTGAGCACTAAGCTCCAGAGCAGAAGACAGACAAGGATGTGTATCTATGTTTTGGTGGGCATGAAGGGAGCCTGGCAGGGGTTAGAAAGAGCATCTGTTCTCAGTGTAATGAGCGCGCCCCCTCCTCCTCTTACACACTCTCATCATTACCAGTGTTTAATTAGAGACATCCCACCATCGTAGTTCCTGAGACCGCTGACAGGCAGACAAACAGAGGCTGAACATCCCAGATAAACAACGTGGGACAGGGCCGAGCAGAACGGGGGCGGACGTGCACGGATGATCCCAGAAACCACATGATGGCAGTGAACCAGTTCTAGAGGGGGAAAAAAAGGGAGTTGAAGATGCACACCTGCATGGTGAGGTGCTGGATTGCGAGAAAGAAAAAATTGATGTGAAGCTGCAAACTCTTTCAGCTTAAATGCATTATTTATTAGAATAAAATGCAAGGGTCTGACAAGGCTGTCCAGTCGATGTGATGTGAAGTAAGTCTTGTTGAGAAATTATGCATCAGAGCCAAGAGTCATGTAACATGTTCCTTTTTTTTTCGTCCGTCACATTTATTTAACATTTACGTATGCAACATATAACTTTTCAGCTTTTTTCCCTGCTGTTCTCAAAGAACAATGCTGTGCTGACAATGGCTGATGACCTGGTCAGCTTTTTCTCTCTCTAAAACTTGAATTTATTTTCTGTGCACTTATTATGTTGTACTTTTAAACCTTGTTGTAAGTTAAAACAACATATTCTATAATTCTTCAAATAACTACTATTGTAGGAATCAATGTTAAGAGAGGTTCTTCCATTTCTAGAGTTGCGTCAGGATTCAGTGGACAAACTGTGGTAGAAAAAAGGTTTCATCAATTAAAGCAACAGTTTGAGATCCAAGGCAGGGGCGGACTGGCTATCTGTGTGATCTGGAGAATCACAGAACGGCTGATACTCCAGGACGGCCGGCGGGCCGCACCACCCGCCACGCAGTCATCACCTGTTTTTTTCCCCCTGCTAATCTAGTGTTTCACACTCCAGTATGGTAGGTGGCAGCAATGCACCTTAAAGTTGGATGCCAGCTGCCCCGCAGAAGAAGAAGAAGAAGTAGTAGCAGCCGCAAAGAAAAGACTTGGGGTGCAGTCGAATAGTCAAAAAATAAGGTCCTAACTCCTATTCCTAACTCCTGTTCCTTGACCTCTGGGGAAAACGTCACAGGGTTAAGGAAAGGCGATAGGAGAACTCAAAAGGACTTAGGAAAAGTCGACCGCGGTGCTCAGAGAATCCGACCAGACTTTCACTAAGCTACGTCATTAAAACGCGGCGGCTGATGATTGACAGCTGATGATCGGCACCGGCGATTGACGTGCGTCTGCGCTGGATAAACTACAATAATGGACTACAAAAAGCGCATCGTCCACTTCTCCACATGTTGGTTTTATCAACAGCTGGTTCACTGACCGGCTTCAGGTCCAGCAGCTCCTCCTTCCTGTTGCTTTATTTACGTTTCATTTGTGGTTTTAGTTTCGTTTTTGTCAAACATTTGTAAGATGATTGAAATAAAAAAAAAATACCATTCAATTATTATCACTGTCCACACATTTATTATCACTATTCCAATTACTATATGTCTGCTTGAAAGTAATTGTTAAATATGCAAATAGGCATATTGTTTGTTTTCATCAACGGCCGAGGTGTGCGGCACTTTAAATGTTGCTCTCGCTAAGAATTGTTGGTCGGTGTAATCTCCTTTCCTTTCGCATAGGAAGGTCCGTTGCATCCTATGCTAAAGGAGCTCTGAAAGGAAGCATTGGAGCTCCTTTAGCATAGGATGCAACGGACCTTAGGACCCTAGGAGCTGCTGGACCTGAAGCAGGTCAGTGAACGAGCTGTTTATAAAACCAACAAAATGAGGAGAAGTGGACGACCCATTTTTTGTAGTCCATTATTGTAGTTTCTCCAGCGCAGACGCACGTCAATCGCCGGTGCCGATCATCAGCTGTCAATCATCAGCAGCATTATAATGACGTAGCTTAGTGAAAGTCCGGTCGGATTCTCTGAGCACCGCGACCGTCTTTTCCTAAATCCTTTTGCGTTCTCCTATCGCCTTTCCTTAACCCCGTGACGTTTTCCCCAGAGGTCAAGGAATAGGAATTAGGAATAGGAGTTAGGACCTTATTTTTTGACTATTCGACTGCACCCTTGGTTCAGCAGCACAGCCAGCAGCAGCACAGTTCAGTCTCAACAAGATAGGGCCACCTGTGATGAAGAGGGACAGAGAGATGAGCTGGTTCCACAGACAGATACAGGGCAAGTAAGTATGGAACATGAGAGAGGAAGAAAGAGAGTTACTTGCTAGGGCTGATGTTAGGAAATGTTATTCAGGTTGCTACATTTTTTAATATACCCAGTTTGTGTTGCTCAGTACAATGCGAAAAATGAAATGAAATAATGATTACAGTAGTTAAAATAGCTAAACTTAAACATTTTAGCTGTAAAATGCCACATGCAGTAGTAGCTAATATTAAGAAATATGTTGTGCTTTTACTTTTTAAAGTTTTGGTAACGTTACAGTTAATGCTTACAAACTTTGAAGACTTTGAAAAGTTACATTTGTAATGGTGTATTTTCATTAAAATGTAAAATGTAATAAAATTATTATTTGTGCGGTAAGATTAATTACTGCATAAATCAATTAAGATTATTAAGTAATAAATTAATTTTAAGATAGCATAGAATAGATCATATAATATGCTGTTATAATCAATTGGATACATAAAACCAGTTTTTTTTAAATCCATTCCATCATTTGTTTATTCAGGTTGAGCTTAGACCGAGAGCAGAGGATGACACCCACTCCAGCTCAACCTATAGGGCCCTAGTTTCGTGGCGCAGCGCAGGCGCAGCGCAGGGTGGCGGAGGCGGCGCAATGCAATTTTCGACCCGCGCAGCCTTGCGCATTGTCAGTTTGGCAGTTTGGTGGATCGCCTGCGCCAAGATGGGTGTGGCGGCGCAGCACGGGGAGGCGTCACAGATTCAGCTTGGCGTAGTGGAAGTTTCGTGGCAAAAAGCCTCGCCGAGACTGCGCTGAAAGCTTGCCAGCTCCAACCTCGTCTACTTTCGGCGCAAGGCGCAAATAAAGTCCATTCATTCAATGCGAATCACAGCTGGCGGAGTGGAAGTTTGGCTGACGGCGCGCAGTGCGCACACGTCACCGAGACCTCACAGGCAGGTTTCCACAGTTCCAGGCACATTTAAATGCAATAAACAATCACAACAAACACTTTTTAATGCAACTAATTAAATCAACACGTGAATTTATATCTATTGTCCCGTCACATCTGACGTCAGATCAAAGGCGGATGGCACGCGTAACGGAAACTCAGCCTCTTGGACCAAAACATCTCCCTCTCTCTCTCCTGTTTTTTATAATATGGGCATTGTTATTATCATGATACGCGCGCACAGCGTGTGATGAGCGTGGTGGGAGCGGTGGCGCTGCTTCTGTCATCGGGTTGTCAAATGACGGAACTTGCACTGAACCTCCCCTAATGCATTAAAGGTGAGGAGAGGAGCTCATTTGATTGGTGAAGATCTGAATCGGCTGTATTAATCCCAGTCCAGCCTCGTCTCCTCCTCGTCTCCCACTCACGCCTTATTCTCCTCCCTCTTTCCCACTTGCGCCGGTGGGCGAGACGGGAGGTGTGCCTGCGCGAGCCTGCGCAGTGCACGAAACTTGCAAAGTCCAGGCGGACACACCCCGTCGGCGCGGCGCAGGTGCGCTGAAAGCTGACTGCGCCTGGTCT
This sequence comes from Eutrigla gurnardus, assembly GCF_963514095.1. NCBI lineage: Eukaryota > Metazoa > Chordata > Actinopteri > Perciformes > Triglidae > Eutrigla > Eutrigla gurnardus. The sequence continues at coordinate 7,486,044 of NC_139930.1, read as the reverse complement.
ACGAAACTAGGGCCCATAGTGTCATGAGCCACAATGAAAGTATTGTGACACTCATGCCAGGCATTATTGTTGTTGTTGTTGAGTTTCCGCGTGCCGATTGCTTTGGGCCGGGCCTAGTCAAAATCCAGGGCCGTTTTTTAGTCCCCGTCCGTCCCTGATCCAAGGTAATTTCTTATGGTGAAATAGTTAAGCATAAAGACTCCCATCTATCCATACATGTTGGAGAGTAAACTGCAAGCACAACCCTATTATGTATGTGCATGTGGAAATTGGGACGTTGAGCCTCCCCGTTGGAACTCTCATCCGAACCCTGTTGATTCAGAGACCGGAAGCATTGAGGCTCTGCAGGAGAAGCAAGCTACGTATTGACCACACACACATTTAATGATGTAATGAAGGTCATTAATAAATAAAATAATGCAAAAACGTAATGAATGATTGATACAGAGCAGGAGGGGCGGAGCACTAGTGCCCTCTATGCTGCCACAGGTGATTCAATTTCGTGTCTTCTCTTAAATATCTTCAATATAATCATAATCAGTGCTTTACAAAGACCCAATTATTATTCATATAATTTAGCCTTTTTTTCGTGTTAATCTCCTCTGACCACTAAAACATTACTCACAGGTATTACTGGTTTCTCAGCGAGTCTCTTTCCATATTTTATTCATATTTGTTTTTATACATTGCAGCTCATGATCTTCATATACTTAAAAAAAAAATAAACTAATGAAAACACAACAGAAATCAATTAATTGGTCAGACTAAACAGCCTTAAAGGCAAGAAAGAGGCTAATATGGTGATCAATTTCATCTCCTGTCATATAAGTACACAGCTGTGCTTCTTTTACAGGGATCCATAAACAATGGCATGTGGCGATTTTATTACTTTAAGTGTTTCACCAAGCTTCATTACTCAGCCTGACTATTATTTACTCATGATAATTTTCCACATCATTGCCTACTTTTTATCACAAGCAGACAAGCAGCATCCCAGCCAGCATTTGTATACTGCCGTCATGGGATTTAACAGTGGTCTTCATGAGACAGCAGGTGCTTAATATAGGCAATTTGCCTGATATCCTTATGGGTTAAACCTTTGGGAGGCCCTATGGCAGAGAGACACAGGATAATTGTACAGGCACAGAGGAGGGCCACTATGGATTGATGATGGGAATGAACTGTTGGGTCAGAATGAGAGGCACTTGGCTCATCAGTCCGGGTTGGGGGCTGCTCACAGGTTACGTCGAAAATACAGTGGAAAACGCTTTCATTCTTTTATCCAAGAGGCTTGGGAGGTTGCGCTCTTGTTGTGCCTATCGTTACTAAGCAACACAAAGCTGACTGCAATGACTATATTGATGACGTTGGGATAATTTAGCAGAAAGCCTCATTGATTAAATAAAACAAAGTCAATACAAAGATAAATGGCAGGATGTTGTTACATCGTTGGACGGAATGGTTGAAGCAAATAGTCGTTGGTCATAAAGCTCCGCGTGGCTCTGCGCTAAAACAGTGAAGTATTTGCCCGCTGTGATGTCAACATGTATCCTCTGCGTTTTTGCCACTTGCAGAAATGGTTTTTTTTTTTGGTTATTTTTCAGTGATACTACACCGAAATATGTTTTTTAATAAAAAACAAACAACCATTGCAGTTCATTGTAATTTTACCATGCATATTTTTAACTAAGAAGATAAGCCTCGTATTTGCTCTATACTCTTTTGTTGCGTTCTATTACCGTACATTTCTGAGCTCCTAAACCTTGCGAGAGCTCCTTCTTTACAGTTTTTTTGGTTAGAGGGATAGTTCGGAATTTTGGACATAAGATCTATTTTCCAACGCAGCCAGTGTGTTCGAGACGTCTGGAGACGTTTTCAAGAAATTTCATTCAGTTCTTCTAGTTGCCGAGTTCGCTTGTGCTATGGCTAGCGCAAGTCAATCGTTCTAGTTAGCATGGCATTAAAAACACTCATACCGACTCCACATTGCACCCGAGGCAAATCAATTGTAACGGCAGACTATCGATGTACATACTGTGTTGATAGAATGTTTGAAATAAAACCAACCTTGCATTTTTAAGGATTTATGTCTCAGCAGCAGCGTGTCATACTTCCTAGTAGGCTATGGCAGCGGCGGACTGATATCACCTAGCACTTATAAGTTACCGGTTCTATAATAGTTCAGTCAGGACCACTTTGTCAAAAATAATCTTTATTTCTTGCACAGTTTTATTTGGCGGTATGGTACTGTTCTGGGACTCCCTGCTCTTCCACGCGCTTGCGTGGAAAGCCTGAGCCCTTCATGAGCCATCATGAACGGCATAAGCAGGGAGCGCAGCAGCAAAGAAAACCCAGAGCAGAGCAGCCAACATGAATACAATGACAGGAGGAGCTGGGGTGGAGGTGGGTTGCGAAGTGCCATCAGAGGAAGCAGGACGGAGGGTCGGGCAGGAGCAGTTTAAATACCCCGCTCTGAATGCAATTTACCAATAGGGAGCGGACACGCAGAGTCAGCTGAGCCATCAGCTGATCTGTAGTGACAGCTAAGCTGTTAGAGCTTGACGTCGTGGCCTGCCGGAACTAACGCTACGCTTGATTTTGTTTACCTGCTGTCATTGCTACAGACGCAGAGTAGCCTGCAGTGCTAGTTTCTTCAATCTCACAGAAATGGCCACTTTTGGAGGATATACTGAAACTTTAGAAGACTCTGATGAGGAGTTTTTTTCCTTCCAAACCCAACCGTACCTGTACGAGCCTGAATATACAGAGGAAGAATTGCGCGAGAGGGATGCTCAAAGGGCAGAACGTGAAGAGCGTCTGTGGAGACCGAGATAGCCCCCGCTGGAGCTGAGAACCGGGACCGAACAAACGGAGACTGGTGGTGCCAGGAGGGAATCCCCCGCAACGCTTCCGAGGGTTTACGGTTCTCCGGACGGAGCAGAGGTTCGTGTTCGCGGTGCGTAATTGTGGGTTGGCTGGGCCGTGGGCTGCCCGGTGTTTGCGTGAGGTCCAAGCGCTTTTCACCCAGGTCTGAGGGCATGAGGCCCGACAATTCGGCCAGGTTCGATTGCCTATTTACGGGCAGTATTTCGGGCAGCGCGTCTTAGAGTTTTGAGTCCGACGGAGAGTCCGCATGTGTGGATTTGCGTGGCCGTGTGCTGCCCGGTGTTTGTGTGAGGTCCAAGCGCTTTTCAGACAGCCTTGGGGGCATAAGGGCCGACAATTCGGCGGTGTTCAGGTGTGTATTTACTGGAGGGATTCCCCGCAACGCCTCCGAGGGTTTACGGTTCTCCGGACGGAGCAGAGGTTCGGGTTCGCGATGCGTAATTGTGGGTTCGCGGGGCCGTGTGCTGCCCGGTGTTTGAGTGAGCTCCGAGGGCTTTTCAGACAGCCTTGGGGGCTTAAGGGCCGACAAATCGGCGGTGTTCAGGTGTGTATTTACCGGCTGGATTCCAAGCAGCTTAGAGTTTTGAGTCCGACGGAGCAAAGTAAAATTCCGCTGCTACCCTCAAAAAATGGATGATTCATGCGATGCGAGGTGAGTTTTGTTTCAAATATTATTCTATCAACACAGATATGTACATCGACAGTCTATTGTTTTAATTGATTTGCCTCGGGTGCACTGTGGAGTGGGCAAGACTCTTTTTAATGCCTGGCTAACTAGAACCATTGACTTGCGCCAGCCATAGCACAAGTGAACTCGGCAACTAGAAGATCTGAATGAAATGTCTTGAAAACGTCTCCAGACGTCTCGAACACACCGGCTGAGTTGGAAAATAGGTCTTATGTCCAAAATTCCGAACTATCCCTTTAATTTGTGTGGCTCATTTTTGAGTGAAAATCAGATTAGAAAAAAACAAACTATGGGTTCGGTCCTTTGTCGACATAACTTCTTTCTCTGGCAGAAAATGTTCTAACCACTGTTGATAGAATAGCATCACCCCTTTCCTTTCCATTTGGGTGACTATCTGTTGCTTTTCAGCATGACCACCGACCGGAAGATGCTTGCTTCATGCGTTGTATGGATTAGCTGTCATCCCTCAATCTGACAACAGTAACGTTGCAGCAAAGAGGACGATGTGTTGGAGACAACACGTACGGTGAGCACAACACTCACCAGCTATGTTCAGTGTTCACCCGGCCGATCTGCTCTGCCAAATCTTTGTCTTTAATGTGATACATTTCTGTCTGACATACAGTATATGGCAGACAGACACGGCCAAAAACGAGTCAGGCCAGAGAAAATAGCAACGGCCTGCCTGTCAGTGCTTACTTCCTGATTGCATGCACTTTGGCATTCTGGGGGAGCAGCTTTGAACGGAAGGGGGTGGGACTTGCTTGGTTCAGTAATGCGTTCTCTTTGGTTTTTCCAACTGACCTACTCAGCCTTAAACACATATAACCTTTCTGAACAGTATTCCCCAAACCCTATCACAGTCAAGCTGACTACCTTTTCCCACAACTGGCACACAAGCAACAAACAAAGCGCTGGTCTGTGTTGGGAGTGGATGACTGGAAGAGAGAGCGCTTGCAGCCAGCTGGTGGTTCAAATAGGGCTCCTCTCCTCCCGCTGACCAATCCTGTGGCAGCAATCAAGCTGAGCAAGCCAATCAGCACGTCCCACCTGTTCACAATCATCTCACACACACACACACACACACACACACACTGACACACACACTGAGAGGCCAGTGACACCCACACAAAACTGAGGAGAGAAAGATCTGCAGCAAATTCAAACACAATGTAATAATGACTCAGGATTGTAAACACTATGCAGCGCTTTTTCTGTTGGCGGCTACATATGGTTCGTCCTTATTGGAAACATTAGAACAAAAAGCCACTTTGTGGGAAAAAAAAGAGACACACAAGCCCTTAGGGGTTATTTCTGATTGAGACAGGAAAAAAAAAATCCCCTGGACCCCGGTTCTTATCTTGACATAGCGAAGACTCACCTCTTCCCATCTGGCAAGCAGCAGAATGGGTAGTTTGATCATTCTCTTTAAAATTCACCCCTTGACCCCTCCAACATCGGTGTGCCTGGCCGAGCCTTGTTCCTTGAGGACAGTTAAAGAGACGCTGAGTCAGGCGGGCGTTGGGGGTGACAAATGTTTCTCCATTGATGTTGTGTAGATGATTTACAAGCCCAGTTAACCGGAGAGGTCTGCCAGACAGGGACTGGAGTGTGTGTGTGTGTGTGTGTGTGTGTGTGTGTGTGTGTGTGTGCAGTGGAAAGATGCAGTGGGGAGTCAACACGTATAAATCAGTCTGTCCATTTTTTGGTTTCAAATTGAGCTCTCTTTTTTTTTAAAGTGACACTGTGAGCAATATTGCAATTTAAAAGCACTTAATGCCAATGTTAAGATAGTTAATAAAAAAGAAACAAACACAAGCTCTCCTTTGTTATACATATAATCTATGGATCCTTTAGAAGATGCTGATCCGACTGGTCAGGTGGATAGAAAAAGTATTAGAAATATGTCACCTGAAGCTAACTAAAAAATATATATATTCTGGGAAATTGGCCAAATTCTCTGTGAAGATAGAATACAATGTCAGTTTCCATGACTCATACGCATTTTTATTTGTCAAAATACACTCCTTAGAGAAAGTAAACATTGATTAACATTATCTCGACTAACAACTCACCTGAGTCAGGTGACTAACGACTGTTTGACCCATACAGCTCTCCTCCTATCTGCCCCATGTGGACTTTCTCTGTGACCGTCTATTAATGATGCAGGTGGGTTTACAATGGAGTTAGTTGAAAGCGTGATGCGTTGGTATTAAGGCGGGTCCACACCACACCGACTGCCCGACTCGCGTCGGTAAATGAAGTCGGGCTACTTAATATGGCCGACTCGAATGGCGGATTACACATTTGAATCGGCTGAAATGTACGGAAGCGTATTGCATTCACTTGAGTAATTTTTTTTTGGTTTGTTTTTTGGAGTAATTATTTCTGTTTTTCTGAGTAATTTATTTCTTTGGTCTGTTTTTCGGAGTAATTTATTTCTTTGGTCTGTTTTTCTGAGTAATTAATTTTTTGGTCTGTTTTTCTGAGTAATTAATTTTTTGGTCTGTTTTTCGGAGTAATTTTTTTGGTCTGTTTTTCGGAGTAAATTTTTTTTGTCTGTTTTTCTGTTTTTCAGAGTAATTTATTTCTGATTTTCTGAATAATTTTTTTTCTGAGTTTAGACAGCATTTGAAACAATAGACGCATTCATTCCTTTGTGAAAGCTCGATAATGGAGGCCAACATGACCGACTTGTTTAGTTTGATCAAGTTCTACTTTGATCTGGGATTAAGACACTGGGAGATAGTCCTGTCTTTGAGTCATATAGATGGTATTACCATAAGTGTATCCACTTTACGCAGGCACCTGAGGACTTTGCGTCGCATGTGTATGCAGGAGTCACTACAGGTCCATGGGAGTCACTTGCAGGTTGGAGGTTCTCGCGGGAGTTCGAAGTATCGCGATAATTCAGAAAAAAAATTACTCCGAAAAACAGAAAAAAAATTACCACGAAAAACAGAAAAAGAATTACTCAGAAAATCAGGAAAAATAATTAGTCAGAAAAACAACCAAACAAAAAAAAATTACTCAGAAAAACAGACCAAAAAAAAATTACTCCGAAAAACAGACCAAAGAAATAAATTACTCAGAAAAACAGAAATAATTACTCCAAAAAACAAACCAAAAAAAAATTACTCAAGTGAATGCAATACGCTTCCGTAGAAATGAATGCCGACGTGGGCCGATTCGAGCGACCACACCAAGGAGACTCATGTCACGGACGCCGACTCTCTCAAAGACGCCGATTTTCGGTCCGGTGTGGACCCGCCTTTAGACATCGAGGGTCGTCTGCATACTGTAGTGCACCTAGATACAGTATCCGAGGCTTAGTTTTCTCATCAAGCAAGCAAAAAATGTAGTGTGAAGAGTTAGTTAGAGTTCAAAGTGGTTAGAGTTAGTTTTAGCAACTGAATTTCAGTTTAGCCAACACTTCTCACTCCCAACTCTTCCAATACTGACGCTTGGAGAGTCTGGCATCACTTCAAACTCTACTGTCTGTTTTTGCACAATTCTGTCTTTTCAAAATACATTTCCATGGTAACAAGAAACATTCGGTTTCCTCCCGTTACATGCATACACTGTCACAATCAAACTCCAACCGTTAGAATTGGTTTTTACTTTGTCCATTTTAGATTTGTACTATTTCACTGAACTCATGTAACTTACTGGTTGCTTACATTTTTTCTTAGAGCAATGTGACATTTTAACCGGACAAGCTGGAACCCATTGAATCGTCAAGGCCCTCTTTGATATGACAGTTAGGTTTGGTAGAATAGATACACACCTCAAGGACAACACCCATACATGTTTCATATTACATTTCTGTAAGTTCACATCAGAGATAGCTGACCAGTGAGACTCGGTTGCGTGAAAGTCCAACCTCTGTACGGGGCAGCCTCAGCCCAAGAAGATCAAATGTGACCAGGACCCAGAAACAGGGCTATAATTAGTTGTCATTTTTGCTTGGTTAGGTTTAGACAACAAAACTAATTGGTTAAAGGAAAAGATCTCCCAGGCGGTATTCTGGGCATCCCTCTTCCCAGCAGTGTTTTCCAGCTCTTCTTGGGCACCAAGGCCTTCCCAGTCCAGACATGGTTATGGCCCTATAATCCATATAACATGTGTTCATACATCATTCTTTTAATGTTTGTGAAACAACATAGACCTCTTTTTAGACAAAATGTTTAATTTTCATTGAAATATTTACAAATGTTATTCTCTCCTTCATATTCATTTAATAAATATTAATTTTTAGGTTTTTTGTTTGTCTCTTTCGTTCACTTCTTACCCTGGGCTGTTTATGTTTTAAAACAAACAAAATATGACAAAATATGAGGATACTGATGAAAATATTGTACTTTAAAACACATTTCCCGCAATTTTACAGCAGTTAAACATTTGGATTAAACAGCCACCAGCACTGTCTTGATGAGTTACATTAAGGCTGGTATGAAAACCAAGTATGCCTCAAGAATGTTTTATTGGCAGGATGTTTCATAGCGACAGAGAAACAGAGCGTTTACGTAACCATACTCACTCTCACTCCTGCATGCTCCTGTACATGTAAGAGGAGAGATAGAGACACTGACTGAGATTGATCAGCATGCATGGGAATTAATTACAATATAATGGATTAGTGTATATTTCTCAATTTCACCATGCTGGCTGCTTTGCCTCATCTGTCTGTGCAATAGATGTAGAAAAACCCTGTTTCACGCCACAATGTCATCAGTTATGCATTTGTTTTGTCATGGCGAAACAAAATAAAGGATTTATTGTGACAAAATGTATGTTAGTTGCAGGATTTTTTCCCTTTGGGTTTTACATTTTATTTATTTGCAGCACAACTGATGGGTGGGCCGGTCAAGCTTGATTGGCAGGCTGGAGTTGGCTGGTGGACCGCCAATTGATTAGGATGGCTTTCAACTAAACCAAATCATTTATCTGGTACTTCCTGTACTAAACACCTACTAGAACTATGAGTCTTGCTGAATAAGAAATTATAGCCTTCTTAATGAAGTGATTTAACACCAATATGAAAAAAGAATTCAGATTCAGACTCAATTTTATTGGTCCCAAGAAGGGCAATTCATTTTACCACCTCCTCAGTCACAAACAACATCAACATTATGTCAAAAACGCACTTCAGTCAGGACCACTTTGTCAAAAATAATCTTTATTTATTTGCACAAGTTTCATTTGGCGGTATGGTACTGTTCTGGGACTCCCTGCTCTTCCACGCGCTTGCGTGGAAAGCCTTAGGCAGGAAGAGCACCTTCCTGCCCTTCATGAGCCATCATGAACGGCATAAGCAGGGAGCGTAGCAGCAAAGAAAAACCCCCAGACAGAGCAGAGCAACCAACAAGAACAATGGTAAGGTACATAACAGATGACGGGAGGAGCTGGGATGGAGGTGGGTTGAAAACGCCGGCAGAGGAAGCAATGAGGGAGGTCAGGCTAGAGCAGTTTAAATAGCGTGTCTGAATGCAATTTCCCAATAGGAAGCGAGCACGGGGAGTCAGCTGAGCCGCCAGCTCATCTCCTCGGTTTGACAGCTACGCTGTTGCTGCTGATTTAGAGCTTGACGTCGTGGCCTGCCAGAACTAACGCTACGCTTGATAAGTCAACAAACAAATTGAGGTCAGTGACATAGGCTACGTTCACACCGCAGGTCTTAATGCACAATTCCGATTTATGGCTCAAATCCGATTTTTTGTTTGGCTGTTCACATTACCTCTTTAAATGCGGCCTGTCTACGGATTGCTGTGTGAACAGCTCACGCTCCTGAAGTGACCCGCATGCACAGTTGATCATTGATGACATCACGCCACAGCGGTGTTTACGGAAGCGAACATAGCAACGGCAACCGGTAACGTGGGACTGTATGGCTTCATGCTAAAAACAGTGTGTGGCGGCAGCCGGCAAATTTGCTTCGCTGCTGTCCTCCATGTTTGTTTTGGCTCCCGCCCGCTTTTCAATCAACTTTATTTGTCATTCATTTACAAAACAGTGCAGCGCGGGTCAGAATGACGTCAAAGTCGCATTAAATGCGACCTGGCTGTTCAGACTGCGGTCGCATTCAAAAAAATCCGATACGTATCCGATTCAGTACCACATTTAAATGTGGCCTGAATCTGATTAGAAAATGTCAGATTCAATGCGACTTGTGCTGTTCACATTGTCAAAAGCAAATCAGATATGGGTCACATATGAGCGAAAAAATCAGATTCAGGTCACTTGTAACTGCGGTGTGAACGTAGCCATATTGTCACAGCCAGGCCAGGTTCCCCAGAAGCCACACCCACTCACTCCTCCTCAGCCACACCCTGCAATCAGTCTCCCACAGCTCATATCTCCCGTTCACTCTCCCCTGATTACTGAATCCCCTACACCTGTGTTTCACTGGACTCCAGCCCTACTTCACCTCACTTCCCCAGCATTCCGCGTCTGGTCTCGTCAGCAAATGACACTAAGAACTCGTGCTCTGCACTCTCTGGATTTCCCCTGCCCATGTTCTACGGATTCCTCAGTTAAGACGTTTTATGACTACCTCAGTTGCATTATCTCAACGTTGGACTTGTGTGCTGTTTAAGTTTTCTCAATAAAGCCTAAGAACTGTTTTCAACCACTTTGATGTGTCGTGACAGAAGACCAGACCAACAATGTCGCAACAGAGAAACCACTTCCAGGAGATGGTGGATGAGCTGCGCCATGCTCTCAGAGCTGCTATACCAATGCAATCCATGCCTGCAAGCCCACTGGTTAACCCCACACCGTAAGGGATTTCTGTTGCAATGTTCCTTGGCTCTAGAGATGCAAGCTCACCGATTCCCCACCGAGAGCTCACGCATTGCATATATAATATCACTACTCACTGGACGTGCCTTGCAATGGGCCGAAAGCCTCTGGACACTCGACGGCCCTGCGACACAGACAGTGGACAACTTTGTCACCCATTTTAAGGAGGTGTTTGGCCTTCCGGAGGGAGATAACTCTGCCCAGGCCAAGCTGCATGCACTGAGACAGGGCAACAAGCCTCTTGCTGAGTATACTCTTCAGTTCCGCGTGCTAGCCTCAGCCAGAGGATGGAACGAAGCCGCCCTTCTCACCTCCTTCCGCCAGGGGCTAGAACCCACACTTCGGCTCCAGCTGTCCACCTATGACGACACGATGGGTCTGGAGAGATTCATCCAAATGGCTATTCGAGTAGCAAATCGAAGGGAGGACTGCCTCCAGGAGCTGCGCTCCCCCGCATCGCACACACCAGTAGCACGCCGAGAAGGAGCCTGGGCGGAGAGCACCGGTGAACCAATGCAGGTGGATGTGATGCGGCTTACACCAGCGGAACAAAGTCGAAGAATGACACAGGGCTTGTGTCTCTATTGTGGCAGCTCCAGGCACCTCGTCGCCCAATGTCCGACCCGTCCACCTCGTCCTCTGGTGAGTGTAACCAGTGCCCCTGGTATTCATTTAACACCCCTGGTCATGCCTGTGGTTTTTCTCAATGTCGAGGCCTCCAACCCAGTCTTTGCCCTCCTTGATTCTGGATCAGCAGGGAACTTCATCTCGGCCCCTCTCTGCCACCGTCTCCAGCTCCCGAGGACCCGCTGCGCCAACGCCTTCCATGTCCACTCCATAGTGGGTAAGCCTATAGGCCGCAAGCGGGTTCAGTATCAAACAAAGAGTCTTGACATGCAAGTAGGAAGTCTTCATGTGGAACAGATTTCCTTCTTTGTGCTTGACCATTCTACTGCTGATGTAATCCTAGGCAGACCATGGTTAATTCAACATCAACCGGCTATTGATTGGTCGAGGGGTGAGATATTGCAATGGGGGGAGAATTGTCACAATCGCTGTTTCCCACAGCTTCCTCTATGCCGTACCCTCAACCCCAACCTAGACCTCAACGCCACTACTATTGAAAGTCCAGTCCAGTGCTCCGTCGCAATCCCTCCTGCCTACTCAGCCTATGAGGATGTCTTCTGCCCTCAACGCGCATCTCAACTCCCTCCACATAGACCTTGGGATTGCGCAATCGATCTTAGTCCGGGTCAGTCACTCCCTCGGGGGAGGGTTTATCCACTCTCCCTGCCTGAACAAGAAGCCATGAAGGACTACATTGCAGAGGCCCTCAAACTAGGCTATATACGGCCCTCAAAGTCCCCTGTAGCATCCCCATTCTTTTTTGTGTCCAAGAAAGACGGTGGTCTGAGGCCATGTATTGACTACCGTGCCCTAAATAATGTCACAGTAAAGTTCCGGTACCCCCTGCCACTCGTCCCTGCAGCTCTGGAGCAACTACGTGGGGCCACCGTCTTCTCCAAGCTCGACCTCAGAAGTGCCTATATCCTGGTTCGCATACGCCATGGCGACGAGTGGAAGACAGCATTCATAACACCAACAGGCACTATGAATATCTGGTGATGCCATATGGCTTAGCAAATGCCCCCTCAGTATTCCAAGGATTCATGAATGAAGTATTCCGTGAGTACTTACATAAATCTGTCATTGTTTACATTGATGAAATTTTAATTTATTCGACTAACCTCTCAGATCATGTCCAGCATGTCACCCAGGTCCTGGCTAAGTTACGAGAATTCCAGCTCTTCGTAAAGGCTGAGAAGTGCACCTTCCACCAGACATCAGTTCAGTTCCTGGGCTACAACATCAGCGCCCAGGGGGTCAGTATGGAAGATGGGAAGGTAGATGCTGTCTTGTCGTGGGCTGTTCCTCACTCCCTCAAGGAGTTACAACGCTTTCTGGGTTTCGCAAACTTTTACAGACGCTTCATTAACAACTACAGCCAGATGTCTGCTCCACTCACCTCTCTTCTCCGAGGGAGAGCCAAGACCCTGAAGTGGAATCCAGAGGCGTCCCAAGCCTTCCAGAGCCTTAAGGACGCCTTTACCTCAGCACCAGTACTCCACCCATCCAAATCCTGACCACGTGTTTGTGGTGGAGGTGGATGCATCCACCACAGGAGTTGGTGCAGTCTTGTCGCAGTACCATGGACAGCCACCACGTCTCCATCCATGCGCCTACTTTTCTAGGAAGCTGAGCCCGGCCGAGTGCAATTATGACATCGGCAACCGGGAGTTGTTGGCCATCAAGCTTGCCCTGGAGGAGTGGCGTCACTGGCTAGAGGGAGCCAAGCACCCCTTTGTGGTACTCACCGATCACAAGAACCTCCAGTACCTCCGTGACGCTAAGCGTCTCAGCCTACGTCAAGCAAGGTGGGCACTCTTTTTCACTCGCTTTGATTTTAAGATCAGTTATAGACCAGGATCTCAGAACTGTCGAGCTGACGCCCTCTCTCGTGTCCACCTCCCCAGCGGCACAACCGAGCCTCAGGAGAGGATCCTACCGGCAAGGGTGATCATGAGCCCCATCCAGTGGAATCTGGAGGAACAACTGGCCCATGCCACCACAACCGATCCAGCACCATCGAATACTCCCGCAAGTCGCACCTATGTTCCACGAAGCCTGCAAACCCAGCTCCTCACCACAGCACACACCTCTCTGGGAACCGGGCATCCAGGAACACAAGCAACTCTATCTCTTCTCCAGGATCGTTTCTGGTGACCAGGCATGGCTGGAGAGGTCCGAAGGTACGTGGCCGGTTGCCCTGATTGTGCTATGGCTAAGACCCCTCGCCACCTCCCGGCGGGAAAATTGATGCCCCTACCTGTGCCCAGAAGACCGTGGTCACACCTGGGAGTTGACTACATCACTGACCTTCCTCCTTCCGAGGGTAACACGTGCATTCTCGTCATTGTGGACCGATTCTCCAAGGCCTGCAAATTAATACCTCTGAGGGGTCTCCCAACCGCTTCCCAGACTGCTGATGCCCTCTTCACACACATCTTCTGTAACTTTGGAATTCCTGAGGACATTGTGTCGGATAGAGGACCACAGTTCATCTCACGTTTCTGGCGGGCCTTTCTGCGTCTGATGGGGGTAACAGTTAGCTTAACATCTGGCTATCACCCTGAAACCAATGGACAGGCGGAACGTAAGATTCAGGAGGTCAGTCGTTTCCTACGGACTTACTGCCATCGCCATCAGAGTTCCTGGAGAAAGTTCCTTCCCTGGGCTGAGTATGCACAGAATTCCCTACGACAGCCAATTTCAACATATGCATACTTGGCTATCAACCTCCCTTATTCCCTTAGTCAGGCGAACCCTCTGATGTTCCGGCAGTGGACTCCTGGTTCCGGATGAGTGAACGGGTTTGGGGAGAGACCCGCCACCATCTTCAAAGGCAGTCCGTCGTCACCGACATCATGCGGATGCCCGACGTTCCTCAGCGTCAGAGTACACTGTTGGACAGAAGGTCTGGCTATCCACACGGAACATCCGCATGCGCCTTCCCTCCAGGAAATTAAGCCCACGTTACATAGGCCCCTTCACTATAACACACCAAATCAACCCTGTGACTTACCGCCTCCAACTCCCTCCTAATTATAAGATTCATCCTTCATTCCATGTGTCATTGCTAAAACCATATCACTCACCCATCGCCAGGGGCGTCAGCTCACCCAATCCAATACAGGGGCACCATAGGGCACCAAAGAACAATGCTCGCGCGCAAAAAATTTTGGGCAATTATTTATTTAAAAAAAGCATGGGCACAGATAATTAATGCAAGCACGCGAGCAAATATTTTATAGCACTTATTTATTATCATAAAGCGTATCTTCATTAAATATCTGTCAGCAAACATGAACTTGAAAACTGAAAACTTGAAATGTGCAACTGTAAAAGGAAAAACAAAAAAACACCTCTACATACATACATGTCTGTGTTTATCATTTCTATTTCAGACCATCCTATGATGGTGTGATGGTGATGATCCTATGAGGTGTGTATATCATGGCCAGAAAGATAGGGGAGCTGTTCATTTTTTTAACAGTAAACGGTAGCGCCTCTGCTTCATTTTTGCGAAGCTGTCGATCAATTGTGACTGGCTTAATTTGGAGAGTTCTCCTCGCTCAACTGACATGATGGCAAGATGATGAAGCCTATCTTGCCCCATTGTGCTCCTCAACCAAGTGTGAAGGCGTCTCAGTACGCTGCATGTCCTTTCACAACTGCAGCTGGACACAGGAATGGTCAGACATATTTTAATGACCTGTGTCAGTGTAGGGAACATGACATTATCGAGTAAACCGAAAAGACATTGCATGTCAGTAATTGGCAGGCTCTCCTGCTTTCTGTCCAGGTAATGTTTCGCTACCCACACCTCCTCTTGTTTAAGATCAACATTGTAGTGATCTGCGAGACCTCTGAGGTCCTCCTCTTTGAGAAAGGTGCTCGAGCCTGGGTTACAGGCCTGAACACCCTTCAGAACAACGCTGTTCAGAGATGAAAAGCGTTGCTCCAGCTCCGCAATCATCCTGTCTAGGCAAGGTAGGTAGACATTTGTTCTCAATTTTTCAGCATTGCCTAGGTCACTCGCTGCCCCACAACTAGACTCGACTATGTACTCCTCCAGGCGTCTTTGCTTTTGCCTTTGTCTTTGAACACATGACTCAGGGATTTTGTGCGTTTCGCACAAGGCCTTTGCACGGTCATATACCTCCGTCGCTTTGGGGTCAGTGCGCATTTCTTTTAGAGTGGCACACACAGCGCATTTAAACTCCTCTGCTTTTGCCAGGTCCACAGTTTCACTTTGCAGGTATTTGTGAAGACTTTCTGTCACAGACAAAAAAGTCTTGAAGACCATCAACAGATAAATTGTGGTGAACCTGGCAAGGTTGGCATGCAAACCCACAGCCGTGGGGTTGCTGATGTTGGACAGGCACGTGAGAACTGCGGGGAAATTCTCTATCATAGCGTTGATTGACCTCAGCTGGCACGACCATCGGGTCTTGGACAGCTGTACCAGCTCAGAAGGCTGTAAGCCAAGCTGTTTCTGGGTCTCCTTAAACTTGTCGTGGTTAACAAGGGAGCCTGAAAAGAATGTATACACATTCTGCAGGAGGTCAAATAAATTCCTGGCCTCTGGTATGGCTTGACATGTGCAACACAGCACTAAATTCAATTGATGTGCATAGCAATGCACATAAATGGCCATGGGATGGTTCTCTGATGATCTATGCCATTCAATCTTAGCTGATCTTCAATTGCAGTGGTAATGGACTCTGCGTCAAACCCTTTCAAATCTGTCATGGCTAGCAAATGCTCTTTCACACTCCCCCCAGCAACATAACGAACACACACAGCTAGCTGCTCAGTGGTGCCATCTCTCGCTTCATCTGCCATTACTGAAAACATTCCAGCCTCCTTTATTTCTTGACTGATAGCTTTTACTATCTCTTGGGCACAGCATTGAATGACCTCATTTTGGGATGAAGGTGATAAGTATGTACTGTGAGATGGTGGTGAATATGCCTGAAGAAAAGGATCAAACTCTTTCAAGAGGTTCATACACTCCAGAAAGTTTCCCTGGTTGTCGCTGGACATGCCCTCATCATGGCCACGGAATGGGATATTTTGTTTACCCAAAAACTTGGTAACAGCCACAACCCGGCTGAGGTACTCGCGTCTCTCTTTGATTTCACGCTCACTTGCAGAATCCAACTGCTCGACAACACTGCCATGAGCCGCACTGGCTTTATAACTACACCAAGACTCCATGCTTGCCTTATGGGCTAGTGATTTATCATGCTCTCTATAGACATCCAGAGCTTTTTTCCAATTTTGAAAGCCAGTGTTTACAAAGGTGTCATTCTTCAAATGTTTCCCAAATATTCTACAGGGAAAACAAAAGGCTGCATCTTTAGACTTGGAATATTCCAGCCATGTAAAGCTTTCTAACCAGTTGGCGTTAAAGGATCGATTCTTGGCACCAAAGTTGTGCTGGGGATATTTTGACAACTTAACTTGGTTTGGGCCAGACTCCTTTCCCCCAAGATCACTTGTATGTCCCTCAACATTGTGGACACTGCTTTTTTCTCTTGCCCCCAGTCTAATGTTCTCTGCCACTGTGGCAACTGTTTCCTCAGTCTCATATCTAGGGTGTGATCTCTCTGGCCTGTCTGTCTCCTGTTGTCCTTCCTTCTCTCTCTGCATTTCCCCTGCCTCAACCAGCTCATTCTCTTCTGCCCTCTGATTCTCATGTCTGGTGCAACATACAAAAAATCATATGATCAATGGTTACCTCAGATAACCATTAAAAGTTCAAATAAAATTAATCAAATCTAAGCTGAGTCTCACCTGTCAGTGTCATCTCTCAATGCCAACTCTACCTGCATCCCTTCAATCTGCTCCTCTCCTCCTCTGCACTCTGCTGCACTGAGTCTTGAAGCAACAAGAACATATTACAGTCTCCTGTCTGCATTTTCACTATCTAGATTTTTATATATGCATATGTAAAGTTACTTGTGTATAACCTGTTTGCAGTTATTCCTAATTAATATGAAAGTAATAGTCATATCACCTCTGCTCGTGCTCATCAACATCCCTCTCTCCTTCACCTTTTCCTTCAACTCCTCCGTCACCTCCTCCGGCACTCTGCTGCTCCTCTTTGTCTGGACAGATATGTAACTGTTAGGCTTGGGCTAGTGACCAGTGGTCAACTCAACTGGGTTGTTACCTAAAAGTGGTTTGCATTGCCTTGTTACCTAGCGTACCTCTCTCATTTCTCCTTGCTGCTTTATCCCTGCTCCGAGCGAATAACTTTCTGATGTCCATCTACAAGAACAATGTTGTTTGAGTTGAATTGAGATCAAATCATAACTAATACAGTAGGCTGTTATATCTAGTTCCGGTCACTGAGATAACAAATAATTCAATGCCAGCAAAAGATCATAAAATAACATAGCCTACTAGTACAACATACTTCTTCCATAACTCTCTACATACCTGACACACCAAAAAAACGAATAGTAAAAACAGGACATTCGTCTATATGCATGCTATGAATGATACCTATCAATTGGTTTTTTTTTCTACATTATGTTTCTACTGTCTTGAAAGTAACCACCTGTATGTCATCATGCCCCCTTAATGTCTGTGCTTTTGTCTGTAGGCCTACTCGAGCAGAAAACACCAGAATGAGAATAATTTCAGAATCATTCATTTTCAACTTTGAGACCAACGTGTGCTTGAGCTGCTTAAGCCAGCCTGCTTATTTAAGCATGCACTGGGCTATTTTTAAAAGCAACAGCGTACAAAACAGCTTCCACCTCCGAGTGTTGTATTCTGTTATAAATTGCGCTAGTATAACATCGGCAGGGCCGGAGTGGGACTCATTTTCAGCCCTGGAGTTTCATACCTCAGACCGGCCCACTTTAGATCACGACCTATTAGGCGATATTAAAATAATGTAATTATAACTTTACATGTTAAGCATACAATAGCGCACTGTTCTCTAAAGCCTTGTAATTCCGTGTATTTTCACACAGCCTTGTGGCCACAAGTGCCCATAGTTCGGCCGTGTTCAGCTGTCTGTTTCCCGGCTGGTTTGCGTGCGGCGCGTCTTGGCGTTTCGCGTTCGACGGAGAGTCCGCCTGTGTGGACTCTTGTGGACCTGGGCGGGCCGGTGTTTGACCGATGTCCGCGGGCTTTTCACCATGGTCTGGGGGCATCAGGGCCGAGAATTCGGCTGGGTTCTTGTGTCTATTTACCTGCGGGAATCCCCGCGACGCATACACGTGATACCCACTCCACTCAGTGCCATGACTGAACACCGGCACAAAAATAAATAAAAATAATAATTGAACACCGGCCCTCGCGGCCCAAAAGTCAGACCGGCCCACCGGGAATTGTCCCGGTCCTCCCGATTAGCCACTCCGGGCCTGAACATCGGTGCCATTGGTTCCAGGCAACTTGAGAAGATGTCTTATACAGTATGCCGATAGCTAGCTAACTAAGCTGACAAGACAACTTGGATACCCCATCACGGGATCATCACCCCCTGAAAACACGAACGTAAAGAATCGAGAAACACCATAAGATGGCATGTAGTGTGAACCCGACATTTGTGATCTTTCTCCGATCAACAGGTCCAGCTTAAACAGTTATCGCTACAGTTTAATATATTAGCGAACTGTCTGGCTAGTGCTACTATAGCATAATGACAGACGTGACCACATTAGCTAATAACACCACTTCAGAGACGCCCCTTCACCTTATTTGATGAAAGGCATACACATTTGTTAGACATTCTATGCTTCCAGAGGATAAAAATGTAACGCTTACTGTTTACTTCACTTCACGCCGGCCGGAGTGAATGGTCGCTGACGCTGTGCTGGACAGGTTCAAAAAGTCGATCAAGGAGAATGATTCTCTCCTCAGTGTGTGCATTCGTCACGTACATTTCATTGCAGCGGCCGGCCAATGAGGGGGGCACCATGCATTCTATTGACGTAATTCAAATAGTAAATTTCTTCAGGGTGTCAAATTTTGTACAATCAATGTTTTGTGTCTTTACTAGGAGGACTAGTACCGTGTTTCTTAAAGATAGCCTAAGATATGAGTCATGACGAACTCCTGGCTCTGTGTTACAGGCAACTCTCCGGCTGCAACATGCTCCGAGTGGCCGCAAGTGGATTCTAATTACTCTGTCCGTATGTCGGACTTAAATTCTAACGAAAGTGGTAGTCTATAGGCCTATTTTAAGAAAAAAAAATGCAAGCATGCATTCTGTAGATTGCCAGATGAGTCAGACTTAAATAAAAAAAAATTAAAGGTATAAATAAATAAATTAATTAAAAAATCAGTGCCCCAGGCATACCCAGGCACCGCAGATCCACAACGGGGCACGTGCCCCGGTGAAAAGGGTCTGCCGACGCCGATGCCCATCGCTCCTTCCTCCACAGAACCTGGTGCTGGTTCCGAGCCCCCATTGCCGCTTCTCCTGGACGAGGGTCCCGTCAAGGACATCCTCGACTCTCGGCGGCGGAGAGGGAGATTGGAATACCTGATCGACTGGGAGGGATACGGCCCCGAGGACCGCTGTTGGGTCCGTCGAGAGGACGTCATTGACCCAGCCTTGCTGGTGGAGTTCCATCAGGCCCATCCTAGTCGACCTGCTCCTCGCCGCCGAGGTCGACCACGTCACCGGGTTCCCTCGTCCTCAGGAGCGCCCCCTGGAGGGGGGGGGTAATGTCACAGCCAGGCCAGGTTCCACAGAAGCCACACCCACTCACTCCTCCTCAGCCACACCCTGCAATCAGTCTCCCACAGCTCATATCTCCCGTTCACTCTCCCCTGATTACTGAATCCCCTACACCTGTGTTTCACTGGACTCCAGCCCTACTTCACCTCACTTCCCCAGCATTCCGCGTCTGGTCTCGTCAGCAAATGACAATAAGAACTCATGCTCTGCACTCTCTGGATTTCCCCTGCCCATGTCCTACGGATTCCTCAGTTAAGACGTTTTATGACTACCTCAGTTGCATTATCTCAACGTTGGACTTGTGTGCTGTTTAAGTTTTCTCAATGAAGCCTAAGAACTGTTTCCAACCACTTTGATGTCGTGACACATATGCTACCACATATGCTACCATATAAAAAGTTCAATGCATATAAAAATAAATATAAAATCACCATTTAAAATGGATTCTGTCTAAATTTCGCAGCCTGATAGCAGAAGGAATAAAGGATTTGGAGTTTGTCCAAAAGACCAGCGAGGGCGACAACAGCTATGACTTCCATCCTGGATCCTAAAATAAAACTTAACACTAACCAGAATATGCATTCGAAGGGAAATAATCACTGAAGGAGTTGTTCCCGGTCTATCCTTGCTAAAATCTTTTAATGGTACAAAATGTCCCACCAAATCAAGGCAACCTTTTGAGGCCTTGTTCCGCATTCAGTAGCTACCAGCGACCGAGAAGTAGTTCCAGATGAATGGACGGTTAACGCTTTCGAAAAGTTTGTTCTTGTACTTTGAGTTCCAACAGACCAGAGTGAACTTTTCACAGAGAGCAAGCTGGGGTTGATAGCCTCAAAAATGTCACCGAAAGCAAGTGGGAATATCTCTGGCACTGGAGGCTGCTGTTTAATGTGACAAGGTATTAATACAAACACTGATAACTCCCTCATGATCAATGGGCGAGTCCCAGATGTCTGCGGAGGATGCAAGGGCTCCATCACAACAGACAGCATGCTCAGATGTCCCCACATGCATAAATAATAGAGATGATTTATTAAAGGCAGTCTCCTCCAAATACCTCAGCCTCAGTTAAGTAGCGTGTTGGCCAGCAGTTTGGCGGGATGGGTCCGATATTATGTGTATACATATTTGCAGAATTGGATATGAAACGTGGGCTGCCAGTGATGTTTTCATCCACATTTTTTGGATGTATTTCATACGTTTTCTTTGCATTTCCAAAACGTTAACATAATACAATGAGATGCAAATTATTCCACCGTAGCAAATAGACTATATGAATTATGCAAAGATTCTTAAGAGGATGTGACGAGATTAAATAATTAATCAAGGACCAGTTACTCTGATATGTTATGGCATTTCGTTGCCGCTTCCCAGAGAAGATGACATTTTATTTATTTTTTTCGTCACTTCACGATTAGGTTGCAGCAGGTATTCCTAAATTAATTTCTCAGTTTGTGTTTAAGTCACTCTTAAGTATATGAGCAAGTTACTAAATGAGGTTGTACCATTAAAATAAATGTATCAGTAAATAGAGTCAAAATAATCTAGTGACATGCAGTGTCCTTTCAAAATAAAGTATTTACAGGAAGTTTATGTGGACTGTGTATGCATGCATAGGGGATCAAATGCAGAGTTGAATTTGTTTTCTATGAGCAGTAACATATTTAACAATGAATCAGACAATATCTCCTCATTGTGGTCTTGACCTGAGACTAGACAAGACAGGAAAAAATCAATTCCCAGACCGCGACCTTCAAAAAGCGTACTCACGAGACAAACACCGTTTTCAAGCGCTACAAGACTTTCACTGATGTTGCCACAACATTGTGGTGAAGCAGAAGCATGAAACAGGAAGTACAAAGAAGGTACTTTGTAATCAGTGAAGAATGCAGACGCAACTGCTCCACTGTTATTATTTATTAAAAGAAAATCCATCAGCCATTCTCTTTATCGATATTGCAAATTCTCCTCCTCATGTCAAGAACAGAGTAGACAGTAGAATTACAACTTGAAACACAAATACCCCAAGGACGCCCTGTGGCTTATGATCGTCTCATCTTAGTGAAACAAGTTTGGTAATTTCAAGAAAGTGTAAAAGTCGAGTTGACCGTGCGAAGAAGAAAGTTACAGTACTTTGGTATTTTTACTTTGAATTTTCAGTCACCTTTTCTATGTAAATTGAAAATGTGCATAAAGCAGGAGAAGAGAAATGTACCTTTGGTTGGATGTCAGAGATTGATGATAGTTTTAGTGGACACGGTCTCAGTAGAGATAAAGGGTTAGCTGTCCTACAAGAGTGTAGTTTTGTGGCCCTAAGACTTAAAAACCCCAATGGACCAGAGCTTTATTCAGGCATGTTGGCTGATCTCCCAAAACCTTCAGCATAGTTGACATAAGAGCAGACTATCTGCTGTGACATCTCCTTATTAACATCTAGCATGTTACTCCTTCCCTCCCTCCTCTGCTCCGTGTCTCTCGTCGTTCCCCTCTGCTCCCTCCGCTGCCTTGTCTAACAGGACGCAGAGGGGTGTTTCACCGATAGGAGAGGACATAAATCCACAAAGCCGCTCCAGGCAAGGTCTTCATCGCAAGCTCATTTCTCATCACTTTGCGTAAAGTCAGCAGTCTTAACTTAATAATTACACAGGACGTAGGTGAATGTGGCTAAAGGAAATGCTTTGTTCATGTGCGGCTGCTTCAAAGGCACATTATTATCCTCAAAGTCCATCTTGTTCTCTTTTACATCCCTGACACCTGTGCTGCTACTATTTAATAATAGTAAATCATACATAGGCCTGCGAATAGCAGGCACAGCATTTCCCCAGAATAGGCAGTAATATTTTTGGAAAATACAGTCTACAAAATAAAATATATATTTTTATAGAAGACCACTGCTACCTGTAGCTTTTGCCAGCTTAGCAGGAGGACTCACAGTGATGTGACCTTTCAAGTTGACGGGCATATTGTTTTCTTCCGAGTGTGATCGCGCTGTAGAGATTCAGGTATCACATCGGGCTGACATCCAGTACAAATATGGTCTGGCATCTGATAGCATTCTGATCCTAATGTGTTCTGCATGACTTTGTCAACACATTCTCATTCCCAACTCGATAAACACCAATGCTTCTTCTGGACCCCTCGGCGTTACTTTCTAACACTGGGTATCAAACTATAAGGCACCACAGTCACAGTAAACACTTACTTACTTAGGTTAACGCTGTGAATTCAAACAAACACACACACTCTTGCTTAGGCTGAGGCAACACCACTGAGTTAGGTTTCACTTTCCCTTCAGAAACAGCAGTAGTACTATAGTTTCCTAAACCTGATGTTATGAACACAAAGCCCATTTTACACAACTCACAAACACTGGCTTCCTTGTTGGAAGTCCTATTTATTTGACTCATCCACTTCCTCTCTCACCTACCCTGTGTGGGTGTTTTTATACTATGTCATCACCCTCCTTGGGCATTTTCTCTGAGCACCTAACACTGGGTTCAAACAGGATGGTGAAATGCCGTGCTATGTCATTCATGGAGCGAGCAGTAACCTGGTTGTTCACAGCAGAAGCACATTTATTCGTGCCGGTCGACAAGCGATTCTGAGCCTCTCTGTCTGCTCTCTGTGTGTCTTCTCCTCATGCTTTCTCCTTGTTTGGACGCAGTTGAAAAATATGTGGAATAAATATGTAATATTAAAAAAAAAACAGTCAAATCAGCAGTGACTCTCGGATAAAGTGGAGGATTTTGAAATGCGATAATGTAGGAGGTGAATCGGAGCAATTGAAACTCCAGGATAACAGCAGGGATATTATCATTTATCAGAATTAAAATCCTTTAATAGCACGCCATTTATATCATTTATAGTAGATTATCGAGTGTATTTCCTTGCCAAATGTGTTCGTGGCATGCAGACAAAATAAAACCAAATGCCAAAACTGAACAGTCCGATTAGATTCCATGGGAGTTAAAAGGACGTGGTCCGAAAATCACGGCTCTACACAGGCTTCAGCGTCCACGGTGTGAACCTGGAATTATAATGACCCAGATAAGTTCATGCTATCGTTACTTGAAAGCCCACGTCTCATACTGACACTAAAGCCTAAAGACTAAAGAAAATGAGGCACTGCCTTGTGCCTCATTTTCCGGCACCAAGGGGCGTGATAAAGCATCATTATTAGATCAATTGGGAGTGAGGATGGGCTGGCATACATTTACTGTATCCAAACATAGAATGCATTTTAATGCCAGGTGTAATCTTTGTTTATCCCTCAATTCAATTACATTTTATTTATAGTGTCATATCACAACAGAAATCATCTCAGGACACTTTACACATTGAGCAGGACTAGAATATGGTCATGATTATCAGAGTTAATACATTTTCAAAGTCCCAACATCACCCAACGAATTAACTGCCTTAATAGGCTTTAAGGCAGAAATCTCATGCAGCCCAGGCCCTTGGGTTCCAACTGCATTTGGTGTAGTAGTATAGTAGGAGTAGCATTTACAGTAGTGGTAGTATTAAAAGAAGCAATAGTATCAACATTTGTAGTCTATGGAGGCAGGCACAGCCACGAAGAGATGGATCCATCCCAACCATGTCGCCGTAGACTAAAAAGCAGGAGTAGTTGAGCAGTCACACAGCGGGCAGGTGGAGCTACAATATGGTCAGGCCAGTTGATCCAAAATACTTGACTTGGTAAACAATGCAGCTCTTCTATTGTAACCTCACACAAGCCTGAGGATTTTTTCTGTTTTACATTTAATTAGTTACAATGTAAATTATACAATATGTCTTACGACATAGGAGATAGTAGCAGAGATGTCTTTCTTCATGTAGTGCAGCAGTGGATGCTTTGTCTCTCCTGAGGCAAATGTCCTCAGGCCATTTCCAAAGCACTGTAAAAAGGCAGGAGATGGAGTAATATTACAATTTTATGCATTTCATGTGCATGTTTAATAGCTTCTATGTGCTGGAATGTTTTATTTTTATTTTTAGTGTTTTGTGAAAATTATGCATTTGTTGGACAGTAATCACACAATTGAGCGTGAGCTGAACGCTAACGTGAGAGAAATGGAGTGTGAAGCGAAACAGAAAAAGAGACAATCAGAGGGGAGGACGGAGAAAGAGACGAGTGAAAAATACCGGAGCTTTTTTCTTTTTGATGATTCTGCACTACTGGGCGCTTAATTACTTCATTAATTTTCCTGCCAAGAAAAATTGGGGGATATAGAACAAGTAGTCATTAGTTAATCTTCAGTTACAATGCGCAGGCACGAAGGTCAATACTATAAGTCACCCTAAATGAAATACATGTGCAGATACAATGGCTTTTGAGGGTATGTGAAGATGGATTTAACACTGCCACCAAGAGCAGCATTTGTCATTTCCATGCAGAGGAATTACTGAGCATTTTCACAACTGTCAGGTTTTCTTACCACTCTGCACTGTGTATGCCCCCAAAAACAATTAGCACACCTCTGTGTGCACATCTGCATGCATGTGTGCTTCCTCATGTGTGTTATATACCATATTGTAGTGATTAATGTCCCATGTCCCCACTTGGTGATCGGAGATGATATCCTGTAATGGCCTTTGTGTTGTGTAATTTAGCGCTTGCACCCAGAGGGTGTAAACAACACTAGCTTGGAGTGCAACTTAGTCAATGCGACAAAAGCCATTAGATGAAGCATCGGGCAATGTGAACCTTATTTTATGGCACAACACGATTTTTGTTTTGTCAATGGAAGCCCAGTTCAGTCCATGAATTCAAAGGTGTTTCATGTAATTTGTGTCCTAACCACAGGATGTATCATCACCCACGGATTATTGGACTACAGTTTTGAAGCCTTGGGTTTGACATTTTAGCAGTCGCCATCCTGGATTTTTGCAACTAGTGAAAGGAAGTCACCATATTTGGAAAGTGGAGGAGCGACGGGTGGATCTGACCAACACAAGCAGTAGAGCAGCAACCTTAGACCATCAGCAACCTTCTGTGAAGATGTAACCAAAGTTAGCTTCATGATTCAAGGTAAACAAGGTGATCTTTGACTCGAAATGGACCATAACTTCCACTTTGGAAAATTTTAGAAGCAGCAAAAAAATCAGAGCAGCATATTGCCGATGGTGTCAGAATGGCAGAATAAAAACAAATTAGGCCTAACTAAAAGCACTTTTTATTAACTTTGATTCTATGAACAGTATGTTGAGTGAGGTGTGTAGAAACGCAGCTGTTTGTAGCTTGTGTCTGTCTGTGTTTTTCTCTCTCTCTCTCTCTCTCTCTCTCTCTCTCTCTCTCTCTCTCTCTCTCTCTCTTCCCTGTTGTTACCCTCCTGTCTGTGGATTCCTACAATGGGGGAGAAAGAGATTAGGAAAGTTTTAAACCATAAAAGGAAACAGAAACTGTGCCATGCTCTGTTTCAGTACTCTGGACAGCTCCCCAGCTACACACACTAAACACAACAAACAGCGCATACCATTATTCTGAAACAATAGCAAGTATTACACATCTATCTCAAGTAATTTTGTTGTCTTTGGTATTTTTTAGAGGTAAAAAAGTTTAAACAGTGGGCGATCAATGATCCAAAAAACAAAACATGACTCAGTGATGTAAATCTTAAATCATGGACACTCTGAACTATATCACACACACACACACACACACACACACACACACACACACACATGCATGCACGTACACACACAATTCACTTTAACTTACGCTTTGTTTACATCCTTGTATAAAGTACCTTCTCATTTCACATCCACATTTACTACTTTCTTGTTAAAATTCTGTTTATTAAGGTTGCAGTAACTGTACACCTGTCTACCACACCCTGTACTTTCATATATTTACATTTTATCCCTATTTTTTAATTTATGCACCATTTTATGTCTTATAAAATATTCTTGCTTCATTTTATTACATTTGATATTTAGTGAGCAGCGTTGGAGGATAAAAGATGTTCATTGCCAGCAACTGCTTCTTTGTAGCTGGTGTTTATATTATAATAAAGAACTTGAACTGGTATTTAAAAAACACCTTGTCTTACAAAATGCCCTGAACTGAAGGAAAACAACCAGTCTCCTTTTTTTATTTGTATTTTACGACACATCATTTCACAATGGGTCGTCATACAGTATGTGGCCTCTTTAGTCCACACTGTGTATACGCAGCATCATAACATGCATTCCCTTTTGAACTTGCCTCTCTGAGGCTAAAATGAATTGCACCATCTCTCAGTATAAAGTAAAGATAAAGCTTCTGCCCAGCGGGTTTGTTTCATCCTCCAGAGGATCCATCTTTCCCAAAATGGGAAATACATCTTTTTACATTGAAATAAAGTATTGTGTCTGACTTTAATGTCACTGGGTCTACTTTTTGTTCCACTTACATTTTGCTCACAAATGGATTCTTCACCACCAGTTCCTAGGACTTGCAAGTCTTTTTTTTTTTTTGGATTAAAAACCACATAGAAATATATCTAAGAAATACCTTTTCAGGATTCTTGAATGCCATCATGGCTAATTCCACTCTTACTGTATTCCAATCAGGAGTTTCAAGGGTAATTGAGACAGCTGCTTGGATCAGCTGTTCACCAACTTTCCGCTGTACCTTGTGTTTATCGTTCTGCTTGATTTGTGCATACTCTGTGTATGCTGTGTGTAATTGTACCGTCAGCTGAATATTGTTTACTCCCAGCAGCAAATCCTATTGTTTGTTACCGTTGTCCGATGTATGTCGCTTCCTGCAGCTGCTTGTTGTTGCTGATTTGCCACTGCAGGATATCTGTAGGCTTAGTGCTCACTGGCATCTGCTCAACTCATGTAACCAGTGATTCATTTCCCTTCCTGGGAACTGAAAGATAGAAATTTGTAGCTAGTGGTAAGCACAGAGCCAGATGGCATCCAGGTTGGCTTGTTTACTAATGGGTCCATGAATTAAACTTTGTTTACTCTTTGTATCGGAGGGCTGCAACAAGACGGTCCGGATAGACGTTCCATGCAAATGTATGTTTTTCACTTTAATGCGTCACTTTTAAAACATGTTCTGCTCCTGTAGGACAAAACAAAGCAGAACTGACAAAGGATTATGGATTAAGACGTGCAAAATCAATACATAATTCTGGAAAACCATTCACCTGTTTCATGTAGCAATACCAAAGCAAAATGAAAATAATTTATTTGAGGAATATACTTTTTTCAACAACAACAACAAAAAACATGACAATTGTTTGACTCAAGTCTCTATATAAAGACCTTTGGCCACCTAAAAGTTGACATACAGTACACAATATTTAACATAATCTGCCTGATAAAAGGATAAAAAAACAACATGGCCAGACATTCAATGTCAGCTTTAAGTACTCATTTTTCAATACTCAAATTAAAAACACACTTCAGTAAATAAAAAAAAGAAGTTTGAATTCCCATCCATGTCTACGGACGCTTTTATTTGTTACTCAGTCCTGGTTCTTATCTACAGCTTGCAAGTTTAATGGCCTTGATGCTTTGCTCTTGAGTCCTCGTCTGTACCTGCACAGAAAATCAATTCCTCTTCTTTTCAGCACCTATCACAGCCTTTCATGATACCAACCCAATGATTTTCTGTTAACAAACCTGAACAACTGGACGCATTTCTTCTTTCACAAAAGTCACCTTTCCTTCCTCTTGATCTCTATTTCCTTGTCACGCAATGAACCTCTTGAATGATTTCATAAGATCTTCTTGTTATAATTAATCCACTCTGTGTGGGAAGTGGCAGAGGAAGTAAGAAGGTCCCCTGGAGTGAGGTCGCAATGTTAAGACGGGGTTCAGAAAGTTCAGAATGAGTGACAGAAGAGGAAAACAAGAGTTAAACCCTTTTGTTTGAAAGAGCTTCACAGAGGTAAGTGGTACAAGCACAGATACATAATATAAATCAAGGACATAGGCAGAGCATGTGTGGGCTAATGTGTGAGCGTGCACACATCCACAGTACACCTGTGAGTGGAAATTAATGCCCAAGGCAACACAAGAACAGTCTGTAGGAAGAATGAGTAAATTATGGATGCAGAGCGGTACAAATGGAGTGTGTGGTGCAGTCAGAGTTAATGTAGCCTGCAGACTAAATTCCTGTCCCTGGAATTCTTAATTACAGACACAAATACAGAGAGGAGACCATTAATGCCAAATCCTTCTGCTCTCGTGGATATCTGCTTTTTGACACATGCTGTAAGTATACTTTTTTTTACTTACTTTTATACATAACTATTTTTTTTTTTACTTTAAAAGTGAAGGGTAAATGGACTCCTATTTATAAAACACCTTTCTCTTCATATAACGACTCAAGGCTCAGTATCTCGCCCGAGGACACTTCATGGTGACTGGAAGAGCCGGATATCGAAACACTGAACTCTTAAGCCACAATGTTCCCGTAAAGAATTTAACCCAATACGCTTTGTTGTCCTATAAAAAAGTAATTCCCAAGGACAGGATCAGGACCCAAGTGGGTCGTTAATATGGGACGACAAATACATTTGCAGAATTTCTTCCATCCATTTATATCTGCAGTACACTTTAGGGCCACACAGTGTTCATGCAATGTGACTTATGTTGGGCTCATTGGAAACTGCTACACTGGGTGCGCTTTACAAGCTGGTCACTATTACAGCGTGCCCTTTTGTAATACAGGTGTTGCAAATTGCCATTTTTCTTTCAATGGAAGACACATTTTAGGACACTAACGTCTCCATAGTGAAGGAGGGAATTACTCCGAGACCCTCAGCATCCGAGCTGTCGAGCACCAGCAAACAACGCTTAAAACTCCTCATCATTTGTACTGAGGGGCGGGAGGTGCGAGATGAACATTCACATGTGGTGATGAGTGAGAATAATCTCCAACTCTGGAGGTGTGTTCCAGTCCCAATTCTCTGATGTGGATCGACTGTTTACAGCAGACCTAACAAGAATTCATACAGTCTGTTTGTAGCCATGTTGGTGTGTTATCACAGTGCATTTGAATTATGTGAGCTGTTTCGATTTGCAGTTAACCTGCATTGTTTCACATTATTCTCCTCCTCCTCCTCCTCCTCCTCCTCCTCCTCTCCTTGATTCCTCTGAACAAATATCCAAGGCGCTTAAAAAGCCTTTACTCACAGAAGGTGGGCTTGCGAGTGAAGTGCTGCTTTTGGCTGACCTTCAAGTCTTTGAGGTTCTAATGTGCAGAAATACCGTGGGTGTAGCTCGAGTCCTCGTTTCATTTATTCAACGCAAGTTTACTTTAAAAGGAACAAATGGCGTTATAAATTAATATTTCATGTCCTATAAAACCCACAGTATTATATTGTTGTTTTTACACATCATTTTAGAAGTCATCTTGATCTTGGAAAAAGTAGTTTGGCAAGAAAACAACAACAACTATGTATAATAAATTAAATAAAAGATTAACTCAAGATCCACATACGACACAAACATCGACCAGCCCACAAGTAGCACATCCCCCCCACCCCCTGTTTTTATATTACATCATGAATTGCAGAGCATTTCCATGTTCTCAAATGCAAACAAAACAAATTTCACCATATGATCTGGACTGTAATAAGTGGAAGAAAGCTCTGGGGAAAAGTTGTGTAAGTGGAAAAAGAAGGATTATGTGGAATACACGTCACGTTCATACTTGACGATACCTTGACGCCTTTATTTTTGTGACAAGCGACTGGTATGTATGTTGTATTTGTGTAGTTTCAACAGCTAAATGTATTTCATATTCATGAATCATCTCCCATCCATCTGTTGTTGTTTTAAGTTTTTTTTTTTGGGGGGGGTAAAACCAAAAGCTGCACTTCCAAACATCAGCTGTTCACTCATTCAGTCGTACATAAACAAAGCTGCGCCGTTACCAAACACAGACATGTTCCTGTTGCCCTACATAAACACATTACTTAGCTCCAACACATAATTGCGTGTGTAAACATGATGCAAATTACAGAAGATATCCCTTTGCTTTCTCCTGGCAAAAATAAACTGGAAAATGAATAAATAAATACATAAATCACTCAATCAATCACAAGCAGAAATTGCTGATGTTTCCTCAGCCTCTCATTTTGCTCATGAGCTTCTTTATGTCACGAAGACTGTCGTTAAGTGTCATTTATATTGAGGAAAGTGCTGCAGGTAATTGCCAATGATGAGCATATTGTTACAGCATGCAGCGTTTTTCCTTCCAGGATCCAGGAGATCAGAGGAGACTCTCACTCAGCAATGGCCTCGTCTAGTGCATTACATTAGGTGTGGGAAGATGGATTGCAGGGAAGATGGAGTTGATGAAAGGGTGGATGGGGGTCTGGTTGAACGGCAGCGGGATCCGTTAACAATCCCGCCTCATCATCCACGGTTTGGAAGTGGCACGTACAATCGGAGAAATAAAAAGGAACACTAACATCGTTTTGTTGGACCATTTGGAGGGGCTAATGAGACCGAATACAGCACTTCATAAAACGTGCTACTGTTGCCTGGTTCTTAATAAACCACTTCTTCTCCTCTCACTGGATGACGGGATGCGGCCATGCAGAACTGGCAGCTGATGCTGATTTTTTATGATCATACATTATTATTTTAAACGGTTTGTGGCCAGTTCAAGGAACTAAGTTGTAGCGGGATATTATATACAACCAGCCAGTATATACAGCTTTAAAATTTCTAAAATCAAGTGTGATGTGAGTGATGCTGAGGGATTATGTGAATGCATGCGCCAATAAGAGTGATTCAATTGCTCCGCCGTAACAGCTGCCACAAAGCTAATGAAGCGTGAGGAGAGTAGGAAGAGGAGCTCTAATAAGGCAGAATAAGTGAAGACACCTGTGTGTTTGGGGGCTTTAATGTGAAATTACAGCTTCAATTCCACTGGAAACATGGAAACGGAAATATAGCTGCGGGGGGTCGACAGGGTTTTTTTGATCATAAAGAGGGACTGAACCAAACACTTGACTGTGCGCCGAGAGTTCTGGCTCACGGAAACAATTTCCTGACTGGATTTTTGTTTTGAAGCGAGTTGTCTGAACACCAGCAGGAGGATGTTTGCTTCAAAAAGGGAGGGGGACTTGAAAGGAAATGCTCTCCACATTTCTACACCTGGCCTCTTGCAGATGAACTCGCTGAGTTTAATAAATGTTTCATTCCTTATGAGAGATAGATTTGAGGATTAGGTTCTTACCTCATTCAGACACAAACACGCTACTTTTCAAGAACTATTTGTTCTTAACTGTTTTTCTTTGGGCCTCAGCAGATACGTCTGCTACTTATTTGTTCATTTAAACCCTTAATGGAACAGAGAAGCTGTCAAAAACACCAGCTGTGACAATAATAATACATGAAACACAAGAAACGTAACCATCTATGACCTGCCACATCTTCATCTTTATTACGCCTTGTCATGTGTTTGCATGACTGTTTCTGGGTGGCTACATATCTGTGATTCATCCTTATTAAATGCCATAATGAGACAGGCATGTAACAGTCTCAAAGGAGCATTTCACGAAACACTTGCATTAAAAAAAAAGAAAAGAAAGAAAAAGTGCACTGCACTGTACTTTGCTTGTATGTGCCTAATGAGGCCAAGACGCCATTTCACACACGCCTGCTAACACACAGTGGCTCCTGACGTCACTTAATAAATCACGTTCTTCCACGTCTGCTTTTAAGGGATTCTAAAATCCATTTTGATTTCCACAGTGGCATGAGGCGATAAATCATTAAGTGCACCCGCCTTGAGCATCCTCTCGGAGAGCGGCAAACGCCGCCTTGTAAACATGCCGTGACTTCACCGAGCTCCCCCTCTTCGGTCTCGAGTAGAAACAAAAGCCTCACTCATCCTTGCTGTGGCGTGATTCACCCCGGCATCTCAGGCTTTTTGATGTCTGTGGGAACAGCTGCGTTGTACTGTAATCGAGACAAGACACGGAACAGCTTTTACAGACAGAGCACTTTGATTCTCCCCTTCTAACTCATGTCTTCTACTTCTCAACATACAATGTGCCTTTGAAGGTTTTGGGGAAAATAGGAAAGATGCTGCACCGCTTTTAAAAAAAGAATAAAAAAGACTGATTTAAGGGAGTCTGGTGAGCAGAGGGAAAAAGGGAATTCATAGTGACGGGTGTGAGCCGGCATGCTGTTGTAGTAGAGGTTTTGCACTGTAAGGCTGATGCAAAAACAATCTTTACAACAACAAATTATGTGCACAATAACTTTACTGGAGTAAAACTAGAACTAGAATGAGAGGTGAAGCCTTATATTTGTGTAAAAACACATTTATCACAGCTTCGAAAGGAGAATAAGGTCTAAAGTGACCAGTCTGTCCAGGTCAAAGCAGTCACTGCAGATCTGCAATTCGTCATGCAGATCACCATCTAATTGACA
This sequence comes from Eutrigla gurnardus, assembly GCF_963514095.1. NCBI lineage: Eukaryota > Metazoa > Chordata > Actinopteri > Perciformes > Triglidae > Eutrigla > Eutrigla gurnardus. The sequence goes on along the minus strand of NC_139930.1, from coordinate 7,452,946 downwards.
TTTTTATATTTATAACATGAATATGAAGTAATGGAATAGACATATTTTCTATTTAGTGGCCCGCTGCCAGTTCTTGTACCCTCACGATCACTAAGGGCCCGCTCGGGGTGAGGCGTTTCCCTTTTTTTGCCTGGCACTGTGTCACAGTGGCGCCCGGCTCTGCATGCAGATTAACGGTGCCCCTGTGCCAGCGCTCCTCACTAAACCGGCCGAGCGATATTGAGGGAGGCGTGACGCCATCCGTCTCTGTGTGCCGCCCACGCTGTGGTGGCGCGGAGCCAGTTGAGGATTGTCGGAGTTTCACTTTGAGGGGGCCATTACTTTGAACCAGGCATTATCAATCCACTTGACGAGGGTGGCTTCAACCACAGGTGCTTTCCCCGTGCGCATTCATTATTCATTGAGAGAAAATGACTCTCATTTTCCCGTCATAATTTCAACGTGCCTTCAGCACCTCAGGGAGCCGTGGACGCAGACGGGTAACCACGAGGCATCAAGGGAGAGAAAGTACAAAAATGAACATTAGCCAAGTGTAGTTTGAATATGTTTTTTCCATGCCGTCATCAAGGGAAAGACCCAAAATGAAAAGTATAAGTGGACTACTTAACTACTTGAAATAAATTATTTCTATAGTGTGTCTATTGGAGAGATTCTGTCCATGGTATTTTACCCAAGATACATTTTCTGACAGCCTTGTGATCTGATTTAGTCTTGTCCCCAGTGAGTCGACACCTGATAACCAGCTCTAACTGTTACCTTTATTTCACTTTCTGTCAAGAGCCATTGATGCATCGCTACCAACACTCCCATCAGAGTGTGGACACCTGAGCCCTTAATGGACGTAAGTTCATGACAAAGTCTGTGTGAAAACATTTTAATTCTATAGGCCTAATACAAACTTTGGATAATGGCCTTTTTGGATTTATCTTGCCACAATTAAGTAGTGCTCTTTATTTTAAACATGGCACTAATAACTTGCTTCCAATTTGCCTGTGAAGATAACAATTGAAATACGTTCTGTTCTGTTTATTTTGGGGTGAAGCTGATATGGTTTCATTCTCAAAAAGCTGGACTTGAATGCAGGACACGAGGCAGGCAGCTTTGATCACAAAAACATGGGAGCACAAGAATCTAAACTAACAGGAAATACAAACGGAGGGAGCAGGATGAGGCAATACAGAGTACAAATGAAAAACATCAAAAAACAACACCAACAAAATAAATAGCCAAGACAACCTGGTATGACATGAGGAAGACCAGCAACTCAGAAGGCCAAATAATACACAAGGAGAGTGAGTGATTAAGGCAGGTGGAACGAATCAGGGTGGAGCTGACAATCTTCAAAATAAAACAGGAAATAGACTAATTAAAAGCCCTGCCCCTGCTGAGAGGATCAATTAAAACAATGAGATGTTATTATATTAAACCGATTCCAAGCTCCTCACAGTACTTTAATGTGTTTTTCTCGATAGAACATTCATTACATGCCCTTGTACCATCATTTCTTGGTATCTTGGCTCAATGCACCGACTCTCATTTGGTTGGCCTCAGTCCCAGTGGTGCAATGTATCAGAGTACTGCACTTAGGCACAATTTTGAGGATTTTTTTTTTAATGTATTTTCATTTAACTGCTTTACACTTCTTACTTTATAACATTTCAGAGGTACTTTTTACTACACTGAATTGACAGCATCTGACCAACTCCTAACAAACTGTATACTGTGTACCTGCCATGGAACTAACAGAAAATGTCCTTATTTAATTTATTCTTATCTCATTGAGGCTTAATTTAAACAGCTGTTTTGAGGCGCAAACAGCTAAAACATATATTTTATTATATTTCACAAAAATAAGGTTAAGGGGACCCTGTTTGCTTACTCTGCATAACAGGTACACTAAATTATGTCATATATTTTTAATCTATCAGTTACTGGGACCACATTGCTGTAAAACAAGTCCTTTTTTAATACTTTAAGTATATTCAAAATCAGTACATACTTTTACTTACTTTTTATGTTTTGAAATGGTTGAATATTATTTGTAACAGAGTGTTTTTAAATTGGAGTATTGGTACTTTTTCTTAAGTGAAGGATCTGACTAGCAGCTATATGGTGGACATGGGGGTAGGTCTACCTTTATTTTGAAAGTATAGCACGGACAAAAGTCCTGCAGACTATGTTTTTCCGTCAGCATGCAGCAACGATTTCAACTGCAGTGCATTTCTTAGCTAGCATAGCTAATGAGCTAATATAATGAAGACACATACTGTGTTCATCATTGCCATATCATTTTCTCCGTTAGTTATGAAACGAGATAGGAAGAGTGATGCCATCACCAACTTGTCCTCCATTTTAATTTTGTACAGCAAATCTAAGAAGAGAAAGGCCTCATCTCACTATGCAGCAAGAAAAATGGTGCTATGAGTGAAGGCAGCTCTCTGCTCTGACTTGTACATTTTTAAACACAGAGTGCTCAGGGCTGTTCTCCTAAAAAAAATGCAATGTGTGCAGAGCAGAGAAAAGTGGAGATGCTCAGGGTGTAGGCTGAGCCTTTATTTGTCCTCATTTCCCAATAGCACCTACCATCCCAGTTATATTCAATGTCATAAAGCTATGGAGCATTTGACTGGCCACCAGATACATCTGCAGACTGTCCTCCTCGAGAAAACGACCACATAGGTCGTGTGTCAAGCACCGAATTACGACCATATGTTACGTTTCAAAATAGCGCGCCCTCTAGCGGTCAAGTAAATATCGACACTCCGGTGTCTCAGACGATCGCCCCCCCCCCACACGTCGACCTAAACCTACCCCGATTCCACGACATCTTCCCCCCACCCCCTCCCCACCCCCCCCCTACCCCCCCCCACCCCCATCCCCCCCCCGCGCGCCCCCCGCGCTACCCCCCCCCAGCGCGCACCCCGTCAATCACCCCCCCCCCCCGCGCGCCCCCGCGCGCCCCCCGCGCTACCCCCCCCCCCCCCTAAACCTACCCCCCCCCGCGCGCCCCCGCGCGCCCCCCGCGCTACCCCCCCCCCCCCCCCCCCCCCCCCCGCGCGTGCATCATCGGCAGAGACCGCCTCCACACGTCGACCTAACCCTAACCTTAACCACTACTATCGTTGCGGAAGAATCTCCGCAATACGCTCCCAGAGGTCGTATTCGAGTGCATGGACCAACGACAACTGTGGTCGTATGAGTTGGAGGACTTGTTGTACATCTGGGAGCTCATGTTTTATTTGCTCTTGTAGATGTGTCAGGATTCCCTCCGCTTTGGAAAGATCTCCAACAGCTTTTAAGATGATTGTACAGAGGAGCACCTATCACATCTGTATACTGGACCGTATATTTTCCAGGCAGCAAAATCAGGATCTTAAAAGTCAAATTTGAAGTGCCTTAAACATTCTCTCTAATGGCCATCAGGGGGCGACTCCTCTGATTGCAATAGGAGGTCCGTTTGTATAAAAGTCTATGAGAAAAAGACTTAACACTGGATTTATTGCCTAATGAATATTGTAAACAAGAGTTTATGGTCTCACTAGTCAAGTCTTCTTCACTACAGCATGATGTGCATTTAGGAAATTGTGGTCCCATTTGAATTGTGGTTGCTAACCAGGTCGTTGCCCATCTTTTCTTCTCAGGACTTTAGTCCTTTCACAGTGTGTTTTCAGTTAATTAACATTTTGGACTCAAAATCTCTTATTCAGCTTTGGTTGTACTTAGCTCCACCTTCTCAATTGAATTCTGGTTGCAAAAAAACAACATGGCGATGGCCAAAATCCAAACTCGAGGTTTCAAAACCATAGTTCTGAAACCAACTTATTTACACTCTATGATATTTTTTGCCAAAACAGGAAAGTTAAAACTTAAAATTTTTTTCTTGAGAAGGACTTCGTCTTTGGTTTTGTTCCAACAGGCTTTGGCAAATGTACCAGCTCATCTCTGCAGCCTGTAGTCTGTTTATGTTTTTCCATCACTCAGGCACTATTTTTCCCACCCACTTTGTGCCAAGTCCCACCTTAATGTTCTTTTATTCGCAAAAAATGAGGGGTTCCAGACTAATATGCATTTGCGGTTTGGTCCGGTGATGTCAGGCTAATATTGAGTGCATTAAAACCTGCTGTATCATGACTGATAGTTTTCTGGAAACAACACCGAATGTCATTTGATAATAAATGTTACAAAATAACTTTGGTAGCATAAACTATGTAGCAAATACTACAGAAAAGTCACTTCTTAAATCCAAGAATCAACAAGAGCGTGTTCTTGTTGATGACTAAGGTTTTGCTCTCTTTGCTTTGCTCATTCTGTCCAACCTGGTGAGTCAGAGCAGCATAAACTCCCTGGCTCAAATGGGGAGTTATGACTCTTTTGACCTCTGCCAATTCTGCTAAGTGAAGGTTCAGTAGCATTGCAGCAAAGTCCAAAGGCTAAGGTTGTTGGTTTTTCTATGCACTACGCTCAGCAAGTAAAACCTCTCCTCGACGTGCAGAGAAGCTGGTCTTCAGAGACACGTCTCGTGATCCTGCATTGGGAATGAGGGAGCAGAGTGCCCGCAAACCTTAATTATGCACAGCAGGGAGGCTATTGTCTGATGCTAAGGACAGAGAAACTGGAACTAATCAGTAGGTGACAGTCTCCACAGGGCCGGCGGGATTCAGTATCCTAGAATGTGATTTCACCTTCAGGCACCTTTCGGTGGAAAACGTAACCTTCTGGGAAGGGCTTAATGGGGTTTTTGCTTTTGGGGGGAATCCATCACAGAAACATGACATTTACTGCACCTTTACACTTGTTAATAAAAAGGTATTCACAAACAAAGCAGTTTAGCTCCCTCCGCGTGCTCACAGCAGAGCTGATGATCGAACACCAACACGGCACAAGGAAATAACGCAGTACATGTGGGTTCGAACAGCAAGCAGAGCCTTACACTAAACTGCATCATGTATCGTGTCGTTGTTTAGACTTTGCTACGGCGTCAGCATTTTTTCCAGCTCCGGAGACTCCACATAACAGCCATGTATGAGTGTTCTGTGTCAGAGATCTTTCTGTCTAAATGCTGCTTCTCTGCATGGGTTTGTGAATTTTGCTGTCGATGTTAGGTGAGGATTCATGAATGCTGTATACCTTTCTCAATACAAATAAAACGTATAATTAAAATATAATAAGCTGTGGAAAATATGTTTGAATGTAAAATATTTCAACACAATGGTTCCACCTATTGAAATCTTACAAGCGTCACATGCGATTATCTCCACTCACTAAAGGAATTAAGCAGGGATTCAGAGGAAAAAACAGATTTGTCGTACGCATAGTCAAATTTCTGCATGTCTGTCACATCTGAGGTGTCAAATCTTGACATCTGTAGACATCGGTTAAATGGAACTCCTATCTCGTCACATTTGCTTTTGTTTGCATGGAAATGCACAGTATGACAAGTTGTGCCTCTGAATACAAATTCCTCCATTAAAGTGGTTGCAATGTTGGCAGAGGTGCTGGTACAAAGTGACAAAATGTTATAGTCCATTGAGCTGCGGCAACAGCAGTCAATCTGAGTGAAATAGACATATCTTGTATCTACTGTATGACTTAATCAGTGGAAGAAATCAGAAGGAGAAATACTGGAAGGAATAGGGGACACACTTTGTGGAACTGCATTTTAATATTGTACAGGACACTCGCTCACAGTCAATCGTGTTAATCATAGTCTATTTACCAGCTTTTACATGACCCTGACGCAGGAGTCGGCCCAGCCAGAAGGACAATATGATTGTTATCCCTACATTTTCATTGGATTAAAAACTATACAAACTGAATACCAATCACTGCATGAAAAGTGGGATTTTCGTCAGTTAGCGGCCCTGTAAATTGCCGTAGAAGTTCAGGTTTACGACTGCAAACGGCAATTTGCAGGAAACACCGAAAACTGACGTAAATTGCTGGGAATTGACGTGGGCCTTGCTTGGCAGTTGTCCCCCCATGACCCCCCTCCCCGTAATCCTAGGGGAGGCTTTAACATGTAAATGAAAATGCTGTGAGCTATACAAATGCAAATCAGGGTAGCAGGGGGAGTTTTCCCCCAGGTGACATTTTTCTGAAAGGTGTTAACTTCATTTCATCTTCATTCAAAGATATAACTTCATTTCATCTTCATTCAAAGATACACAAAACAATTTGCTTCAACAATTACTTTTAATCAGGCTTTGCCACAAAGGTAAAATGTACATTCATGCAAACAACATCACAGTCTCCTAGAGCTCAACCACTGTGCATAGTGGCATGACTACAGTGACCATTTCTTTGGTCTTGCTTAAATGCACAGTGGATGTGTTAACCACACATCTCCCAGCAATGCGCTCAACAGGCAGAAATGATGCTGGGTATGACGTGTCTGTTCCCTGCAAGCTCCAAACTTCTATTGGCTTTCCATAAAAATGTCTGTCCGGATGGGGATGAAGCCAGGAAACTTGCGCAGTAACATGTTTAAATGCAGTACCTTTTGGCACAACATTAACAACTATAAACTGCTTTATAATGGCTGATCGTAGTTCTGCTAGAGGCTATTTGAGTACGTAGTGCGTTCACATACAATAGTATGTGAATTTGTGCACGCGAGAAATGCCCGGATGTATACTGCATTGGCAAGAATTTCTGAGTATACAGCGGACCTTGCTAAATCTACTCAACTTCCCAAAATGCATTGCGGCTCGTCTGACTTCACAAGTTTTGGATAATGGCGGACGACTGCGGTGATTCTGGCGAGGAGCCCGACACAAACCGCGTACACATGTAAGTATACTGTAACATGACTTTTATGTTTCCAGCTGACTTTTAAATCGTATTGATAATGAACGTTACTTTATTGTTGTTGGCATTGTACGTTAACGTTACGAATCGAAGGTCCTGCCAGCCGGCTAGCCTACTGACGGTAATTTACCATTTAGGGGTTAGCGAGCGCAAGCGAAGCGGAAAATGTGCCGTTTTTACCGACGTTAACTAATAATATAGTGCTTATGTTAAACCGTGGTTATATATTTACTAGGGCTGTCAAAAGATTGATTTTTTTAATCGCGATTAATCGCATTTTGTCCATAGTTAACTCGCGATTAATCGCAAATTAATCGCATTTTTTTGGCACATTTTTTTTCTTCTAAATGTACATTAATGTATTTTGTTCATATTCTTAATACTTTTAACAACATAAGGGCAAATTTACTTGATTTATGAAAATGTTTATTTAACACTTCAAATATCCCCTTACCAAAACATGGGATCAAAACAGGGTTATAAGAATATATCACAAACAATTAAAGTGAACATGTCACAGGAGATATTGTAACAGGACATAAGTACAGTTAGGATATAAGTGCATTGGCTTGCAAGTGATATCTCAGACTGGACGTATTTCTATGGTAGCTCATTTCATACCCACAGTACGCGCAGATGACTTTGGTCTTATCGACTGAACCATCTGGCAGTCTTTTGAAGGTGAACAGCTTTTCACATAAGGTGCGTGTCCACAGGCAGCGGTGTTTCCCCGCGTCCCATTCATTGTCTATGTGAAACGCCGTGCAATGCATTCTGGTAGCGTCGCGGCGAATGTCGAGAGACGGCGCGCAAGTTGGCCGCTCCTCATTTGCCTTGAAGTCGAATCTACTTTATGCTAATCAGAGGCGCCGGGCTCGACTCGCCGCCTCGCGAACGCTCGCAAAAATGTGTTGTTTAAAGGAGAGTGCCTGTCAATCATCCTCTAGTGGCAGCCCACCAAGCCTGCAATACTGGGAAGCGGCGCGTCCACACGCGTTTAAAATCGCCCCTGTGGACACGTACCTATAGACAATGAACAGGGGAGCGGGGAAACACCGCTGCCTGTGGACGCGCACCTTCCCTCTGGATCAAGACTACAGGTGCCACCGACGGCCATAAATCATACAATGCGCGTTTTTTTTTTTTTTAATACCGAGCGTTAATCGCGCGTTAAAAAAATTAACGGCGTTAAGAGGATGTTGCGTTAACGCGTTATTAACGCGTTAACTTTGACAGCCCTAATATTTACTAACGGTGATTAATAACGCCGTGCACCGTTGTCCGTTAAAGGGACGGATGCAGACACCGGGCGCCTCATTCAGTGGGGGGAACGATGCGGAGACGTTCACGTTCACCGGCAGGAGGGATGCTGCTCTGAGAGGCTTCACTTAAGAAAATGTGGTTAAAATGTTATAATTCTTATATCCAGGACTGCTGGAGACTCTCAGGATGATTGCGGTAAGAATATGTTCGGTGACTGCTAGCTAAGCTAAAATTAGCAAAGCAAGCCCAAGCTAAAAGTAGCTTAAAAGCTAATAGTCCAAGCTAAAAGTAGCATAGTAGCCTTGTAAAAGAACAAGAGAGAGGAACCAGTGTAACGTTAAGTTGCTTTGTTAAGTGTATGTTGTTGGTCTTTTACAGGAAGCAGTACGCCGTCTTCACAACTCGGAGACGAATTGTAGGCTCTACGAACCGGAGCAAGGGTACGATTTAAAGAATATGCTTTCATTCTGCTGTATAAGGAAATAGATGCGTTAACAGTAGATACCGATCTTAACTGTTCATTTTGTTTTCACAGACGAACCTCGCCTCATAACGAAGCTGTGACCTCTTACTTGCTCGGAGCTTTGTCCGCAAGTCCGGATTTCTATGACTCTGATAGTGACGCCATTGTGTGTAAGTAACTTTTACTGTTTTCTTCTTCCTTGTTTTAATTTTACTGTGACTTAAGTTTTCTTATTCATACCACTCATTTAATTGTTTTCCAGCTGCCTGTAAGACATACTATGAAACGGTACGCAGGAGCTTCAGACACACACAGCCTGATCTCGCATCGCAGGCGGAAGCTGTGAAGACGTCAGCTCGGAGTCGTTCCAGGAGAAAGAGGGTAAGACTTATTCGATTTATTAGATCCGTTTTTGGTCAATGTGACCAAACCTACCTAAACCTATTTTCAGGTGCATCTTTAGTGATTGTTTTACAGCTGCTGGAAGCGAGACGGAGTGTGCTTGCTGGCGATGAGGTGGACCGTTGGAAGTGCGCCACCACAGACATGATGTCTGATGAGGAGGACGGCGTCGTTGGCGGGGTGTCTGGATGGATTGTGCGACCTCCATCCTCTCGTAGCCAGGAGCTCACCGAGCTCTGTGCGACTCTACAGTCGCGATTAGAGAAGACTCCCAAGTACAGGGCCACGCACCGCAGGCGGCTGTAAAATTGACCAAATTCGGACAGAATGTCGCCAGTTCATTTGTTTGTTGTGTGGGCAAATTTGTACAGTTGTGTGTTGTGTTGTCAATAAAGCTCTTTCTTTGAATACTTCCTCCTGGCAATTTTTCCTTTCCTCAATAAATTCATTCATATTTATATTTATAAATATATAAATAAATAAAAATAAATATATGTGTGTATATATATGTATAAATATATATATATATATATATATATAAACATATATGTATATATATATATGTGTGTATATATATATATATAGATATGTGTATATATATATGTATATATATATAGTGATAGATCTGCTAACCAATCACTAGTGATTATTCTTGTTTAAAAGACCCAGTGTGACCAATAGTAACACATCTGCCAACGGGGGTGGGGTTTACATTTATAATGACTCATCAGGCTGACCAATAGTGACAGATCTGCCAACGTGGGTTGGCTTTACATTTATAATGACCAGATCTGCCAACCAATCACGAGCGATTATACTTGTTTAAAACTAGTGGTTTCATCCAATCCTGAGTGAGGATATTCAAGCCATCTCTGGCCAGGCGCGGTTTCGCTGCTATTCATATGCTAATTAGAGCCTTCGCTGTGGTTCGTTTCCGACAATTTTCGGCACAGACGAACGCGGCGTTCGCAGCCTGTAAATTGTCGTTAACTCCCGAAAATTAGGGAGATTTTCGGGGGTTTACAGGGACGAAAATCCGACTTTTCATGCAGTGAATTGCACTAACAACATGCCCGATGCACTTAATTCTCCCCGGTGAATACTTGCATCTTGATGCGCTTGCTAGCAATTAACTAATTGTTACAAATACTGTGACATTTCATCATGTCACTGAGTTACTTTAAGCAGCAGGAGAGCTAATTTGTGGATACTTCTACAGCGTGAGATGCATTAAAGAGTAGAGAGTATAAACTCCAGCCTGATATTATATTTACATTGTTTGGTTAATCAGAGTCATAATGCTTGCTGTGAGGTTTAAAATACATCAGGGACCAACTTAAAATGGGTCAGTGTTTACTTTCTGTACGCTGAGCCAAAGATGGTTTGTGAGAGAGGGGAGACATCTTTTTTTGTTTTCTTATTTTTCAAAGTTGTAGGTTGTTTAGTTTTGCTGTAAAAAAAAATAATAACAGAAAAGGGGATCAAAGAGTATTTTACTTGTTTAACAATCTAGTTTTAACTTACTTCACGGCAGTCAACACATCCTCAATTCCAACACATGAAAATACGTATGTTTGATCAGCGGCTTAGGCTTCAAACTCTGATGCTCTTTGGTCAGTTTAAGGCGTGGCATGGACGACGTGTCAGTTTCCACTCTTTACACGCATAGCGTCTTTTAAAAATATGCCACCCTATTGACAGGATGTTAAGGTTTAGGCACAAAACCACTAGGTTTAGGTGGTTGATTCAAGTGAGGAACGACTGCTGTTAGCATGTGACACGGACATAGGTCTCCTGTATGAAAGTCTTGTCTCTGTTTGACCATCCTACCTGGCCTCAGTGGACTATTTTGCATCATACTCTTCCAATTGCTCTGACTGTTTAATAACAATGTAGGCGAGTTTATATTAGAGGTACAGTTTTTGTTTACACATTACTGGGATTTGAGACACAATGACCACAAACCGTGACTCGTGTACCTGAAGCAACTCTGCTGACATACAAGCACGTTTCTTGCTTTATACTCAGATTGCAAGTTCCAAACCACCTTTATTTTTAAATAAATAAAATAAAATAAATAATAATAATAATAATAATTTGGGCCGAAGCTTCATGAACAAAATTCACTGTGTTCACCTGGAACATCCATCCATCCATCGTCTAACTGCTTATCCTGTATTCAGGGTCACGGCGGGGCTGGAGCCGATCCCAGCTGTCATTGGGCGAAGGCAGGTTACACCCTGAACAGGTAACCAGTCTATCACAGGGCCAACATGTAGAGACAGACAACCATTCACACCTACAGGCAATTTTGTCATCAATTAACCTATACCCTTCCTGTCATTCAAAATGCTAAACTAACACTACCCAGTCCAACTCCTCAAAAGAGCAAATACATGTTGCTTTTATAACAAAAGCTCTGATTAGCAATCATCAATCTCTGATGAGATTGGGGCCAATTTGGCTGACCATGGTCTTATGATGATGGACACTGAGCAGTGAGTGCACACTTGAGCAGGTTCACAGAAGTTAGAAATCTACTCTGATTACAGTTTTGTAGTACTGCATATAAATACAGTAGGCAGTGGTTACTGAGTATTTCAAGTGGCCGGTAGGATGTCTGTATAATTCTACACACACAGTGTATTACAGTATTGTCTGGGATGTTAATGAGGTGCTGTAGTTATATTGTTTGTTTTGACTGTAATTGTCTGCAGTTCATTTTTCTATTCTTTGTTCTCTATGTAGAGCACTTTACAAATCCAACTTTGTGTTTGTTAGGATGAATATTGTATTTGTGGAAACATCGTTGTTTAGATTACAGTTTCTTTCAATAATGTATATAAAAAACATACAAATGTCATACACTGTAAATATACAACATTCAGAAAGGCATAAGTCCCTGATAAGGCATTCATACTATTTTCATTTCATAGTAGATTTTAACATTGAGGCACCATGCTGTTTATATGATTTAGTGTGTGTCATTTGATCACAACATACCATTTGTAGCAGCCTCCATTAAATATAATGCCACTTTTGGAAGTAATAACTAGTTTAGAGATTAAGTGAGTTTACAAATCATAGCAATGTAGCTATTATTAATGAATTGGCCATTAATTTAACATGTCTATTCATTCTAATGTATCTCGTGCAACAAAAGCACTATGTATATATATAATAATATAAAAAGTGAGAGAGTACAACAATTACAGACTGGAAAATCTGTTTAAAAAAGCATTCATAAGTGCTTATTTATTTTTGCAAAAGCTCAACTACCACACAGTCAAAATGACTCAGAAATGTGACTTTAAGGGGTTCACCTGCCTTGAATTGTATATCTCTTCATACCAAACTCCAGACCACTTGGGATGCAGGCTGAGTGTCAATGTAAAGGGTTGAGCTGTGACCTGTGACCCAGGTGGATGATTCGCAGTATGCTGAGGTCTGGACCCACATATGTAATACGGGTGAGAGGTCTGGAACAGTTTTTTTATTAGACTACACCTGCTTGCTACTGCTGCTGCAACACCTTCAGGCCTTGAAATGAGTGGAATCTCTCTAGATGTAGACACCTTTGCTCACCAAGATCGGAGAAACGGTTTCGTGTGTATAGAAGTTTTCATGTCAAATAACTATTTTTTTTATTGGACTTGGAAAAGTCATGTCAAATGTAGCAGTTCATATTGGTGAGGATGGAAATAAGTGGAAATGTTTACATTGCATTTAGTGCCTTTTTAGAGTGGGAGTATTTTTGTGCAATTATTTCTCATGTCAATACATTTGAATAGTCCAATCTCAGAAAGCAAACTTTATTATTCCTTTCAACCATGACAAAGCAGATCAGAGCCACTCCTTCCGATCTTACCTTTCACAATAAAAGCCCTTGACATAAATACCATGCAACTGTTTACCAGGGAATCAAAATTCACTTTGTACATTTTACTAAAAGGAAACTCAACCAAATAGGTTTCAGCAGCTTACACTTTACCACAGTTTACCTCAGGCAGACTTCCAGATACTTTGAATCAAAAGGATCTCGGTAGTTGGTCCTGTACCTGCAATTACTCTCTTCAAACTTTTTATTAAACAACTGCTGCAAATTTGCATCTGTGCCAATATGAATAATTGTGTTGCAAACTATTCGCAGCTGAGTATTTTGCATTTTCATGTCATTTATTTGTCATGCCCCTAGCATGTAAAGGCCTCAAGAGTGCAGGTCATATCTCCCATTTTGATTTGAATGCAGCCAGAATCCTGCAGTTGAGGGATCAAGTTTTTATGTCGACTCATTAATGAAGGCACAGGGCCCTAGTTTCGTAGACCAGGCGCAGTCAGCTTTCAGCGCACCTGCGCCGCGCCGACGGGGTGTGTCCGCCTGGACTTTGCAAGTTTCGTGCACCGCACAGGCTCGCGCAGGCACACCTCCCGTCTCGCCCACCGGCGCAAGTGGGAAAGAGGGAGGAGAAGAAGGCGTGAGTGGGAGACGAGGAGGAGACGAGGCGTGGACTGGGATTAATACAGCCGATTCAGATCCTCACCAATCAAATGAGCTCCTCTCCTCTCCTTTAATGCGTTAGGGGAGGTTCAGTGCAAGTTCCGTCACTTGACAACCCGATGACAGAAGCAGCGCCGCTGCTCCCACCACGCGCATCACGCGCTGTGCGCGCGTATCATAATAATAACAATGCCGATATTATAAAAAACAGGAGAGAGAGAGGGAGATGTTTTGGTCCGAGAGGCTGAGTTTCCATTACGCGTGCCATCCGCCTTTGATCTGACGTCAGATGTGACGGGACAATCTATATAGATATAAATTCACGTGTTGATTCAATTAGTTGCATTAAATAGTGTTTGTTGTGATTATTTATTGCATTTAAATGTGCCTGGAACTGTGGAAACCTGCCTGTGAGGTCTCGGTGACGTGTACGCACTGCGCACAGTCAGCCAAACTTCCACTCCGCCAGCTGTGATTCGCATTGAATGAATGGACCTATTTACGCCTTGCGCCTTGCGCCGAGAGTAGACCAGGTTGGAGCTGGCGAGCTTTCAGCGCAGTCTCGGCGAGGCTTTTTGCCACGAAACTTCCGCTACGCCAAGCTGAATCTGTGCCGCCTCCCCCTGCTGCGCCGCCACACCCATCTTGGCGCAGGCGATCCACCAAACTGCCAAACTGACGGTGCGCAAGGCTGCGCGGGTCGAAACTTGCATTGCGCCGGCTCCGCCGCCCTGCGCTGCGCCACGAAACTAGGGCCCACAGTCTTTATTTCTGTTGCAAAAACCCAGCGAGGGGAACATAATATTACAAACTGAGGCATGAAGAAAAAACAGAAAGACAGATGGACCTTGTTTTGCTTAGTGTTATTTTTAATTTTTCCTTGAAAAGAGTTAGTATAAAAGACCCGACTTAAGCCACGATGGTGGTTTGTCAGGATGACATCTCAAAGCATCATTTATGGTATTGGAAAGAACTTTTCTGTTTTCATACAATAAGACAACACACCATTGTGTCTGTGGGAGTAAATGTTTTTGTGAATTTGTCTTTTGGAAGGAGGCTGCTGTTACACATGCAACTATTATAATTTCAATGCACGTTTCCTTCACCATATACAGTACACTATTCAGCCCACTTTTCCTTCCTTCATAGTTTCCTTTTCCTTGCCTGTGTTTCCACACTTTTTGAAATTTTTTTAATCAATTGAACAAAGCTTCAGGCAATGAAAAAGAACAAATCAGCCTTGTCAGAGGATTCTTCTCACTTTCAATTTTCTCTCTGATGTTACAGGCGGTGTACCATCTATTTCAAGCCAGCTATATTGTGTTTCTTCTCTAGACAACACAAACAACCTTCTCTTTTTTTCAGAAAAAGTAATATCTGAACCATCTGCAGTAGCTTCAAGTATGTAATTCAAAAGCCATGGTGGGAATTGATTGGTAATGAAGTCAAACATAGAAGGAGACTTTATATCTCCCACAGATGAAAGCTGATCTACGGTCTAACTGTCTATTTTCTTTTCCAATATGGTGAATGATCTTTAGTCTAACTCAAATAAAACTCTAATCTAAAAATAAATAACCTAAACAAGACAAAGTGAACTTCATTGATATGAGATAAAATAACAAGAAATCTACAGCCTATTATGAGGCTTGCTTATTGTTAAGGAAAATCAACTGATTGATAAACCAAAGCATTCACAATTGCAACAAGTGACAACCTCAAGCTCTGAATAGTGAAGCCAATGAGGAAGTGCCTTAACCTTGCATCCTTTCTCCTGGTAATTAGGGGGTGACTCTTATGGTTGTCAAAACAAGTCAGATCGTATAGAAGTCTATGAGAAAATAGGCCTTCTCACTTGATTTGCCACATGCCTCCACATACCGGCCATTTTAAGTAATTTTGACCCTAATAAAATGTGTTTTTCTTTCATTTAGCTTCGCATTTCTTTTATGAGTCGCGAGTTCAGTTGGTATACAATATAATATATAATATAAAACATCCAAAAAAATAAGAAGATACTTTATTGTGTATTACATAGAGACACGACTGCCTGCCAACCTGATGCTTAATACTGTTTTGCTGCTGTTGTTGTGATTGTTCAACATGTATTTAAACATGTAAATAGAGCTACCACCCCATCCCTATGCTTCTAAAGTCTTGAGTCTGTAAATCTACTGCTCATTCCCATGTATCACTTTTTCTGTTTTATTTACTATATTGGAAGTATGATCTGTCTTCCTCTGAGTGTGCGGGTCAGCTCACATAGTTTGGCTTTCAGAGGTCTTGGATCAGGGCATCGACCCCCTGTCCTGTGGAGGCTTGGAGACTTTATCTTTTCTCTCACATACAGATGATTAGAAGATGCTGACTTGGCTCTGACTTTAGAGCAAGGGAGACACCCAGGTTACTGTAAAAGTTGACTGTTACTTCACTTCTTTGGTCTTTTGTCTTATGAAGGCATGAGCCCTGTATGCATACAATCAGCTGCATTAAATCCCTTAAAGGCAACTTTGAATTCACTTTACTAACACAGCGATTGGATTTTGCTCTAGTGAGGGTAACCTCTTGATGCTCATTGTCTCTTGCCTTCACTATTATGAACCACCAGATGCTTTGCACCATTGTTAATGACCTGTGGAAGCCTGTGGGTATAGAGCCTTGGGCACAGCCTTCTCTGTGACTGATTGCTGTTAGCAGGTATCCTAGAGGTGTCTTTCTCTTCACATACCATCTAGAGATTGTTGCCATCAGCAGCTGCTCATCGTAGCATCAGTTACATCCTGACTTGGTCTCGGTCTGTGGCATATATCAGTTACTGTTTTATGCCTTCGCCTCGACACAAAGAAAGGGAGGCTGAATTTCATTCCCACAGTTGGAAGTCTCCATGCAGTCTCAGCCCCAGCTTGGACAAATCTACAGGAAAATATTGCATCATGATATGCCCATGATTGCAGTAATGAAAAACTATTCCCATGAGACCTTCTCCAGCTCTCAAATTGTCATTGTTATAGTTGCAAACAACCTCCGATTCCCTGAACACATGCTGCCATTCTGCCCTACTAAACAAGTTCTGTCCTGATTGAAAGAAAACATTGACCACCATAAAAAAATATGAAAAAGAAATACTTGGATGTCATCATACTTAAAAGGTATCCAGAGGAGTTGGTGCCTGAATGTATTGTGCACATCCTTGAGGACTGAGAAATGCAGTGCCTCTATATTTTCAATAAAAGCTCCATTGCTGGCGTTCATGAATGCTGGCCGTTAGTCTTCTTCTCTGGTGTTTGCAAGCAAATTGCTGTTTGTTGGCATATTACTACCTCCACCAGCCGTTTTGAGCCTGTAAGTACATTTTTTGGCCTTATTAGTATGAGTGTGTTGTTTGTTTACTTTTGCATTGCAGAGTAGAGAAGGAGATTTGAAAGCTATCTAACAACTTCAGTTGCCACACAACTTAGTCTTAGATATCCAATTGCTTTCTAGGCAGAAGAAGTAATAGGGGAGAAAAAGTGCAAAACAAACAATACAGCCGCCAGCAGCACTCAGCGGGGTACGAATACCTAATGAGAATGAATGTGAAATATTAGTCATGTGAATCCACACATGCTGTTTCCCAAATTCTGGCAAAGATTAGATCAATTGGCCAGGAGTTTGCATGTTGTTTATTATTTTTATTAATTTTCTATTAATATATGTAAATTGCATTATTATTTAACTCATAGGAAATAACGTTTATTTCACACAGACCAATCTGCCTTTCTTTAAATGGGCCAACATGTGCAGCACGTCCAATCAGAGGAACATCAAAAATTAGTTCATGCAAGTATTTGATACAGTGGTTTCATAACGCCGTCAAAAATAACCAAACAGACACATTATTGGATGGTTCCAGGATTTCAGTACACCCTCTGGGTATACTTAACAAGTCAGTTCCATCAAGACCACTTCTCTCTTCCGAAGATGTGTTTGGAGTTTGTTTGTATTTTGAAGCCAATTACAACACAAGTTTGCTGGACAAGTTTGATAAAAATAAATTCCTTGAAAAAGCGAAATCAGACTTTCCACCCTAAGGACATTCATTCGTTTTTTCATAACTTACGAAACACAGCCACGGGATATGGTTCACGTCATAACTGATTAAGAGGGCAGCAGTGTTTTCATGAACAGGAGATTTGCACCTCAACAAGTGGTTTTGTAAAGGAGATGCTGCATATGTCTAGATACTTCAGCTGCAATGAGAATCATGTATGTGTGTATCCTTAGTTATAACTAGTTAATGTCTGCATGCAGTTGTGCGTCTGTTGGGGAGAGGGGTTGGAGCTGGTCAGTCCCCTGTGACCGTCGGAGCTCTGTTTCTATTAGAGCGGGGCGTTAGGCAAAACTCCAGTGGGGATTAGACACAAGTTGAAGAGGAGCAAGGGAGACTTTGCCTACAATAAGCCAGGGCTGTAGGCTACTGTTAGTCTAAATCCTCTGTGTATTGGGTACTTATGTATAGCTATAACTGACTTGGCAGCATTTCACACATATTAGATTTTTATTGAAAGTTTTGCAATTCAATCAGGTATTGATTCCTGCCCTGTATTGATGAGGTGGCAACACAATTATACATCCAAAACGTTTGGCATCATCTGTTGTATTGACGTTTTTCTTCTCTCCTTCAGTAATGACAATGACCCCCCACCCCCCTCAAAAAAATGTAAAGATTAAAACGTATGTTTAATCTATGTCCCCACAGTGTTACATGCCAGGAGAGAATCATGTCATAACCACTGTCCCCCCTTAAATACAAAAAGACACGACAACGTCCAGTTGTAAAGAGTGAAGCCGATGCAGAAGTGCCTTAAACTTGCATTCTCTTCACTGGACATCGGGTGGGAATCATGACAAAATAGCCCTACACTTGACAGTCACTTTCCTGTTCTTTATAAAGAAATGATGGTCCTATGCAGAGTGAAATAGATCATCAAGTAGGGTATGCATTAGGACGTGGCTATCTTGTGATGAACAGGTCACTACCACGGCCTCACTACCGTCGCAACAATGCTACAATTAGCTAGTCAAATTACTCTTAGTACAGCTAGTTACGTCGAATTATGGGAGATAACTTTGTGAACAGTTTCACACCAGAAGCCAGGTGGAGTAAAGTCAAATCGTCAAATCCGACTGTCACTTCTCCAAAGACCAAATATGGTCACCTTCATTCACTGGTTGCATAAAATCCAAGATGGCGAATCTTCAATCTATTCATATTCCAGCTTGTTTTAGGCATCATTGTCCACTTGAAAGAGGAACTTGTGTTTCAATCTGCACATATTTTGATGCAAAGTTTCTTTTACCAGTGTTTACTTCCATTGTCATTCAACTGTTGCTCAGAGGGATCTTCGTTCCTTCTGCCCCCTCACTTGTCAGTTTCGTTTAACTATTGTACAGTGTTTTTTTTTCTCCATGCTTTCTTTTGCAAACCCTTCATGCAAAATAACATGTTTGTAAAGAAGACTTCCTACAACCTAAAAGCATTAAAGGCAATGCAGCCCTCTATCTATCTATCTATCTATCTATCTATCTATCTATCTATCTATCTATCTATCTATCTATCTATCTATCTATCTATCTGCATGTGACAAATTTTGTATTGTTATGGCCAATGAAATGTGCTGACTGAGGGTGTTTACATTGTGCATATTGGATGAAAAATGAGGGACTTGCAGCACTTTGAATGCACAGTTCCCCAAATTTGGACAGGACAATGGACATTGATCGTAAACAAAACAATACAATACAAAGCAGAGGACAGCATAGTATAGTGTTGTTGACCCTCCTCTCCTACCCAGAGTTTTATGGAGCTAGAACAGTCTCATAATTCACAAATGCACACAGAAATTCACAAATGCACACAGAAATTCACAAATTCACAAAAAAGATTTACAAATGTATTTGGGGATTTGTATATACATGTGACTCAAAACACAAATACATTTTCAATGCACACACAAATATGTTTCATTTCATATGTAAGTAAAAAATATTCACATATAAAAAACAAGATTCATAAACATATTTCCAATGCACACACAAATCTAAAAAAAAATCACAAATACATGAATGTTAAAGTATTTGCAATCTTCATCAAATACGCATTTGGGGCTTGTTACATTCATATATGAACTGTTGGACCTGTATTTACAAAGTGCTTTTAATTTGTAAACCTCCCTGCATTTGTGTGTGAAACTTTTGAGACTCCCCTGACATGACTCTGATCCACAAATGCGTTTTTTGTAAGAGGAGGTTGTCTGTAGCCAATCAGATGTCTCCCTCCTTTACAGCCAATCACGTGAGTGTCTCCCCCAAAAGTCTAAAACACAACTCCGCCCGCACCGGTTCATCTTCCCCAGAATGAGGGAATACATTACTTCCATAAAATGCTTCTTTATAAAAGAAAAATAGATATTTATATAACTGTACACCTAATCTATACAGCATAAAGACAGGGAGCACAGGAAGAAGGGAAATTATCTCCAGAAATAAGGTCGATTCTGGCTCTAGCACCCATATCCCTCCAACGCAACGCACTCACGTGATTGGCTGTAAAGGAGGGAGACATCTGATTGGCTACAGACAACCTCCTCTTAGAAAAAACGCATTTGTGGATCGGAGTCACGTCAGGGGAGTCTCAAAAGTTTCACACACAAATGCAGGGAGGTTTACAAATTAAAAGCACTTTGTAAATACAGGTCCAACAGTTCATATATGAATGTAACAAGCCCCAAATGCGTATTTGATGAAGATTGCAAATACTTTAACATTCATGTATTTGTGATTTTTTTTTAGATTTGTGTGTGCATTGGAAATATGTTTATGAATCTTGTTTTTTATATGTGAATATTTTTTACTTACATATGAAATGAAACATATTTGTGTGTGCATTGAAAATGTATTTGTGTTTTGAGTCACATGTATATACAAATCCCCAAATACATTTGTAAATCTTTTTTGTGCATTTGTGAATTTCTGTGTGCATTTGTGAATTATGAGACTGTTCTAGCTCCATAGAGTTTGTGTTGAAATTAATTTAACTCATCTCTGACAGGTCATAGCCTAAAGAACTAATACATTCATTAAAATAATATTGACAGATGACTCACTTGTGAAAATAATGAATTGCAGCCATTGTCTGATTATGCATTTTGGGTGCTAAAAGACCAGACTGGCAACAAGCAACAAAATGCAGAAGGCTGCAGTAACAGGCCTGGTAGAGCATTAACAGGATAACTGTCTGCTGACACTGGCTGTAAGTGATTTACAGCAGGACAAAAAAGAGGTCTGCACACTATTAGGCTCCAAATAGGTAGTTATTAATAGATAGCTATAAACAGACAGCATTACAGATATCTGCAGGGGAAGTGTGGGGGCTGCCCAACCTAGTCGTCATAAAAGAAGGATGGCATTGTACATTTCTGCAACCCACATGGTAAGTTAAATGTCGATGTTCCTGAAACAAAAACATGGTTTGTAAATATGTTGCATATCAGCCTTGTATCAGGCTTGGCAAAATGCACAATGGTAATAATAAGACGAGTATGACAGACTGTTTTGCTTCTTTTCTGCCGGACACTTTTTTCTTGTTTTTAGATAGATAGGTTTTGCATTTTTTTGATAGCTCTTCGACTTGACTTTGCCACTTGTAAGACCGACAAGCTGTCCTACATCAGTTTAAGGGCCAGTGCTGCTTCTATACCTATACATAGCCTATAGGCACCGCATGGTGGCTTATCTCAGCCGTGTCTCTCACCAACAGATAACAGACCATCACATTCTCCCACAATGCTCTGTTGGCGGGCTCACCTGCCATTAGCAACTCTTGCCTGACGTCCGCCATCTTACCCTCTTGTTCCTCCCCTTCTTCCCTTCCTATTTGTACACACACGGACACACACACACACACACACACACACACACACACACACACACACACATCCCTGTAAAATTAGTTGTTGTGATAGAATAACAGTTTATTGATTGTGGTTGTTAATCATTGATTGATATTGCCAAAATGAAATATACTGTTTTATTGTCTTTCAAAGGCTGCTGTCTGTGGTTATTGCTGTGTTCACATTTTGATAACAACTGGTTGAGAGGTTCAGAGCTCGGACTCTATCCTTCGCTGTTTATCCCATGATTGTAAGGTAGTTAATAGACAGCGGCATTCTGAGTGAATGGCCGCCCTTTGAAACTTAATTAACAGTTCAGTTATTGGTCCTAAGGAGGTGCCCCATTATTATCGCTAGATTATTAATTATTCTATGAATATATAAAATGATATTGATGCTGATAATTATTTCAGATCATTACTTATAACCTCTTCCCTACTGAATCCCAACATTACGTAACTAGCGTAACTCTTATGTAACAACCACAAAGTCTACGCCCCCCCCCCCACCCCACACACTTTTCAAACAACATAACTTTCAATAATGGCTCAATATACTACGTCACCTGTTCTTTGTTTCACTTGGACAATGCTACTTACTCTGACTGCATGCAAATAGTCTACAGTCAATGTGTCTGTGGTGACTGGGGTGGGGTTCCCACACTGAAGGGTCCATCCACGAATCCCCAAGACCTGGTGTGGAACTGTGTCGAATGCAGACCAGTTTCATTTGGATCTGAGAGCAGAAAGACTGTGGGTCTTTCCATGGGATTTATATGTAACATCTAAATCATAGAATGTCACCAGACTTATCCTTAAACCGATTACTGTCCAGGACCTATGACTGGGGGGCTACTGTTAATCTGATGAAGATGTAAACAGACCCAAATCACCACCTAAACCTAAGAACCAGAGCATTACTGTTAAAAGCTTTCCTAATACTCTCAATTCAAACATCACCTCAATATATTTTGATTTCTCTATAATTAATACATTATTATGCATAAAGAGACAATGGATTATCTTGAGGAGCTGTGTACAATTCACAGATGGCACGCCATGACTACTTTGCAATACATCAGAAATAAGATGATCTCAAGAGGCTAATACATTTAGAGAGGACCTTCTGCTATGGAGTGAGAGCTTCCCAAGGGCTTGAACAGGTGTCCATTGGCCCTTATATATAATACCATAAAATATCTAATTAAAGATGAGTGCACGCTACAAGAGAATTGGAAAAAAAAGAGACCTCTCATTGACTAATATCCACAGGCACATGTATCATAGAATTCTGTAGCCATGAAAATGATTTAAAAATGTGTTGTGATCGAACTGCAGACCCAAATTTAGCCCAAGCTTATTCAACTTCAACCAAAGATGTCAGATCGCTTTCCACAGTGACATGTCACAGTGTGCTCTTCATCCACCTGCTTCCAGTAGTTTTCTATTCACCTCACCTCTGCTCAGCCAGCCAGCTGCTCGCTTCATGGAGAAAGACAAGACCCTGAGACCCTGCATTGACTACCGGGGTCTCAATGATATTTCCATCAATAATTGTTAGCCCCTATACTCATCACCTCTGTATTCGAGCTGTTGGAAGGAGCCACCATCTTTTCAAAGCTCAACCTCCACAACACCTACCATCTGGTTTGTATCAGGGACGGGGACGAGTGGAAGACAGCCTTTAATAACGCCACTGGACATTATGAATATCATTTCATGCCCTTTGGTCTCACTAACGCTCCTGCTGTGTTCCAATGTTTCCGTCTACCTCCTGGGAAGAACATGTCCACTATTTGCAGAAAAAATGTAAGTTACATGGCCCTTCCGTCTCCTTCCTGGGGTACATCGTGGCACAGGGGAAGATCCAAATGGACCTGACCAAGGTTTCGGCAGTCACCTCCTGGGCAGTTCAGGGCACCCACAAGCGGGCCTAACGCTTTTTGCGGTTCACCAATTGATATTCCCACTTTATCCACAGCTACAGCTCTGTCAATGCCCCCCTCATGGGCTCACCTCATCCAAAATCCCCTTTCGCTGGACTCAATCTACTGAGGAAGCCCTGCTCAACACATCTGAAAGTCCCGTCTCATTAAGGACTTTCACCAACAACTCCCTGACCAGCCTACCAGGACCAGGATCTCTACAATCCCCCCCAAGCTTGCCGGGAAGCCCTCCCATCTCCTCAGACCCGTTGAGGACTGGTTTTCAAATGTAGGCCTATTTATTTCCACAAATTCATGACGGAATGTGGAAAAACAGGCATGTTGTTGAATTATACTTGTTTATATTAAGACATCTCAGGCTGTTCATCATCTCTTATGTAAAGGAATTGTTCATTGTCGGCCCTCTTGAGATCAAATTGGGCTGTATGAGGCCGATGAACTAAAATGATCTATATACTTCTCTCTCTCATGTTTATATTTTATGTTTACAGAAGAAGGAAAGGAAACTTGTCCATATGTCTGGAGGTCACAACTCTTAACGGAGGTTTTTTATGGAGAAAAAATATTCAGCCTGCAGCCCTAGGGATGAACTGTGAGAAAGCTGCCTCTTTGATCTTCACTAAAGAGGGCTAAACATAACACAACACCTCAATATGTAAAACATTGATATTTTTGCCTCCAGGCTTTGATTCAGCACAAACACCTTGCTGGGCATGTGTGGTCTTATAATACTCTTCCATCTTCAACACTGTCTTATGCTTTTGGCTGCATCCCTTCCAAGCTGATTAGATATATACTTGATAAATCTTGTAACTCAATGCTGCTTATTTGAAAAATGGTCCAGTTGACGCATGGCAATGAAGTTTTCATCCACAGGCTTTACTTGTTTCTCAGGGGTTACACACAAAAGACTGATATTATCACTACAGACGGACAGCAAGGCTCCGAAATCATGTTTTCTTTTTTTAATAATGGAATCAGTGTTGTTTTTACTACATTCCTGAGGCTATTACAGCAAGAGTCTATTGTTGATCATAGAGGGACAGAAAGATATGCAGCACTGTCAGGTTTCAGAGAGAGTGCTGGAGATGACAGTTCAATCAAATTGTAGGTAATAGTTCATTTGATCTGTGTTCCTGTTCCGAGGGCCGTATCATGACCAGACACCTGCAACCCCGAGAAAATGTGAGTACAGTGAGAGGGGGCATGCAACTTCAAACAGGGCTGGCAACCAGGAGAAAATGTGAACACAGTGAGGGGGCATGCAACTTCAAACAGGGCCAGAAACCGAGTCAAAGATTTCAATCGGCACTGGCGTTATCCCAGCCTGCAGGCATGGATCTGTGGAACTGTTCTGTCTATCTACGGTCAGACTTGGGTCTCTGCAACACAAGCTAGATAGGTCTTTAGAGTCTGTCAGATTTACTGTCAGGAATATCTTTAACTCCATTTCAGTCAGGACGCTCACATCAAAATGTTCTAATGCAGCAGTATGCATATCAGTTTGTCAGCATGACTCAGCTAATGTGATGCTCTGGGGTAAATCTGAGCAAGCTTGACACAAATTGTCACTGCAGAGCCTCATACACACAACATTCACCAAACATGAAGTAATGCAAATCATTAAAAAGTCACATATGGTTTAATTTGTATACAGTGGGAGGCCGGGGATATGGAGGAAGTGAAAGTCTAGCAGTAAGAATTGTTGTATTCAGACTGAATGAGTAGCTTTTTATATGAGGAACACTTAATTGTCCTTTCAATTATGATCTGGATCATTTTAAAATGCATTTGATCTATTTTACCAAGGGGAAGGAGAACTCCACTATAACATATTTTAACATCATTATAGTTGAGAACACTCTTGTTAAAGACTTAAGACTTAACAATTAATTGCAGCAAATGGAAATAATGTTATGCTTGGCGATCTTAAGAGGCTTCCTGGATTAGCCAACCAGGATGCAGCAGCTGCCAAAATAAGGGTGATTGAATGATTGTTTGTTATCAGTCACACACCAATCACACAATCAATTGGGTATCAGTTGATTACAGATGGGGACATGACATTTATCGCAACAAATACGAAACATGTTATGCTTTCTGTTGTTGGCTCCACTCGTAAAATACTCCCTGGATTAGCCAAGCAGCATGCTAAGTCAAAACAGGCAGTGCAATGCAGAAACCCCCCAAAACGGAACCCAATGGTTTAGAATGATGCCCATGCTAAAACATATGAACACAGATGTCTGTAGGATGTTTCATCTGAATTTGACACAGCAGAAACTCGGGGGGAGGCTGAATGTTGATCAGAGCCACAGGAATATTTGAAGTTTGCTGTACTAGCTAACATAACTAAACAGACTGCAGGACTGACAGTTTCTGTCCAATGGAAACTTTTTAGACAGTCACCATGAACATTTGCAGCAGAGCCGGTGCAGACAGCTGCTTAGATTTCAATGAAGGTGTATCCATAGCATGAGACCTGCGAGTGGAAAACACCTCTGGTGTTACAGCAGTGGTTGTTACAGTCACACACTGAACTACACCGCGTCCATTTTTCTGGTTTTGAAATGTGTTGCTTTCCACCCATTGAATTTCAGTCCCAATACTCACTCTTCTTATAGCAGATCTAGTTTAATTGCCACCAAGTCTTGGAAAAAAATATCATCAATAATTTAAAATGTTTATAGCAATTATTTGTTGGCAAGAATTTGAAACAATAATGTAACTGCTTATCTTAGCTGTATTGTATGAGGCTATCTACTAGTGTTCAGTCAGAAAAGTGCTGCTTTGAGCTAAAAATCACAATGTTTTCATGATAATATTAAGCATATGTGACCTGCCAGGGGCTGCACGGTGGTGTAGTGGGTAGCACTGTCGCCTCACTGCGAGAGGATCCCAGGTTCGATTCCCGGGTCGGCCATGGGTTCCTTCTGTGTGGAGTTTGCATGTTCTCCCCGTGTAAGCGTGGGTTCTCTCCGGGTTCTCCGGCTTCCTCCCACAGTCCAAAGACATGCAGGATGGCGATAGGTTAATTGATGACTCTAAATTGCCCATAGGCGTGAATGTGAATGTTGTCTGTCTCTACACCAGCAACAAGTCGGGTGGGACGAATTCGCGTAAAAGAAGAAATACGCTTTTTTTTTTCAAAATTAGTGATTTTTGTTGAGATCATGAGGAAGAATTATCTGGTATTGACCATGGTCAAAATCTTATTTTAGCCTGTTAGCATGCTAATATTAGCTCACGGAACGCAAAGTACAGCTGTGGCTGAGCGTAATGTCATTTATTTTGCAGATATCCAAAAGTATCATCAAACATTTTGACCTGATAGTTTTGGTGGTTGAAAGGTTAAGGGTTCACCAAAGTCATTTGGTTTTATTCTCAAGGAAGCTCTCTATAATACTTCCATGATCTATCTATGAGTTAAGAGTCAAGACATAGGCTACCTCTTAAAGCCCAAAATGCCAATCTCATGTTGATTCAGGGAACATGGGTACTTTCGACTACCTACTTCACATTCCCCATGAGAAACCTTGTCCATGGTATTTGTATAAAGCACAAATCACAGCTTGCATGTTCTCTTCTTTGTGTGCAAGAATACACAGAGGTTAAGTGCGTGAGGCAGGATCTAATTTTGGTACGTTATTAATATCTGCTGTCAGTTACACATCGGTAAGCAGCAATATTATTCTTTCAATTTATTACAGGCCAAATGACCCATTTGTTTATTATTTCTGGTTTCATTGGATAATTTATAACATGGTTTGGATTGCTTCATGTCATTTCCATTATGAAATTAATAACTTCACATTGTGTTATTTATTTATATGTAATGTTTTTGATGGCTTTTGTCATTATTTATCATTTGCAGTAGCACTGTATCTGCTTGTGGGAACAGTTGACATTATTTGCATGATTTTTAAATGTTTTTGTGTGGATTGGAGAGTCTTAAGCAGGGTTGAACTCAAGGGGATCATGTTCAAGTATGTGCTCAAACTCATATTGTGGTATTAAATGGGTCAGAATTTGCTTCGGTGGAAGAGGGAGGAGTCTAGCTGTTGGGGCATGACGACTCGGTAGCTGGGATAAGGGAAAAAAATGATTTGGGGCATAAGTAATATTCTGAAATCTATGTGCAAATGGAAAAACCTCCACAGCATAAATGCACATTAGTGGTGTTGGTGAGTCTGCACACATGTGTACTCCCATGTGTATTAATTCAGTAGGGAGTATTCTGTGATATGTTGAGGGCTGGCTGGAGCATCCTGATAAGGACTGGTAGGTGTAGTGGGCTCCAGTGTCTGTGTGTGTGTATGTGTGTGTGTGTGTGTGTGTGTGTGTGTGTGTGTGTGTGTGTGTGTGTGTGTGTGTGTGTGTGTGTGTGTTTTGTGGTCTGGTGTTGGTGGTTTTTTCCTTCTTCACCTGTTGTCACTGTTATCTGAAGGGACTCAGGGAGCTCCTTAGGGGTGGGTCTCATTGATGATAAATTCTCTTTCACGGAAAGGGTTGAGTCAGAATTAGTGGTTCTTCTGCAACAATAGAAATTGATGTTTTGTTTTTTGAAGGATTCAGTCTGTAGTTCAGTCAACAATAGAGTTAAGGCATTTATGACAAATTCCACACAGAATCGCTTCCAACCGAATGGAATAGTTGCAATCAATATTTGTTCACAGCAGGGAAGTCTGCCTGGAGCATTCTCCTCACTTTTACCTTGATAAGAATCCACCTTTGTGCTGCCAACAAGTATCACAATAGTGCTGAACTTAAGGCACGGTGACAATTATAGATTAGAAGAAGCTTTCATTTTAGCTACACAACTCTTTCATGCCCCAGATTCATGCACATGTCAATTATGTTATAATATTGAATTATTCTTTTATACATAATTGTTGTTGTTTATTGAAAATGTAGTTTCAAGCTCTTCAGCTAAATGCTTCTTTGTTGCTGTCCTTCCCAGAGTTTAATTTAGTGGCATCTAGCAGTGAGTTTGCAGATTCCATCCAAATGAAAACCCCTCTGCTCACCCCTCCAGTTACAAGCGTGTCGGTGAACTACGGTGGCCTTCAGTTAACGCTGCAATACAAAGGTTTCACACAACATGGCAGACTCAGTTATGAGGATCCACTAGCGATGAAGGCTGATTCTAACGTGATATAACGAAAACACAGCAATTCTTAGATTCAGGTGATGATACACTTGGACAATGTAATTAACAATAGTAAATTCCATTCCTGCCAATAAATCCCCCTAAATCCTACACACTCTTCAATTAACAGTTATTTAGAACACCTTTGTCACAGGTATCCTGTCCGATTACTCCACAGTAATCTACACCTGTCAACCAATCAGAAAGCAGCCTTCTTCACAGCATAAATACATGAGAGAAACGGCGAGAGGCACCTGGCCCTTGACAAATCTCCAAACTAGTAAATGAATAAATGATTACTTTGACAAGACAAATTGAACACAAAGAGACTGAATAAAAGATTCAAAGACAAATCGGGGTCTATCAGTCTTGCAAATTGACTCCTGCACTGGCTACTCTCCCAGTACTGGTTCCAATAACTGTACAATCCTGAAGCTTGTGAAACACATGCAGAACTGTAAAATGTGAAACTGTAGAAATTACAATGTAAGTAAAACATAAAGTAATTGCATTATTATATACTCAAACTTCTAACTTCACTTGAAGTTATGTTTAGGAAAAGAGCGTGGCTGATGTTAAAATGACTGACCAACATAACTGACTGACTAGCGTCTATCTATCTATCTATCTATCTATCTATCTATCTATCTATCTATCTATCTATCTATCTATCTATCTATCTATCTACCATTTTATGATTTGATATCTACAAGTTTATATACAGTATTTGATTTACTTGTGACACCATGTCCAAGAGCTCCCGGCAGAGCCTTGGTGTGAAGCAGAATTACCATGGTAACAGCTCTCAAAGCAGCTGTTATGTAGTTATATGTGTCCATGAAGTACACTCAGTTTGCTGGCATCCACTTGTTGAGTGCCAGCAATGAAACACACACACACACACACACACACACACACACACACACACACACACACACACAAAAGAAAACAGAATATGTTAGTGTTACTGACATGATTCTGTTGGCCTGCACCCACAGTGAACAGGCTGCTTACAGTATAAGATTCCCTGTGGGACAGCTTTGCAGTAGAGGGGCATGAACATTTCATCAAACACATCTAACTGGGTATTTCCATTATCCAAGTGAGATGAAAAAGCAAGAAAGAGTGCGTTAATGTGACTTTTATTTTTACAACATCATCTTGGCTCCTTTCCTGGAATGTGAGTGTGGTCCTTGGATAATGGCAGCATCATTATCATACAAGAGTGCCCTTCTTATGGAAATACACTGTCAGGCAAACTGTATAAAGCAGTTAAAAGGAAACATTAAATTGTAACAGCTACCAGAAAAGAAGCAAGACATTAAGAAAATCTCTGCCCGGCACTGCACTTCCAGACTTTGAGTTCTCACACGTCACATCCATTCTTTACACTTGACCTAAAAAGTGAGTTGCGAAAAACAATTCGGGGGCTATTGCATCAATATCATTTGCAAGTTTAGAATTCAATCTACAAATTAAAAAATGTTTATAGTTTAAAAGTGTTATGGATTTTTTTTCTCTCCTAGTGTTGCATTTGTAATTACATGTGAGTTACAAGGACCTGAACATGTCAGTCATGATTTTGAAATCTTATTGTTAAACAAAAAAATTAGGAGGTTCAAGCTACACTGACTGCTAACAAAGTGCAAACTCAAGCAAGGAACATACCAGTATAACACCAAATCATGTTTAAATTCAACATGTCCTCCCATCTAAGTTTATCTAAGTTACTTTTGCCTGGGGCCCCCAGACCCCCTAAGAACAACCCTGCATCAGTGGCCAAATACGGCTAGAGAATTTTGTCGGTTTTTAATTGAAAACACTGATCTTGTGTTGCCGTTTTGGCTGATAATCCTGCTTTGTCTAAACATATTGTTGTCTTATATTGATTTCCATTCCCATTGTAGATGTTCAGTGATGGGTGTGCTAAATGAATGATGCTGTGGCATAATATGATCAGCCAGCATTGACTTTACACAGGGCTGTACCAAATGTCCTTCTCTTATATTCAATGCTCCTATTGAGGTTTTTGAATAACGTTTTGGATGTCTGTTAAATGTTATAATACAGCTGCACTTTCTCTGCTGCAAGTAGGAAAGCAAACAGTTTTGGACCACAGTGAACATTTTGCTTTTGAAAGGCTTAATGCCAACACATATTGCACCAGAATATTTTGTTAGATGAATAAGTATTTTTTTATAAGTGAAATGTTTAGAACACTTTACAACAGTTATTGGACATGTTTGAATCACACAAGTCAGAAACTGCACCACTGGAATCTAATTCTACAGACAGTATGATACTAATAATATCAATGGAGCCTCATCTTTATTTGCAACTGCAGACATACTCACTTTAAAGATAATGGATAGACAAGAAGCTGTGCAGCATTCTAATGATTTAGAATTAGCATGTCAACTTCATGAATGGAGCTTTTCGGTAGATATGCTTACATGCGGCACGGTTTCAAATTCCGTTCACTGGTTAGGAGAGCGATCGGTTTACGCTTACTCTGCTGTCCATTGGTGTGTGGAATATTGTACAAAATGTCGAAATGTCTGTAGCCACAGGGGCCTCAAGTAATATTAAGATGCTTCTGCTGCAGGCAAGGAGAGGATGTGAACGCCGGTTTAAGATTCAGGGTCTTTGGACTTTGAACACAATCCACCTAAGAGGTTTTTTCACCATATATCAACATCACATAACTTCTACCTCTACAGTCATTATTATTATTAATATTACCATTTTTGTTCTTATTTCTGGTGAGATGTTTTGCCTCATACACTCCTGAAAATACAAGTAGCACTGGGCCTGTCAGCCCTTCTGACCACATGGATTTCTCAGTTATTGGGTGAACAACTGCAGTCAATGCCTGATGATTGAAAAGGCTTTGTGAATCTCTTTAAACTCCTTGATCCCCCTCATGCCCTGCAGTTCACTGCCAACCCTGAGAGCAGAATATAGCAGCCAGGAGGAAAAATACTTACACCCAAGTCTTTTGCTATCCAGATGACTTATGTGAAGAAGAACCGGAGGGAATTTGAAAATCAAAAGGGACATCAAATCCACTGGGATCTTAGGAGGCCCTTTTGTATCCTGCCATGCTCTGGGTCAACTATAACGACAAAATACATTATTTCACTTCTCCAGCAGCAGCCGCAGAGAACTGAATCAAAGAACTTCGGAATACTTGCCCAGCTTCTCCGGCCTCTCAAACCTCTCAGTGTAATGACCCAGAAAATGAGTTTGTGACAAAGAAATCAGTGTAATGAGGTCACTAGATAAGTTATTGAATATATTATTCCTCCAATCTTTAGCGCACTTCGTCTCAACCCTAATAATTTGCGCTTCACGTTGCCGAGAAGCGAGTAGCGTCTTGCGATAGGTGATACAGGTTGAGGCTGCGCTCTCTATTCACAGAGAAATTCAAAGACTTGATGGAAGACTTGTAACAAGGGGACGATGATTCTGCATATCTCTATTGAAAAGAGCTTGCATACCATGGTGCAAACTAATTATATTGACCACAGCCACGTGGCCGTCGAAGCAAACTGAGTTTGTAAAGTACAGGAATATCGCTTCAAGAAGCCAATCTATCAAGAAAATAAAATCATCATAAATTGGTGTTAAAAGAGATTTGCACTCATCAGCATTATGGAGAGATATTTAAACAGTTTATTCAATCCACTGTTTGTTGAACACAGCCCACAAGAGATATTTTATTAATTCAGAGTCCTTCCTTTCAGCATACAAGTCTCTATTAGCTTTGATTAAGATCTATAATGTTTCTTCTTTTCACAGGGCACTTAGCACTTAGATGAGATATTATGAGCTCTTGAGAAGCTGCAGAGGACATGAAACAAACAAGACACAAAAGGTGAGTCGTGCCACTTCAGCAGAACAAAGCAGGGCGGGAGATTGTGGGGAAAGAAAATAAGCTTTTTCACTCATTAACTGATTAAGTAACTGAACAAAACCAGCAGCAATATATCTCTTTCCATTTCATCCACTGCAGCTTACACCCACTCCGGTGCAGCACAGTGGCAGAGGGTGGGGTTGCCTCTCACTTCAATTTGACACTCTTCCATTTTTCACACGATGAAGACCCCTCCGTTTAAGATAATTTGTCGATTGAGGACACAGCTGGGCCCTCTGGGTTAAAGTGCCACGATCAATCACGGGATTATGGATCAAAGAGCTGGCTGAATTCCGACTGTGAAATAGGGATCATTCCTGGATGAGCAAACACAATGACAACACCAGTAGGCTATGACACAATACGTTACAGTCATTGGAAAAAAAACAAACAAAAAAATGTTCATAAATGTGTGCACGTGTAGTATAAATGTAGTGAAGTGAAAAGATCTCACTTTAAATATAATGTATAAAACATGGTTGTAAAAATGTCTCATTAAATACAGTGGTAATGTCACAGACCCTGAAGGAATTGTTTAAAGATCCCAAGTAATATATCTGGCAGTACCATCCATTTCAGAAAAGTGAAGCCAAAATCTTAAAGTGCCTTAAACTTGCACTCTCTCTACTGGCCATCAGATGGAGACTGCTCTGATTACAAAATAAGTCAGATTGCATGGAAGTCTATGTATATTCTCACTTGATTAATTATCACTAAATATTGTAAATTGTGTCAATGGGTTTTTTCAATACAGCTTATTTCATTTAGTAAATGATGGTTCAATTGAGAGTAAAATAGATGATAAAGCAGGATGTGCTTCAGGGCATGGTTACCTTGGGACTTGAGGTTGCTACCATGGTGTCTTTACTATCACTATCGTGCTACCAATGTTATTAGCTACTAAAACTTAGCTGTAAAGTTGACCTTGAATTATAAAGGGAACTTTTTTGAACAGCTTCACACCAGAAGCCAAAAGCGATGGCCAAAATCCAAGATGGCGACAGCCAAAATGCCGAACTTGATGCTTCAAATCAGTCGTCCACAGACGAATGGGTGACATCCCCTGCCATCAGGTTGGCATGAAAGCTGATCGTGAACTCAGTCTCGTCAATCTCTGATCATAGCCTACCTTATTTTCACATGGTATTTATCTTTCCTCTTCTTTTCTCTTTAGACTAACTTGACTGCTCCTCCCACAGTTTTGTCCTGGCACATTCAAATGTGCAGCTGTCTGAGAACACCTGTTCTTTCGGGGATTAATTACCTGCGGTAGGTAGGCTGCATGCACAGATTAGTATTACATCTGCTGTTAGCTATACATAGCATGCACAGTGATATGGTGTGACAGTATGGAGGGGAGGTAGTCAGCAGGGTATAGTGTGTGTTTTGCTCACAAACACAGGTGTCAGTATAATATTACATTTGGTCAGTAAATTGAACAAATAGGGGAAGTGGATACACATGAGATGCCTTTTCAACATTATTGATTTTCTGGAAGAAAATAGATTTTTTTTTAGCAGCAATCCACTGCTACTCTAAGTACCTCCACTGGGGCAGATGAGCTCTTTCCGTACTGCACTTCTCCGAATTCATTGGCAACAAATAATGTGATGATTGTTGACCAGACACATTTGTACTCCTGTCAACTCATGACACGCACCATTAAAACCAACAGCCCTCAAGTAAAATCTTTAATGAAGCCAAACACGGGGGTACAGTAATCTACCGGCCGGCCGACAGAAAGAATGCAGATTGAAGATGGTTCACTTACAAGATAACTTGCCCTT
This sequence comes from Eutrigla gurnardus, assembly GCF_963514095.1. Classification (NCBI taxonomy): domain Eukaryota; kingdom Metazoa; phylum Chordata; class Actinopteri; order Perciformes; family Triglidae; genus Eutrigla; species Eutrigla gurnardus. Next base: position 7,418,785 of record NC_139930.1, on the reverse strand, counting down.
CGACTCCAATCACTGTTGCCTGCTCATCATCAGGATTCTATTTGACCAGGAGTAAATTGGAGGGTTTTAATGGATGAGTTCATGATGATCTAAGATTCTCACATCCAAAGAGTTTTGATATGGTGACACTACTCTCTTGGATTTTGTCATGTTCTCTGCTAACTTTTCACACCTCCCAGGCTGTTAACTCATCTAAGAGAGTCTGTGAGTTTCAGCAATGTGTGTATCATATGGAAGAGCCAGTGAGGGGTTGCTAGCTGGGAGAAAGTTGTCACTTCCTCAGAAGATGAAAAGAAAGATGTCATGTTGACAATTTTAGAACAAGTGTTGATACCAGATCCATGTTTAAAAATAAAAGCTTGACGTGTACATGTAGTTTGCTCAGGGGATTGTATGCGAGAGAAAGCGGCAGCTGTAAATATGGAAGTGGGAGTTAATAATCTGCTACACGAAGCCTCAGTATGTGAAGCAAGAGCAGTAATTACTAGCTAAACCCCAAACATACATCTTGTTTTTTTCTGCAACTACTTTGATTTTTTTTATGGATTTCTGTCAAACAACATGAATACAGTGTTCCCAGATCAGATTGGTGATTTCCAGTCCAATCACAAATTAAAACCTGCCAAATTTAATAACAAACCAGCCGAAATTCTAACCAGATACCCATGTAAAACCATAAAACAATTGCATGCCCATTAGAAATCACAACATAAGTATGCAAAGCTTAATATCTAGTAAGTCAGACAACCACACAGTCCTGTCAAATCAAATATTTCTCAAATTAAATGAGCTGATAAGTGCGTGGACACAACAAAGTTTACTGAATGTTGTGGGTTTTTTTTTTTTTACAATGACAGCTTTATGGTTTTTGTTTTCCAAAGCCCAAATTTCATTGACCAGCCCAACGTTATTTTCCCTGTCCCTCTTAATTTAAAGTTATGAAAATAAATTAATATAGTGATTTATAATTCAAAACAAAACAGTTAATTGTTTTTTCCTGAGAATCCTGAGAATAACATAATTTTGTTAAAACTATTACAATGAAATATTCAGCTATATATATATATATATATATATATATATATATATATATATATATATATATATTATATACTAATATATGTTATATATATATAAATATTTGAAATATGAATACATACATATCTTGAAAATGAACACAGGTCATATTTGACCAGCGTAATAAACAGGTTTCGAAAGTTGTGATCCCGCTATGTGAATCGCAGATGTGAACTTTTAATGCACTTTGCTGAAGAAAAAGTTTCCTCTCCTATTTGCTGACTTGAATCCACAAAAACTTCAAACATAAGTGTGAACGCTCAAACATTCTCAGACATGGTGGCGTGGTGTCTGGCTCGTAGCTTTTCAGTTTTTGTTGCTTTGACAACTTACAAATTAATTTTAGGAACAGGTGTAATTTTATACTGAGTCTTGTCACCTGTAACAGTCAGTCTCCTGAAAATTACATGCACCGTATGAGAAATTAATTTGCTCTTGCGAACATGTTTTTGAGTAAAATGACACCTAGATTGTCAGTCACTGGCACGTTTTGTTACCAAGCAGGAAGTTGTCTGATAGTTTATCTGTATGAAAAGGCTTTTTATTGGTTGGTGGCATGATACACAGGGCAGACTGGCCTTCAAATCCAGACTCAATTATTTACTTTTCCCAAAAAATTTACCACAATTTTGGATGGCTAAAATATTGCTCATGAAACTTGCTCCACACAACATGCTGCTGTTTTGTCCTATAAATCATGCTCCAACTCTCTATGTGTCTTATAGTAACATGTGAATGCGAGTGTTTGACCTTTCCAGTGCACCTGCCTTTAATAAACCACTAATTAGGCCTAATGATAGATCATTTTAGCCAAAGAATCGGTCACTGGTGAAACACATGGGGAAGACACATGTCACCTCAGGACATAGAAAAGGCGACGTGGGTCATTAGAGTGGTTAAAGGCCATATTCAATTTGCTCCTTTGATCTTTGAGGAAATTTACAGTGAAAGAACAAATGTGATACAAAGAGAAAAGGCTGAAATATTTCTAGCGATTAACCACCAGTTAAAGCAAACAAAATATCTTAAAGGAAAAGGGATTTAGTTTCTTCCTAACAGCACTCTATTACGGTTTTGAATATCACAGTTTACAGCTCATAATCCTCTTCCTGTCTCCTATGCAGCGGTGTGACCGCGTACCGAGCTCTTGAGCTCACAGCACGGGGCATTGAGCTCCTTCCACTTGGGTGAGCAGCCGATAAGGTTTAGGAGTTATTAGTAAGTTTTCCATACGTTTGTGCCACTTTTAATGACTTTACAGCAAACAGTCGTGTCCACTGTGGAGGAGGTGGATCGAGGACCAACAACTTGTCGTTTTTAATTGATATTTGGAGGAGCCCTGCCTTTTCATCAGGCTTCTGCTGTGGACATGGAGAAGGATGAGGTTCTTATTTGTACTACGGGTTGTAGTAATTTGATAAGCCTAAAATAACACCATGCTGCCAGGGCTGTTATTGTTTGTTTTGTTAAAACCAAATGAGCTGCATTGGTATCGTGCACTATGAGACTGTAATATAAATAAGGAAAACACAAAAAAAAGGCCCCCTTTCAATGTGTAAATTATGATGAGCTTATCTATGCAGCTTAATGAAATGTGTGCACACCAACATTCTGGAGGCTATTTCCAACCAATTAACAGTAAATCAGCTCTGAGCAGAATTGAAAACAACCTGCTGTATCCGGAGAAAAAACACTGCACCATCCCAAAACTGGAACAGATAACGCTAGCCGGCCAGTGTTCCCACATTAACAAGAAGGTAAATAATGGGATGGGGTTTTTTGTTTTTCATTAAGACATTTCTTAAACGAAGTTGCTCGTCTGCTTTTTTCACCAAAGCTGAATATATTAAAAAGTAGCATGAGTATACTTCTGCATCACATACATTATAGCAGGGATGGCCCACATCTCTCGAGATGTCCCAGAACAAACCAGCACTGAACTGCATCAAAGGTATCAAATAAATTCCCTGATAGACAATTTTGTGTCTTGTTTGAGTATTTAACTTACATGGCGTGAAACGGTGATGGGAATATTATCCCAAGTAAGCACCATAAAGGAGATGATGTTCAATTCAGCAAATGCTATCAGTGCATGTTTGCACACTTTTTGTTTGTTCCACCTCTGAAATAAGAGCAGGGGAAATATTAATTTACTGAGCTAACCGTAGCCTGTATAAACTAAATGATTATGGGTTTACTAATGCTTTTGTCTTCCTGGATTGCATTCTTGGATGCTAACCAGATGCGAAATTGCTTTGACAAACAGTGTGGATGGAACTCATTTTCCTCATTTTAAGCAAAGTCATTTGTATTAAGATATGCCAGGTGTGAAGGATTGTGCAGAAAGCCACTTGCAAAACATGACTGTATTATGCATGCACCAGTAAATGCCTTGGGAAAACATGTCTTAATTCGCAACTTGTTCCGAATTAGTGTATTGTTGTGTAATGCTGCGCTGTTATTGCATTGGATGCGGAGGGATATGTAAGCAGAGAGAAATGAGGTCAAATAGAAAGATCAAAATGAAGACAATGGTACCAAGTGGCTGTTTTGTACTAATTTATTCCCAGTATACACTGTTGTTTTTTGTCCTTTGTGGAGAAAACCTTTCCATAACCTTTCAGTAAGTCATATTTGTTGAACAGTAGCTGCTGCTATGCATAGTAATCATATAATCATATTTAAAAAAAAAAAGTGACATTGAAAGTTCCACGCTTGTATAAATAACTAGACAGTATAGTCCGTTTTAGGTACATAGACTGGATATAAGACATGGATGTAGTCATTGTGATATCACCCATTGGTTTGTGGGCTACGGTTTTTAATCCTTTTGGCAGTAACTATCTTGGATTTTTGCAACCAGTGGATGGATGTGTCCATATTTATATTGCAGAGTTGCGACAGGTGGAGTGCAAGTGTGAAGTGTGAAGGTGTAGCCAACAGAAACACTTTTCTATGACAGTGACACCACGTAGCCTACCAATCTTCAATTGGTGACCTTATTTACAAGAAATAACACACATGCAAGCTTGAGTTTACTTGATGGAGAGGTGAGGATACATACAGCCACAAACATACACTGTTTAATTGAATTACCATGCTTCAGTCTAGTGCAAGGCAGGTGAATGTTGCTATACTAATAAGGTGCACATATACATACATACATACATACATACATACATACATACATACATACATACATACATACATACATACATACATACATACATAACTGACTTGGATTTATGTTGGTTCAATGTAAAGAAAAAAAAAGTAAATTGCTTTGAACTCAATTTGAACTACCTTTGTCCCCATGTTGCTGTAGCTTAGCTTGCTATATTTCTCTAGGGAGTAGTTTCAGTGTAGTGAAGCTTCAATTAATGCAGAGTAAATGGTAGCTGAGCTGACTACACTTTCTGAGTAGCTTGCCCAACACTGAGTATAGTCTGTTGATAGCCTTGTTTATGATAAAGAATGCCAAATTTGATCAACAATGAACTTATAACTTTGAATTCATACCCTTGTTGGGGTAGTAGCAGGAGCAGATTTGGTTATCAACAGCTAATTATCGATATTAATAATTATATTTAATATATTATCATCATATAATCATGAATAAACGGGGCACCACCCTGGGATCAGGGAAAAGATAACCTAAAACTGTATTCAGTCTCAATATAAAAGGTGTTATACTTACATGCCAATCATCGTGATCATTGGCATAGAAGTATGAAACAATCGAACAATGAAAAAGGCGTGAAATTGAAGCACTAGCCTTCACAACCTGCTGTTATCAATTGACATATACACAACAAGCACAAGAGACTGCTAGTTATAATATAATACGATTTATTAAAATCAGTAATAATGATCACAATCAACACTGCAATTAACAAAGCCTTATTACCTAACTACCTAACACACAAAACTAAGCTAAACAAAGGAAGAGACACACGTGGAGTGCGTGTGTGTGTGTGCGCGTGTGTAGAGGGGGAGAGAGAGAGAGAGAGAGATATGGCCGGGCGCAGACGTTATCAGTTGGTCTCCTGTTGCAGCGGTATGCTGCGGTAGAGGAGACCACCTCCTGTTGGTGGAGAGAGCTGGAAGCAGAAGAGCGTTCTTAAGATGGCGCTGGTTTATATAGATCACGGCTGCTGCCGGGGACCCCCTGGGGTACCTGCGGTTGTCAGCCAATAGGGCACCAGTTGTGTGACGTTGCACTTCGCACCTAGGTGAGAAGTGAAACTAAAATTGCGGTGTAGTTTTTAATCCCCTTTGTCCCTTTGTTCTGACCGCATGTGTAGGCTTTTGTAGGCCGCATTGTGTAGTCCTACTGGTGAGGTCCCAACACCCTCCACTCCACACTTCATAAAAGTTCATAATTTGCTTCAAGGGCACAGTTGTATGTCAGCGTTACATGCTTGGATTTTTGTAGTTCCAACATTTCTTTGAAATCCTCTTTGGCTCTTTCAGATTGAAGGGAAGGGTCCTGAAAGAGAATGTCATACAGGTGTCATTGGGATCTTTTTGTTTTAACTCAAGGATGTTTAAGTCCAATACCAAAGCCACGCAGATATTGTCATGGTTTGTTGAAACCATAAATCTTTGTCAGGCATCATTTACCCTGTTTATCATTTTCTGCATACTCCCCCAACCCTAGCACATTGTCGCCACTATAAGTCAAAGGGATGACACAAAGGTTGTCATAAATGCTACCTAATTTTTGCCAGATTCAGTGCTTGGCATTCAGACCATAGAATCCTTTTTTTGGGGTCTCAGAAGAACAGAGAGAGCTTTTTCCTCATGCAGTTGGAGTCCTTTGGGTGCCACTTGGCAAACTCCAGGCAGGCTGTCATATGCCATTTGTTTAGCAGCAGCTTCAGTCTAGCCACTGTCCATAAGGGCATGATGGATGGAGTGCTGCAGAGAGGACTGTAAGTTTATGTCATCTCTGCAGAGAAACTGTGACACTGATCCATTAGACTTTCAGTTATGTTTCTTACCAAAGGCCCTTCATGTGCAGTTATTGACAAGTTGTCTGAATACTTTCCTTATGCAAGAAAGGTCATGAGTTGTACTTACCCTTATTTGTATATCTGTGGTTTGGCACAGCACGAGACAGAGAATGTGCCTTATATAATCAAATTAATATTGCAAATGTTCTCAAATTCTTAGGTGGGTCAAACTAAGCAGGTTACATCAGTAGCCTACATCAATTATTTGAATAAATAAATGTAATACACGTGCCAGTACAGCGATATTATTTTCATCAACATTTTCATTTTTGCAATACAACTTGATTAAACATATTCTATATTTATTAATATCATGCTTTAAATGCTAATATGTTGATAATTACTATCCTAATTTGAGGTGTAATATGCCATGTTTTGCTAGTTAGCCGTTAACACAAAGTACAACGTAGCCTGATGGGATGGTCATTAGTTTGCTGGTGGGCATAAATAAAAATGATTGGAAATAACTAATTTTGACCAGATGGTGGCAACATATGAAAAACTTAATCGATCCTCTAAGTTGTTACAATTGAACCTTCGCTAAACAATGTCTCCCTGCTGCTACTCCATCAAGTTATCCGAGCTATCATGTCTTGTCAGTCCACACTGTCACTAACTTCACATCCCTGATAAATATTAGCTACATTTTGAACAACAAAAAAGCAATTTCAGAAAGAAGCATGTGTATACGTTCAGTAGCTAGCGTAGCACAGAAGTGCTAGTTTATTATTCGCTCCACAGGTTTTTATGTAGTAATGCAAGTTTTTCAAATATATGTGTCCTTCCAACTTCTCCGGGTAGCCTACCTCTTAGCACTATTACACAACCTTTAACCATGGATGGCTTAAAATCCACAACATCAGCCTGGAAATGAAGAGCCGGAGACTTGTGGTCCCCTGGTCAGAACTGACCTATGCTAAGATATTATTAGCAAGTCTGCTAAGGCCCCTGCATTTGAGGGGTGGGACTTAAACAAAGTCAATAGGTTTCTTCCTCTGGAGAGCATACATGTCAGCATCATCCAATAGTTGTTGACATACTTACATCAGGACAAAAGTTGTAAACTTACCAACATTTCCATACCTCAAGCCAGGCTGCTAGCATGGCCTAAAATGCCCTGAATGTCATTTTTTTAGTGAATAAACTCCCCAAATCTTCTATACTTAATCATTATTATAGATACTGTTAATGAATTCTGTAAAATGTGTATTAATAAATTCTAATTGTGGTATGTCCCCAATACAGGTAGAACGAACAACATTGACTACCCCAAACCATATCACTGCATGTAGAACAATGAGATGACGCTCACTCTTCTGTGCCAGCCATTTTAATGCGTAGCAAGTGTGGTGACAAATGCTACGTCTGGTGATCCATAAATTTTGCCCTTTACAGAGCCAAGCGTCAGTGCACTTATTCAGCTATGATACGAGTCAGTGTGATGCTTTAGAAAAGTGGCACCGTGTGCCAAGGGACTTTTGCAAGGGGAAAACTTTTACAGCACTTTAATAGTAAACTAACTCACTAACCGATCAGGGCAGAAGGATGGAGCAGGGAGAAAGGAGAATCTAGGCCTAAACAAAATCCTCCTTTAGAAACCATCCAGGTGTCCTTGAGCAAGAAACCAAATCCTTAGCAGCTGCAGCAGCTCTGCTCTGCTGCTGATTCTTAGCTCTTAGTAGGAGGAAGCAGAGAGACAATTACCCAAAAGGGATCAATAAAGTATTGTGTAATTTATAATTGTATTTATTTCTTTAGTCCAGGGCTATTTTTCTTTTGCTGAAGTGTTCCTCAAATTTCAAAGAATTGGTCCACCGAGATAAAACAAATTAACTATTGTTACTTCAGTTAAACAGATGCTGAGGGAGAACGGCATTAGGACTGATAGATCCACACTTCTAGTACGTATGCACGGTCTTCCATCTGCCTGAGACATGAAGGGCCAAGGGTATGGCCAATCAAAGTGATGAATTCCCCTTATTGATCTCTCTCTCTCTTTTTTTTTTTTATCAAATGCGTATTCACAGTTCTAAACACTAGCACTTGAAAAGCCTTAGACATAAGAGTCCCCCTTTGATTAGCGTGTCGCCTGGAGGAACTTGTGACATGAGATAGGAAGTGGATACAGATATCCATCACACACAGTTACGCTTCCCTGCATTTATAAGGCAGTGTTACATTTCAAAGGCCCAGTTACAACGTCTTCAAACGCAGCTGGAGCCACTTTCCACCTGACTCCTTCACTCTGTTCTCGAGTATCCTTCTTTGCCAGGACAAATATCCTTCACAACCCGCTGAAGCAGCCGCAAGAAGCTTCTGTGAGGATTGTTTGCTTTGCCAAGGTGTGATGGAGTGGACCGGGTCCCTCCCGTGTCCTCGTCATTGTGTCATTCTCTGGCGGCTTCACGTTGAGTCACTAAGTTATTCCACCACAGGGAGCAACAGTTTCACATATATCCTCATAAAATGTGACTAACCCTGCTGCTGTCCTGAGGGCTGCCATCTTTCCCTGTTTAATGTATCTAAACGGCATGCTGTACATATTACTTCCTACGGCATAGCCGTATGAAAACATTACATTACATGAACATGCTGACAATTTTAGGCGTCAGTCACATGTTTGCCTTTGAGCAACTTTTCTGTAAAAGTCACAACCGCGATTTTACTAGGTCAGACCTCGCAGCATTTCTGTAACACTTCCAACACTGCATATTTCTGATTTAAATACCATCAAAATGATGGACACACTACACAGACAAGGTTAAATATGCAGTGAGATTTTCCACGCACGTCCTGTTCCGCCTTGTGAACTGTAATAAATTTGTCATTTGAATATCATTCCTTATGCACAAAGAAAATAAAATGTGTTTAATAAACCATGAAATACTGTCAATGAGTTAAGTTTGAGCCATTTTGTCATGTCGCTATCAGATCGGAAATGTGTTTTCATTTACCACCCCCACCCTGCGGTGTAAGGCGAAAGAGACAGAAAAAAACCCTACCACCATGATGTGAGGCTGCACTTCAGCAGAGCAGTGTTGCCAAATTGGGCTGGGCGTTGCCTGATTGGTCTAGTTTTGGTTAAATTAGGCATGGAATAGCTGTTTTGTTTTGTGGGATTTGGCATTTGCATTTGATTATGAAGCAAAAAGCTAAATGCATGGCTAAAAACATTTCAACAACTAATCACTAAGCAGTTACTTCATTTCCAGCAATAAGCTTCACAAACGACATGTGAGCGAAAAGCATTTTGAGTTAAGCTTGATCAGTTATCGGGGGAAGTGAAATACAAATTTAACTTACAAGATCACAATCAAAGCACCAACCGTTCTGGCCAACCACAGATGATATAGAAAGGCTTAAACTTGCCCCTTAATTCGACATTAAATTGAGTAATTGATGGTAAAAATTCAAATGGGATCAGAGAATTATACATACATATTATTTTCAAAATAAGGTCCCATGTTGGTCCACCTCAAAGGGCGGGACTTTGCCTCTCTAGTTGGTCAGATATAGTGATGTCAGAGGGCCCTAGTTTCGTAGACCAGGCGCAGTCAGCTTTCAGCGCACCTGCGCCGCGCCGACGGGGTGTGTCCGCCTGGACTTTGCAAGTTTCGTGCACCGCGCAGGCTCGCGCAGGCACACCTCCCGTCTCTACGAAAGTAGACCAGGTTGGAGCTGGCGAGCTTTCAGCGCAGTCTCGGCGAGGCTTTTTGCCACGAAACTTCCGCTACGCCAAGCTGAATCTGTGACGCCTCCCCCTGCTGCCCCGCCACACCCATCTTGGCGCAGGCGATCCACCAAACTGCCAAACTGACAGTGCGCAAGGCTGCGCGGGTCGAAACTTGCATTGCGCCGGCTCCGCCGCCCTGCGCCGCCCTGCGCTGCGCCACGAAACTAGGGCCCATAGTGATGTCAGAGTGTCAAAGTGACAGAGAAGATTAAAACAGGAAGACATTTTTGCCAGAGTTGATGAAATGAGAATAATTACCTAATACATTTTCATTTTTTAACTATGCTTGAACACAGTCAGACCATGTGAAATAGGAAGGTGAAGTTCATGATGTGGTATATGATGAAATTGATGTTGGAATTCATAAAATGCATCAACTAGTAAGGGAAGTGCTCACAGTGGTCATGAAGTTAAAGAAAAGACAGAAAAGACATCACTGAGTGCCACCGCTCCTTCTCACATCTGTGTTGCACAAGCCCTGCACATCTGTAACAATCCTGTGATTTTCACCCACTACAGAACAAATGTAACAGAGAGATGTGTTTAAAAACCTGAGAGATGTTTTTTATATTTTAAGCTAACAATGTTTTGTATGCAATGTCCGAAAAGGGCTTATTTGTGCAGCACATGTTACCAATGGCAACAACTGCAATGAAAAAAAAGAAAAAGCAGTTTAGGAGCTTGAGAGTGGAAGTGATTCATACCATGGTAATCAGCACTGATATAAATCCTGCTTTTCTAGTCCCAGTAAGGGGGCTTCTCCAGCTTTTTTAAAAGGATAATAATCATAATTTGTGTTTAATATAATGATTTACAGAGATTGTGGAAAGAAAAGTCTATGAAAGGGCTACTTTCCATTTGACATATCAATTATAATTCTCAATGACAAGGACGGGACGAGCACACGAAATCGCCGCTGTGCTCTTGAATAGAGAGTTCACATGGAGGGTGGCGGAATAAAAATATTGATTTAATCACATACCCTTCTTCACCTGAGTTAATGAATCATTATTTTCAAGTCTGTACCCCGAGGATGGATAAAGTATTGTCTGACTGGTCCAGTGCATTGGATGATTAGCACTCTCATTAAGAATGGAGCTGGAGTGTGTAAATCTCAGGAGAGATGGAACATAGAGAGCAGTTGTACACACAGTGTGCAGCCATGACACACACTGTCTGCACTGCCCCTCTCTTGTTTTATTACCTGTCACCTGGCACCACCGTGAGACACTTTAATTTGTTTTGTCAACCACTGTAAGTTATCTTTTATTTAAAAACATTTTTAATTGACTAAACATCAATCAAAAAGTTTTCACGTCTAGATTCACACCATGAGGCATTCATACCGAATACAAAATCTATCTTTATATCAAAGTTGTTTTGATGGTTAGTCATATTCTCCAAGAAAAAAAAACAAAATATACACACACACACACACACACCGATCTGACCTGACAACGATGTCGGAGGGACGTGCCTTCACAGTGCAAGAATGACAAGGGATGTCACATCCATCCTGCAGTCTTCATTGCTCACTGACATGGCAATGCTGATATGAATTAGGATTGGAGCTTCATGACACAGTCACATGTAGGTCACAGGCTTCAGGACCTTCATGATGAAACGGACACAGAAACTACAGTTCTGTGTGTTTATGGTCACGTCACCATCACAAAGACAGTGACACATAACTTAACACGTGTACACCGTAAAGCTGTCCTCCCCCTCAACAAAAGAAAACCACTCCAAATGAAGGCTTTTTAAAAGCAGCTGCTGTTGTACAACTGAATGTGTTCTGCTGATGAGAGGACAAAATGAACTCCTCTTTTTTAACGATTGGACCGCATTGATCGTTGATGTTTTACGGCCAGGGAGACATATGTGCAGCTTACTCATTGCGTGGTGTGCATTAACATTCACTCAACAATCCGAGCTCTGAGTCACGATGAATGAATGTGTGCCCGTTTGTACTGATGCAATCTCAAAAGTTTTATAAATGATTATATATATTGGAAAATGTAGATTACATGGTGTGAGTTTAAAAAACATATTTTCTTTAGGTCAACATGCAGTTGGAACTTTAACACATCTGTGATGTACGGTGGATGGTAGATGTAAATACATTGAATTACATTAAAGCATTTGACATTTACACTCTAATGTGGTTATTTAACTGTGGTTGCATGCATCCCGGCTCTCTTGTGTGTGTTTGTGTTGTTTCCCCCTCAATTACATTTATTGGAACAATAGGGAAATCAGTTGAATTGAAAAAAAACAATAAGTTAGAGGTCCTCCAACCATGGGCTCTCCATCAACCTTCGTTGTGTCGGCCAACACCAACTCCCTTCCTGTATCAGGAGCCGGAAGTGTTGGTGGACCAATAACACTGCCTGAAGTGCAAGGAGAGTGATGTATCAGTCCTCCATCAAGGCCATACTATCACTCAAGGCAGGGCCCTCCCCAACCCGTCTGTGGTAGAATGGTAACCAAGCGTCTATTTTGCTCCCTAGCATCTAAAAGAAGGCTGTAAAACCACCACATGACGCTCAGCATGGTCAGCTTATACCCTGCAGCAGCTTTAGATTGCCTGTAGCGGCGGCCTGCAAACTGCACGTTTTGAGCATTGAACCCCACCAACTCGGCCTGTTGGTGTGGCAGGGGGCTACCCCCCTTCCAGTTGATCACTGTGTGGAACATATCACATTCTCTGGATTTAGCCATGATGATGAGGTCTTTAAGATAAAAGAAGACCCTCAAGCCTGGATCATACATCAGCTTAAGCACCGTGTCCACACATTTGCTGAAGGTGCGGGGGGCCAGGGCTTAGCCGAAGCACTCATAGGCCCCTGGGAGGTGAAATGCAAGAATATCCTCTATTTTGTATGCACCTTATTGTCGACGGCAGTGGATCAACCAGATCCAGTAACTACTTGATGTTTAAAATATAAAATGTCTTGCCGACAACGCAACAGTTTCGGATGCGAACAGTTTCGGATGCGATGGTACAACACAGGTCAGGAATCTCCTGTCTTCTTGGAAGCCAGGAAGTAGGCAGAGTAAAACTCGTCTCCCTGTCAGTTGTGAGGGGGGATGACAGCTACAGCCCGTTTCTGTAACAGGTTTTCCATCTCCTTTTGGGGAGGATAGATCCACCTTCTTGATGACCACGAATGGAGGAGGAATGCTGTAAAGCTTGAAGAAATTGGGTGAACATGTGGGGCAGCAGTGACTGTAAACAGTGACTCCATCTATGGAGATAGGCAGTCAGTGGGCAAATCGGCGTCCGTCGAATAGAAAGGGATAACTTAGCAGCAGCTTGTGCAATATTGTGGGGTCTGCTCATATTCGGCATGTCCTCATTGGTACAGTTATGCAGAGTTTTAGTGTGGGATGGTGTGCTTGTGATTAGAGGAGAGTTTACCCATAGAGTTCAGTAGAGGGCAGAGCATTTGTGAGTGTGAACAGGCTTGCGAGTCGGTCTCACAGACAGAGGGAAAGAGGGAAAAGAGAGAGAAATATTATCAAGGAAAGTCATCATAATTCATTTGGAGAGAGTAGGTTGAAATAAGTGAAATGATGAAGAGCAAACCTGTGCGGTTAACCAGAACTACTTTGATCTTCTTCTGTGACCTGCTTCAGCATTGACCTTTACCCTCTCTTTTAAAACATCCATCATTCACAGCACTGGGTCGAGGACAGGGCAACCCCATTTTCCCTCACTTGCACAACTAAGGAACACCTGCAGTTACACAAAGGGAGAAGGGGGCATGTGGAGCTGGACGTTGGGGCTGGATATATTTCATGCATTAACCACCTTTCCATAGAAGTGACTTTTTCACCTCCACAAACTTTATATCTGTACTCGGGTCTCTTGTTTTGGGGTTTAGCCCAGCATTCAGGAAACGCTGAAAGTGTGTTCAAAGAAGAGACAAGTATCTACATTAATAACTTGTGATATATACTGCTGAGTAAAACATTATTGATACGTTTTCATGTTAAACATGCATGGATGTAGAGCAATCAGATGTAAATATAAATGTGTGAATTATGGAGCAAATTGCTACATTTGCAGTAGGTTATGATACCTGGTTTTTATTCAAAGTATTCTCAAAACATATTATAATGGAAACAAAAGATGCATGTGGACCAATTCTAAGACTTGAGAGGTTGAAAGGAACACTTTACAGCTCCCTGGTAGATGAAGCTTTTACTTTTTTATTATGACATGGTTTGGAAACTTTTACATGGGTGACAGAAGCATGTTGCATAACAGGAAAAGAGGCCAGTAGGAACACTGCGTGAGATGCCTCACGTTATAACCAAGATTATTATATCAAAAGGTTTAAAATATTGCTGAGAATCCTCTTCATTTCTGGATGGTTGGAGATTCCCCTCTGAAGCTCTATTGGGGTCAGATTGCTTTATCTTGCATGCAGCTGATGAGCCATTTTGTTTTAAACATGATGGGCCCTAGTTTCGTGGCGCAGGGTGGCGGAGCCGGCGTAATGCAAGTTTCGACCCACGCAGCCTTGCGCACGGTCAGTTTGTCAGTTTGGTGGATCGCCTGCGCCAAGATGGGTGTGGCGGCGGAGATGGGGGAGGTGTCACAGATTCAGCTTGGTGCAGCGGAAGTTTCGTGGCAAAAAGCCTCGCCGAGACTTCGCCGAAAGCCCGCCAGCTCCAACCTAGTCTACTCTTGCCGTAAGGCGCAAGGCGCAAATAAAGTCCATTCATTCAAGGCGAATTACAGCTGGCAGAGTGGCAGTTTGGCTGACCAGCGCGCAGTGCGTACACGTCACCGAGACCTCACAGGCAGGTTTCCACAGTTCCAGGCACATTTAAATGCAATAAATAATCACAACAAACACTATTTAATGCAACTAATTGAATCAACACGTGAATTTATATCTATATAGATTGTCCCGTCACATCTGACGTCAGATCAAAGGCGGATGGCACGCGTAACGGAAACTCAGCCTCTCGGACCAAAACATCTCCCTCTCTCTCTCCTGTATTTTATAATATCGGCATTGTTATTATTATAATACGCACGCACAGCACATGATGCGCATGGTGGGAGCGGCGGCGCTGCTTCTGTCATCGGGTTGTCAAGTGACGAAACTTGCACTGAACCTCCCCTAACGCATTAAAGGTGAGGAGAGGAGCTCATTTGATTGGTGAAGATCTGAATCGGCTGTGTTAATCCCAGTCCACGCCTTGTCTCCTCCTCGTCTCCCACTCACGCCTTCTTCTCCTCCCTCTTTCCCACTTGCGCGGGTGGGAGTGACGGGAGGCGTGCCTGCGCTAGCCTGCGCGATACACGAAAATTGCAAAGTCCAGGCGGACACAGCCCGTCGGCGTGGCGCAGGTGCGCTGCGCGCTGACTACGCCTAGTCTACGAAACTAGGGCCAGATATCTTAACGATCATATCAGATAATGTTGTTATTGATGATGAATGGGTTAGATGGTGGCTGGATAAATTTCAGCAGCTTTGGCATATTATAGCTAGATATACAGTATTTTCATTGTGCTTCTATATATTCATATGGTAGATTCTAAATGTGTTTAATGTATTCAGGTTGCAAATATTTGTTCAAACGTTAAAGTAGGAGACGCTGTAGGCTAATGTACTCCACAAGGGTGATACAGAATTGTAATCTAAGTAAGCTAAAGTGGTTGTTTGGCTCATAATTATAGAGAAACAGTTGTTGGTGTTTGTGTTACAGGGTGTACAGAAAGTATGTCTCATACCGAACCAAACGTCTTGTACCAAAAGTTTCTGGTACACATATGTTTACCATCACATACCACTGAGGGAAATATCTGGCTCTGGAGCCGCTAAATGCACCACTATGTTAACCAGCTAATTGCTAACTTTGCTTTTGGATGCTGGGAAGGTACTACGGAGGGATCTTTTTTTCCCTGAAAACAGCTGCCTGCTGCAGCTGAAAATGAAGCTGATGAGAGAGGTGAGACTGAACCAGCACGGTCAAGATATGGGCCATAAAACCAAAACAATGAGCTGAGAGACATTAAAACGCTCCATAGAGCTGAGGGGAACTGCAAACTAGGATGACGATTCTCTTGAGTTCATTGCTTTAAACACCCCTTTCAGATTACATAGTTTCCTGATCCATTGTTGCTAGAAAGCTATGGATAAGGACAGCTTTAAAAGACCAGCTAAATTGAATCTCCTACTTCAGGTTAAGGTAAGCACCACCTTATTCTTCCTCACACGAACAAGAAGGAAAAAAAGAGAAGGGATAGGTGAAGCGAATGGCTGGCCTGCTACATAACGTCTGTGGTTCCTGATCAAAGTAGGAGATTGTTCATCTCTGGCTTCTCTGCTTTTTTAATCTCAGATCTCCTGTAAACAAATACTGAGAACTGGGGCATGATAACACCTGAAATTAAGTACAATCATGTATTTTCCCTGCCTCTGGTCGAAAGGTTACAGCTTTTCACTGATTTTGAATGTCACTTGAGGTACACTTTATGCCAAACTGGCAAAACTACATTACATTGTGTCTACATCGTTGGGTTTAAAAAAAAAAGTTAAAACTTGACAGTACAGTTATTTTGCTTAAAATGTGTTCAAACAAGGTAGGGTCCTGCATGGCAAGAAGACTACAATTATCTGTACATTGCTGAATAACAATGAGAAAAAGTGAAGGAAATGTGGGAAAGTTATGTCAAATATTCAGCCCAAAGTTATCTTCTCGAAAAGCAATGAAGCTCAGACAAAGGGGATCCTTTACATTTGGGACCAACCTCCAGATGATCTGGCTCAGATTCAAACCCAGCTCAAAACATTATTGACCGAGTGATTAATCCTTTTCTAAATCTCAGTGCTTCCTCAACCTCATTCATGCACCTGATAAATCAGTGCGGGTCAGTCTTTAATGAGAGGACTAATGCTAAAGTCTCCCTCCGAACACCATTAGCCTGTCTGTGTAAAAAGGACACAGGAAGGAGATCATCGATTGTGCTTCAATCTCTCATGCGCGGACCTGCATTGTAGCAGTTGGCCTAATTGAATTGATTGGCTTCCCTCGGTTTCAATGTGGTTGTTAAAACAGGCACTCCTCCACATGACTATCCTCAAATGAAAACTGAACATTATAATTACTATTAGGGTTAAATAAAGTTGAATGTGAGTGATAAATTCAACGGTCTTCCTGGTGAACTGTGACAACACTTTCTGACCCCAATGACATTGTCACCATAACAACAATGGCCATGTTCTTTCGTACTAGTGGCCACTGAAAACAGTTAAATGTCCGTTGTACTTCTACTCTACTATATTATTTGTATGGTCTGTCCACTACAAGGCTGTAATTGTATGCAGGTTGTTTTTTCTCCAGCTCAAATGCCAAGCAGAGATGCAGATGTTGCATGTAAGTGAGAGCGTGGAATTAAAGACTGCGAGCAGGTCATTCTTGTTGGTATGCTACTGAATGTTTTTGACAGCAAAGTCCAAAGTACCATCTAAATTGAAATGAGTTTGCTAACCTGAACGGGGGGATGTGTTGTGAATAGAAATGGACAGAAAAAGTTCATGAGAGTTCTGCTTGTTCTTGACAGTGAAGAGGAACCAATTCAGAAACTGAGAATGAAACGTGATATCTATATGCAAAAATTGCTATGTTCCTTTTGGTAGCTGGTTGAATGCAAAAAAAAAAAAAAGATGAAACCTGTGTTTATCTCCAATCACTGATACATTTGAATCAGCATCACTTTGGTTTGTAGTACTAATGGCTGGGTATGATTGTTCTCATTAGCTCAAGTATGCAGCATAGTTTTGCCATAGGATTTTATAGTGCTCAGTGTGACAAGACAGGCAGGCTCTGTCCTGAGGGGTCTGGGGGGGGGGGGGGGGGGGGTTGCTCTGAATAATGATGGGATGCCAGATGGTCTTTGTCAGGCAGGCTTTTTTTCCCCTGTAGATCCGGATGCTGCCCTGTACAACATCATTCGCCTGTCACAACAAGCTAATAGACAGAAAAATAAGACGAATGGGAAAGAAATAATAAATCATATGGTGTGGGATTGTTGCCCTCTACTGTGCCGTGCACTTTTTGGAACAGATAGATAACATTTAAAATTTGTGTTAAAACCATTGTTGTAGTCAAGACCAAGGACCAAGGCACGGCGAGAGTGAGCCAGGACCAAGACCAGACCAGTTCTACATGGCATGACACACCCACAAAATAATTTAATCATGCAAACCATGCTACCACTTCTCAAATGGATTTGAAAGATCTACATTCCAATAAAAACACAGAACTTTCATCTCTTTTATTGCAATAAACTATATGTTAGGTGCCTGTCTGAATGTTCCATGAGAAATGTCTCGATACAATGATCACAAGGCATTGCAGAGGTGAATTTTATGTATGGGAAATTTCCTTTGTTTGCAACAAATCAGGCAATGCATAGGCACTTTAGAATACATCTCCTGACTGAAATAAAATCCTGAGTCATCCTTGAGACAGGTTTTTTTTTTATATTAGTTTATTATCATATGTATTTGTTCATTATTAGATTATTTGTGATGCAGACTATTGCTCACGAGGTGTGTCTCCAACTGATTCCAGGTAGACAGACCCCTGGAGAGAGTACCATTCGGTCAGCTAGAGTCCATAAGATAACTGCTATCACTGTCGCTTTCCATTGACACTGTGTGGGCAATTTGTACTGTAGGATGTGTGATTTGGTCATAGGTATTGATTATTCATAAATCTAGCGACTAAAGCTTGCTCTAAATTTTGAAAGTTTGGCAGGGTATTAATTTAACAATGTTTAAATGGACTCTGCTCCCCAAAGAGATATATTAACGGTCACATAAGTGATGCAACACGAGTTAAATAGGAATTGGGAGGTCCATGCTGAATTGTGTATTGCAGGTGTGCTTCTTAATAAAAAAAAAATAAGAATCTGGTCTTCCTCTTCTTCTCCTTGCACTTCTCATCTTACTTATAGAACTGAAGTAACATCCATGATATTTACTATAATTCTTTTGTGATTTTTAAAACATTTTTAATTGTATTATTTTGCTGTGACAGCACATGTACTGACTCTACACAGCAGGAGGACATGCATTTTAATATGATTGTTGCAAGTACGCTTCAATGATTCCTGTACAGCCACATCAGCTTGTCACTGTTATTGTGGCCATTTCTCTGTCACTACATTTTGTGGATATAGTCAGCTAGGGAACTAGCCATGTAAGAAGATGATGTTGCCATTTTAAATCTTCCCTATGAAGCTAATATTGGCCTATTATTTCTCCAATGGGCACTACACTAAACTTATTTGAAAGACTGAATCACCACCCACATATCACATTGGTTCAGAGGAAACACAACGGTGTATTCATACACATATACACGCTCCATCCATTGGCATTATCGTACAGCCTGCTCTAAAAAGGAAAGGACTGCTCAAACATCCGTTCCATGAGCATGCTTCAGTGCGACCATTCCTGATAAAAATCCATCAAGGGGCAAACAGTCAACTGCAGGACAGATGATAGGACAAGCTGATAAGGTTTGTTGGCCCTCGCTGCCACCAATCTGTCCCAGCCAGGAAGAACTGCCCATGGGAGGCCAGAGATGAAAAGGCAACTGCAGAATAAAATACCCCTGCACATGGCTTGGGTGCTGTGGGAGAGATATCGCTCCCAGAGGTGCCCAAACATGGCCCAGATAGAGAGAGGAAGGCGGAGAAAGCAGCATGTGGTTGTACAGAAGAAAGCGTCTGACATTTGGATGTGCTTTAGCGGTGTGGAAATCTCCAAAATGTCTCATCTAGGGAGCCTGGGAGGAAAAATTGCCATTCACTCCCATTTATCAAATATTTTGATCAAAAACATGTGAATAGGTGTTATTTCCAAGACTATCTGGATAAAGAGATGACAGACATGATCAATGGATGACTAATCCTGTTGAATAATATAACCACCAAGAGAAAAATATGATCTATTTCATAAGCAAGGGACTTAATGTCATGTATTTTGTTTTGCCAAGTATAAACTGTCTAGCCACTTACCCTAAAACATGCACATACATACATGCATGACTTTTGGAGACATTACATTGACTTACGCCTGGTTCACACCGGACGCGGAAGCGCCGCGAATAGACGCGTAGCGGAGCCCGCTTCCATTCAGCGCCCCTGTTAAGCTATGGTGTCGTTCACACCAGACGCGGAGCGCCGCGAATAGGCGCGGCCCTCCCGCGCCGCGAATAGGCGCGGCCCTCCCGCGCCGTGAAGCGATCGTTTCGGTGTCTGCTCTATTTTTTGCGCGTGCCGCGAGCGAACGCGTCAATTCTGTCAGGAAATCACACAGAGAAACACGAGACAATCCGGTCAATTTTCAAAATAAAAGCAATTTTCAAAATAAAATACCGCGATTGACAAACGCGATCATGTTTGTGTATCTAAACTCGCACTGGGAAACAGGAAGAGACAATACATTTAATAAATGTGAAGAGTAGATAAAAAAAATATGTGTATTTCAACGGTATATCTGCACTACTACTGTCTACTACCATACACACTCTCTGTCTGTGTGTGTGTCCCTCTCTCTCTCTCTCTCTCGCTCTCTTTCTCTCTCTCAGAGAACGGATAAATACAAGAAGTGTACAAACTTCTTGGTTACAGAAACATGGCGTATTAATTTTATGGGGTTATTTACTTCAAAAAATAGCTCTGAATGAACAACAGCTGAGCAGAAGCGCTTGTCGACCGCCGCGGAGAAATACGTGTCTGGTCTGAACAGGGGGGCAGCGGATCGCGCGCGATTTTCGGCGGCACGCCGCACCGCGGCGCTTCCGCATCCAGTGTGAACCAGGCGTCACACATTCATTTCCTCAAGGCAAACTAATACCAGTTTATTTTTGAGTCCCATCTCAACCTTAAACTTACTCTCATCATAAACCAAGTCTTCACCCTACCTTATTGGGGTGTGCAGTTATTCCCATTTGCTCTCAATAGTGAGTCCCTACAATGTGAGTGTGTTATCAGATTAATGTCCCCACATGACAGGTAAAGTCGTGTCATGTAGTCCAATCAAAAGGCCATACATGAATTGTCAGAATGTCATCGCTGTAACTTAGCCGTTTCTTGCTCTTCGGATGTTAACATTTTGAACTTGACATTAACAATTGAGTACCTAATTGGGAGTGTTGTTAGGAGTGACTGTTACATGACAACAGCTGGAGCTGTGATCATCGGAAATTCAAGGTGACAGCAAGACAACATCAAAAAAATGATTTACATCTGTAATATCTGGTCACAGGTAAGTTGTTCTTAATTTAAATATATTTTTTAATTACTAACATTAGATATAGATTACTAACATTGGTAAACTATACATATATATATATATATATATATATATATATATATATATATATATATACATATATATACATAGCAGTTTGAACTTGAATCATAATCAGCTCCTCAAGGATTTTGCAGACTTTTTTGGGGATTGTTGCCGATGCCAATGCCAGATATCATGGCAACGAAAAAAGAATAATAAAAACAAGTGATGCATGTTGCAATGTTTTTAGTCGTTGTTTTGCAATGGAATTGCGTGAGCAAGTGCAAAAATCATTTAGATTTGTGTTGTTGTATTATTAATGAAATATTATTGGCATTTTGTGGCAGTGAGAACAAAACAAAAAGACTACATCAATTCTAACAAAATATGCTTTATTTTTAAATAAAGCTCACCTGAGAGCTAATCCACAAAGCAGTTAAATATTTTTTAAGCTTTCTCTCCTCTACCTCACTTAGTGACGTCTCTCTTTTTCACGCATTAGGGATGGAAACAAAATTCAACAGACATTCAAATAATGAATAATATGTAATTGTGAAATACCCAGCCCTAATTGGAAGTGAGATGTTTATTAATTTAAGATGAACAAGGATTAATTCAACAATAAATATTAGCAGAGACCTCGGCTACAGATGGAGAGACACTGTGTCATAACAGCAATGGCTACATCACCTCATGTATTCAAATCACTTAACCAATGGGTGAGTAGTACTTGCTTTCTTGCGATACTTTTTTTTTTTTAACAGAAACAGAAAACACATGGGGCACTAGTTTCGTGGCGCAGCGCAGGCCGGCGCAGCGCAGGCCGGCGCCAGGCCGGCGCAGCGCAGGCCGGCGCAGGGTGGCGGAGCCGGCGTAATGCAAGTTTCGACCCGCGCAGCCTTGCGCACGGTCAGTTTGTCATTTTGGTGGATCGCCTGCGCCAAGATGGGTGTGGCGGCGCAGCAGGGGGAGGCGTCAGATTCAGCTTGGTGCAGCGGAAGTTTCGTGGCAAAAAGCCTCGCCGAGACTTCGCCGAAAGCCCGCCAGCTCCAACCTAGTCTACTCTTGGCATAAGGCACAAATGAAGTCCATTCATTCAAGGCGAATCACAGCTGGCGGAGTGGAAGTTTGGCTGACGCCGCGCAGTGCGCACACGTCACCAAGTCCTCACATGCAGGTTTCCACAGTTCCAGGCACATTTAAATGCAATAAATAATCACAACAAACACTATTTAATGCAACTAATTGAATCAACACGTGAATTTATATCTATATAGATTGTCCCGTCACATCTGACGTCAGATCAAAGGCGGATGGCACGCGTAACGGAAACTCAGCCTCTCGGACCAAAACATCTCCCTCTCTCTCTCCTGTTTTTTCATAATATCGGCATTGTTATTATTATGATACGCACGCACAGGGCGTGGTGGGAGCGGCGGCGCTGCTTCTGTCATCGGGTTGTCAAGTGACGGAACTTGCACTTAACCTCCCCTAACGCATTAAAGGTTAGGAGAGGAGCTCATTTGATTGGTGAAGATCTGAATCGGCTGTATTAATCCCAGTCCACGCCTCGTCTCCTCCTCGTCTCCCACTCACGCCTTCTTCTCCTCCCTCTTTCCCACTTGCGCGGGTGGGCGAGACAGGAAGTGTGCCTGCGCGAGCCTGCGCGGTGAACAAAACTTGCAAAGTCCAGGCAGACACACCCCGTCGGCGTGGCGCACGTGCGCTGCACGCTGACTATGCCTATTGTACAGACACACCAACTCCGGCAGCGGCGGATGTCGACACAACGGACCGCCGAACGAACCGGCGAGTGGGCGGTTCTGTGTTCATGTTGGATCAATTAGATAGACGTCCTGCGAAGTGGGCGGGACTTGAGTTTCGCTCTGCCGTTTCCAACATGGCAGCCGGGCCACAAACTATTTCATTTTACAGTTAAACTACACACTATAGCATGTTTCTGAAAACATTTGAGGCGGGAAATGTGTAGTGCAGTAACAGAATCTGGATTCATATTTGATCAACACTGCCTAGTTTGATAGTTTGAACGAAGTTTCTGGAGCCGGCGGCATTGCGTTGGACGGACGGCATTTGCATAAAGTTCAATCTATCGAACTTTATGCAAATTCACATACGGCGACAGGGCAGTCAACTCGACGTGCTTTATCCATCATGCGGAGCTCCTGCTCTACATAGACAATGAATGGGATCCGTTGACTTGACGTCTGTTGCCGGAGTTGGTGTGTCTGTACCACTAGTCTACGAAACTAGGGCCCATGATATTTACTGTAAATTACATACAATACAGCCAACAGCAAGTTGGAAATGTTCAGATGATCTCCACCCTACAAGCTTATTCAGGACATTTGTGGAAAGGTTGCGGTGATTGGAAAAAATTGCAAGCTGGGGTGTTATTAATGGGGATTGGGTATATTTGAGTTGATTGTTGCAATTGGGGCTGCATACTTATTTTAAAATCATAATTTTGTGTAAATTCAACCTTATAATAAGCTGCTGTCCGAGCAGACATCTCTCCTGCCCCTGTCCCCCAGCTGCTCCTGGGGAATCCCAAGGCCTTCCCAGACCAGGAATAATATAACCCCTCTAGCTTGCCTACCCCGGGGTTTCCCTCCCCACTTGGACATGCCAGAAATTCCGCCATAGGAAGACTTCCAGGAAGCGTCTCAAACTGCCTCATTTGTCTCTTCGCAGCACCAGAGGTGCAGCGGCTTAATTTGGAGCTCCCTCTGGATGTCTATGCTCGCCGTCCCGTCCCTGATAGTCAGCCCCAGACACCCTGTGAAGGAAACTGAGTTTGGCTGTTTTGGGTTGGAACGTAGATCAGTTGGTAAAGCCTGAGCCTTAATTTAAGGCTTGGCTCCCCATTCACTTCACTGTCCTGCAGGTAATGGAATGATGATTCTAGTTGGGCTTCAACAGTTGGCAAACGCACACTTCTATACATAATAGGTAGCTCATTGATTGATTTTGTGACCTCTAGCCAAGTGATTTAATATTTAAAGTATCATTGTACTGTCATTAGGTACCATGACCTGAATAATGAAAAAAAAAAGTGAAATACATTTGAGAGAGACAAAAAGGGAGAATGATGGCATCTGACACAGCTAAATGTTGGCAGATATGCAGCAGATCAGTCAACTCTAACAAAAGAAAAGCATTTACATTTGCTTCACTCACAGTTCAGGCAAAGCCATCTTATTTAAATTTAACACATTTATTGAGATTCAGTTGCAACTTAACCTCGAGAATAACGGAGATGCAATCCTAACAGCCCTGAGTGTGCAAGCTGACAGGGTTGGCCCAGTTACAAGGCCTAGTTTTCACCGAGGCCGCACGCTCTAAAAATCAGTGAGTCAGGAAATATTTCACCACTGCTGTTAATGTGCGAGAATCTTGAATAAGTAAACAGCAGGAGGAGGCGACTTGTGACACACTGAGTCTGGTCTGCTAAACAGATTGTTCGTTACTCAGCGATGTAAAAAACCAGCCCCCATCACATTTTATTAATCCCACGATTAGTTCCTCAATTCAGGCTGTCATGGGTTTAATGCCTTGGCAGCAACTGGAAAATTATTGTCTAGACATCGTCAATAATTGAAAGTCTCTTTGAGCAATTATTTTGGCAAATAATACAACAAAAATTATATCTCCAAATTAATGCATTTTTTTTCTGATGGATGTGGTGCAGTAGTCAACATTCAGTACACATATTCAAGAAGCATTAGTTACATGTAAAGTACTTTTCTTGACATGTTTTTGTCGAAACACAAACAGGTCACATTTGCACTTTCCTCCGTCTTTGTGATCATCATCTGGGCCCAGTATTTCAAAAGTGATCCGACCGGATTATCCTGGTTGGATTGGATTAAATCGTGATCTGATCTTCAACACAGATCCAGAGAATCCCGATCCTGAAGATCAGGATTCAGCTTTGGTAATCCAATCCTCCCTTGAATCCAGATAAAGGGCTGGATTTGGGTATTTCAAAACGTAAGGCAGAGATCTGGATCAGCTTGATACAAAAATTTCAGGATCATTTGGATCCCACCTCAGAGGTGGATTTGACTTGGATTTACAATGGCTCAGCTCTGCTTCTCCTAGATATTGTTACTCAAGATGTTCATTACACTTAATCTTAATTGTCAATGCATTACTTGAAACAAATTGGAGTAATTTAAGAACATTTAAGGTGTAGCAAAAGTGTTTGGCTATGTTTGTGTCATGATCTGTGTTTTTGTCATGTTCTGTTTCCCTGGTTTTGATTTCCTGTTTTATTTTGTAATTTTGTCCTCAGTGTGATTTCCTGTCTCGTACTTCCTGGTCCTTGTTGTTTCCGCTGTCTTGACTCCCCCACCCTCTCGTGTTGATTACCATGCCTGCCCTGATGTGTTTCACCTGTTCCTCGTCAGCTCCCTGCCTCCCTATGTATATAGTCTGTGTGTTTCCCCTGTCTCATTGTTGGTTCATTGTCGCTGTCGCTGTCACACCCTGCATGTTGCACCACGTCTCTGTCTGGGATTATTCGTCTCTGCGTCCTGCCCCCCGTGTCCCTTCGTGTTTTGGTTTTGTTCGTAAGTGTTTCTTTGATGACCGTTTTTGCCCTTGTGGTTTTCTTTGTTTGGTACTTTGTTTTAGTCTTAGTTTTGGTTTTGTATCTAGTTAATAATTTAAATAAATCCTTTTTTGACTGCATTTGGGTCCTCACCTCCTTTTTCCGAGTCCACGTCTTGCCTGAACCATGACAGACTGAACCAACCAAAAAAGGACCCAGCAGTCAATGGGTTCTGAATTATACAGTGGTATGGGGACTTCATAACCAATCCTGCTAGCAGGGCACGCCAAATTGCTGCTAGCGAACTGTTTTTTCAAGCCGCAGCTAAGCCACCAGCCCCTGTCTCAGTCACAGCCATGCTATCCGCTCATGCTGCAGTCTCAGCCATGCCACCAGACCATGTCTCAGCCACCGCACAGCTTCCCAGCTCCTGCCCGAACCCGTTTAGGGGTACTCGCCTGGCCCTGGGAGGGCCAAGGAGCATCCAGCTGGCTAACCGGCAGTTGGCTCGTCTGTTGCCGGCCTCGAGGAGGAGGGGCGGCATGAGGAAGCGAGCCTCCCCGATGCTGCTCACATCGGTTCTGACGGGGGTCCGTCACCAGTTCCAGCCGAGGCCCGCCCGTCCAAGCTACCAGCCCAGGCCTCGGCCACAGCCAAGCATCCAGCCCAGGCCTCGGCCACAGCCAAGCATCCAGCCCAGGCCTCGGCCACAGCCAAGCTACCAGCCCAGGCCTCGGCCACAGCCAAGCATCCAGTCCAGGCCTCGGCCACAGCCAAGCATCCAGCCCAGGTCTCGGCCACAGCCATGCAACCAGCCCATGCCTCAGTCACAGCCATGCAACCAGCCCATGCCTCGGTCACAGCCATGCAACCAGCCCATGCCTCGGCCAGTGGCCTTCAGTCGGCGGCCCGGTCGACACCTGCCAGTGGCCTTCAGTCGGCGGCCCGGTCGACACCTGCCAGTGGCCTCCAGCCGGCGGCCCGTCCGTCACCAGTCCCGGCGGAGGATCGTCCGGCACCAGCCCAGACAGGGGACCGTCCCACGCCTGCTCCTCGCAGCCTATTGGGGGTTCGCCTGTCGCCCGTTCCTGTTCCGACGGGGGTCCGTCCGTCCGCCCGGCCTCCTGAGCGGCCCCGCCCGCTAGGTCGCCCTCATGCCCGGCCTCCTGAGCGGCCCCGCCCGCTAGGTCGCCCTCATGCCCGGCCTCCTGAGCCCCTCCTCCTGGCCCCCTCCACCCACCCTACGTATCCTGAACCCCTCCTCCAGGCCCCCTCTGCCTGCCCTCCTGGACTTATCATGAACCTTGGGGACGTCTGGGATCCATCCCTTGAGGGGGGGGGGGGGGGGGGGGGTAATGTCATGATCTGTGTTTTTGTCATGTTCTGTTTCCCTGGTGTTGATTTCCTGTTTTATTTTGTAATTTTGTCCTCAGTGTGATTTCCTGTCTCTTCTTCTACTTCCTGGTCCTTGTTGTTTCCGCTGTCTTGACTCCCCCACCCTCTCGTGTTGATTACGATGCCTGCCCTGATGTGTTTCACCTGTTCCTCGTCAGCTCCCTGCCTCCCTGTGTATATAGTCTGTGTGTTTCCCCTGTCTCATTGTTGGTTCATTGTCACTGTCACACCCTGCATGTTGCACCATATCTCTGTCTGGATTATTCGTCTGCGTCCTGCCCCCCGTGTTTTGGTTTTGTTCGTAAGTGTTTCTTTGATGACCGTTTTTGCCCTTGTGGTTTTCTTTGTTTGGTACTTTGTTTTAGTCTTAGTTTTGGTTTTGTATCTAGTTAATAATTTAAATAAATCCTTTTTTGACTGCATTTGGGTCCTCACCTCCTTTTTCCGAGTCCACGTCTTGCCCGAACCGTGACAGTTTATGTACAAACTGATCATTTTACTTAACCAAATCAGATGCTATTTTGCTTTAAATTACCACAATTATGTTTAGTGAGAGTCTTCTACATAAAGGGAGACAAATTAGGATGGAAAAAAAAATGTATCTAATTGTGTCACTGATCAAGCTATAATACATGAAAATAATGCAACTACAATTTCAAACACTTTCCAGCACTTTATTCAAAATCCAACAACGTATCACTGCAATTGAATTGAAGCATTTCCAAGGATTTCCAGCACTCATACAGACCCTGTCCTTAATAGCTGAGTGGGCTCTGAAAGTAGAAGAAAGGGAAGGAGTATGATTAATATCTTTGTCTTCATTGGGAATCCACAATAGTCACAGAAATTGTGTGCATGATGATTAGAGTTGCACGATACCCACGGTAGCCACGGTAACCCGCGGTGCCAAAACGTAACGGTTCCTACTATACTAGAAATTCTACACGACGGTACTACCGTGGATTACTACTACCGGTGCCAGTTTCCGCTACGTAGCAGCCGCCTCTCCTCTCCTCCCGGCTTCTCACTGCATGTAAACAGACCCACATGGCAACTACTGCAACCTAACTACACAGCTGCTGAATGATTGGCTGTTTGCCTGTTACTGTGACGTCCAGGGATATGATAGGCTGTTTCCGTACGCTGGGTCCGCCCGTCTGTTATCTGATTGGCTGTTCGTGTGTTTCTGCCGGGAAGACGAACTCAAGACAGCTCCGCTTCACAACAAGTTCTGTCTCGCCCAGACGCGCGCCCGGCTTATTAACAGTCACAATCAACACAACACAACACACTCACAAACAACACAACACAATACAACACACGCACCATGGCAGAAGCACCGGGCCCGAGCGGCGAGTCTGCCGCGGCGGCGTTGTCGTCGTCAGTGGCACCGCTAATTTTGCTAAAAAAAACGAACTCCAAAAGCCACATATGGAGCTATTTTGGCTTAAAACAAGGGGCAGACGGTAAAGCCATTGACGATGCCCGTCCACTGTGCAGGCGCTGCCACCAAGCAATAGGAGCAAAAGGAGGGAACACATCAAACCTCATCAAACACCTGCAGTGTCGTCACCCAGATTTATATGTGGAATACCAGGTTAGTATGCCCTAGTTATTTACTCATTGGCTAATATTAGGCTATATGCTCTGTGTACAGGCTGAGGAATGAAGAGTTAAAGATTTCAAAGTATAAAGCACATAGAAAATGCATAAACATAAAAATATATTATGTTGGAGAAGAAGCATTATTGTGATTTTTTTTTTAAAGTCAAAGTTGATTATTTATATTAGTTAAACATAAGTTAAATACCTCAACGTTTGACGAGACACACAAACACGCAGAGAAAAGGCCAGTGGGTCTGTTGTTTTTTTTTGTTTTTCTTAAATTTAACTTTTTAATAAATGTTATTCATAAAAATATTTGTTCCAGTCTAATTCTTACTTCACCAGTATTATGTTTATCATGCACCAAACATTCTAAGTAATTAATAAGTATTTATTTTATTTTTTTATTATTTAACTTGTACAAATACATTGCAGTTCATAAAAACAATAATTTAAAAAAAAGGCCGCAGTATCGTGATATTACCCGGAACCGTGATACTTTGTCTGGTATAGTATCGTGGTTACTCATTTTGGTATCGTGACAACTCTAATGATGATAGCAGCATGATTTTCCCAGCATTACTGTAGCATTCTGACACTTCTGAATGAACTGCATAGTTCATACACAACACACATATACACAGTGCAATGTTAGGTTTCCAAAGCACTGTAGCAGTCTGGTCTGTACACATGTAGCCTATTTTCAGTCTGCTGTGTTGCCAATGATGTAACGCTAATAAACTTAGTTTAAACAGTTATGGTATAATGTACGTCACATTAATTACCTTGTAAATCAAACCATGGACCGCAAAATTCGGAAACAAAGCCAGCGACCGCTAGCCCGCTAGCTGCTTAACACGCAAGTCAATGGAGCTGAGTTAGCTACCGTTAGCACGGCCGCGGCTCAATTAGAGATCGCTACAGCCTGGTTTTCAGTACGTGACAATTCATATACACTCAACAAAAATATAAACGAAACACTTTTGTTTTTGCTCCCATTTTTCATGAGATGGACTTAAAGATCTAAAATTCATTCCAGATACACAATATTACCATTTCTCTCAAACATTGTTCACAAATCAGTCTAAATGTGTGATAGTGAGCACTTCTGCTTTGCTGAGATAATCCATCCATTCAGAGTGGCCTTTTATTGTTGGCAGTATAAGGTACACCTGTGCACTAATCATGATGTCAGATCAGCATCTTGATGTGGCACACCTGTGAGGTGGGATGGATTATCTCAGCAAAGCAGAAGTGCTCACTATCACACATTTAGACTGATTTGTGAACAATGTTTGAGAGAAATGGTAATATTGTGTATCTGGAATGAATTTTAGATCTTTAAGTCCATCTCATGAAAAATGGGAGCAAAAACAAAAGTGTTGCGTTTATATTTTTGTTGAGTGTAGTTAGCTAGCACGATATGTTGGTTGGCGTTCATATGGTCCTTAAACCGCTAAACATTAGACGACGGTAAACATTGTCGGTAAAAGGAGGATTTCATTATCCGGATTATTCTGATCCGGATTACAAGTTTTGAAATACTGGGCCCTGAACACAAATATTATTGCAAATCTTTTAATCAGATAAACACTACAACAGCTCACAGAGTGCTGTGTTTTTGATCACATGTGCAGGAATCGCTGGGCTTGTTTCTCCTTGATGCCTTAATGAGATGTAGAACAATTGCTACTTTCAGTTTAATATTAGTGAAACTTTAGCTGCCATTTTCTCAAGGACAGAGGAGACAGACCATGATGTATTGAGACAGTCAATCAGGGAGTGGCTATTTCCACACTTGTAGATACACTATGGGAGGAGTGAAGATTATGTATGCGTCTTGGAGGGAAGGACGCATTTACATTTTTATTAAAAAGAAAACGTATGAGGTAAAAAGCAATGAGAAATTATGGAACGTCCTATGCCAATGCAATTCTTTGTAATGCCATTACATCAATTACTTGTCTCGTATCTCTACAACTATAGGTTGCTATGGAACATATTAACTGTGAATTGTCCAACTTCTTGGGATACTTGTATGTATCCCCCCATAGCTGACTCTGAGCTGAGCTGAGGTGTATATTTTTCATACAAGTGTAACTTTTGATATTTTATGCTCTGTCACCTCATATTCTGCAGGCCAGGCAAGGGGCATGGTATTGGTATCTCACACACACACACACACACACACACACACACACACACACACACATGAATACATGCTCAGACTCTGTAAATGGATTTATGCACAGTATTAAAAAGCTAATAAGTCAGACAAAGCTGTACACCAGTGCACACAGCTGAACAAAGGGACTCACTTGAATGGGCTAATATTCAATCATTTCCTGCCACTTTGATAAGTTTGAAAACACTGCTGTAATAGCCTTTTCAACATATTTCTTCACACCGTTTGCACAAGCAATCTCTGGAATTAATAGAGTAACGGGCACAGCTGTTCCTTCTTGCTTTTGTGGTTGGGGATCATAGAACAAACCTGCAAACATTATTTTTCACAATGATTTCTACCTGCACCTGAATGACGTTATCAAAACCAACCATATGTATTATACACACACACACACACACACACACACACACACACACACACACACAAATTCTAAGAATGATGTATAATTTCAAAAGCAGCCATAATAACTTCATTTTCACAGTATTTTTCTCATGCTTGGAGACATGGAAGCATGACAATACATTTAAAGTGCTCTCTTCTAAGGCTGCACAATCCTGATCAGATTTTTGCGGAATAACCTCAGTGGTGTACAAGAACGTTAGTGCTTTGTGACAAGAATGACTCATGCTAAATGCAAAGTGAATATTAGTCAATATATCAGGTTAGTATATTAGCTCCACTTTAAACAAAGTAGCACCAAATTAAAAAAGAATAAAATAAAACAAAATTGTAATTTCAATGCTAAATTTACGACGGCGTATTAGGGCCACTGTCG
Source organism: Eutrigla gurnardus (assembly GCF_963514095.1). Classification (NCBI taxonomy): domain Eukaryota; kingdom Metazoa; phylum Chordata; class Actinopteri; order Perciformes; family Triglidae; genus Eutrigla; species Eutrigla gurnardus. The sequence goes on along the minus strand of NC_139930.1, from coordinate 7,387,094 downwards.
AAAAAAAGAGAAAAAAAAACGGAGCTGAGAGAGGTGGGCAATATTCTGAGATTAAAAGTCACAAATTTGCTAGTTTTAAAGTGGCAAATTTGCTAGTTTATTACGATGCTAACAACCTGCATTTATGCTAGCTAACTTCGCTTCTGAATGTTGCTTTTATCTTTCTAATTAATTCATCCCAACGTGTGACGCTTTGCTAAGGCCCTTAAGGTAATGGCTGTTGATGGTTATTGTTGGTTAATTTTATATGGGCCAAATTGTCATCTTATTTGTGTTTATTGAGCAGGTAGTTTGCCTAAGCAAGCAGTAGCTTTCACTTGTCGTCATAGCAACGGCAAACATCCGGGTCAAGCTACGTGATTACTTCCTCTATGACCGCTAGCTTAGCCAAACCACCCGATCAACAAACACATACCGTAAGATGACAATTTGGCCCATATAAAATTAACCATCAAGAGCCATCACCCTAAGGACCTTTGCAAAGCATTGACATACGGGATGGATTAATTAGAAAGATAAAAGCTACATTCATGGGAAATTAGCTAGCATAAATGCCGGTTGTTAGCATCGTAATAAACTAGCAAATTTGCCACTTTAAAACTCGCAAATTTGCTAGTTTTAAAGTCGCAAATTTGCCACTTTAAAACTAGCAAAATTGTGACTTTTAATCTCAGAATATTGCCCACCTCTCTTGGCTCCGTTTTTTTTTTTTTTTTTCGACAGTGGCCCTAATACGCCGTCGTATAAATTATACAGCTGAAATGAAATATTGTTTGTTTCCGGTCCATGGTATGAAAGTGTGTGAGGCTGCAACCTCTGATTCTGAGAAGTGAAAGCAATGCTTTAAAGTGGCCTTTTCTTTTACTGGCCATTAGGGGGCGACTCCTCTGGTTGCAAAAAAAACATTTGCTTTAAGTTTATGAAAATGACCCTATTCTTCACTTGATTTATTATCTCAGTAAACATTGTAGACATGAGTTTATCCTTTCAAGTCGTCTTTGATCCATCATGCCGTCTATTTTTTTCATAGCTGCGAACTAGAGATGTTCCTGACAAAGTTTAATTGTATAACCTGCAATGACAATACATATTTATCTATTCATCTATCTAGTACGTTCCCATTTGAGTAAGATTTATGATAAATCAGGGTATGCCTGAGGCTACCTTCTGATTGACAAGCCTCTGCCAAGGTGTCACTACGGCAGCCTCACGACTGATGCTACCATTATAATTACCCACTAAGATGACCTCAAATTTCTATCTTTTCTATCTAGATCTAGTTCTCAGATGCCGTGCTGACAAACAAAAAAGAAAACAAAGGCATAACCTTTCTGTCAAATTCCCAAATTTCAGTGACCAAAGTGCAAATATGCTTTTAATATGGAAGATTATATACATTTTCTCTTTTCTTTTGTACACCAGCTATGCTTTGCTATAAAAAAGAGTCATTTATGGCGTTCACATATTCTATAAATTCTGCATTGGATGAAGCTCAATCCATATTTATTTTTCCCTCATATTTATTATGAAAAGAACAGAGACGGTCTCAGATTGATTATTCCTCTTTTTCCAATTTAAGTTAGGGACATGAGTTGAGTGAACCGATGAAAGAAAAAAGAAAAAAATCCTTCACAGGTCGGACCGTGATAACTAATGCTGTCAGTAATCACTTCTCAATATCAGACCCATCAATGTCTTTGTGTTATCTTCATTGGCCTATGATGTAATCACTTTCTTCTTTGTGCTCTCAGGCTGATAAATTGGGTTGTCACTATAAGGAGAGTAGTGCAGTGATGCCTACCGAAGGAGGCCAAACAAATTGCAATTTTGACTGCCCATATTCTTCTCTGGATTTTTCCACCCCAAGGTTACGGAATCATTTTAAAGGGTTACAATGTAAATTGTGTGTGTGTGTTTTTTTTTTATTATGTCCATGGCAAAACATGTGATAAGACAAAGTGATATTTATTAATATTATAGAGCATTTGTTATTCACAGGGTTAGCAATTAAGAAATTAGCTCTTATATTGTATTTTCGTATGCATCTATTACAGGAATGGTCTGTTACATGTGCTGGCAACATTATAGATCTCTGAATCTATTTTTACTACAATGTGGACATTAGAAAAAGATGAACTTTTTGCAGCCAGCCAGATAGATCAACTCAAACAACTGAACAAAGAGCTGAAGGCAACACTCTCTATATAGACTATACCAGGTAGTAAATGAGCTGATGAGATACAGCTGGTGAGGCAGGCAGCAGGGCACAGAGCTGATGGGGAAATCAGCAACAGGTGAGCTACATACCAATAGTATGCAGCATGCAAACTACTTAGTAAGCTAACAATATATTCTAAACAATATTGTGGGCTGTTAATATCCAATATCTTCATATAATCATTTCACTAAATATAAACTTTTTTTTTATCCTGGTGTTTATTGTGTGTTCTGGCTCACTGCTAATTTAGATATACTGATATATTTCTTTTCACATTTCTAGTATGAACACATAACTCAAAACCTACTTTGAATTAGTGTGTAGGATGGGATAGGGATACAGAAGAAGGATGAACACCTGAGCTCGTGAGCTGCAGAAACAATCGGTACATGCAGGGGCGGACCATTTGCAGGAGGAAGAGACAATAAAGGAAACTCAAGGGACACGGTATAAACAGGTTTAGGCACAGTCTCAAGGTTTTTAATGTTGAGATAATTGTTAGAGAAAGGAGTCTCTGATTTTGTGCAATAATGTCGATGTGGTATTTTTATGTATTCTTCATAATTTTTTAATTATTATAAGAAAGGAACATGGTCTTTGGAGAAACATAAGAAATGCCCCTTGATTAACAGCAGCTTTCTGCCATGCACTCCACGTGAAAGAAACATCTTATGCTGGGTTGACACATGGCAAAAAAAGTAGAAAACATAGAAAAAAAACTGACAATAATTTTGCTTACTAATGTGCCAAGATTTTCTATCGTTATTATTGCTGTAATGATGTGCGCCATTGACAAGCACATTTGTTGCCAACAGAAAATAAATTGACCCAATTGTTACACAATTTGTTTTCCAAGTTCCCCTGGCATGTTCACAATTTGGCCAGTAGCCACATGGATGCTTAGAACCACTAAACAGTAGCACTAACATTTATTTCACTGTTTTGTATTTAATGTTACAATTGTGCTGTTGACATATTTTTGTGTCTTACATTTTGTGTGCCACATATAGGAACAATTACCTGCTGAATTGGAGGCCAATGAATGAACCATTTAGTAGTAACTGAATGTTATTTTTTTGAAGACGGAGTTGCTCTGTTTTTTAATACCCTGATGTAACCGGCTGGTATCGGGGGATTTACACAGTGACAGTGGGTGGCAGCTCTTCCCAGTTAGCTTATGCCCGCCCAACTGCCAATATACCCTTATAGCTCCTAAATACATTACGTAAATGTTCTTTTGGCTCAGTGTACTGCATAAGCTACGGAAATATATTATTATATGGATGGAATTTGTTGTTCTTGGTGCCCCCTGTCACCAGCAGCCCCCATAACTGTAGACCTATGCACAACTCAACTGTCAGAGCCACCTTCTCTCAAACCCCTCAGGGCACACAGTAAATATACAAAAACGAGTTATGGAATCGCAGAAAAAAATTCTGTGCAAGGGTCAACCTAAATCAAGACAGCAATGAATGCACACCAGCACCAGAGTTATATGAAAGGGAAGAGCCCACACAAGGACCACAGAGTGATCCAAAGCATCAACAAAATGATGCAAAACAACTACGAAATAGACAGAAAACAAATTGATGCCAAATGATACAAATGTTATGTAACATTTCCACAAATTAATGCAAAAAAGCTCCAACGAGACACAAGATAACCACATATTGATGTAAAACAAATGTTTTATCACAAACAAACAACCGAAGAACAACTACAAACGAAGGAGCTGTTTTTAATAACTGTGTGTCTCCTATATAGGCCAGATGGGGTGCTTATGTCTATGTTGCCCAAGGCCATTCTCTCATTAACTGTCATCGACTGTAGGATTCTTGCATTTACAACAAAAACTATATATTTAACTAAACTATTTATTTTTTCAGTATCAGTATAGAGTCAATTTTATCATCGCCAAGAACCATGACTTTTAATGGCAATATGAGCTGGTGACTGCTTGCTGCACAGAAATCCATGTGATTTTCACTTGAGTTGTATCGTACTGAGCTTCTCTTAAATTATGCTAAAAACATTATTTTTAATTGTAAATGATCCCCCTCTCCTTCCAGTACCACATCAAATCAATCACCAAATCTGCCTTCTTTCACCTCAGAAATATCTCCGTGATAGAAACCCTCATTCAAGCCTTCAAACCCTGGACAGGCTCCAATATGTACAAAACTCTGCCGCCAGGGTTCTCACCCCACCATGCCCTGGCAACACATCACATCACATCACCCCAACCCTAATCCACCTCCACTGGCTTCCAATGAACTTCCACATGAAATACAAAATCCTCCTTCTCACCTACAATTCCCTCGCCCCTCAATACCTCTCCGACCTCCTCGGTCCGTACTCCCCGTCTCTCAACCTCCAATCTTCAGCAACTGGCCTGCTCTCCATCCCCCACACCAGACTCCATACCTTCGGAGACAGAATGTTCAGTGTGACCCCTCATCCTTACTCAAATAAAAAATAAAAAAAACACCATATATTTACCACAGCCTTCAACCTACCCTAACCATGTCACCTGTTTCAGTTTGTTTTGTTTGTTTGTTGTCTGTTGATTTTTTTTTACTTTTTTTTGTGTAAAGGGTCCTTGGTTTCATGAAAGGCACTATATAAATGAAAATTATTATTAGTATTAATCATTTCAGAAAACTGATATTGCACTCCAAAATTGCTCCAAAATTCTATCTTCTAGCCATTTGCAGGGCCTTGATAAATCATTCTCACTCCAACACTTGGTCTGTGGCAATTGGCTTCCAGCTTACATGCATTGTGTATTTTCAAAATAAACTTACACCTTCACAGGAAGTTAGATAACTAATTTAAGTGTAGGTAGATAAACACACACACAGTGATCTCCTGGGGGAAAGTCCTGGGTTTGTTTGATCCATCCAAGTCCTTTTCCAACTGCAGCTTACTTGCTCTTTATACTATGGCAGTTGCTCTCACCGTCTAATATTGATGTGGATGGGTTTACACTGGAGTTAGTTGAAAGCACGGCGCATCTCATACACCCTCCAAAGAGTTCCTCCATGTGTCGGTATCAGATGCTGAGTGACATTGACAGCTGGTATTTTGCAAGTTGGGATTGAGAACGGTTGGCATGGATGTGACATTTTTTAAGGATGCAGCCAGTAATTGTTTCAATATTTCACTTGTATGTGTCATACTTTCTCCATTGCATCTCTATCATTTGCCTGCTGTGAAAGGACAGCTGAATTGGGAAATTTGTCAGATCGCCCACTGTACAGTGTCATCAACTCAGTCACAGCTGCTACTCCATCACTGTCATTGTTGTTTACTATAATGCTGCACTGCGTCTCACTTATGTGCAGAGACTCATCTCACAATATCAATATCAAATGCGATGCTGTGTTTGATCAACTCCTTAAAAAGTAACACAGTCTTTAGACAGAGGTCAACATTTCCAGTGCAAGTGTGGAAAAAAGGAACCCCAGTTTACAACAAAGAGCATCAGATCAAGTTTGGTGTGAAAATAGGGCTTGATTAAGGCAGCAGGGGAGAGTTTTTTTCCTGAAATGTACCCAGTTCTTGGTTGACGCTCGATCACACAACTGCTAAAAGGTCAGATCAATCACTGCATGTCAAAGCTGCTACCAAATACCTGTTTACAAGCTTTTCTTTCATGACAGCAGTTCTCCAAGTTGCATTTCTCTTCAACACCTACTATATATTCAGCATGTTGTCAAAGGCTTGGTTCTCTGCAGGTTAATAAAGCATCGAACCAAGACCGTGTTTTTGGTGATTTTAACCCACACTTGCCAGCAGGAAACCAGTATTTTCTGCGTCTATGGCATGCTGGTACAGAACCAGCCCTCTGGGTGGTATAGTCATGGCTATGCTATATATTGTCGGCCTTGGCCATATCATAAATATCGATTTCTACTGAAAGAGTTTTGAATTTACAGCATCTTTTTACAAGATGATACGCTTGGATGTTTCCTATAGTCACTTATGATGCAAAACCCAAGCAAAAATATGCAATAGTTAAAGGGACTTAGGGCAGGATCAAGAAATAAGACTCAACAGTGACACGACGGCCGTTAGGGTAACTGCAGCCATCTGCCAAGCCGGCGCGGTAGCGCGCACGAACTCTTCAGTGCAGCTGATGCTGTGACACGGTTATTTATTTACTCGCTGTTCACGTGACTGTTTACTACAAGCCCTCCGCACATGCCTCCGCGGAACTACGTTGGTAGCATACATCCGCGAACCGCATCATGTCAAGCGACGAAGTAAGTAAACAAGTGTTTATTTTAGTGTAACTTTAGGATGACGAATTGCCGCTGATAAAACCTTCGTTTTCTTCTTGGTATTACTTTTTAGTGGACTTTGTGTGGTGGTGGGTCGTTTTCCGGCCGAAGCAGAGTCCATTACTACACATACAGTACTTGAGTCCACCGCGCTTGTCTTCTTCTGGTCTCCAAGCCGTCGAGTACGCGCATTCAGCGTCATTTGACGTCACGTCCGCCGGACTGCGCGGGAAATTCGGACCACGAATTGCAGTACATCATGCAGCACACAGCCTGTTCAAGGCAATGGGGAGATATGTGTGTGGTCTCATTCTTTTTGGTTTTGAACGCTTCATCACCCATTAGCATTAAAAGACTTAAAGTGAATGTTTATTTTTTCACAAATCCTGCCCTAAGTCCCTTTAAACTATACATGAATAGAAATTCAATTTAATCAGATTCAAATACACTACATAGGAAAAACAACTATGCATGCATGGTTTGAATCCATTACAATAGTCCAGAGGAACACTGATATTATATCAACCGAAGATTATGCGACAAACAGCTTTCAGTTAATAAACAAGTTAATAAAATACCAGACCGAGGCCTGATCATTGCTTTTCTCATTGCTGACAGTAACTTAATATAGATTCTTCCAGTAACCCACATATAAATTTATGATTTATGATACAATATGTAACGGAATTCTTAGCTGATTTGTAGGTGCTTTCAAGAGCAGGGGCCCCTCGTGTTGGAGCATCTGATGCCAGTGCACAGAGGGAGAGGCAGAAATTGAGGCAACTCCATAATTCAGATAAAAAAAACCCAATGCTTTTTTTCTCTTCCAAATAAGGTCCCTATTATGCTGAAGGGAAGGGAAAGCTGCTCTGATGTTTTTTCCACTATATCAGGCATCATGAATCATTTTCTATTCTACCCAAAGAATTCTTTGCGCTGTCTTCTGTGAGCTGGGTTGGACCTCAAGCACTCATTAATTGATCAATGTGTATATAACAAGATTAAAGCCATCCTCACTTACGTACTGCCAGTCATCAGATACCACCACTGGTAACAACCTGGCCAGGAAGAAATTGAGGCAACTGTTATGATGAAAGGAAAGCTCCTCACCATGCATCGAGGGTTTAACCCCAAGTCCAGCACAGGTGAAAGGGGGGAGGCCGAGGAATGAAACAACCAAGATCAAGGAGTGCATCATCAAGATGGCCCATAGTGATGAGCTGCTAACCAAATATCTTGGACAGCAGAAACCTGATGATGATGATGATGATGAAGATGATGAGGAGAAGGAGCAAACCATCATAGAAGAACAAGCCCCTGCAAGGCACCTACCACTGACAGAGAGAAGAAGTATGATATATGGATAAATCATACCAGTGGCTAGAGAAGCCAGGTCTGAAGGAGCACAGAGACATTAATCATGGCAGCACAAGAACAGGCGCTGAATACTAGATCAATAGAGGCCTGGGTCTACCACACCAGACAGGACCCCAGGTGCAGGCCAGGGTCTACCACACCAGAGAGGATCCCAGGTGCAACCCGGGGTCTACCACACCAGACAGGACCCTAATCAATACTATCTGTGAACTTCTTATGCTGCACTGTATTTTCTATTCCTTGATATTCTTGTTTTTAATTATTTATTTTTATTTTATTTTATTATTATTAAATTTTAAACTTTATTTTATTATTGGCTGGTTTTAATGAGGGTTTTTCTATGCATTTTAATTTTGCTTTTATTTTCTTTTAATCCTTCTATTTTCTTTTTCACTTTATTGTATGACATTTTTATAATGTGAAGCACTTTGAGACTGCCTTGTGTATGAAATGTGCTATACAAATAAAGTTGCCTTGCCTTGCCTTGTCTTGCCTAGATGCAGAAAGATGCCCCTGAGACAGTCCAGCACATAACAGGAGGGTGTAAGATGTAGGCAGGTACAGCATCCATAGAGCATCAGCACCAAGTGGCTGGCCTAGTGTACAGGAACATCTGTGCTGAGTATTATGGGCTGGACATCCCAAGGTCGAATGGAAGACACCTGCAAATGTGATTGAGAATGACTGAAGCAAAGAGCCTGTGGGACTTTCAGATCCAGACAAACGGCAACATCAAGAAGAAGCAACACAAGAAGCTCCACAAAAATACCTAGGGCTGAAATATAATATATATATATATAATATAATGGTTTTGTTGGTAATCTGAACACTCTGGGCTGTAAACCCCATACTGGGACAGCGGCTCCAGCAGATTCCAGGATCAACATCAGAGATCTCTGTCCAGAAGAGTGCAGGAACAGCTAAGGTACTGGGCAGGTCCCTCAGGCTCCCAGGCCTCTGCTAGAGGACCCGAGCTTGGATGGGGAAGTGTGGGGGGGGGGGGGGGGGGGGGGATAATAGGACACCAGTCTACCAATCGCAAGACCGACAACTATTCACACCTACAAGCAATTTAAACTCATCAATGAACCTATCCCCCTGCATGTCATTGGGAGGAAGCCGGAGAACCCAGAGAGAACCCATGCTTACACAGGGAGAACATGCAAACTCCACACAGAAGGAACCAGACACGGGAATCGAACCCAGCACCCTCTCGCTGTGAGGTGACAGTGCTACCCACTACACCACTGTGCAGCCCTGTCCTAGAATTGTGTACAGCAAAAATGTCATGATACAGTTGACTTGTCCGTGCACTCTAAAATTGTTAAATCTTTTATGAATCTTGAATTATATCTGAGGGAACTTGTTTCTTTTTCTTTGCCTCGGTGGAGAACATTTCCAGGCCAGAGCAGCTCACATTTACCTTCTAGTTTCAAGCTGTGCCTCACAGTTCATTGTATTTTCTGTCTCCCTGCTGTCTGCGAAGTCCCAAGTTCATCTCGTATTTTCCTCTTTAGAAAACTACATGGAATAGATTCTGTCACATAGAATGCTGACTTCATTTTTCACACCGCGAGGAGAGTCAGCAGTTCAAGGTTGATGGTGTTAACAAGTGCCTGAGCTGTTGTTTGTCACTGCTATCCACTATATAATCACAATGTAATTGTATTGGGAACAATTGCACCGCTAGTTAATACTTTCCACCGTGCATTTTAGATTTGTAGTGTTCAGGCTTTGGGGGACAACTCTGAAGAATGTTGCTGTCCCGCAGCTGTTGTACCATCTCCGAGACACTAATTGCACCCATTTTCCCTGGACATGTTCCTATTGCTGTCTCCTCAGATAGAGCAGTGTTGTGTTTCTCTTTGGCTTAAGACAGATTCTCTGGTGAAGGCATAGTTAGGGTAAAGGATGAGAGAGAAGAACAGTGCGAGAGAGAAGAACAGTGCGAGAGAAAAAAAAGAGACAGGAGAGAACGATAGAAAATCTGCAGAAACACCAGGAACTGAAATAAATAGACCCTTCAAATCCCTAAAATTAGTGTCACTGCAATCATAGCAAGTCGCAAATTGGTTTCACATTTTGTATTTCTGGCAGTTGGCCATGAAAGTGTTTTAGCGCTGCAGCTACGGGAAATTTGTTCTTTGTGTCTGAATTTGACTTTGTCCTTTTCATTCATGAAAATGTGTACATCACTACACTACTAAAAGTGTGAAATCATCCAGATGGCATTAGTTACAGTGGTAGAGTATATATGGACATAGATGTAGTTGTTACTATTAATATTATTCCTTTAAATGTACTTTAACAAGTATGTTTGGGTAATAATCTGTTAAATAGGCACACCCTCAGAGTTACAGTTACTGTACTGTAAAAACAAACAGGAAAAAGTGAACACTTATGACATAATAACATTTAAATTCCATCAGCGACTAGAATGTTTCCATCATAGAAAGTTGCAATAGCATGGCTTTGGATCCCCATCATCAACCTGGCCCTAAGGAGCAGGCCCGGACTGGCCATCAGGAGAACCGGGAGGTTTCCCGAAGCGCCGGCCTATGATTGGCCTGCTGGCCTGCGTCTCTCTCTCTCTTTTTTTTTTTTAAGTCTGCCGGTCAGCCGGCGCCGCGGCTATCTGACTTTTTTTTTTCTAAGTCAGAGATGCAGGCCTGGCCAATCAGAGGCCACTCAGGCCAGTAGCATGTGAGGAGGACAAGGTGATTGGTTTGTTTTGATTAACACCCGCCCCAACAGTCCGTATCAACCACACAGACAGCGTGCGGAGGAAGGGGTGTGTGTGACACTGATGCTGCAGTCGCGGTGTGTGTGTAACGAGCGCCGAGCAGAGAGGGAGAGTCGAGGCTTCGGCTAGTACTGTAAACCATGGACCCCAGTACTAGCCGAGCAGAGAGGGAGAGTCGAGGCTTCGGCTAGTACTGTAAACCATGGACCCCAACCCCCCGGGTAAAACAAAAAGAAAAGGCGGTGCCGAGAGGGAGAGAGAGAAAAAAAGAAAGGCGCTGGAGGAGGATGCGGCCAAATGCCGTAAACTGACAAATTTATTCAGGCCCCCCGCCCCCCCCCCCCCCCCCCCCCCCCCCCCCCCCAGCCAAGATACCTCTGCAAGTAAGTTATGTAAAACAACAACAACAATAAAAAAACACTAGTTCTTGAGGTCCAGGGACCTGGGTCCTTGAGGCTGTACACTTTTACACAGTAGGCTATAGGTCCTGGCCATGAAATTAAACAAGCCACTTTTTTATTTACTGTTATCATTCCATTATTATGTATATGAATACAAGGGCACATTAAGTGAGACATAGGCTACACTATCTTACTGTATGAACTATAGTGTATGGAAAAACACTGTAAGCATATGTTTGCTATTCAAAGGTGGTGATGGTGATGACACAAGTCCTGCTGGTACTTCAGGAGAAGCCAGTGCAGAGCAGTTGGCAGAAGGTACAGAATCATTTCTAGAGCAACAACATGCAAGTTGCAGACATAACACCAACAGGCACTGCCATTTGACATAAATGGCTCTCATTTGTAATACGGTAATAGCTGCCATTCTATTAAGCACTAGTGGTGTTGAATTTTGCTGTCTGTTGCTGACTTGCTGTTATGTATCCCAGCCCTATATTAGAATATGAGTCAATATTATGTGATTGCTTATTAGGAACTATACTCTCGGACTGTATTATACATTGCGTCTATCAGTGTGTGCATGTTCTGTGAACATGGCTGTATTTGAAACCGCATACTACCGTACTGCCTACTACATACTGCGTTAGTATATACTGTATACTGCGTACTGAATGTGGGATTCAGTATGCTACTTCAGCAGACAGACGCCGTTCACACCGCAGTATGCAGTATGCAAGTTTCCCAGAATGCATTACCGGCAGCGGTAGTTGTAACACAGGCGCAAAGCTGTTTTATTTCCCGCTGTAGCGCTGTTATTATGTCACTTTATTACATTTTAATATTTTTTCATGCGAGAAAGTAACCGTTTAGATCCCCAATGTGCGGTTAGTTTACACAAAATGACGGCTGTTTAGTAATTTGCCTCGATGTTTTCGGAGAAGTGAAGCTCCGGAAGGAGCGGGTCGTCTCAGAGGCAGCAGCCCGTCTCCAGAGGTGTTCCGCCGGCCAACATGCGTCGTCGTCCCGGGGGAGACAGCAAGCCAGTTATCTTAACCGCTGTTTGTAGTGGACAGTATACAGTATATAGCGCTGTCTCGGAGCTCTGCATGTACAGAAATCACCAAATATTAATAAAGAAAAAGTTTGAATTAACAGAGTACTTTTTTTCATTTCATATGTACAACAGCCTGGATTTCTATTGTACCTATATAGCTTTCGTCACAATAATCAAGTAGCCTATGCACTGTACTTATGTAAACAAATATAACAAATATAAAACGCCGTACTGCTCCGGCGTTTTTTTTTTTTTTTTCGTCCCAGCTCCGGCGTTTGTATTCCCCTGGAAACGCTCTCTTGCTCCGTCATTACTCGATTTATCCAGGCTCCAGCGCATTGCATTGTGGGAAAACAGTAGGCAGAGTAGACTGGTCGGATGCATACTGGAAATATTCTCCGAATCAGTACGACATCCGGGAACTTTTTCGCATACTGCAGATTTTGCTTTTGTTTGCATACTGCATACTGCATACTACATTTTGGCCAAATCAGTACGTACTAGCAGTATAGTATGCGGATTCGAATACAGCCCATGTATTCAAAGGCTGTCCCCTCATAGCTGATTAATTGTTTGATTTGGACTTTGTTGTCTTTGTTATTAGGTTATATTGTAGGCTACACATAAAAAATTATGCCAAAGAGGCAGTTGACATTCCACATGATATGATGTTTAAGTAACCTTGGCACTGTGTTAAACCTTTATTCTCTTCTAGTAAGTGTGTTAGTGGATTTTGCTGAGGATTGTTGTGTTACTGTATTTTACCAGCCCGGCCCCAAACACAAAAGTTACTGTATATTCCTAACTTAGTTTGTACATAGGTCCCATATTTGAACTTCTATTTGGAATGCAGTGTGTGTGTGTGTGTGTGTGTGTGTGTGTGTGTGTGTGTGTTCGTGCGTGCATGCATGTGCGTGTACATGCGTGCCAATGCATGTAGGTGTGGGCGTGAACGTGCGCGTGTGGGTAAGGCCAGGGTGGCCTGGTTACATGACTGACTCCTGGCCTGAAAAAGTCTCCCAGTCCGGCCCTGCTAAGGAGAACCTCAGGGAAGGAGCTGAGTCATCTGACTTGTGTCCGCTGCTGGTGACCAGGGGCCCGTTTCACAAAAGCAGTTCAACAAACTCTGAACCTAACCCTGAACTCTGAGTTGACCAACTCTGAGATGGGCAACTCTGAGTTTTTCGGGTTTCAGAACAGTGGTTTTGAATTAGTTCAGTCAACTCTGAGTAGGTAAACTCTGAGTTACGCGCGTGCCTGCCGACTCTACAAAGCCATCATCAATGGAGCTCCGATACTACGATTCACCATGGCAGCTGGGAGAGCGTTATTAGATATTACCGAGTGTTTATGTAGAAAACGAGCTCATCCTGAGAAAGCGGAGCAACATAACTGCAGCAAAGTAGCGATAGTTGGCGTGGCAGACAATTACTGCCCGATCTAATGTGTATAACTGAATGAAACAGTCTATTGATCTAAAGGTAATAAGTCTTTATTTTTGACCTCGCAGAGAGACACTGTGGTGTAATGGTTAGCAATGCCGCCCACGGTGTAGGGGACAGGTGTTCAACTCCCGTAGTTTACAAAGCAGTTCATTGAATGAATTATCATTTTCATTGGGTGCAATCCCCCCAGGCACAGAAAGAAATTGGCGTCAGTTGAAAGCAGAAGAATATTGCGCAAATACGTTAACTAAGGCATATGATTTTAATCATATTTCACATATTAAACAGTAAATATAAGCAGGTATGTCAACACAGAAATGTACTTAAACATTTCATAAATCTCCCGTTCGCGAAAACACTAGCTCCGCAAAGAATCTGGTTGCAGATTATGTCCACGATATGAAATGTTGAAAATGTCGGAGAATATGGTTTAGATAATATCTAATGTGTTTGGAAGGAAAGGCAATCAAAATCCTCTCCCGACGCAAAGCTGCTAGAATCACTTTTATTTCCATATCGATTAGGTTGACGAGGAAAGGACGGCACATTTTTTCAGAGCTGGTTCAGATTCCGGAAAAAGGCGGAGACATGTAGGGAGAAACTCAGGGTTCATGGAAGCAAACCTGCTAGCGAGCAGGTTAGGTTCACGAGTATGTTACCCGGGTAACTGACCTCAGATTTATGCTGAACTGGCTTTGTGAAACCGAAAAACCAGAGTTTCCCTCATCTCAGGGTTAACTAACTCAAGGTTTTCACTAAACCTGCTTTGTGAAACGGACCCCTGCTCTGGGACACCAGGGAATTTGAGGTTGAAGAGGTCCAACCTCATTAACAGTATGTATGGGAGTGAAGACGATGCTTTCAAAAGGAATTAAAAAAAAAACAATTGCAGCAGATTGTAATTGAGAAATATGGCAGCTTACTGTAAATGAAAATGACTGACTTCCTGTTCTGCATGTCAACTAAAGAGCTGAGATCAGGAATTGTATCACCCGACCTGAAGGTAGAACAAAGGACTCAGATTCTAACTATAATGTACACTTTGTGTAATGTCTACACTCCTAAATACCACCATTATCCACCTGCTCTCGAGCAAATCTGCTCCCTCAGAATTCAGATTTAAATTATTCAGTGTGGTTAATTTAGGGCAGGCAATGCTCATCATGTAGATGGTCTGAGGCTATGTGTAAGGTGGCCATGGCTAAATACAGACATCAAAGAAAAAGAAACAACAACAATTGTTTGCTTTCATTTGGTTTGCATATTTGGCAGCTCTTCTTTACAGAACCGAGTTTACATCCTGTGGGCAGAATCATGTGAAAGTGGCTTTGGAATATGCTGTACAGTAAATTGCACATTAGTAATGCAGTGCAAATCCCTCTCCATAAACCACATAATGAGGTACTCCGAGTACAGCCAAGACAAAAACCTCCTTTTTCTTTTTTTCCTGAGTCTGGATCATGACCTGCCACACTGATGATTTCATGCAGCTTTTTCCCCTCCTCTTTGCTCACTGAGGTGTTTGACGATGTGATGAGCACCATGAGAAGTGTGGGAAGGCTGCCAGTCTTTTTGATGGCAGCGTGTTGAGGTGCAGAGCAGCATCTAAATTCACAAAAGCAGCTTACTGTTTCAGGGCACGGGGATGGTGAACCCTGCTTCAAATTTCAGGTGTGTCTGTTGTTTCTGACATCGGCAGCACCGCCATGTAGCGCTCACAAAAATGTTATTTTCTCCAAATGTTTGGCCGATGGGTTTTCTATCTCTTATTTGCACGTCACGTCACCATGTGAGTCAGTTAACCTTGTAGGAGGGCACCCTAATTCTGTTTTTTGGCCTTCTGGTTTGGGAGGAGGGGTCGGTGGGAGGTTGACCTTAGGTCTCCCCACTGGAGGCAGATGTAAGGGGAGCAGGGGCATCTATCAAACAACACATCTCTAACTGTGTACACTACTAATGCAGTTAAATCAGTCACTCTTCAAAATGCTGCCAAATAAACCACAAATCATACATAATACTGTGAACATATTATTTCAGAGACATACTTTGCACTTTACTTTTGGAAAAGAAAATTATGATTGTATATCATTTTGATTGTCATGATATTTGAATTCATATAATTGTACATATATGTTTTATAGACATTGTTCCAGCGAGTGGTGTGTGTGTGTGTGGGGGGGGGGGGGGGGGGGGGGGGGGGGGGGTAACACAATTACACACATGGCACAACTTCTGTTGTTACTGAATGTGAATCAAAATCTCACATTGGGATATTTTCATCACTGCCCCTTTATGTTGCCCTTAAGGTAAACTGTAGAGTGGTAGAAGTCAAGTGTTGCACAATATGAAAAGCAACCTGCTGCTTTGGCAAACCTGAACACATGGCTAATGGCAGACACCACAGGTAGCAACAGCAGAGTAAACAATCCATGTAATTCACATGTCTTCACACATAAATAGTTCTCAGCATTAACCGAAAAGTACCAAACAAGAACTAGACAAGCCTAATTAAGCCAGACCCGGATACATGCAAGTAGGGATATGTGTTGATGAATTATGATGAATGTACACACATATCTGTGTATCGCATGTATAACACAGCAGCACTGTTTCCATGCACTTCATCACAGCACACCTTTGATCCCTTTGACTATGCCAACAAACAGGAAGGAAAACGGTCCAGGGTTTATATTGGGTTTAATTCAGGTTTTTGGATGGATTTACACAGTCCAGCTTTAATTAATGGTTTCTAGACTATACCAAAGCTGCAGCTCAGGCTTCCAGGATAAAGTTATCAGTAATGTTAAAATAATTTTTCCGTTAACGAATAAATTCACCCAAGAAGGAGATCGGAGACATAAGTAAAGTCGACGTCTGACTTTAATCTTGTACAAGAGGAGCAGTTACAATGCAACAACGTGTGAGGATGCTACAGAGGAAGTGCTCAAATCACTGTTGTGACTTGAGTCTTTTAAAGGCACAGGAGATAACGCGTCACTGACAGTTAACCTTCATGTAGAACAAGACATCATGACTACCAGGCCTCTGATAACATTTAGGTCAGCCATGGGGATACTAAAGTAATAAACAGTTCAACACATAAAGCTGTAACCTGAACTAAGAAAACTTTAAGACATGAGGTTATACAAAATTCTTAAAACAAGTAACTATCAACTTGTGTATTAAAGCCACCATGAATATCACCAGTATGAAAGCAGACATGAAACCACAGATGAATTACAAATCATTAATCCAGGAGATCTCGCTTGGTGAGAATCTCTGTGCACTTGCAAAGTTTGCATTGCAGTTATCAAATGATCTGGATAATGATGAGGAACAGTAGCAGTGTGGAAAGTACATGGGGTCAGTTTCCCGATAATGTTGTCTCGCAATTTACGAAGATTATTAAAATAGAGCTTCTTACCTGCGACGTTGCATGTCGATCAACTAATTTAGCATCAATCTGGCATTATCAATAAAACAATGCTGGAATAGAAACAAAATAATGCATGTTTGGTTACCGGCTGTGTTACTGAACGTTAAAAGTAGGTTGAAAAATCAAAAGCACCACTTTTGTTAGTAATTGTCCTCATCATGTTATCCGTTAGTATGTGATTTATTTTCTGTTCATCGCTCAGTGCTCATGGCTAGCTTAAAATATGTAACAAGAACATTTTGAAACAGACGCTATTTTTTGACAAACTTGGGAATCTACATGGTGACTTTTTCGCCTGCAACATTTTTATATTTACAGTCCTTGAGCCAGAAGCCACTGCAAAACTTGCGTATGCATGTTTCAACAATGGGGAGTCACTAAATCACCCAGCCAGCCAGTAAGCCCCTGAGATGAATCTGGGCTGGCCCGTGGGTCTGGCAAAAATCTTATCACTACAGAAATACTGTATATTTTACAAGTGACCATAATAACCTATACTTTAAAAAAGTTAAATGACTTACTGTGGAAATCAAATTATGGAGAGTAATCAACTAAATAACGCTTTTTTTTCAACCCGAGTTAAACTCGATTTTTAGTAGTTATTGGAAAATGTTACCATGCAACATGCTTGACTAAGATGACAAGCCTATCAGCAGCATGTTCTTATAGAGTTGGTAGCATGGCTCTTCATCTTGTAACTGCAGGTGCCAGAAGCAGCTTTACACTTGTCTGTTCTCTCTCTGAGGAAAGGAATTTCATTTAGTTTCAAACTTTTGAGGCGGATTTGATTTCATGTCTTGTTAATTTTCACCCTTCTGTTCCGACAGAAGGATTAAGAAACTGAAGCCAGTCCTGTAAATAAAGTCATTATGATGTCATCATGTTCAGAATGGGACTTCACTAGACCCTGAGTGTCATCTGCCATTTTAATGTGTCTGTCCTCATTTAACTTATCTTTGCCAAGAAACAACCGTCTCTCAACAACAGTTTCTAAAGTTTGTTCCCTCTGCTTAGTTACACTGCCTTACTCTATAAAGCCAAATCCTACTGTATTACTGTGCTTTTGAAGAAACACGGTAGGGCGTATCACAACAAGGTGTCTCATTTGCTTTGCTACTGGCTGTGTCACTCCTTTGTGTATTCATTATAGTTTGAAATACAGAGTTTCCATGTCCCCCTGCTAGCGCTTGGACTCATCTGAACTATTGCACACATTTTAGACAGTTTTAAACAAGTCTCACAGGATTTTAATTTTAATTTATTTTGTCCCTTCATGTCTGTCGGTACATTTTATCTGTTTGTATAATTAATATATTTATCCCATATCTTTCATTAGTTTTTGGCAATAGGAGTAAAATTGAAGTTGAACACTTCAGTTCTTGAACATCACAAATATATTGTGCTGCTAAACTCATTGTGGAAGTATCACATACATACACACGCACAAGCACTTTTCCACTGTGCCCCGTGTTCATGCTGAAAAAGAGGAAAAATGTATCCGGTCAATTTGCTTGTTCAATTTCTTGCTGTGTGTGAAATAAAAAGATCAATAGCACTCTAATGTATGTGAGTGGTATCATTCTTCACATCCACAGTAGCTTTTGGAAAAAATATATGCGTACAAAAACTGCAAAATTTATCTTAAAAATAATTTGCAGGTAGTGGTTAAAAAAAGTATCAAATCCTGGGAAAAAATTAACGTGGCATTCCAAAGTTGCATTTTGATTGATGTCAATCACATGTCTTGTAGCATTACCTATTAGTACAAAACAGTAATAAAAGCAAAATGGTATACGATGAAAATAGTATATAGTACATACTGTAAAGCGGGAAAAAAAATACATCCAAATTAAACAAATACAGTTTGTTATTGTTGCTACTTATATATGGTGTCCAACATTCCTGTTATCCCTGCGGCAAATTTGACCCCATTCTGTTTAACATCTCTAAAAAGAAATATTGTTCAAAATATTCACCCTGATGTAGAGCCCTTATCTGACATAAGCATACCTGTAGTGTGAGAACGACTGATACTACAGTTCCCATGTGGACCTTGATACGTATTGATACTTTACACAATATACGGGAGGAGCAAACGTATAAAAGCTCGCACAGCAACCTTCTAAACCCTTCTCTACATGCTCTCTCTCAATTGAAAATTACCTCTAAGAAAAATGTTTTCTGTCTGTGAGGTTTTGAGGTTCTTTGACAGAAGATTTGTGAGAACCATGTGTGAGAGACAGAGGATAATGTTGAGAAGGACCCTGATTGTGGGTTCAGCGATTACCCTTGATTTATAACCCAGGCCCCTATGTGACTGTGGATGAAAACATGTTACCTTTGATCATAGAAAAAGGTTTCTTTATAAATGACAAAAAGTTGTAGTTAAAATATAGATCCTTTAAAATACACCAAAAAGACATAAAGATCTATCTTTAAAAGTTTTACCTTTTTCGTTTGTTACATAATACATATTCTGGATGTTTAAAAGGGTGGGAGGGGAGGTTATTTTGTATGTAATAATAAAATATATCTGGGTAAAAAAAAATTGATCTGGTTCAGGGCTGCTATCTGTTGTTATTGCTGTGTGCTGAGTGGTTATTGAGAGGGTCTGTGCCCAGACTCTCTGCTCTTCCCATGAGTGTAAAGTAGTTTATACATACTGGCATTTTGAGTAAACAGCCCTCTCTTGCCACTGAATTAATGGTTCGATTATTGGTCCCTGATACCAGGGTAACTAATAACATATTTGGTGCCCCGAGTGAGGCTCTCTCCGATACCAGTTTATAACAGTGTTCAATAATCTTGTTCGTTTTTCACCAGAAATTCTCATTTCTGGAAACTAACTTAAAAGCCAAGTATAGCTCCAGTGTGTAGTAGTGGTTATTAGAGCTTGCGCTCCTTGCTAACAGCTGAAGGTGTTGAGGTCACCTTGTTAACTTAAATACAACAGGTAGCATAATGCCTTGACCCCTAAGTCAACAGACAGACGATCAGCTCTTTTAAATCAGGCCTAAAAACACTTTTGTTTACTGCAGCTTTCCCATAACCCAACATGCAGGTAATCTTAACTTTCTAATCTTAAAACTTTTATGTGCTTTCTTAAAATTGTATTATTGTTTTAATGACTTTGTTTTACTATTCATGCATTTGTCTTTTTGCTTATTTTATCATTTTTAATTATTGGCTATTTCATTTTCCTGTATTGTATGACTACTCTGTTGCCTTTTTATGATGATGATATTCTTTTATCTTATTTTTTCTGTAAAGCACTATGAATTGCTGCTTGTACGAATGGTGCTATATAAATAAATTTGCCTTGCCTAAGTCACAGGTTGCAGTCTTCCACTTGTGCATTTAGATCAGCCTTATAGTGGTCCTTAGGACCACTGCTAACTACCACAGCAGCATGCTAGCTCCAAAGGGTAATTTGGTCCAAAATTATTTTTCATCATTGAGCAATGGGAAGAGGTCAGATGCACAGGGACCCAGGCCGAACAAGCTAGTACTGCCATCGACCTGTTAGCCCGTTGGTCACCTGAAACTATGTCTGACTTTGAAGCAAATTCAAAAAGCGACTTACAATAAGTACATTTGTTGAAAGAAAGAAACCACAACATATTGTGATAAGGTTTTTTTTTTTTGTGGAAGTGAGTCATTCGAGTCAAGCGAGTCGAGATGAAGTCTGAACAGGTGAGTCTTGAGTCTTTTGTGGAAGATGGCAAGTGACTGCTGTCCTGACATTGGTCGGGAGTTCGTTCCACCACTGAGGCGCCAGAACAGAGAAGGGACTGACAGTCTAGACTCCCACAGATAGACTCCCTTGTCTTTGTGGAAACTCTTTGTTTCTATTTTGTGTTCCCCTCTTATTTTGTCAGTTTCTGTCCTGTGCTTTATGTATTTTATTTTGTTACTCACCTTGTTGTCTATGCTCTAGGTCCGTCACCTCCCTTTCCTGTTTCCTTCCCTCCTGTGTGATTACCTGCCCCGCCCTGATGTGTTTCACACACAACACTTTATCTGTGTCCTAAATTTGGGTCCACTTCTGTACCTTCTCCTCTGTCATTGAATATTTTAAATAATCAAGTAGAATTGGAAATATGGGTGGTGAATGAAGGAGTGTGGGACTACAGTGGACCATTACTAAAGATGTGATTTGTATGTTACACCTGGAAATGCTAATAAACACATTTTTTTCTATCAAGATAGGAACCAGGGAGTGAACAGCAAGAGATAATGTTCTATGTTGATATGTTGTTTATGCTGTCGATATGGTTTTGACCATTTGTTGTTGTTTTTCTCAGTTCTGAGTCTGCTGCACCCAGAGGACCTCACCATGCTGAATCATTTTACGCTACAATATTTTTATATCGTTAAATTTTTTCTACAGGGCAATGTGGTAAAACCCCCAAAGAATTGCAAACTCGGATTCAGACATAAAAAAAATGAGTAAAGAGTAACCCCTGAGGCTTTACAGAGATATACGTATTCGAAAAGTTAAGTTCAGAGTAGAGACTTTGTAATGCAGCCTCTTGAAGGTTTTGGTGCGAGGTGGAGGAAGCAAGTCCTTTAATAGAGCCTGTGAACAACAAGACCCAGATATAGAAAAACCTAAAAAAAAAAAGTTATTTTACCTTTCAGATGTTGTTGTAGGAGGCCTTTGATGCAGAAATTAAAGAGTTTAAAAAAAAAATGTTTATGTATGATTTTAGAGAATAATAATAATAAATAATAATATTGCGAAATTGGGCTTAGATGGGATCAGAATTCCTGTATTTGTGCTCACGTTGTCTGAACAACAATTCAGAACAACTAAGGGTTAATTTGCAAGGTTGATTGCTTACTACACTAAAAGACATTTTACTTTCTT
Source organism: Eutrigla gurnardus (assembly GCF_963514095.1). Taxonomy (NCBI): domain Eukaryota; kingdom Metazoa; phylum Chordata; class Actinopteri; order Perciformes; family Triglidae; genus Eutrigla; species Eutrigla gurnardus. Next base: position 7,365,264 of record NC_139930.1, on the reverse strand, counting down.
GAATCTGATGAATCCAGTCCAATGAAACAGAGAGATGTTGTTGAGAGGTTGTGTGAGTTCATGGCCATAAAGCGGGACTTATAAACAAATGTATGATCCAATAGCATTGTGAGACTGAACAATAGAACCCAATGACTATGTATATGTGGTAAAAAACAAAATAAAATATACCAGAAAGTGACGAGAAAGTTTAAAATGTAGTCTGGAAGTTGGCTGTGACTTCAGCTCTCTATGGATGATTGATAGTTCCCCTCCTGCTGAGTTTTATTGAAAGCTGCACTGATATTCAACAGCTCAATAATTCTTCTAGACTTAGTATCGCCCATCACACCCATATCGCCATATTTAACGCTCCTCCAAATATGTGACTCTTGGGCAGCAGTGACTAGATGAGAAGGTTCCTTCCCTCACAGCTGTTCTTGTGGTTGCTAGAAATGTGCCCTTTCAATTAATGGTTTCTTCCTGCTAGTGTCTGTACCCTGTTGACTCATCTTCCTTCCTTGCTGCTTTGCTTATGCAGACTGCAACATTGGTCCTTTGGTTAATTAGTCCTTTGGAAAAATATTTCAGATGTATATCAATCAATCAATCTTTATTTATAAAGCACTTTTCATACACTGAGTGCGCAGCACAAAGTGCTTTACACAAAAATAAAAACAATAAAGTAGACACCTCCCACCCTCCATACACACACCCACACACCCACGCACCCACATACACACACATGCACAATACCGGCAACAGGGAGACATGGCAAGGCACTGAGAATTGAGGAAGCGCCGTCATTGGGGCCATCCACGCTGGGAGGAGTCACAGACCGTGCCACGGGGGGCGCCAGTGCCAAGGCCTCCGACCCTGACAGACAACAGCTGGTCAGGCCGAAGGGACCCGAGGACAGCACCCCCAGCAGCAGCCCGGACTCAGCTCCCAGCGTGGAGGACCCCCCTGAGGAAACTCTGGAGTAAAACCTTAAAAACTAAAGACATTAGATAGGATAAAAACCATGACAAAAGATAAATAAATGAAGTGAACGGTTAAAAGGATAAGAATAGGTAAGATAAGAAAGAAAATAAAAAATTGTACCATAGGTAAATAAAACAAATTAAATTATTTAAGATTAATATCGTCTAAAAAAAAAATAGGCTAGAGGAACGACATAAAATATGACTACATAAGAATGGAATAAAAATGCAAATATTAGTTAAAAGCCTGATTAAAAAGGTGTGTCTTTAACCTGCCTTTAAAAATGTCAACAGTCTCTGCAGACCTGAGGTTCTCCGGCAGGCTGTTCCACAGGTGCGGGCTGTAGTGGCTGAAAGCTGCCTCACCATGGGTTTTGGTTTTTGGTTTTGGTATCGATAAAAGGCCGGTGCCAGAGGACCTCAAGGTCCGCGAGGGTTGATATGGTAAAAGCAGTTCAGATAAGTAAGAGGGTGCAAGGCCATTAAAACATTTAAAAACCAGTAAAAGAACCTTAAAATCGATCCTGAAGCGTACGGGGAGCCAATGCAGCGATTTTAAAACTGGTGTAATGTGCTCCCGCCCTCTGGTCCTCGTCAGCACGCGTGAGGCTGAATTCTGTAGAAGTTGGAGATTTAAAATACTCTTTTTGGGAAGACCAGAGAGCAGGGCATTACAATAATCTAAACGACAGGAAATAAAAGCATGCATCAGCACCTCCGTACTGGCCTGGGAGAGAAACGGGCGGACTCTGGCTATGTTCTTAAGATGATAAAAACCTATTTTTGTCATATTTCTGATATGTGGGATAAAATTCAGCTCAGAATCAAAAATCACGCCCAGTATATGACACTTTTCCTTTTAATACACCACAAGTAACAACAACAACATTTATTCAAAATGCATGCCGCTGCAAGCAACGGCCTTCTGAGAGTTTCACCTTTTTGAACAGCTGCTCCGAGCACAGTGGTAGTGAGCAGTGTTTTCTTCCCCAACATAGGGAATGTCTTGTCTAGCTGATTGTGTCTGCTAATTTCCAGGAGTCACATTCTCCAATTTGAACATCATGCAACAGCAAGTCAATAATGTCAGCTTATGAACCCAATAGTCTATTGAACCAGGGCCTTCAGTATTTGGAGCAAAAATGTAGCTGCCTGATAGATTACCAGATTTGGTTCATTATGTTGAAATATTAGATTCAGGTATAAATTCAGGGACAAACTGGAACTTGAATTTGCCGAAATTAACACCAAATAGGAATTTCGGAGTCTAAAACTCATGCTGGGTGTGAAGCCAAACCCAACCTGTGTGCAATAACTAACCAAGAATCAATTGCAAAAACACGGAATACTTTTTGCTCACTTTGACATTTTTCAGCTGAGTGTAAAAGATGGCTGAGAGCTCCCCCCCCCCACCAGACCCAGAAGAATCAGCGCCCTTTACAGTGAAAGAGGTACGATGCCAGCTTAGCTGCTGTAAGATAGGCAAGGACTTGGGCTTGACGGCATCCCAGCAAGGGTGCTGAAGACCTGCACCATGGAGCTTTCACCAATACTACATCACTCTTCTGTAAATTATATCAGACTGCCATGATAACTACCCTCTGGAAAAGTGCCACCATAATCCCTGTACACCAAAGAAACTATGCCCTCAAACATATATTTATGAAGTTCCTGGAGAAGGTGCTGCTGAACAGCATTCTGCCAGTTGTTGCCCCACAACTGGATCCCCTTCAATTTGCATATAAGGTTAAGAGGGGCAAAGAGGATGCTGTGGCCTGCTTGCTACACCCCCTTCAAGCCTGATCATTGCAGCCTTAGGGGCCCGAAACAACAGGCCTCGCTGAACATGCTTGTGTTTGCCAATACAGTCTATCAGTGTGATGTTGTTTGTTTATGTTATGTGCAGTTCTGTAGTTTTGTGTAGTGTCTGCCCTTTGTCAATGTATGTATCAGATGGTACAGTACTGTAGAAACATGTCCTCCTTGGGGGACAATAAAATCTATGGCTAGAAAGGGGTAAAAGCATTATGTCATTAAACATATTTATGGTAAGTGAAGATGTGTTGTAATATTGCTCTTGTCTGGAGAGTGTTCACAATAAAATTAAAATACTATAATATATCAATTATGTAGTCATGGACGGTGATTTGGACACAAATACAGTGTCCGTGTTGCTAGAATTAGTAAAGGTTAAAGTTTTCTGCTCAGGAGATTTATCTCGAAACACAGAAATAAAAAAAATAAAAAACAGCATTGGCCTTATCTTTCGCCAAAGCTCTCCAGTTTATCAGCACTCGAGACTTCAAACTGAGTATGATTCTTTTATTAGGTTAATCATAGTTTCATTTTCCCTTTTAACATTTTTGAATCAAAACGCATAGCCATGTTATTATCTGGGATTCTGGAGGAAATGCACATTTAATCAAAAGTGTGGAAGGAGACGGGGAAAAGAAGAATAAAATAGTTTGATTGTTATTCTGCACGTGATGAGATGATACAGGGGTAATCAATATTCCACAGCCACAGTTTTGTTTGAGTGAGAAGTCCATTCCACTCTTTGTCATGAGCTTCCCCAGAGTTGGCCTCAAGCAATACTAATACTATGAATTAGAATTGAAAGGATGGCAGCAGGTACCGTCGAGCTGTTACATTTCATATGAGGGGATGAACACTTAGTGACAGAATTTGGCTATTCCTCCCTTGGTTGCAGCAATTATACTGTTCAACTGGCACACAATCTATAATGGGGGAAACTTCAGCTCAGCTCTTTGTATGTGTCATCCTGATATATCCTTGCTGCAGAACAGTACTGCTCCGCTTGGGAGGATTAACATGACATCCATATTAATGGAAGGCTTTCACATGCGGGACCAAGTCCAGGGCAAGATTTCAGATGAGTGATGTCTTGAAATCACATTATCTGAAGATAACAGACAGTGCTCCCATTTACAATGCAAACCACGTAAGTTGGTTTCATCGAAGCAGTCCAATCCCCAAGATGGCATCTGTCCTGTGTTCATGTGTGAAAGAGGTGAAATGTACAGAATCAACACATAATATATGCATAATCACAGAATATAGACAGACAAATTCATACCCCTGTCTGTGTCACCTAAGGGATCCTATTTCGGGAAAACTATTTATGGTAGTCAAGGGTCGGAGATTAACATAAAAACTTGAGCAGAGAGTTAAGTTTTCTTTATACGTTTGTCGTAGTTCCATTTAGTTTTGTGTGAAACCACTCAGAAAAGCTTATCTTGGATTGCTAACTTAGCTATGTTAATGCACACCTGTGAAGACCTGCCGTTTAATGAGTACTACCTGGTCAATATCAAGATCAAATAAGCTGTGTTGGTGAAGTGTGCAATAGAGTGTCCACTAGAGAAAACATAATGATGGACCCTCCCTGCAACCCTTCCCTGTATGTATAAAAACAATTCCCCACTCATCCCATGGGCGGTCTTGTGTTTCCTCATGCAAGCTCAGGTCCTCTACCAGAGGCCTAGAGGCTGAGGGTTCTATGCAGTATCGTAGCCGTTCTTAGGACTACGCTCTCTGGACAGAGATCTCGGATGTTCATCCTGGATTCTGCCACAGTTTGGGGATTATACATTATCACAGCTATGGGTGGGTCTGTCCTAATGCTATTACCCTGCCACTGGGAGTACACTTTGGATGGTTCACTGGAGAACATCCAGTTTCTTCTATTCACTTCTACTTCTCTAGTGTACCTCTTCAGGCATGTAGTCAGGACTGTGACAGTCTTTCCTAGTATATTTCTGTAGCTCTGATAACTGGCAACATTTTCTCCATGTTACCTTGATCTTGGCCTTTTAGCCTCCTTCTCCATTGGGGGATATTGTTCCTTATGACTTATGCTGTTTATCTTGTAGCCAGCTTGTTGGTCACAGTTATGGAAGCAGTAGGGCTAGGTTATAGGGGGTTATATACATCCATCGTCAACCTCTTATCCTGTTAAGGGTCACAGGGGGGCTGGAGGCGATCCCAGCTGACATTGGGCGAAGGCAGAGTGCACCCTGGACAGGTTGCCAGACTATCACAGGGCTGATATATAGAGACGAACAACCATTCAAATTCACACCTACGGGAAATTTAGAGTCAAAAATAAACTTATCCTCATCCTACATGTCTTTGGACTGGGAGTGAAGCTGGAGAACCCGAAGAGAACCCACGCTAACACAGGGAGAACCTGGGCCCTTCTTGCTGTGAGGTGACAGCGATAACCACTACACCACCGTGCACCTGCCCTTCACAAAACTTGAGCCCATCACGGACCTATAACAGATTTATATTGTGGGGGACAGTGCAGGGATTTTACTACATGATAATCACTAAAAATTCAGCATGATGAGAATGAATGAGTGTAAGTTAAATACTGTGCTGATTACTATGTTGCCTGTGTCAACAATCTGTTGTTTGGATCAGACCATGAAAAAGCCAACATCCAGATGCCTTCAAAGCCTGGATCATCATTCTGCTATCAGGTAATGTCCTCGCCTGGGCCACATCCATTTGGCTGCAGCTAGCTCAACTGTGTGTTAATCATTCCTTGTTTACAATCGAAGTAATGAAAGTCTCTGATCACAGTGTCTGCAAAACAGGTAACCAGGATGATTTAGGCCAAGTGCTAAGGTGGTGTGGGCAATTATGGTATTATGTTCCATACATCTGGTCCTACAACTGGTCTCCTCAGTGCCTTTCTATGTGGTTAAACTGACAACAATAAAATGGGGTCCTACCTTTTAATTTGACAAATATTAATTTGTTGCTTTGGTCATCTGCATCGACAATTTTCTTTGATGAAAAGAAAGGGTCATCACTCAGTAGACGCAAAACTAGTTTCAGCTGCTCTCTTCAGGCAGTTTCAGTGCCCTTTGTGCCATCACATACACTGTTATCATCCATTAAAAGGCAAATATCATCAGTGAATGAAAAGACAATATTGAGCCAAATCAGTTCAGTCCTAACCTTCTTCTGCCTGCCACGCAGCTGAAACAACCAGTGTTATTTCCCCCTGCTGCATGTCGATTGTGTTTTAGAGTAATGGATCATTAACAATGTCTTGCTCCATCACACATATTCACTTTCTGTCTTGAGACTCCTATAGAGGATAAAGCCTCGGATCAAAGATCCGTATGGATCTGTATAGGCTTTGAAACTGTCTTGGGTTTCTCCTGCCTTTACACCTCAATGATTTACCTGTCATGCCCATCATCCTTGGTCATCCATGGTTGGTGAAGCGCAGTTTTCACACCAGCCAACAGGCAGGCGCAGATGTTGCCATGGTCACCATTTGTGGTCTTCCCAGACAGCATCATCGTTTATCTTCCTCTTCTGCTCATAGGCACCTACTTGCAACAAACATGATTGTCCAGTTGTCTTCAAACTGTGCCTAGAATCTTCTACCATCTTCTTCAAAAGGTAAATGATGGTTTAAAATAATCACAACCAAGAGCTTTCAGTTTGAGGGGTTTTACTTTTTTTATTTTACCAAAGGTGACTTGATCTATTACATTCAGCACCCATTTAGTGGCCGCTAGAAGTACTGTTGGCTGTGGATGGGATTCAAGTGTCTGTCAAAATGAGTGACATCAGGTTTCCATTATCTTGCTGATTGTGGAATAAGTACTCAGACCCTTTTACATGATAACAGTAGCAAAAATCAAAAAATAGTCTACTATGAGTAAATGTCCTGCATTTAAAAAAATGAATTTAGTTAAAGAAAAGTATCAGGAGAAAAGTGTACTCATTGTAGAGAATGGAGCATTTCAGAAGTTGATATAGTTCATCTCTTGGTCAGGGAAGCCATTATCATTTGCAAGACATTGCAAGAAAAACAAATCACACTTTAGGTCTCTGATTAAATTAATGTACTATTAATAAATAAAATGTGATCTGGAATAATGGATCACATAGTTGGTCAATGTTGTGTATTAAATAAAAGATGTAAGTATCATGGAGATGTAGTGGAGTAAATATATAAGATTTCACTTTGGAATTGTTGTCAGTTAAAGGGATAGTTCGGAATTTTGGACATAAGACCAATTTTTCAACTCAGCCGGTGTGTTCGAGACGTCTGGAGACGTTTTCAAGAAATTTCATTCAGTTCTTCTAGTTGCCGAGTTCGCTTGTGCTATGGCTAGCGCAAGTCAATCGTTCTAGCTAGCATGGCATTAAAAACACTCATACCGACTGCACAGTACACCCGAGGCAAATCAATTAAAACACTAGACTGTCGATGTACATATCTGTGTTGATAGAATAATATTTGAAACAAAACTAACCTCGCATCGCATGAATCATCCATTTTTTGAGGGACTAGTTTCTCAGCAGCAGCGGAATTTTACTTTGCTCCGTCGGACTCAAAACTCTAAGACGCGCTGCTCGGAATCCAGCCGGTAAATACACACCTGAACACCGCTGATTTGTCGGCACTTATGCCCCCAAGGCTGACTGAAAAGCCCTTGGAGCTCATACAAACACCGGGCAGCCCACGGCCACGCGAACCCACAATTACGCACCGCAAACCCGGACCACTGCTCCGTCCGGAGAACTGTCAACCCTCGGACGCGTTGCAGGGGATTCCCTCCTGACACCACCAGTCTCCGTTTGTTCGGTCCCGGTTCTCAGCTCCGGCGGGGGCTGTCTCGGTCTCCACAGACGCTCGTTCACATTCTGCCCTTTGAGCATCCCTCTCGCGCAATTCTTCCTCTGTATATTCAGGCTCGTACAGGTACGGTTGGGTTTGGGTGGAAAACAACTCCTCATCAGAGTCTTCAAAAGTTTCAGTATATTCTCCAAAAGTGGCCATTTCTGTGAGATTGAAGAAACTAGCACTGCAGGCTACTCTGCGTCTGTAGCAATGACAGCAGGTAAACAAACTATTATAGAACCGGTAACTTATAAGTGCTAGGTGATATCACTCCGCCGCTGCCATAGCCTACTAGGAAGTATGACACGCTGCTGCTGCTGCTGAGACATAAATTCTTAAAAATGCAAGGTTGGTTTTATTTCAAACATTCTATCAACACAGATATGTACATCGATAGTCTGCCTTTACACTGTGGAGTCGGTATGAGTGTTTTTAATGCCATGCTAAAACTAGAACGATTAACTTGCACTAGCCATAGCATAAGCCAACTCGGCAACTAGAAGAACTGAATGAAATTTCTTAAAAACGTCTCCAGACGTCTCAAACACACCGGCTGACTTGGAAAATAGGTCTTATGCCCAAAATTCCGAACTATCCCTTTAAAATATGTTGCATGAATTGGAGAGTACCTCAAACAATGCCACTTAGTCAGTAGGCTTCTCCTTGACTTCTGACACCAACGCTCACTTAGTGTGTGAGCATTTGTATGTGATGCACCAACCTGCTTGCATTGTAGGTAGAGCAACAGACTAAGATAAAGATAGTCCACACAGGGAGGGAGGGTGGATGGGTCAAACACCCACAAGACTATCCAGGGGACTGCTCTTTGTTCCGTGTGAAGCTAAAAATAAAGGTTGATATTGGTCACGTCAGTCGTAAATAACATGAATAGTTAGAATCGATAGTCTGGTGACTTTTTCTACCCTAACTACGTGGATTTGTTACCTAAGCCTGACTTCCTTTGAAGACGGATGTTTATTTTGAATCTTAACTGTTACAAGCATATATTCCATGTATCTGCCAGGGAGATAAGACTCAGGTATGCTTTCATTCCATCTCCAGGAGTATTAATGTGATGTCATAGTAAGATGTCTGATATGTCCATGTCATTCAGGCTGCAGCACAGCTAAATCAAACAGGGATTACAATGTAAACTTTGGATCAAGTGCATAAAAATAAATATAATTTCCCGGGCTGGACAAAATATGTTTCATGTGAAAATAGGCGGAGACCCAATACCAGTCACCTTCAGCCTGTTTTGTGACCTCCTCTCTCTACTATTAGAGGGGCAGATTAATTAGAAACAGGCTTAAGCCTTGAGGAGATGAATGCTCTGCAAGACAGATGCTGTTTGAACAGCAAACTGGACTTATGATATTAAAGGAAGATGAAAAAAATCTGACTAATTGGAAATGAAGGACATACGAGTCATAGAAGTGCTCCTATGGGACGAGAATAATATAAAGTTGATCTTGGGTATGAATATCATTAACCAAACCTTGTCTTCATATCTGTTTCAATATGGTCATTTCATCATGAGAACAATGGGAAGTGAAGGCACATTTTCTTTTTTTCATGTTTTATCAATAACCTGTGTTTTCATATTTCCATCCATCCATTGTCTACTGCTTATCCTGTATTCAGGGTCGCGGGGGGGGGCTGGAGCCGATCCCAGCTATCATTGGGCGAAGGCGGGGTACACCCTGGACAGGACGCCAGTCCATCACAGGTCCGTCATATAGAGACAGACAACCATTCACGCTCACATTCACACCTACGGGCAATTTAGAGTCATCAATGAACCTATTGTTTTCATATTTGTTATGATAATGTTGTTATTCAACACTTTTAAATGCTATGAGAGTGCTGGACAGTGTTGCTTATTGGGCTGCTTCATGCTTTGGTTGAATTAGGTGTATGTATTTACACTGATTATAAACTAATTTTTTCACAAGGTATCGTTTAGTTGATGTCCTGAACTGAAGGTGCTTTACACACATACTCAATATTACCCTTATACTTTAACTTTCTTAGCATAGGTTAACCTTGCTTTTTCAGCACCAAGGTCATGCTTCAAACATTAATCAAATAGATACTTTCTCTATACTATCTGCTTGTTTAGGTTGTAATATAATTATTTAAAATAACTAAACATTGATGTGTTTCACATAGGAAAAAAAACACCGCTATGCTGGTTGAAAGTCTGTGTTTGACCCATCCATCCTGACCTCCCTTCTTTCATTAACACACATTTCAGTTGAATATGTCCACTATGAAATGGTGCTGCAAAATGTTTTTTAACACATTCGGTGCCACCACCGCCTAATACGCTTTTATAGGGTTGTGGTCTTTTAAGATATTTCTGGATTGCTCTTCAACGCCTGGGAACTGTTCAATTAAGTCAATTATGGGGACTCTGCTTGGGAACCAATACCAGTACTTGGACCCCCAAACTGCTACACAGGTACAACATTGAAGCTTCCCACAGCTGTTTATACTAGGATGGATTAAATGGAAAGTCACTAGTTACTCGAGTATTGCACTGTTCACTCAACTATGTTTATTCACAAATATAAAATCAGTATTAGTAACATTCTAGGTTGATTTTGCAAAGACAAGCATATGATAATGTTCTAATACTATGTACTGTTTATATTTTCATTGATTTCAAGATGAGATGAGAGTCGTCATTTAGCAAGCACAAACAAAAAGGAACAAAAGGGTTAATATGGATAAATACAATTGCCTCTGCATGTAAAATATGGGACCTATGGAAGAGATGGCACACAAATCAAATCAAAAAAACATCTTCTGATATGGCATTTCAGCATTAGTTTGATGTCATTTTTTTAATTTGCTTTAGGTAGTATGATAGATTTAGGCATTGTACAACATTGCTTGTTTATTTAACTCCTTGGCTACTGAATGGTACAAGGTGACAAAGCTCTGGAGCACCAACAATCTCAACGGGCTCATTACAACGTCCACAGGGAACTGCATTAGTGCCCTCATTCTTAATTAAAACAATAGCTAATCCCTAGGCACATACAACACTTTGGTAACACTTTATTGGTACAGAGAGGAATGCATCTTGTCATTAGTATTAGTTTTGTACTTCAAATGAGACTATAATGTAATGCACTCCTCAGGGAATATCCATACTTTGTAAGACCACACTGAGGGAACTGTTTTTTGTTGCTCGCTGGCTGTACATTTCTGAGCTCTGAGAGACGCCAGCAGCATATCTAATTAGATGTAATTTTGCCTGGGCGCTTATCAAAGCTTGCTCTGTGGCACATCCTCTGCGCTCAGGAACGAATGGCATCAGGACATTAAAGTGCCATGCCTGATTGCACTGCTGGATCTCGCTCTGAATGTTTGTTTTGCCTTTTTTGTAGCAAGGTATCCCGACTGCGATAAGTCATACGAGGGTGGTCTGCCTCCGATAATCGCTCTGTGAAACAAACCGTGACCTCTGTTGCTTGTGTTTTATCCAGCCGTTTAATGAGTTCCAGCTATCTAGACTGCAAAGAGTGAATGGGATTCAGGAAAAAAAGGAGGAATTGTTCTGAAAATGTGATGGATTGATATTACCAGAATCACATTGTGTGTGGTTTTGCTTTTTACTTTACTCCAAATTGCCTTACACATTTACTGTACACACACTCAGTTTTGTGATTGTGCATAGGTTGTTTTGATGGCTACAAATTGAGAGGCAACAACGTGCAAACAAGAAAATAGTTTCACTACCATTAGTTCAATATGGGTATACTTGCCTAATCAAACCCATTCATTTGATCAGGATATCCAACAACTGGCAAATCATGTTTTAACTTGTGATGAACGCTTCTTTAGTTTGTTGTAGGTTTGTCACTTTTCGTAATATAACTTAGTTTTGTGTGAAACCGCTCAGTGAACTACATCTCTTATGCCACGTAAAGTACAGCCGTTAGCCAGGCTTTGCTAGCTAGCTACGTAACTTGTGTTCCATCACAAATGTAACATTTACTAACCTGATCTATTTTATCCAGCAACTCATTTAATCAGCGATAAAGAAGCCACAGATGGTGCAAGACCTGTTGTCACAGTACAGAAGACTCAACCATCATAGCTTCAGTGAGATACGGTGTTGTGCAAGTTCACACTTTTCATGAACTAGTTGTGACGGCCTGGGTCTGCTCCTATCTTTCTTCCTGTCCTCTCCCTGCCGCCCTCTGTTGACTCTGTAGTGTGTTGATGACATCATAACCTGTTGTCCTTCTTCCTCTGCAGCTGATTGCTAATCGTGAGCACCCGGGCCTGTGCTCCGCCAGGGTTAAGAGCTGCCAGTGGCCACGCGGACGCTCTCTTCCTTTTCACCTCCTCCTTCGCCAGCATCTGGGCGTTTTGGGCTTTTGTTTGCCTTTTCTTTCATTGTATTGCACCTCCCAACACCTCACACCACACATGCTCATTCCATCCACAGGTACACCACTGATTCCACTGACATCCACACCTCATTCCTTATGGGTTCTGTTACGTTACCTTATTTAAATAAATGTTATTTGATTGGACCTTGCTCTGCCTCTCGGACGTTTATGTCATTGCCTTGAGCCGGGTAATGACATAGTTCAAAGTTCAGTTCACTCATGTTCAAAGTGAACTGTTCACGTTCATAGTTCACCAATTCAATTCTGAAGTAGTTCAAAGTTCAGTTCATTTTTTTTCGGTGTGTGTGTCTGGATAAATAAAAGAAGTGTTCACACTTCTTGGTTACAGAAACATGGCGTATTCATTTTATGAGGTTATTTACTTGCCCATGATGGAAAAAATAGCTCTGAATGAACAACAGCTGAGCAGAAGCGCTTGTCGACCGTCGCGGAGAAATACGCGTCTGGTCTGAACAGGGGGGCAGCGGATCGTGCCCGATTTTCGTGGGCGCGCCGCTTCGGCTGCCGGGGTGAACCTGAGATGTGGAGATGATCGCTGCGCAAGCCCGGCGTGCACGCACACAAACTGTGAAGAAATCCGAGTGATTTGCTGCACTTGATGCTATGCTGTTTCTAAAGTGCGAGCAGGTCGCGCCACTCGACTCATCAGGAGAAAAAAAAATCTGTAACCTTTAATTGGACCGCAACATTGACGTTCGTCATTCATTTCACACAATCTGAACTAATAACTAATCTGAACTAATAAGTTCTTTATTTACAAATGCATTGCGTTCAGTTCAAAGTTCACAGAAAAATTAACGTGTTCAATGAACCCGTTCTTTTGAACTCATTCATGCACAACACCGTACGTTACTTATGCTACTTTTGGGTGTGTAGTCTTTCCAATTATGTATTTTCACAGGCTGACACTTCAACAGTTGTACTACATGATGCAACTTTCTTGATTTGCAAAATTATCTCTTAAATTGACAAGCATCACATGTATAATGCATGGCACAATTAAAACTGGTTAAAAAAAATACTTATCTCTAGTTGTTGACTACTGTAAATGTTTTTTTCTGAATTAACCAATAATTAAGGTTAATGGGGCACACCGGAACGGCACTATCACGTCAACTTGCCAAAGTAAATCTTTGACTACTGGCTTCTATTGATGACACCATTGCATCAGATTAACCATTTCACCTCATATCCTTGAAAGTTTTTTTATAGACAACTGGACTTGCTTTAGGTTTTTGAAGATGTTTCCCCCCTCATCCACGACGCTTCCTCAGTTCCAACTGACTAGTGGGGAGTTTAGGTATTTAACTTCTTGTAGGGTCATTAATACTGTGTGGGACATGTGACTCCCAAGTTCCACTTCAAGGTCTAGTGGGTCAAGTGGGTCTTGAGCCATCACACCTAAAACAAGTCCAGTTGCCTGCGATAAAACTAAAAGTTTACCGTGTAGATGTAGACAGACCTATGTAGATGACTGATAATCTTCACAGACATTTCATCTCATATTTTCAGCAGCCCCTGCCCACTTTTACTCTGAAATCCTTTAGATAAGTTGGTCAGTGCATCTCTCACAAAACATATTTGTGTCCTTGTGCATGCATACTGCGGGGTTGGGAGAGGCTCAGTCTGTGTATATTAGTGTCCTATTTCATCATTGTTACCACGGTATATTCAGAAAATGAATATAGACAGCAGCAGCAAATTGAATGTTATTTACAGTACATTAAACTCGTCTTTTCCATTGAATATGTCCTGGTGTTTACGGGATGGTAAAATGCTGTGTTTTCATTTTAGATTCAATTCAACAAACAAGTCTTGTGAACCATATCATCTTGTGAGATAAGGAAAAGAAAACAGTCTTGTTACACCAATTCAATGTATGCATGTATCTTCACAGGTGGTGGAAATTGCAGTGTCTATACTTTGACCTGCTGATCTAACAACCGACTTTGTGTTTTAAAGACAAACCACTTTACCAATTCAACTATAGCCACCCCACTGGTGTAATGCTAATATGTTCTACATATCTGATAATGGAGATTACTCAACCTCTTGAGGTTAGATGTTCTATTAAAGCGTTTCTCTGTATGTAGATAGCAAAGTACCTCAAGTTGCACAAGGCATCACAGTAATGCATGCAATGGAATGTTAGAACGCAATCATTCTAATGTCATAAAGTCAAACAAGTTGATGTAAGAATAACACTTATCTTTTAATTCCTCAACGGTTTGTCCACAGTACAACTCGCACTACCTGCATGGAGAGTTATGATTTGTACACGGGAAGGGAAAGTGGTTGGTGCTCTGTGATGAAGCCCCCTGTGTAAACTTGAAGTAAAAATTACCTCTGTGTGGTGTGGCTGCCTGTGGCAAGACATTGTTACACTAACAGCAAGGTCAACCCAGGACAAACGCATTAAAGAACAACCTTCCTTCGGGCCAATCAATATGCTGCATCATTCAGGTGAGAGGGCATGCTTAATTATCAACCTCTCAGCGGACATTAGTGGAGCTCAGGAAAGGACAAGTGACCCTTCTCACCAGGTAAATCAATGTCTGTACTTCCACTTTTCCACCCACCATCACCTCTTCAGGGAACGTTGCAGTTTAATTTGTCTCAACTGCCCACCTGCTCTGCATTATAACATAATGCATTTTTCCATTCACACTAGAGATAACTATTTTTATACAGAATATTAATCAGTTCATTCAACTTTTGATGGGAGATAAAACTTGAAGGTTATACTATTGTAACCCTGGTTTTCATTACAGTGGGAGCTCTCTACTGGACTCCAATCACAAGCATGCATTCACCTACTGAACATTTTAAAATGAGTGTAGCTGAGCTATCAGGATGTACCTACCTGAATATGTGCGTACCCAATAAGACAGCACACAACCTTGTCTGCTATTCTACACTCTCTTTAGCAAGTGCCCAAGGAGCAACAGGGTCCCTTGGTCATAGGCATCACACTCAAGCAAGCCATATTTTTTTCCAGTTGTTCTCGAAACCCAACTTGATTCGGTGCAAGCCAATGAGGCTGCGTGCCTCAGTATGGATCATAGCCCATACTCGGGAGTTTGCTATACGGATGAGGTTGACAAAATAAGACCCTTGTGCTAAGGTCGTGCATTGTTTTTGTGGCAGCGCGGTGTCCGCATATCTGCTGAAGGTCTGGGGAGTCAGGGAACAACCCCACAGCAGCTTCTTGTACTCATATGCTGTCCACTGGAAGGCGAAACACAAGTGTTTTGGAGACACCTCAACATGAAAGTATGCGTCCTTTAGTCAATAGAGATGAACCAATCATGTGGCCAAACCACTTCCAGTAATTTGGTTCCAGCTGAATACAAGGAGCCTATGACCAGCTCGTTAGAGTGGAAGCAGGTGGGTCGCAAAGCCATCATCGAGGGGGGGATGCCAGGGTAAGATGTCTATTTGCTACTCTTTTTTTTTTTCAATGGATGCCTTGACCTTGTTAGCAGGCATTTCTAGCAGTAACATTTGAAGGCATGTTTTTAGTCATGGTTTGGAATTCCTTTTTCATTGTGACTTTTAGTAACATTTTTAGACTTCACCAACTACACCCCATTCCAAATTATTATGCACATTGGATTTAAGTGTCATAAACATTTAATTTTTAGTTTTTTAATTAAACTCATGGATGGTATTGTGTCTCAGGGCTCTTTGGATCATTGAAATCAATCTCAGACACCTGTGATAATTAGTTTGCCAGGTGAGCCCAATCAAAGAAAAACTACTTAAGAAGGATGTTTCACATTATTAAGCAGGCCACAGGTTTCAAGCAATATGGGAAAGAAAAAAGATCTCTCTGCTGCCGAAAAGCGTGAAATAGTGCAATACCTTGGACAAGGTATGAAAACATTGGATATTTCAAGAAAACTTTCGCGTGATCATCGTACTGTGAAGAGATTTGTGGCTGATTCAGAGCACAAACGGGTTCGTGCAGGAATACTGAGGAAGGTTTCTGCCAGACAAATTCGTAGGATTAGAAGAGCAGCTGCTAAAATGCCATTGAAAAGCAGCAAACAGGTTTTTGAAGCCACTGGTGCCTCTGGAATCCCACGAACCACAAGGTGTAGGATCCTCCAGAAGTTTGCAAGTGTGCATAAACCTATTATTGAGCCACCCCTAAACAATGCTCACAAGCAGAAACGGTTGCAGTGGGCTCAGAAATACATGAAGATTCATTTTCAAACAGTGTTGTTTACTGATGAATGCCGTGCAACCCTGGATGGTCCAGATGGATGGAGTAGTGGATGGTTGCTGAATGGCCACCATGTCCCAACAAGGCTGCGACATCAGCAAGGAGGTGGCGATCTCATGTTTTGGGCTGGAGTCATGGGGAGAGAGCTGGTAGGCCCCTTTAGGGTCCCCGACGGTGTGAAAATAACTTTTGCAAAGTATGTAGAGTTTCTGACTGACCACTTTCTTCCGTGGTACAAAAAGAAGAACCCTGTCTTCCATAGCAAAATTATATTCATGCATGACAATGCACCATCTCATGCTGCAAAGAATACCTCTGTGTCATTGGCTGCTATGGGCATAAAAGGAGAGAAACTTGTGGTGTGGCCCCCATCTTCCCCTGACCTCAACCCTGTTGAGAACCTTTGGAGCATCCTAAAGCAAAAGATCTATGAGGGTGGGAGGCAGTTCTGACATCCAGCAAAGATATTCAAGCAGAAACTCTCCAACAACTCACAAGTTCAATGGATGCAAGAATTGTGAAGGTGATATCAAAGAAGGGGTCCTGTGTTAACATGTAACTTGGCCTGTTAAATTTTTTTAAATTGAAATAGCTTTTGATTTTTGTAAATACGATCTCCTGATGCTGCAAATTCAACAAATTGCCATTTTAGTTATCTTTACAACCTTTAAATGTTTTGATCTCTGTTGTGCATACTAATTTGGAACAGTGCATTTTGAGTTTTTTATTTAAAAAAAAAAATCTGTTATCATTAGGAGATTTGTTCAATAAAATTTGAATTATACTCTTACGGTTGATGACTTGAACATTATACTGACTGTCATTTGCATCGGCTATTTAGGAAAATCTGAGAAAAATATCAATTGCATAATAATTTGGAATGCGGTGTACTGTGAACAAATACTAACTGCTAGATGTTTGACTTTCTTCCCCATATAGTTGCTTACGTTATGTCATAGTGGTTGTGTGGTGGGAGATACAGTGGGTCAGAGCAGAGTACCTTAATTCTCGTCCAATGTTTGAAATTGAATTAGTTGTGAGGTTCAAGGCATAGCAATTGTAATATCCCTGGTCAATATATTAAAGAAAGTATGCCACTTCTCAGCTGACAAAGAGAATGAAACAGTCTACTCCTACATCAACATAAATTAGTTTCCACTTTGAACCTGAACTGTGGGATCAGCCATTAATGAAATACAGCTCATCCTTTCTTGCAGCACTCTCCCTCATCTTTGCTATATGCTAATTTCATGCGGTTATTCATGCATGAAGAGTTACTCTTGATGAAGTACAGGGGAGCAATGCCAAAAATATCATGGAGCCCAATTTCAGGACATTTATTTTAGGATAGCACAATTTGATAGCACTGGTTGCTGATGGTTTTGACTTTCTTGTTCTTATTGTTACAGCAACCAGATACACACAGCCAATTTGCTTCACTTCAAATTTTACACAATTATCCGCATGTAACACTTCACACAAATAAATATTAGCTTACATGTTTAGCTGGCATGGCTCAATGAATTTCAATGATGGCAGGTTATTGGTCTACCATTTTGACCCAGATATCTCAACCATTTTATGGATTGCTATGAAGCATTGATGGTCAGCAGAGGTTGACATCATTATTTTGAGTGTAATGTCTCAAGATTTATGAAACAGATTGACATACTATTTGATGGCCACATATTCAATAGGTATAATCATCAATTTGATGATCCCCTGACCTTTTCTATTACTGTTATCAGGTCAACACTTTCCTAAAGACCTGCAAAACCTGTAGCATTCCCATCAGTCTCAGCTGTACTTTTTGTTTGTTTAATGTTAATTCACAAACGTTAGCCAGCAAACTCACTAAACGTAGATAATTAATAAACAGTAAACATAGTTAACATTATTCCTGCTACACATCAGCATTTTAGCAGTATAATCAGACATGCTAGCAGACATGCTGCTGATGTTAGTATTTAGCTCAAAACACTTTTGTGTACACTCTCACAGAAGTACTAGTACGGCTGTGGACATTTTTTGTCAAAGAGTATGTTATAGTTTAATAAAAGGGTACATGTATGCTATTGCAGTGGACAATCAAAGTTGGAAGTGCAGATATACAAACTAGAAGTGGAAGTGAAAATGGCCTGCTGATATTTGTAACCACCTAACTATAAAGCTTGACTGTACGTGCTATGATGTTGTTATTCACATATTTAAAGGGACTTAGGGCAGGATTTGTGAAAAAATAAACATTCACTTTAAGTCTTTTAATGCTAATGGGTGATGAAGCGTTCAAAACCAAAAAGAATGAGACCACACACATATCTCCCCATTGCCTTGAACAGGCTGTGTGCTGCATGATGTACTGCAATTCGTGGTCCGAATTTCCCGCGCAGTCCGGCGGACGTGACGTCAAATGACGCTGAATGCGCGTACTCGACGGCTTGGAGACCAGAAGAAGACAAGCACGGTGGACTCAAGTACTGTATGTGTAGTAATGGACTCTGCTTCGGCCGGAAAACGACCCACCACCACACAAAGTCCACTAAAAAGTAATACCAAGAAGAAAACGAAGGTTTTATCAGCGGCAATTCGTCATCCTAAAGTTACACTAAAATAAACACTTGTTTACTTACTTCGTCGCTTGACATGATGCGGTTCGCAGATGTATGCTACCAACGTAGTTCCGCGGAGGCATGTGCGGAGGGCTTGTAGTAAACAGTCACGTGAACAGCGAGTAAATAAATAACCGTGTCACAGCATCAGCTGCACTGAAGAGTTTGTGCGCGCTACCGCGCCGGCTTGGCAGATGGCTGCAGTTACCCTAACGGCCGTCGTGTCACTGTTGAGTCTTATTTCTTGATCCTGCCTTAAGTCCCTTTAAAGAACTGTTCATCCGATCTACTTCACACTTGGCAGGTGCACTGTTGGGGTATCCAAGAAACTGCAGTGTAAAAGATGGTGCAATTTGATGACACATTCAATATGAATAAAGTTTGAATAAAGAAATCTGAGCAGCTTTGCATTTTTTACTTTGACGCGACTCATTGACTGCAGTTGATTGTTGCTGGATGCTTGTTAAACTAGGTTGCCAACAAAACTTATTTTCACACCTTACTGGGGTAACCAAGCGATGATCTGTTATTTTTGGGTCCAAGCAATTGGCCTGCTCTGAATGGGCACTTGCATTGGACTTGGACTGGATATGTACTTGCTATGGACATGCACTTGCACTGAATGTGGCCATGCCCCGAACAGATGCAGCATTAGCATTTTCTGAACGATTTATTTGAGAGCATTTATTGCTTCCAAAGAAAATAATTTAAATCTGAATAAAAATTGTTATTTATATATAAGAATATTTTTTCTTGAAAGGTTGACTTGGCCATGAAATGGTTTGATTCACAGAATATGTTCATATAAATGAGATTATACAATTTAGTTTAAGCCAAGAAAGCCACAATAATCCTATCACATCACTAAGCACACAACCAAATATAGCATGTGAATAAACTTTTCTCTGTATGACCCATTGCAGATAAGTCAATCTTCTTTTCACTCAGTGGGAAACAGAACAAATGTGCAGTTACATCAGCAAGGACTATTATCACCTTTTTACTTTGCACTTCAACTCTTTAAATAAGTTGCTTGAAGAGCTCAACCAAGAGTTTGAAAAACTGTCATTGAGTCAATCCGATATTTCGTTTTCTATAACAAAGATCCATTGCACTTCAGATTTCTCCTTTTAAGTAGATCTGTCAAGACGATAGGGAATAAAACTTAGGTGGCTGTGATAGTCCTTCACCTCTAAATAACAGAAATAATCATTACAATGTGAGGAGGGAAGATTGAAATCTTTCACTTAATTGAAAGGTAGGAAATGGATTAAAGTTGACATCTAGTTTCCAGGTTGACTATGGGAGTAAAAGCAATTATACGTGGAGCTATCTAATCAATTTTCTTTTCTCAAAAAGGTGACAAATTAAGGGCAAAGGGCTGATTTCTAATATCAAGAATAATTCATTCAGCCTTGCTTTCACTGAGTGAAGTAGTCTTTGCCATTAGTGTAGCCTTACGAGGTCAAACTGTTGCAATATAGAACTGAAGGCACATATATCCTGTTTTCTCAGGAATATAAATAGAATAGATGACAATTAACTGAAGTAAACCTCAATGGTACGGCTGCATCCCTGATGGTAATATCCTCCTGAAATAGATTCAGCTATTACCCTTGGAGGTGTAATTTTCATCAGAAAGCTACTACCGCATGACTGCTGACCCTGAAGCCAGAATCCAATTAATTGGATTTTACCCTCATTTGAAATAATCTGAGGGTCAGAAGCAAGACCTGATCACATACCTCCTCTTAGTACAGTATCAATGTAATTAGAGTATGAGTGAAGTAAAATGCATATTTTTGCCTGCAACTGCAACACATTCTGACTTCCAACCCCTCAAATACCACACTCGGTCAGTTGTTGACTTTATTTTCTAGAGCCTCATGTGACTACAGACAACGTTTTTTTTTTGTTCCACATGGGACATGGACACGGGTCCCCTTGACAGAAATCCTGTGTTTTAGAGATGACGGTATGTCCGAAGAGCTGATTCTTTGAACTCTGTTAATTAAGTCAGTGGAATCGGGTGTCAGCAGCAAATGAGTCGGCTCTTGGTCAAATGTAAAACGTTTTCCTTTCATCGTCTGTCCCAGTAGCAGACACATGTAACCTGCACTATTACCACTAAAGCTTTGGCAGGAAGCCAATTTTCTTCTATTGTGTTTAATATGACTTGCTTGGTCCACTGGTGGCTCTTCTGCCTCAGTGGTAGCTCTACACACTGCGAGTATGACATTCGCAAAAAAACGCCAACTATGAGAATTGCAATAGCTGTCCACGAGTCTGAGTCCACAGCGATACAGCGACACTCGTGGCTACTCATAGCTTACTTGCCGAAATTAAGTCTGGTACCGGCAGGTTTTGAGCCAATCCCACTCAGGAGGCCGACTCTCTTGCCGACCGACGGACCGAGTGCTGTGGTTACTCAGAACGTAAAATCAACCGATCACATAAACTCAGTTCTCAGTTCTAGATTTGATATTTTCACATCATATCACTATCTTGAACAACTCATATAAACTTTCCTGCTAGTTTCTCCTTACTAACATGAACATTACTTACATGAACCAACTTGTCTTGCACCTATAAGCTTGTTGAGCGAGCCCCGAAACAGACATTCACCAAGGCGAAGTACACTACCGAGGCCATTTTGGAGGCAACAAAGATAATTCGCTGCTCAACTGCAACACATTTAACAGCATGTAAATGTACCAGCAAATGTCACACTACTCCCCCGGTAAGATGCTGGTGTGAGCCATACTCTTCAATACCACTAACAACTTGCCGTCTGTCAGTGCTGAAAGACTGTAGCAAAGTCTTGTCCTCTAACACAGGCGCTCTGGCATCAAGCTGCTGTCAATCAAGGGGCATAACTGATATTTCGCCAGGATTCCTTTTCTTCCTTTTAATAATAGAACATCTCTGAGCAATGTTATTTTTGTCTCCAAGAAGGGATTAATGCAAGCCGTTTTTTATGAGCATATAGGATCATCCTTTATCTTTTGTAAGTATATTTAAAAAAACTGTATTCATCCATTTCCCAACATCAAATCAAAGAAGAATCCATTCTGTAATAGCACCCCTCAATTCTGAATAATGCTTTAAAATAAATCTAATTATTCAATTCTGGCAAATGGATCTAACATGACAGAACAATAAGTCAGGCCATTAGAAATGCATAGGAACATTTAAAGTACACCCTTTGTGAACTAAGGCAGAGCACATCATATGCGAGGACAAAAAGTTATAATTTTATCAAGCGCCTTTGGTGTTTAAAACCCACTTTGATTTCTCTTCGACTTATTATAGTTGTATGAATCTTAAAAGATTGGACCGTATCACTTTGAAGTCAGAGTAGTGTGAAGACCCTATGATGTCGTTAAGACTTCCCCTTTTTTCCTTGGAGCACCCTTGATACCCATTACTGCAAATTATCCTGTTAAGATTCCTCACTACCATGAGGGCATTCTTTAATTCCCAGTTGTAACCTTATATTCAATATCTTGGGGTGCAGTTCATTGGTTTTGCTAGATCTTCTTTTCAAGGTCCCTCCTGTTGAATTTGCATGTGTCTAGTATCTCCATCCTGCATGTGCATACTGTACGTAAGCTTGAAACATGTCTCTAAACTATATTTAAGGGCAGATACAGTGGCAGCTTGGATATTATGTGTGCGGGACATTCAACTCTTCCACCAGGTTTATATGTGCCATCTGCAGTAGACTTGGTATTTTTCTATTAAAAGTAATGGGGGGGATAAGATGGGGTCAGGTGTTGTTCAGTTATCGCAAAGCTGTATGTGCTTTAGAATCTAGCAGAAGGAACTTAATTGCATCCGATTTCAAGTCTTAAGTGTTGAAATAACAAAACTTAGATCTCTTAGACATAGTCTAATTCTGATCATCCCAGCTTAGATTGTGTAATCAAAACTATTACACTTGAACACATTCCCACTTGGTGATTTTTTTTCATTTTTTTGGGGGGGGGGGGAATCCCCCTTGTTAGCAAGAGTTAAAACTACCTGCAACAAAGTTAAAACCACTCACTTCCACAAGATTTGTAATTTAACTGGTCAGGATTCCACACTTCTCACTGATGTTCACATTTCTATTTATTCTTCACTACAGAATAAGAATCAAGCTAAACAACATCAAAGAAACAATACCCTGCATATCTAATTTCCTTATATAATCAAGTATAACAGTATATAATAAAGTAACTTAATCTATTACTACCTCAATTGCCTGGTAAACCAGTATTAAAAATAATTAGTTTTCACTTTTCTGAGCTTTGCAGCACGGACTTGTTCATCCTAAATATAACAAAAGCAACACAATAATGAGATTAACTCACAAAGTGCGCAACATTTCAGATTAATGTAACAGTGTTACATTAATAAACATAAAACACAAACATCATGAATGTAACTTCAAAATAACAACAACAAAAAAGTTTGGGACATGAAGAATCAATTCCTGGGTGAAAGTCCTGTGTTTGTTTGACCTGTCCTGACCTGTCCCCTCCCTCTTTTTTTTTTTTTTTTACAGTTTCCCATGCTATGTCATCACATCCTGGGGCCTTTTCTCTTTGCTACATATATAATAATGCACATGGATTTACATTGTACTTACTTGAAAGCCTGGTGCATCTCACACAGACACAGAAGGATGCCTTGTGCATCGGTATTAGAACATCCATTTGGCTGTAGATGCACATGAGATAAATTAGCAGAAACATGTTGTTTGCCGAAGAGATACATTTGGTTTGGCGATATTAAATTACACTGTATAATGTTTGGAAAGTCAGGCTAACAATAACTTCATAACTGCACTATATTCTACCTGTTAACTTGTTCAGTGGAACCTATTCTACCCCTGATTGTCTCTAGGTTGGACGCTTGTTGATAGCTGGTTATGTCCTTTACCCAGACATCCACAAGTCCTGCAGACAGCTTCTCGTGGCAAGCACCAGTTCATCCAGCACTGTGCTGTCTGATCAGCTCCGTCGGTTCCACGTTTAGATCCAGCCAGACCGAGCCGTGCCACGGGGTGTGCAGGTTGAGAACTTTGCAAACTTATCTCCTTCCCCATAAAGATTAATTCTACACATTGTGTTGTTTTGCAATACTTCTATAGCTTTTGACTTTTATATTCACGCATGACATGTGTTCTTTTATTCTACTTTTATTCATTCCATGATGTAACTTTTGTCAAGGAAATAATCAACAGATGTGTTGTGCACATCATTCATGAGACTGTCATCCTTCCATGCATTCATGTATGAATATTCTGTGTGCCATAATAATGTCATATTGTCTACAGTGACTTGCATTCTTCCAGCCGCTTTAGGGCTACTTCTATTTGCATGGTCTTTGGTTTGTATCCTAATTGTCATTCCAGTGAGTGAACCTCTCCCTGACTACCTCCGGTTCCCTGCAGACAATTGAACTGTTAATGAGATCTGATGGACAGATGGACTGTCACCGTGAGGGCAGCTACCGTGTCCTTTCTGTATCAGCGGGGCTGGGTGTGGAGGTGGGCCAGACCGTGGCTTCCAAGACATACTTGAATTCCCATTTCTATCAGATTATCCCCATGGTGGAACGGGCAGGGAGGTTATTTTTAAAACCCAAAAACGTGGATGGCATCATCATAGAATAATACAGTAAATGCAATCATCCTTTAAAGTTCAGCTAAAATGAAAAAAAAAATATATTAGATGACATCCCCAATCATATTGTGCATCTATTTAACTATTATGTGTTTAATTTTATTATTAGCAGGATAACCCCTTGAGATGAACCATCTTTTCTTCGAGGGGTTCCATAACACAAATATGAATACAAAACACAAAATACATTCACACACACACCCACATACACGCACCCCCCCCCCCCCCCCCCACACACACACACACAAAGCTCTCCCAAGCCCAACTACCCTGATACTCAACGATCCCCCCTTAAAAAAATAATAATAATAATAATGATAATACATTCAAATAATAGTGAAACAATAAATAACAATACATATAAAGCAAGTTAACATATGTGCCCCATATACCATGCTATATACAACACATTAAGAAACAAATTAATAAAAAAATAAATAACAATCATGATTGATCAACAATCAACATTTCTTCATATGTTTCACTCAAAATCCAATGTTTTTTTTTTCTTCCTGGAAAAGAACACATGACAGGTGCTTACATCAGCCAACCAATTTCAACCAATAATAACATGACATCTTTAAACAACTTCACAGGTCATGAACAAATCTTTTCAACATCAAATAAAATGTCTTAATATTCTGTGTCCCATTAAAACAGCTAAACAAAGTAACACTCAACCACCATATGGCTGTGAGGGTCCTTTTAGTCCATTTTAGTCATCGGACAATGGTTGTGAATGCCCCTTCATACCTCTGTGGGGACGCCACAAAGGAAAATTATGCTTTCTACACTTGTGAGGACACAATGGCATACACAATGACTTAAAAAAAAAACCCACTTGTTTTCTGTATGTGATGCACCATGCTTTTAAGTAACTACAATCAAAACCCATCTGCATCATTATAAAATGCTCAGAGAAAATGCTTGTGGAGTGTGATGACATAGTACAAAGACTGAATACAAAACTAAAAGGAGGACTTTCATCAAGGAAACCAGTGTTCATGTTCCAAAGTTACATTAGTGATGCTGAGGTTTCTTGTGCTTCGTTGTTTACATTTGACTTGAGTTTCAGTAGGTAAGCCCAACCATGATGGTTTTCCTGAGCCTGAGCTCGGATCTGACGGTGTCATGTGATGAGTTGGAATTGAAATGTGCGGTTTGTTTTGCATAATTTATGTATGTTTTCTCTTTATTATTTAGATTTTAGAGATGTGTTTTACGTTTAATATTGGGTTTTTTTTCTTCTAAAAGCATTTCTGTTTTGATTTTTTACAAGCTTGACTTCAAAATTATCATTTTTAATGTTTGATATATATCCTATAATCACATTTCTTGTATTGTATAGTCACTGGCTCATTCACAACTGTGAGTCTATCAGCTGACTAGTAATGTTTAATCATATCCATGCAGGTAAACAGTGCAGCCATTACAAGCTGATGATTTCCTCTATGTTGATGGAGTCATGCTGTATGTATTTTGTATTTTTATTGCTGATTCAAATGAGTGCCTACCCACAATACCTAGTATAATAATGGCAGCCCAACTAAAACTATTCTTTTATATAGGCTATTAAAGCCCACAATCACACTGTGATATCGGTTAGAAATACTTCTTTATGCATTTTTATTTTCAGTATGGAAAAAACACACATTTGTCCCAAGGCAGTAGTATTAAGATTTTGTACCAGATTGTGTCTTCACCATGGCAGTAAACTCTAGAGACAGATAGTCAAGACAGTATATATGATGGCAGCACGCTGCGTCAGCTCCCCTACTTGTTCACAGGGCTGCCCTGGGATTTACACAGTCCGAGTCTGAGCTGTAATCATGCTATATGCATGGGACCAGACAATCCAGCTAACGAAGACGACTGTAAGATGAAGAAACCAAACGTACTCCTCATCCGCTCCTCCGGGGTTCCTTGTTGCAGTCTTAATCACAGAACGTGAACATGCCCCATGCTTGTCATTCCCAGGCTTTGAACTTGATCTAATTCTTGCATTTCTGGTAGAGTTTAGTCAACCAATTATGTTAGTGACACAAGCTGTTCCATCATAATTCAACCTATAGAATCTAATAAAGATTTATTCCCAGACTGACCAATGCCAAAGACAGTTCTCTTGAATGCAGCACAAAAAAACTGTAAGAAAAACATCACTAATGAAAAGGCTCTTCTCTGCCAACTGTACATTCCCATGTGTTGCTCTCTATGACGCACTTGGCGATGTGTAATTAGTGGATCCTGATGTTTAACAGCTGTGCCTGAAATCTCCAGGAACTCTGTGGTTATCTTGTCAAATAAAATAAAATAAATAACTATCTTTTAAAATATCAAAAATGAGTGTTCCCGAGAAAAAAGAGAAACACACTCTCCTATAGTTCGCTCTGGTTAGTTCTCTGATAAAATATTAAATTCAGATTTTTTTTTCCAAGCCTACATGCCAAAACATTTCTCTGGGATTCAAATGTGTTTGATTTTGTTTATTGCATGAAACAATCAAAATAAGTCACCATGGGCTTTGGGAAAGTGTGACAGGATATCTAATAGACAACATTTTACATTATAAGGGTGGTTGAGATTGGTCACAGTGAGATGAGTTTAAGTGAAACTATCCAAGGGGCGGATCATGCCTTCGCCATGTCAGGAAAATAAATATTGTAACTGCTTAGGTCCAATGATGCAATTTTGGATAGCCAAGTGCTTCTGTTCATTGCACAGAGAGAATGCATATTTAGCTAAATCAGCCGCTTGTGCCTTGACGCTCTTGGGGGGGTGTGTGTAACCAGAGGAGATGCCCCCTGAGGGTCACGAGAAAGAAGGCAAGTTTAAGCCACTTCTGCATTGGCTTTACCAACCTGGTTGCAACTTCTGTTTTTTATTTCACATTACTCTGCCTATCTCACTATGGTGCTTCTAAATTAACACAAACAGGGCTTTTTTTGTGCCGTAACAATCTTTGGAAGAAAGTGTACCTGAATTTTACAGTTATCATTACCCTTTGTGGGTGAAACAACAGTGGAACAACACGCAGCTTTCATGTGTGCTCCTGTTTGTGTGATTTTTGCAGGCCTACCATATGACACTGATTGCACCACAGGCCCCTCGCACTGCTCAATCCTCTAATCTGCCCAGACCTGAAATAGAAAAACACAACAGTGGAAAGGACTGATAGTCACAGGGACGCAGGAGGGACGACTGGAGGTAATGTTTCCTCGCTGTCAGAAAAACAAACCACGACAGCAGTGGCCTTGGCCGTCACAGTGTAAAGCTTCTCTTTAATGAGAATGAAAATGCTGCCCTCACAACAGCAACAGATTAAAGCCGGGTTGTAAATAACTGCACCTTATCTGTCCCTCTCTATTTTATGACAGTGTATTATTTTTTTCCTTTTCTTTTTTTTCCCTGTTACACCAGCTGCAGGTTGATTCCCCCATTGCAGTCTTCATCTTTCTCTGTCTGTCTCAGCTTCGTTTTTAATTAGCTGGAAAAGTCAGCGTGAGTCGCACAGCTCATGAAATACAGCTCTCTTGCTTCCATAGAAGGCAGCTTGTTTGGATGGTTTCATTATACCAGGTAGCCGGAGACTTTAGCTCTCTGAAAATGTAACTCCTAGAGAAGTATGACATATACTATACTGCATTCATTCTCTTCAGGTAGAGGTAACAGATGCCTAGAGTAACCCATATTTCCACTACACATCCATTTTAAAAAGAAGATATTCTCTATATGGATGTAACTAAGAATTGAACTGTACACAGCAACCAGGAGGCAACTTCCGGTTCTAAAAAGTGGAAATGCCTGAAACTTGCAGTCTCTCTACTGGCCATCAGGGGGCGACTCCTCTAGTTGCTATAATAATCACTTATTTATCATCTCAGTAAACGTTGTAAACAGGACTCAATTGTTAGTTGCAAGTCTTCAATACAGCATGATTTTAGTAAAATACGGTCAATTTAGAGTCAAATAGGCCATGAAGCAGGGTTTGCTTTAGAGTGTGGCTATCTTGTACAGGTCGCTACAAATACAACTAGATTCTGAGATGACTTTAACACTTAGCTTTAAAGTTTACCTTGAATTATGGGAACTAACTTTGTTAACAGCGTTGCAGCAGAAGTCACAAACCAATGGATGATACCACAATGACTACATCTACTTCTTATACAGAGTCTATGGTAGCCACATTCTCTGTGCATCTTGTAAATTAATCTAATGGTGTAATGTCCATTGTGATCACATTCTGTGCTGCTCTATTTTTCTGACAAATCATTTCAGCTCAAAGGATACTAAATTAATGACTGTTGTCATCAGTTGGGGATATAGTAAATAACGTGTCCGGTCGAGAGAAAGCAACAGATTTCTGTTTGTGTGAACAAGGCGCCTTCCCATCGTTATCTGCCCGAGTGGCTCCCAAAATGTAATAAGTGTATGAGCAGTTGGGGTTGCTATCGGCCTCTCGCTTTGTGCTGGTTGTCAGGCTTTTCTCCATTGTGAAGCTTTCTTCGGGCAGCTCAGCTCACTGGACCTTGACAGCATTTCATTTGACGGGAAGTCCTCCGGGTTCTCAAGGAGAGGAAGCCCGTTTTCTTCTTCTTCTTCTTCTTCTTCTTCTTCTTCTTCTTCTTCTTCTTCTTCTTCCACCACCATAGGCACACTCACTGCTGCTGCTCTTTGGCCTGCAAAGTGCTAAAATAACTGTTAATGTGATTAGAAAATACGGCTGCCCTGTCTCAGCTGGACTAGTGTGAGTCAACAACTTGGAAGAGTTATTTATTTTTCAGATGTATTTGGAATCACAGTGTCAAGCAAATTACAGTAATTTTTTTATTGAGCAAGTTTAAACTTGACTTTCTGCCATGCTCTGTCCTTTTGGCCTTTTAGGGTGTTATTTATTTATTTATTGGAGAATAACTGGAAACAGGTCAGGCAGTAAAAGGTCAAGGTCAGCAGAAAAGTTTTGGTATTTAGTCCGTTCAAACTGTTAAAGGTTCCCGGCAGAGCCACACAGCTCCCCTATCTGAAACATTTAGCATATGATTATACAAGGACTTACTGTATTGATTGGATAAACAAAAACCTGTTTACATTGCTCAGTATTTTTCTAAATTCCTCAGTTGTCTATTCCCAACTGTAATGCTGTTCAACATGGCCGTCTTACTTTTACAGGCCCATAAGCTGATCATTGTGAAATAGGCTCTGTTCATTCATTTAGTTTTTGTGCAAATTAATATGCAAATTGTGCAATGCATTTTCAGCCTTTTGACCCAGTGGACCAACATCCAAAAAAAAAAAACATTAATTAGAATAGGTGCAAACTGCAGTGTAGGTGAAACAAGAGGGCACATGACCATTCAGCCCAATGTTAAATGCTAAATCTATTGGTTTTGTGAACAGGGACACAGATTGTAAATTGTTTCCATGTCATTCAGCATCAAAACAATGACAATACATGTCAATATGGACCCCATGGTGAACACATGAATTCACTGCACCCATGTGACTATGCAATGGTCAGAGCTAGTAACATAGTATTAAATATAGACTTCTGAACACGAGACGAAAATGTCATAACAGCATATGAAATGTTATTTTGTGAGCCTCCTTAACTGGCTTAGCCACTAAAGACAGCACATTGGAGGGGACAAGAGACACCAGCTGTCTTTTCATTGACTTATCAATGAATTCTATGTTTTGAAAAGTCGAAAAAAATAAGTAAATAATCAGGCACATTCCCATCAACTGCTTTGGAGCTAATAAACTTGACTATTGTGTGAGTTGATCAGCAGTTAAAGCTATAGACTAGACATGGCTGTAATCCGCCAGTAAACAGAATGGAAGAAGTAATGGATTGAGAACCAGAAACAAGTCAGCTTGGCTAGCTGCCCATCTACTTTAGAAAAATGGTCTCCAGGAATTAGTTTCAATTTGGTAAGTGTTAGATTTCTTGCATATCCAAGAAGACGCCGACAGAACAACTAGCCAATGAGTCATGAAAGTTAAATGTTCTCTTTGTCAGAATTTATTCATCATTTCCATAACCCATTTAGCACGTCAACTCTTTTTGGACAAAGAAAAGAAAAATGCAATTTGGTAAGTTTTATCGAACTTCGCCATTTCCATGTAGCTTTTCTAATGGGACACTTCAAAATGTGCATACAAATGTGTTAATGGAAACACAGCTATTGTCTCATCTGGATTCCTCTCCCAGCTGACACAACTGACTCATTTTCAAATCTCAAATTAGATTTCATCCTGTTAAATGGACTGAGTGCCTAGAAACAGGACCCCCCCTAAAAAGAGAGATGATTTTCTAAAGCTATTATTCCCATTCATTAGCCACTGGGGAATGCGTTTAGCATGACTGCTTCATGTAATTAAATTATACAACAAGTAGTTTTTTTCTTTGCTTAAAATTTATACAATCATAATTGCTGGGTTCAGGGATATAATAATTGGCAATTCATTTGAGGATCTTAATATAAAGTGGGAAAACTGAGAAGGGGAAGAGTTACTTCTCAATATGAAGAGTAGGATAGATAGTAAGCAATGGAAGTCATTTTTAACTGGTGTTGGACATGGTGCTACACTTAGCAGAAGGGTTCACCCTGGACAGGATGCCAGTCTATCACAGGGCTGACATGTAGAGACAGGCAACCATTCACACTCACATCAGTCATCAATGAACCTATTCCCATCCTGCATGTCTTTGGACTGTGGGAGGAGAACCCGAAGAGAACCCACGCTTACACGGGGAGAACATGCAAACTCCACACAGAAGGAACCCGAACCTAAACCTGGGACTCTCTTGCTGTGGGGCGACAGTGCTACCCACTACACCAAGTGCTAACCCTACTATTAGATAGAATCAGATTAAATGAAACAAATTAAATAAAATAAATGATGATTACTTCAAGGAAAAAACACAAAATAAAAGCAAAAAAAACCAAAACAACTAACACAAAGCTTGCTCCCGCATGAGGTATTCTATGTAAATGTTAAGTGTTGCAAGTAAGAGGAAGGTAGATTACGTAAGATTACGTGAATTCAAAGTCTAGACCATCAGTAATCCAACAGAGCAAAAAGGTGCAAGGCAGGCCGGTAACATGAAGGCCTGGTCACACCATAATTAATTAAAGGTTAAGTTTAACCTGTAGCCCTGTTTTCCCTCTCTCTTTTTCCCCTTCAACTCTACCACTGTCCCCTCCATTAATAATGACAAAACAAAATTATACTTATTTTATTTTATGAAATTATATACAATCCTAAGGTGGAAATCTAGGACGAGATAACAGCCCAGTAAAGAGAGAAGAGAGAGAGAAAAGAAAGAAGCTCAGAGAGCCGACCATTTGTTACTGTGGCAACAGTTGTTCACTAACTCTATATGTGGTCTCTAAGCTTATCATTTGCAAGTTTCAGTTCCAGTTTCTGGTGTAACCAGGCCTTCCTGTGGTGGGAATCTCAGGTCACAGGTATATATATATATATGGTGGGGAGCTGATCAACTGATTGGAAACATGTGTGCAGATTGAGAGTCAGGTGGTGGCCGGAGTTGGTTAACACAGCACTAGTAATTTCAGGTCTACTTAAAGTGATATTATCTCACCAACCGAGTAATCGCTTCTCAACTCTTACAGAGGAATATGCATATAACATAAAAGGAGATGACACAGGATTGCATCACGTTGCATGTCTTTGATCATGGATGACACAGGGTTACCAAGCATGTCACCTGCTGAACGATCCAATTATACCAATGAAATCTGACCAAAGGACTCTTCAAAAAATATAATTTTACCTCAGGATACAATACATGATAAAGTATCCCATCATGTCAACATTAAAAGGTCTTGTTCCTGTGGTCTAGGGGTGTATTAAAAATACCGGTGCTACAGCTCTGTGACCATGCCTAAAGGAATGTGTAGCTGTTATAATCGGACAAGAAATATATCTATAAATTCAGGCAAAAACTCCAAAAGATGCTTTAAAAACAACAGTAGAAATAGCCCCAGTTGTTTGAGGGACGTAGTGTTCCAAACAAATACTTTAGAGGCGGCAAGTAAATGAGGCAACCGGGGATGAAGCCTGCCAAGAGCGCTGCTGCAGTCACAGCTGTTCAAATGGAAAAGAGGGGGAGACGCCATTGACACTTATTATGATTCTGGGACACTCACTCTGATTACACATTGGTGGCCCCCTAATTGTCATCCTCAACAAAGATGAAGTAGCTCCCCGCTGCTGTGAACATAATAAAAACGAGTTGGAGTTGGTCAAAACGGGTGCTGAGATTAGTAAGAAACTCAAGGGTGGGAAATTGTTTATTTTGCATTAGCGTTTGTAAAAGTGTAGGCATGTCTTGTAGCTCTAAAAGGTGTTTTTGGTAGTTTCCTTGTCGAGAAATGGTTTTGTTTCCTTGAGTGGGGAACTAGAAGGGCATTCTGACCCAGAAGGGCTTTTGATTGATCAGGCCACTTTCGCCTGGAGGGTCCTGCTGTGTCCACAGTGGGCCTGCAAACATCTTTATCACTTTCCCTTAAACCCGGGAATCACTCAGCTGTGATGAATGGGGAAGAGGCAGGGGGGTGTACCGGAACAGGGGTGACAAAGACCTGTGTCACAGCAGCACACAGCTGGACCGGGGCAGAGGAATGGGAGTCAGTTGGGCAGGCCTGGAGGGAGGAGGGGTCTTATAAATGGCTGCCACTTTGGGCCAAAGACTCAATTAGCTGATCTGACAAAGTGCTCCGTCTCCAGTCTGCCTGATTTCTTCTCCCCCCTATCTTGCTACAGTGTTTGTCCTCAAACTTGCAGGTGTAGGAGAAGGAGGAAGAGGTGCGGGTGTGATCAGAGCTCAAGGTCAAAGAGGCTGTTTCAAGCACATTCTTTATCATCAATTAAATGAGTTGAGACTTCATTGAGTTATTCGTTTCTTTACAGCCTCAGCCTTATTATGGAGTTTTGGCTGTGATGATACTTTACTTACCAACTTAATTACTGGAATATGAGACTGCAGGGAGGCCTGTTTGTAAAATGGTCCAGTATTTGAAATTATTCCCTGAAGTGAGATTCAGTTTTTTTCTTTTAATATCTTGGGTTATGGCCAAAGCTATTTCCACAGTTTGGGGCATAATGTTCTGGGATAAGAGAGCTACACAACAGAGTCCATGGCATCGCAAGCATTATTCATGAGACTACTTTTAATATACACATTACGTGTCAGAGGTGAACAATTAAATGTTGGTTAAGGACATTTTGGGTGTGTATCTTAAGTTTTTATTATGAATACAATGGCTTGGATTACTGGAATGAAGTTGTTTTTAATCTTGTGATCACTTCTAGTGATTCATAACTTGAACCGCAACTCCTTGAATGGTGATCACAATAAAATGCAGAATGTATGAACATTTTTCTAGCTAAGCTGACTCCCCAATTTTCCAGTAAACAGGTAGATGAAATGCAGCATGGCCTCTTAACTATAAAATGCATTTCCATTTGCACTTTATCGCGACACATAGGAGCATTTCTGATCAAAACTCTCCCCATTAGTAGTAGGCCTGCCCAGTTTTTAAAAAAAGGCCTACAGCTCAGCAGTTATCTGGCAGGTTTAATGTTATTATAGATGAGAAGTGATCCAAAATATCGAAAGTAGCTGCAAAATGTTTACTGTCGATGCATTTCCTTTGTTTTCTATTAAGTCTGTTGCTGTCCAATATTCCTGGTTTTGTTCAGACAAATACAAAGAAGATTGAAGCCTTGGTCAAATATTGAGTTATGAAGCATTATCAGAAAGCCTATTTCCTGCCCGCTAAGGTCCCAGTAGACATGATTCCCTGTTTGTCATTTTCATGCTCTTAACGGTGTGTGTGGGTGTGTTTGTATGTGTGATATGGTGGGAGCGGAGGGCTTCATTAGATGCCCTCTATCGTCCATACCATTCCATTTGCGAAGTGTGATCAGTAATTATCCCCTCTCATTACGGCGACCTGGAGAGCCGAGCCTGAGGAGCTCGCTGGGACCCTTCAGATAACACTGTGACACGGGGAGCTATAGAGAGCAGCAATACTTAAACACTAACTACACAACACATAACAGCTCTTATCTGGAGGCTCCAGCCAGCTGACAGAAGCTCATGGAAAAAACATATTGAGAAGTGCTCCCAACAGAGCACTTGCCCTGTAAAAAAAAAAAATAAGCTCAGATACACAAGACATTCACACACAAACACACACCAGCTTTCCTTTGCATTTACTTCTACATGTGAATATTCTGCATGTGGTCTACTGCCGCAACTCTCACAACCAGTAAGGATATAAAGGCCTACTCATTTGTGTGTTTTTGCATTTAAAGGCCATCAAATATTTTCATATTTAAATTTGTTTCTGTGTGATGGCTTTTTTAATTTACTTCGTATTCCCTTCACACAGAATTGCACAGCGGTATGTTCATGGAATATATTATGCTCGATATCTTTATTTTTTTTGCCCATTATTTATTTTACTCTTGACCTGATACATCCCAACTAGATGTAGTTCCTCCATGCACAGCACTGATCTCAAACTGATATTGGACTTGATGTGCTAATCATGGATTGACCATAAAAAACAGCAAGTTTGAGCACAATGTGGTTAATAAGTGTACTTGTTACCAGAGCGCCAAAGTTCGATGACCTACTGCTACCTAACAAGGAGGCTGTCAAGCTGAAGGAGGAGGCCTGTAGGGCTTTGTTTGCCCAGGGGTCCCCGGAAACTACAGACAGGTACTGGTTGGCCAGAAGGGCTGCAACTGCGGCAGTTGCCGGAGGAGAAAGGAGTCCAAAAACCCGGGTTGAGGAGGAGTTCAAGGAGGCTATGGAGAAGGACTTTCGAATCAAATCATCAGTAGAGGAGGAGAACTGCTGACCCAGAATAGAGATATTGTAGAGAGATAAAAAGAACACTTGGAGGAGCTCCTGAAGCTGACCAACATCTCCAGACTTGGGGGAAGACCAGGGTTCGAATAACACTGTCGCTTTTGGGGGAGCCATATTTTGTGGTGTAAACCATGACTTCCCATATCACTTTTACGTGCATTGATATAAGTACGCAGCAGTGCGGTCAATATCAGGGTTACTGTGAAAAACATTACTACTCCAGACAGTAGCTCGGTAACATTTCATAAAGGCACAAAAACAACAATGTAGGAAGAAGTTAAAAAGGCTAATTGGAGCAAACACCACACACAATCACAGGTAACATCTCTCTGCTTCACCACAACACATCACTTGAAAAAATCTGGGCATTATTTAGCTGCCGTAACTTGTTTTTAACCACAGCAAAATCAAAATCTCTCTGCGGCTTCCTCTCCCTCTAAAAAAGCAAACACGCTATGAAACCAAATGAAGTGAACCGCTCAGGCCTGACCCCATTCCATGATGAGTTCAGGTGGCTACGTAAATCTTTGATTGAATTTGAATGCAGCACCGCCACGCATGGGTGGCCACAGCAGGGATAAATACAGAATTGTGTTAATTAGTAGAGACAGATGGTTGGAAAATGGAATGTCATCAGCGTATAAACACAACATTGACATATTTATACAATTATATATTTTTTTATTTTGGGAACCCCCAAGTAGGGAAAATAAAATATAACTTAAAAGTGGACAATTTTGAGAGCTCCCCCTAGACATCAGGTTGTGTCCTTTTAGCTCCCTCATAATTTGAACTGTGGGAAAGACCCAAAGTCACAAATCTGTCCTGTCTTCGGACCCTTCCACCTGCACCAAGCAGAATGTCACAGACTTTATACTATGCTCCTGTGTCGTGTTTACTGACGTGTTTACATTGGAGTTAGCTGGAAGAACGCAGGCATTTTTTTTTATTCTTCTTATATTTGCATCATGATATTTTTTTTCATAATCTATTTTTGCTTTCTCCGCTTATCTGCTTGTTGTTGAGCAGTTATCTGGGAATTCCAGTGTTAGTTTCAGTAAATTCAGGTGACCCGAAGACAGTCAGACTGAATAAAACTTGCTTTGTGTTACAAGCTTTGATGACTTACCTTTTCAGGTTTTTCATCTGAATTTGCTTTTCCAACATTTCTTTTTTTTTTCCCCAAAAAAAAGATCCTGCCAGTAAGCTTTACGGAATTGATTTAATTAGAGAGAGATGAAACTCGAGAGAGATGGTTAGTCAGTACGGGGGTGGTATCGGAGCAGGCGTTGTGTTGTAGCCTGCAGTTAGACTGTTTGGGACAGAAAGCCCTTTGGCAGCCTCGGCAAAGGCTTACAGCTGAAAGCGCTGCAAAATGTTTGCTCCTGTTTTGGATCTACACCATCACCATCATTTAGCAAGCAAGCTTGCCAACACTAACTGCCTAATTAAGCATTCAGCGGTGCTCTCACTCTGACTTTGAGGTCATTTTCACTCTGGCTTACAATACCATGATTTAATTTTGCAGATAGTACATCCCCAGCTCATTGCTATGGATAGCAGCTCTCGGAACCGTTAAGTGAGGGTCGTTTAATCACAGAAATTAAACAATTCACATTATCTAGACTCGGCTTTTAGCTCAATCTAATAGACGTGACCGTATCAGAGCTTTTGTAGCTTTCCCACAGTACAGGGTTTGCAAGTCAATTTTAAAGCTGATGTCAAGATTTTACTGATCACCTACAGGGCTTGTTTTCAAATACCTCTGTGCTGTATCGCTGGCCTTTTTCTATCCCCTAAATCACAGCTGGGGATATTTGGGTGTAGGTTGTTAGTCTTTCCTGAGTCCAGGCTGAGAAGAAGGGTAATTGGGCCTTCTCAGTGTGGGCCCTGGTGAACCGAGCCTCCCAAAGCTTGGTTTAGGCATGCACAAAAACATTTATCAATGTGCTTCAGCATTAGATGTCTCGCTATATATTATATATATTCTTTTTTTTACTTGTTATTCTCTACAGTTAATAAATACATGGATAAATCAACCAATATTGTGACAATTGGATGTTTTTGAGAGGGACATTTCTCACATTCTCACCATCTCACAATGCGTTAAATACACTTGGTCAGTGGTCCTCAGCTTCAAACTATGATGTTCTACGTAGCCCCCTAGTGTCAGTTGTGTATGTGTTAGTGATGATACAAAAGCACTTAGTGAGGTTAAGGAAAAGAGCATGTTGACATTAACTTGATTGACCTGTATTGATGTGAACAACGATATGTGGCATAAATGATCTGTGTCACTTACTATAATGCCACAGGTGGATGCATCACACAAACACTAAAGATGTTGACCTTAACTTGATGATTCATGTGACTGACGACTCGTGAGAAAATGTCAACATTCACATTTGAATGGAATTTGAATTTTTAACTATGACCAAAAATCACACTGATTCTCAAAACTTCCTCCTGAGCCAACAAAAAGTACAGATCTGGTCAAATATTTTAGTTGGTTTTAAAGTTTGGAAAATTATGAGCTTTTTTTTTTTTTCAAATGGTGTCATATCTGTTTCTTGTTCAGGACTCAAAGAACTGGACTCGACTTGACTATAGTGCTGTAACTCCAGTATAAATATGTAACATTTTAAAAGAATTATGAAGGTTAGTTGAATAACTGAAACCATTTTGACAGTTTTTCTCCAATATTTCAAAGTTTGCAAGCTCAAGTCCAAAGTCACAGTCATAGTCGCGTTAACCTCCCTTCAGAGAATCAGAACATGAAGATCAGATCACAAAGAATGAAACTAAATAAAACCAAAATGTACTTCATATTATATTGAAGCGTTCTTTTCCTTTCCTCGGTTTTATGGAATGCACGATAAAATAAATTGCTGAGCTCTGCTATGAGCAATGATCCAATCATCTGTTAAATGATCATATATTTTAGGTTCAGGGTATTCTATTGACATTTTTAAATGTCACAGATGAAAAACAACGGCAACAATTATATCCAGACTGCAAGCAAGCTGGGGAATCGTTAAAAGTCATGTGATAAATAATAATCGCAGGTAAATAGTTGAGCTTTTGTGGTCAACAATAATTAATTACAGCATTTTTCACTGAGGTAATTACAATCCTTATTCTTATAAGATTATTCACCATTTACATACATTTTGTCATATTTGATCAATGAAAATGATCATTATGCAGCATTTGGTAATACATCTTAAATGTGAGGCAGTCTGAAGGGACCTATGCTGGCAAGGACAAGTTGGGAAGTGATTAAAATCTACATTTTGGATGCATACCTCTGAATAAATAATGCAAGCAGTGCACAAGCTCCTGGAGCTCCTTGTGTTTGTTTTCTGCCTTTATTCGCAAGTCCTCATGGTGGCCGTTGTACTTGTACACAGAGGTCAGCAGGGTGTTATAAATATTTCTATTATCATAACCTCCCATAACAATGCTGCGCTGAGAGCCGTGTTCGACATGATGAAGGGCCTCGGCAGAAGACGCGGCTCTGTTTTCACGTCGGGTCGCACCACGGCCCTGAATTGTAATCACACTCTCTTTCGGAGCCATTAAAACTAGAAAGTGACGTTTATTAGACAGTGGAGGAAAATAAACAAGCCCTAATTGGCTCCCACTGAGAGCGCCCCGTGCTCCCCTTGGCCCTTTGTTAGAGAATAAACCTGCCACGGAGCGAGGTGCACAGCTCAAGAGTGGTCTGACCTTTGGAGACTCGCCGCTTCCTTCAAGTACCTGCAGCTCCGATCGTGGCCCCGAGGAGCGGAGAGCCCGGCTCCTTTTTCCAAATATGCAGACAGTATCGACAAACCTAAGATCCATGACAGGGTGTGAAATGGGCCCGTTATGTAACGCATGAAAATGAGATGGAGCACCTTAACAGCTTCCTTTAATTGCCTGGCTGACCTTGCGGCTTTGCAATTTCATCAAAATAAGATTTCTGACACCGTCATTCTTCGGGAGTCTTCGCAAGGCAAGATGTGTAAAACATCAATGACTGACAGATCGCTCTCTTAAGAATCCAATTTAAGGACGCGGAATATATGTTACTATCATCTTGGCGGTTGCCTTTCATCCTTCTTTTTCACACTGTTATACTCTGGAGCTGTGAGAAGGTTGGTACACAATATGCTGGCAGGGAACGGCGCTCCGCCACCTCCCCTGTCTCCCACCCCCTACTCTCTGCCCCCCCCTACTCTGCACTATGAACCCTGACCCTCAGACTGTTTCTTGCAATATTACAACATATCACCACATAATACAGAACTTTGTGCTGCTATTATTACTGACTGTCTTAAGCACTATTACCACATATACAGACACTATTGCTGCTACTTCTTACATATTCATAGTATCCTTTTATATTATATTTTGTTTATTTTTAGTATTAGTAAGTGTCTTTTTCTGTTGTGCACTTTATCTCGTTCACCGTGCGATAGTGAGAACCATCTTGTGGATATTTTGTATGTGGTATATGTGAAGGAATTGACAATAAAGCTGAGTTGAGTTGAGGGAAACTTTAGAACAATGTTTGCAAACACATTAGGCAATAATGTCTGACACTTTGATTGCACTGGAATTAAGTGCTACTATCACACATTACACCTGCTCTTAACCGTCAGCGGCTACGCTGACAGAACATGATTGTGGTATTATTATCTCCACGGCGTTTTCCGTGAAAATACATGATTTGTGCACCGAAATTAACTGACACGTAGTGCTGATAATCATCTTTGGCTGGTTTGTGTTTTTACTCAAGGGCACAGGTTTAATTTTAGAAGATGCAAGGTTTTTTTTGTTTTTTTTTATTCAACCATAAACAGTTAATACTTGCTATTATTACTTACATCACCCGAGAAAAATAACACAATAACATGTGAGCTGGAATTTAAAACAGCAAACACATTATATATCAAAGGGATGTTTTAAAGGTTGATCATGGGGTACTATAAGGAAAGCGATGACTGCTGATAGGTGCAGCAGCAAAATGTATTCAAGCCATCTGAAAAAGAAGCACCAAAAAAAGAATCTTGGTATGGCAACTGTAGCGCATGTATGCTGCTGCCGATAGGTTCCATGAATTTTGCTACATTTTTGTCTTCATTTGTTGTTTTTTTCCGTATTTATTTCTGGAGCACTTATGGCATATGACAGAATCCACACATCAGCAGAGGAAGTGTGGTGATTGGATGTTGAGATGACCACCGTACATGGCTGATCTCCCAGCTGTTGGACCAAACAACACAGAAAGTGGTGTTGACCGCCCCAGGCGGAGAGGGAGGAGAGCCGAGATTGGAAGCTAAGCTAACCCAACTCGTACCTAAGGCTACTCCACTACCCAGCATCCTCCTGGCTGTCTGATGTCTGGTTACAGGAAAAAAATGGAATAAATAAGATTTCTAAAACCAACGATAAACATAGTTGTTGTTGTTTTTGCTCAGAAAAGTTTTGAACTGAGGAGGACCTATGAGCTGAATTATGACTGTTTTAGAGATATTACAGCAAACTCTCTGACATCGTAACAATAACTGTAAATGTTGGAGGGACAAAACTTCAAACCTTGTTTTCACCAGTCCTCCATTTCTCCATATTGTACTTGCAAACGTCTGCGTTGCTGATAAGAAGTATTTGATTCGGTTTGGAGTTAGCCCTTCCAGATAGCCCTCACAGCAGTGGTCATAATGCGATGATGCTTTGATTGATGATTATCTAATGTGAGCCTTATCTCTCTCAGCCTCCTGCACTTCCCCCTGCCTATTGTTCATACAGTAAACTACCTCTATAACAATACATCACAACAATAGGCCGTCCAGCAGCCGCAGCTTTAAGA
Source organism: Eutrigla gurnardus (assembly GCF_963514095.1). Lineage (NCBI taxonomy): Eukaryota > Metazoa > Chordata > Actinopteri > Perciformes > Triglidae > Eutrigla > Eutrigla gurnardus. The sequence continues at coordinate 7,323,930 of NC_139930.1, read as the reverse complement.
AATAGCACTATCATGTCCTTATATCCTCTCCCCCCTCTGCACTTGAAACTAGACATGATGCATAGAGTTTCTAGCCACAGTTGACAAGAAATTCAGTATATCAAATAAGATTGGTGCGGCGGCCCAGCAGCGTGTCTCCAGGTAACAGTACTTCAAACGGGTAAGAGATGTATCTCACTGATCCTCTGTAAGGCATGAACAGAGATGAAAGAAAATGATTCCTGTTCAGTTAAGTAAGTAAATGTATCATAACTGCCAAAGAGTCCCGGGAGAGAAAAGGGAGGGATATCTCCTCCCTCCTCGAGGACCTTCACTGGCTTTGTTAGCACGCCACCTTTCTTTTCGCCAGTACAGCAGTGACAAGCTGTTCCATGTGCATTTTTTGTTTGATCAGCCTTGAGTTTGACATCAGTGTGGTATGAATCAGACACATTCTTTTAGATGTCATCAAGTCTGCGCTTCGCGGAATGTCGATGCGTTCCCCTCTTTATTCGATTTCTCGCCAAACTTTGAGATAAATCGTCTTCTGGTGTCGAGACTAGTCAGATCCCGGGCTTGTTATGTTTTACAAGCGTGAAGTGTCACAGCCACTGTATAAACTCAAAGACAAATGGTAAAACAATATTACACAAGTTGACAATATGTGAGCGTCACCTGATGTCCAGTTAAATATCATGATTTTGATGAGGCCTCGCTTGAATTGGCAGATATTAAGAGGTTCAAGCACTTAGAATGTGTGCATGATTTAATCATATTTCATGTCTGAGAGAGAGTTATTGATTATTGGACAGATCTGACTCAGCCACCAGAAACACACGAGAAAAAAGGGTTAGTAAATAGAGAAAATTATATGGTGTTTATGATATGTTTTTTTTTTTACATGTTACTTATTCAGTCTCTTTTCAAACTCAGTGCGGACTAATTTTAAGCCCTGCTTGCAGGGATGTGGTTGTGGCTGAGATGACAAATAAAAGCGACAGAAAAAGCAGTTTTATCTCTATGTCATTTTTCCATCACTGCCCATAAATTCCTGTACAACATTTATCAAGACAAAAGCAAGATGTTAGTGGGTCTTAGTAGTGCTTTTGTCAATAGGGAGAAGGGATTAAGAGTAAAAGTTACCCATGATAAAATAATTATACTTAATGCATTAAAGCAAAAGGAACATATTAACATTTCTTGAACTATGGCACGGTAAATTGCAAAGTGGCTTCCTTTGTCTGACAAAAAGAAAAACGGGTGAAAAACAAGCTGACGAGTCAGCTTGAGGCTTTCACCAATTAGTTTGAGCTACCCGGTCCCCCATACTGCACAGTGCCAACACAGAACACCTACTTTTGTATTTTCATCATTATGGAGATGCATACGGCTCACTGGGGTAATGGGATTAAAGAGTGTTATATATAAACTCCACATGTAGGAGGAGATCATGCGGAGATCATTCTGGAGGTGGAAAATTTCACACCCATAATCACCCGGCAGTTTGCTTAATGACAACACTGCGAGGGGAGTCTCATTACCAACCAAGACAAATCAGTCTGTTCAAATAATAATAATAATATTAATAAAACAATGTGAACCAGGCAATTGGTAACTATTCTTCTACTTCCTTATATGGAAACTCATAATGACTTCTGACCACTTGCTTCAGTCTTGGCGGTTCTTCCCCCCCCCCCCACTGTTTGCTGGGTGAGGACACAGATGACTGCAGGCGACCGCTGTGGATACATTTGTCTTGCTTCTTTTTTTAGCACGACAGCAGCAGGAAAAACAGTACAGAGAATCCGCCGACGAACAGGAGGGTTGTGACAGAGGCCCGTGTCCGCCGACAGCGACGAGTGGGTCACTTAACCCGAGGCATTGTTCCGTGGCCCGCCTAGTTTTCGAGAACCACATCTACAGAGAGTTCAGCCCGGACGCTAGCACGAGTGCTCGGAGTAATTAATAACATTATGGTCTGTAATTACCTTCTATGTGCCCCCCCACTCCCACTCCCCCCACATGGCCCAAGGGAACAGAACTGCAGCTAATGGGAGTAATACTTCAGGTTTACAGAGCAGCCATAGTGACCATGAGTCTAAAACTGACCTAATTATGTTCCCACATTGAGAGGACAAAACTTCATCCAGAAACAGCCGCACACGTGATCCTCTCGGTTCTACTGTATGTATTAAAATAATGTGGCAATTGTGAGAGGGGTAATTAAAATTTACTACAAAGTTCCTCTGGAGAAAGTCGCTTCACCCATCAGCCCCCCCCAGCACATTCTGCCCCCCTACATCTTAATAAAAAGGGACACAGATAGACCGTGGGAGTTTTCCTTCCCTGAGTTTCATCTGTAGTGCAGCAGGCGACTAAAACCTTCCCATCACCCTTTGTTTCAATTGAACCAATCATAATGTCTATATTTACCTTTTTAATGGTTTAATGATGGTGCTAATATATGTGAAGAAACCATTTTATGTTTTTTCTTCCTTTTGTTTTCCTGTTTGAGCACCCTTTAGATCTGGCAAAAACAAGAAAATACCAAAGTATCTTACCATCCCGTTATGTTAAATATGTCTAATCAGCGTTAATCATGATGGTGTTTAAAGAACATCATCTCTGAGATTGTAACCACTTTTAAAAAAAAGGTCAAATTCATCAATTTCCCACTTTTAAAATAATTAGGGATTTGAACTTTGCCTTGAAGTGCATAATGAGATTAAAACAAAAAAAGATTAGTACTTTTTTTCTAAGAAAGTGAACAAGAACGTAGAACAGGAGTGAAACAACTTGCGCTCCATCCAGGTGAAGATAACCATTGACCAGAGCTGCATTATGGATGTCACATACAATTAACCCCAAGAAAAGTGCTTGGCTGTTGGGATCTTTTTGTCAGATTAAGGGAGCGCTGAGGCAGGCTCCAGCAGGGATACGGTGAGGGCAGAGGTGCTCCGTCTTTGTTCAAAATTTAATGTATCTGAACTCTTTGGCCGATATATTAACTCCAAAGGGGCTTTTTCAAAATTAATTTGAAAGGACAGAGTAACGCCAAAACATCTATACTATATATATGTAACATTTGTATGCTGTGAGGTAAAGGTTTGATACTGAAGCTAAAGCAAAATTAGATACCCTTCAAAAAGGGTATTGAGAAGCATCCAGTCAGTATGGTGAAGCATTGCAACGTGTCTGCCCTACCAGATATTCTGTCTAAATAGTGTTCACAGTTGTGTTCATTAGTGTGCTGTTCCATCTGATGTACTGCTAATGGTCTAGCAGAGAAAACCACACCACCACGGTTGGTAATAATGGAACCACACTTGATCTTTCCATACATGTTGTGGTGTTTGCAGACGGAGCGACGTAGGCGCCGCAGACCTGGGCTGAAATGAGACTGAATGAAAATTGATGATGCAACTGAACAGCTACTCAAAGGGAACAAAATGGAGCCTTGCGAGCATGCATAACCTGCATGATACTAAGGGCTTTTGCAGCTTTCAATGTGCTCGAGCCTCTTTGTGTCTGTGCATTGCCCTTGGTGAGGGTGAGGACTTTAACTGAGGCGATAGCCCTCAACAACAACCCTGAATGAATAGAATGATATCCAGGATACAAGCCCATCAAAGGACAGTTTATGCATGTCTAATGTAACCTTGGTCAGGCTGGATACAATTAAGCTTTGAGTGTAGACCACATGTACTGCATTTACTGTAGTAGTTATGTGTTAGCAGAGCTTGCTATTTAAGCTTCAAGTTAACGTTGAAAACATCACAACTCCAGATACGGTGATGTTGTTGTTCATTGGTTTATTTGTTAATGATTCATTCATTTTTTTTGCCTATGTCCAAAAGTAAAAATGCTCAAACACAGCTACGCTAATACGTAACTTGTTGTGGGCTGCAGGTCGCAAAAGGCGTACTTAATATCTCTGAGACGCTGCATGTGTAAGACGTACTTTTAGCCTGGAAGCTAACCATTGTATTGTTTTCATGAGCTCTCTGGTGCAAATATATATCTTTCAAAAGCGTTGTGATCCAACCTTGAACTCCAGTGTCTGTTTGGAGAGGTGGGGTTTGCAGCATTTGACCAATTGCAAACATGGATCAGTCTACGGGCAGCAAGGCGGCATATTTCATGTACGAGGAGCAAACCAGAATCTTACAGAAATCCGAAGAAGTGAAACGTATAATACAGGCAAAAAGCAACAGCAATGCTCATATTAAAAAAATATAATAGTTAAGTATAATATGACTTCCCCGTCATAAGGACACTACTAGAGCCGATTGATTAAATGAAAATGTGGTTCGAATCCGCCCTGCGGCCCTCTTTTTAAGCATGTCGTCCCCCTCACTCATCCCTTTAACTCTCATGCTGTACTCCCACAATAAAAGGCAGAAAAAATAACTTCAAACAAATAAATATGTTGCTGAGATGTTTTTTTAGGGCGTGGTGTATGACAATAATAGCCTAATTCTTTCAGCTGCAATCCCGACGGTGTAAAACGGACTTGGGAGCAAATAAAATAAATATCAAAACATAATTCAAAGTGGTAAGTAGGCTGTACGCTGACACAGAAAAGTCATTCCCTCCAATGAGAATCTGGATCTCTATTATAAAACACTAGCTCTCCTAAGAGACCCTCTCACGATCCACAATTTTTTTTATCCGGGCACTGAGCTCAATGGGATCTTTTACAAATGCTGATGCCATCTTCAAGAGAGCTGATTGGTCAGAAGGTGGTGCTTTCCTCAACGTGGATCTCTTATCAGAAACATAACCTGCTCCGGAGCAGGTTAATTCTGCAGTTACCATGACGATGTACACCGGTAAGAAGTGAACCAGCATCTTCGGACGGAAAACCCAGAGTTAACCCTGAAGTCACCTCGCTAAGCCCACATCCTGCTTCGTAGTACAGGCCTCTGATCTAAAGCAGGACAAAGCAAACATCAGATTTCTAAATGACCACATGTATATAAAATGACCATGTGTGTGTTGATCATCATACCTTTTCACCCGGTGTGATACAACATTAAATCAATTCCTTCATCATTTGGCATGAGCCCACACAGCAGCTACATTCAGATCTTGAAATGCCTAACGATATCACTTTTAATGGGCAGCGCTATCATACAGCTTCAGGGCGAAGTTTGCAGGTAAGGGGCTATGGTAACAGATGTTTCAGTGATTTCTGACACTCAGCAATCTTGTTCACTCCCACTCAACACCAAACACAACTTTTGCCACCTACACTACTCCTGCCTTTATTGAACAGTAGCCAAGAAGCTCACTTACCTTCTCAGTGAGCTCCCAGTAACTCAGTGTTGAGGAACTGAGGGTGACAGTTACAGCGCTGGCACACAGAGTGACAAATGCATGCACTGTATTGTCTAATTCAAAATTCAGGTGGATATAATAGAGGGAGAGGTTGAAATGAAGAACCTTGATTTGGGGGGAGCTGGTACACAGGTGCATTCAGTTTGTATCATCAGGTTGGGGGCAGGAATGCTTGGCAGAGGCCAGCCTGACATAGTGAGGTTATTTTGCCTTATAAATGAATCAAGCCTGTGGTACTCTGATGGATTTCTTAAATTTATGACGGATTCAGTGGAGCTAAGCCACTAGGTGCAGATGGCACCTCAAGGCTTGTTTTCAGATCAGAATCAGAGTAAACTGAAAATACATTAATAATGAAACATACACAAATGAGAGGAATCGAAAGTCAAGACAACGGAAAGCTTTAACAAAATATTTTGCTCAGTGTCTTGGTACAGTATTAAGGGTGCTTTAGGTATCAATGCAAGTCACAGAGTTTAATGCCATTTTAGCAAATGTTTTTAGAAGTGGGAAGGATTTGATTTACTCTCATGCATGCACCTTATGATGCACGTTGGTAAAGTGATATCCTAGTGATATGAGCTATCCTGCTCATCTGCAGGTGGCAGTAACTCACAAAGAGGTAAGTAACACAGTTTTCCATACCCGGTAACAGTTAAGTGTACTGTATTAATCTTATCAACAACATTGACAGAGAAGCAGTCATTGGCAACAATCAGCAATAGTCATGAAAAAGAAAAAAATCAGGCAAGTAAAAAAAAAACTAAAACAAGTGAGACTCTTAGACATAAAAATAGTGCAATTTAAAATATAGGGATAAAACATAACAAATAAATAAAAAAAGTATTTGTGGTAGAGAGCAACTTAACTTCATCAACAGGAACAAGAATTCAACAGGAATTAAATGCATTAAAATTAAATAATGTATAAAGTCTATAGTATACATTATATAAAAGGTGACAATATGATGTAGAATGCTAAAGTGCTAGTGTCTACAGTACCATATTATTTATATGAAGGTTTTTCTTTTAAAAACATCAAGGAGGATAATTTGTCCGTGTTTGTTTCGTTCACATGGCTATGTTGGATTTGCCAAATCATTTTTAGCAGATGGTTAAAAACAGACCCTCCTTGGGCAACTGGTTGGGGTTGTACACCTGTTTCTTTGTACAAACGTTCATGTTCTGTAACTCATCCTGACCTCTGGCCTTGCCTGTGCAGAAAGCCTAAAAAAAATGATTTGGGGATTGAAATGTATTGCTTGAGCTGATCATATCTGCCCTCATTATTTTGTTCCTGGTGTGCAAGATAATATATCTATATCTATATATATATATTGATGAGAACAGTCTCAGTATGAGTAACGTGGGCGTGACACATTTTCTGCCCAAGTTTCTTGTTTTCAAAGTTTGGCAGAGAGTTAAACATCATTTCGCCACATCTGCTCAGAGTTGTCCCTTGTATTTTCTCGCTCTAACACTAGCTGACAGATGAATGACCACAGAGGAGCCATCAGAGCTGGAAGATACAGCTGAGCTGAGTTGTTGCGTAGACTTTAATGGCCGTGCTGGGGGCATTAAGTAGAAAGCATGCTTACAGCAGTGGCCACATTCTCTGATCCTTTTGGTAATGGCTCCTTTTCAGCACAACACAAAGACGCATTTTTATATATTATAAAGGGGAAATTGCATGGAAAAAGCATACAGCATAATGCCGCATTCTCCTATAGCTTGAAAATGGTACGTGGGAGGGGAGAATGGTTTTGGCATTATCAATAAGAACCACCATCAGAGAAGGGAGATGGAAACTCTGTGATCCCGAACTATTTCTCTGGTTGCTGCCAGCAACCTTTTATAAGAGTGTGGCTTATCCTTATGTGTGCCAAGGCACAGAAAACAGACGTTTTCATGACTTTGTTGCTGTTCTGTATGCAATAATATCCCTTACAGCAACTGAATTCACTGCCAATATTTGGCATGGTGGAGTACTTCCTGTTGCTGTTGAAGTTAATTAGCATTTCCGAGGGGAACAGGAACTGGAGACTGCTGGAGCCCAGCGGGGACAGGCATAGACGGATTATCATGACCACGGGCCCTGGACACAAACTCGCCACGGGCCCCTGCCTACACACGCAAATAGTACGCGCGCAAAGGCGCTCTTCCCATTACGCACATAACAACACTGCAACACCACAACAACCACAAAATTATTGTCATTTTAGGTCTGTTTTGTTTGGCACCTGCCATGTACAGGACAATATACATATTATGGGAGAGACAGCAAGCTCAAATAGCCAGCCATGGTAGTATTATGGAGTAAAACACACCTTAATTAAAATATAACCACCTAAAACAAATCGTGAAAGTAATAAAGGCAACATGAATGAACATCAGTAAAGAGCCACAGCTACGACCACACAAAACCAAAGTGAAACTACTCACCTAAACCACCGGCTTTTTCCTGGCCTTCTTCGAGGAAAAGTCCTTGATAAGGTCATCAAAGTCCAACTCTCGGACCAGTTCGGACCAGTTTCACACAAGGAGTCTTCATCATCATCCCTCTGCTGTACGGCACCCGCCAACATCTCAACCTCCGCTGGGGATGTGAGGGGACTTAGCTCAGGCTGACCTGGCTCGGCCGCCCGGCTGCTGCCCGCCGTAGAACTGCTAGCACTGTCCGCTAAGGTTTCCGTAGGAGGCAGCGCTGCTCCACCGCTACCAAACGTCTCTGGTGAACTTGCGCTTGCAGTGTTAGCATCCTGCAGGTCGTCCCGGTGAGTTGTAGTACTGCTACTACCGCTGCTATGAGTAGCACCATCATCTTGCCCCACTTTTCTGGTGAAAAATGTTGCGATGGATGGGATTTGCTGCACCAAAGCAGCATCTTTGGCTTCTTTTTCTTTCCTTTGTTTTCTTTTAGCTGATCCACTGAGCTCCCGCTTCTCCATTTTGAAAATGCAATGTACGGTTGACCCCCAGCATACGTACATACGTATGTCATTGTGTCATCACACATTACTGATTTAATCTTATAATTTCTAAAACATTCAAATTATTTTATTATCATACTACATTTTCAAAACCACAGCCATTCCAATATATTTTTTAAATTGTACCAAAAAAAAACAACTCTGAAGGCCAAGGGCCCCTATTGGCTCTGGGGCCCTGGGCACACGCCCACTTTGCCCATGCGGTAATCCGTCTATGGGGACAGGGACTGGAGAGTACTGGGGACCATTTGAGAAAGGAACTTAGGGCTGCTTGGACCCAGGCGGGTACCCAGACATGAGTTATGGGTTGTAGCAGGTTGGGGTTCATCTTAGAGATTGCCTGACAGGGGGGGGTTTGCAGGTCAGGGATGGCTTAAAGAGTTCTCCTGACATGGAGGCACATGAGAGTAAAGGATACCTCAAATAGCCCCTCTTAAGTAAATAAATAAAAAAAAGGTCAAGGTCCATTTAATGGGTAGTTCATTCTGTTATGTTTTAAGAAAACATAGTAAAAAAAAACCTAAGACTGCAAGAGGAGAAATTGGGACCAAAACAGAAACATGCGAATAATCCAAACAGCAAAAACTAAATTTACAGGTGGATCATAAGAAGGCAGGCGGTGAACGGAAAACCACACGTCACTGCAAACACTGGGAACACAGACTGAACAGTGGTGAGCCATGACAAGAGAGAAAACACAGACTAAATACACAAGGGGTTGATTGGGGAGACGAGAGACAGGTGGGTAAACACAAGGGCAGGCTGAGAGGTGATATGGGAGAACACAAGGGAACAGGTGTAAGGTAGAGTAAACACACACAGGTGAGGTGATACACAGGAAACCACAGGGTAAACAAAGACAGGAATTAAAGCAAACGCAATACATGACAGACAGACATTACAAAACACTCTCCTGCTAATGCCAACTTCTCATTTGAAATACAACTTTCTGATATTTATACAATTAAAGTGATGGTTCAGAGTAAAATGCACCCTATGTCATTTCCACCAAGACATCCAGCCAAACACCCTCTCAGAAACATTTTTAGCGATGGTCAGCATTGGTCAAGATAGGGCTATCAGCCGACTGGCTTAGTAATAGCGCGATGGTACATCTTGATTATCTCGTAAATTACCCCACTAATAATGCATGGAATGCTACCAAACTTCTGCAGTAGTACACATAGGGGGCCCTAGTTTCGTAGACCAGGCGCAGTCAGCTTTCAGCGCACCTGCGCCGCGCCGACGGGGTGTGTCCGCCTGGACTTTGCAAGTTTCGTGCACCGCGCAGGCTCGTGCAGGCATACCTCCCGTCTCGCCCACCGGTGCAAGTGGGAAAGAGGGAGGAGAAGAAGGCGTGAGTGGGAGACGAGGAGGAGACGAGGCGTGGACTGGGATTAATACAGCCGATTCAGATCTTCAACAATCAAATGAGCTCCTCATCTCACCTTTAATGCGTTAGGGGAGGTTCAGTGCAAGTTCCGTCATTTGACAACCCGATGACAGAAGCAGCGCCGCCGCTCCCACCACGCGCATCACGCGCATCACGCGTTGTGCGCGCGTATCATAATAATACCAATGCCTATATTATAAAAAACAGGAGAGAGAGAGGGAGATGTTTTGGTCCGAGAGGCTGAGTTTCCATTACGCGTGCCATCCGCCTTTGATCTGACGTCAGATGTGACGGGACAATCTATATAGATATAAATTCACGTGTTGATTCAATTAGTTGCATTAAATAGTGTTTGTTGTGATTATTTATTGCATTTAAATGTGCCTGGAACTGTCGAAACCTGCCTGTGAGGTCTCGGTGACGTGTGCGCACTGCGCGCCGTCAGCCAAACTTCCACTCCGCCAGCTGTGATTCGCATTGAATGAATGGACTTTATTTACGCCTTGCGCCGAAAGTAGACCAGGTTGGAGTTGGCGAGCTTTCAGCGCAGTCTCGGTGAGGCTTTTTGCCACGAAACTTCCGCTACGCCAAGCTGAATCTGTGACGCCTCCCCCTGCTGTGCCGCCACACCCATCTTGGCGCAGGCGATCCACCAAACTGCCAAACTGACGGTGCGCAAGGCTGCGCGGGTCGAAACTTGCATTGCGCCGGCTCCGCCACCCTGCGCCGCCCTGCGCTGCGCCACGAAACTAGGGCCCAGGGTCTGTACTCACAAAACGAGGAATTTGAAAGTTTGTAAGTACTCTTGTAAGGAGTTTATTTAAAAGAACACTTGCCTGACAGCGTCTATCCTCGGCTAACGCTAACTAACGCTACCGCAGCGTAGACGCTACTTCCGTGTTTACCCAGCTGATGCCGTGACGCGAGTATGAAAAAGTTTTGCTGAATTTTTATAAATGTGTTGACCTGATAATACAAGCATTTATAAAAATTCAGCAAAACTTTGTCATACTCTCGCGTGAAACTCGCATCACGGCATCGGCTGGGTAAACACGGAAGTGGCGTCTACGCTGCGGTAGCATAGCAGCCGAGGATAGAAGCTATCAGGCAAGTGTTCTTTCAAATAAACTCCTGGTGTACTTACAAACTTTCAAATGCCTCGTTTTGTGAGTACAGACCCTATGTGTACTACTGCAGAAGTTTGGTAACATTCCATGCATTATTAGTGTGGTAATTTACGAGATATACCCACTGTACCAAAGCGCTAGTACTAAGCCATTCGGCTGATAGCCCTATCTTGACCAATGCTGACCATCGCTAAAAATGCTTCTGAGGGGGTGTTTGGCTGGATGTCATGGTGGAAATTACCTAGGGTGCATTTCACTCCGAACCATCACTTTAAAGGTAATCCCCGACACAATACATTTCCTTTGAAACATAATTCCCAATATAGGTTTGTTGTGTGGGAATGCAACTTAAAGGAGACCAGGCTGGAGAAAGCCACGGACAGTTCAGTTCTTCAAGATTCCCTCCAAAACCACACCCCCAAAATGATCATTCTAAGCATAAATAATGGGCATTGCTGTTGTTTGGACTCACAAATGTCGAGCTATGGTAAACTCCAATGATTTCATTGGGGGGGTAGTGAAATGATTGGATGGGCTTATTACAGTCCAGTGTCCGAGCAATTGATTTGTTGATTGCTGTCGGGGTGTAATGAAAGTATCATCAAATGGCATTTGCAAATGTAAAGCGCTGTTACTCATAACCTTTGAGGACTTTTGTACACTGGCAGTAAAGGCAGTACAAACTGAGATATACCCTAAACATGAACACCATTAAAGTGGATGCTTATTGAATCGAACAGTTTATCCACGCTACAAGATGAAAGTTGTCATAAATTCGCTTCAGCATATCTTTACTTTTCTTTTCATATCCTGCACTCGGTATCATGACCAAACACCTGCAGCCCTTCGAAAAAAACAGCAAAAAAAGTGAGAGAGGGTCTGCAACTTCAAAAGGGGTGAGGGATTTGTGTCAAGGATTCTAATAATAAAATTGCATTATCCTCGCTCCAGGCACATATCTGTGAACTTGCTTATCAGGAATCCAGTGTGATGCTCAGAAAAAAAGGAGAAAAAAGGAGGGAAAAAAGGCTGTTAGAGGATCCTTACGGGCAGGAAGTGAAAGTCAATAAAAATCATTTACTGAACAGTTGGAAATACACAGTTGATGAATTCCATTGACAATTACTTTTCTTAATGTCTTCTTTAATTGCAGCGTCTATTGGGAGTAGTATCTGTTATTTACAGGATATATTCAAATCATAAATTCAGCATGTCTTTATATGGAGACTAAAATTGTAATGTTTATTTATGTTATTATAATTACGAGATCATTATGACCTCTCACATCGCATATTGGAATCAAGTAATCAATTTTAAATGCATGAAGCCAGTTGAAGTAATCTCTTCTTGCTTCTTCTCTTCTAAGACGGACCCACAAGTCACAGACTCAAACATCATGTCTTGCAATCTTTTATTGCCTGTGACCCAACTGTGATGTGTTTTTTTTTAGCATGCAACAAAGGTACACAGCTGGATCCAACGCTGCCATCACAGTAACAGCAGTAAATGTGTGCTTAATCACCAGACGCTGCCTGCTCTCAGCAAGTTCCTGTTTCACAATATTTACCTTTGGACAAATGTATTGAGGATAATTTACCCCCCAAAAAAGCACAAATTACAAAATTATATTAAATTATATTCTGGATATTTAAGCCATAATTAAATGATAAAAAGAAAAAGGGACTTGGAAGATAAATTGAATATTAATGACTGCAATCAAAATAAAAACCCAGCTGGAGTAACTTAATTCAGCAAGTTAATTCCCAAAGGACTTTCTCCACTGAAACGTGTTCCCGAGGGACCTCTTTTATAAGGGTAAGACATTAAGCAATACTTTTGCATCAAAGTAACAGCTTCACTCGACATTTAATTACACAGTTGTCGGTACATTTCTTCAACAGCCATTGGAGCTTACTTAGGCTTCAACCCCAACAGCCCAAATGTTAAATGACAAGTGGAAAAGGGAGGCGGGTTATTTTCCCTTTCCAATTTGTTTTTTCCCTTTCCTCATTGTATTTAATGATTACATTTCAGCATTTAAGGAGTGTACATTTTTACTTCTTTTAATTGACATTTCAAAATATCCATCCATCATTTAAATATCCAATTATCTTTTAATGTTCCACTTTCTATATTTTACATGGTCTGGTTATCCAGTATTATATATTTTTTTATTTATTTACCTTTGGAAAATGCTTATGTGAAGAATGGAGTGGTATGATTAGCCACGAGCCTAAGTAATACTTCACACTATGTGATACAATACCTAACTGTGTTCCCATGCAAACCAATGGAAAGGAAATCATGAACAAACAATTCCGCTCACCTAATTATTTTTGCCTCTGAATGGCCTCTCTTACCCCTCGGTAAGAGCTTGGGTTCTATAATTGAAGGCTCAGGTATGTGACAGAATTGTGTGCCTCTTGATGGGAACACTTACTGCCTGGACAGCGTCTTACCCACACTTTCTGTAAGAGGGACTCATTAATCCCAGCAGTCAGTGGCAATTTCTCACACGGGAAGGTGAGGACTTATGCGACTGGCTTCCTGACTTGTTAAAGTTGCCGTGCATGACGCTCTGCCATACAGTATGTCTCATTACCGCCGCCGAAGGTGTTGAGGTGAAGGTGCTGATGGGGCGGGAAACAAAGCGCCTCACCCCGCTGACACCGGACGAACTGACATCAGATGGAGCCTCGTGTCGGGCCCTCGCGTTCGGCCTCGGGGGCCTGCTGGGCCGAACAGCTGTCAGTCAGGCCGAGGACGGTGCAAGGGGAGCCCCAGGTTTACACCCAAACAAACAAACAAACAATCTTTGGACGCTTGTTTATTTTCAAGCTTAGCTGGGCAAACGGCAGTAGAAACATCTGTTATGTTTACTAAGTGTAAAATTTGTTTAGTGATAAGCCTGCGAGCTTGTGAATACATTTGGGAGTCGTTCTTTCCTCGGGTTTAGAACAGTGCTATACTGATAACGATTTTCTTTTTTTAACCCTTAAGAATCCACAATGAGGCAGTTTTCACAAACACTTTTAAAGCCCTGGAAAGTTCCTTCTGCAGCTTCATCTCAGACTTCAACTCATGAAGTCCCGACATGACACATACATGCATTAGACAGAAAAGCTACTGAGCTTGTTTTTTTTTTGTTACTAAATGTAAGTAACCCACTAATTTGAATACTTTAATAACTCATTATATTACATTTAAAGTGTTCTGACCACATTTTTTTAACACATTTATATAAAATAAGTATTTTAAACTAATGTGAACATAAAAATGATGTAAAATTAAATACATCGTTATACATCGTTAAAATGTATTTCCTTTCAGTGATAATGGCTGTAGGTTCTTATGGGTTCGAAACACCTAATTTAAAAGGCTTCCTTTAGCTAGAAGGCACTCATTTTTACTAGTTGAATTTGGTATGCAATTTGTGTGCTGTGTTACCAATAAACAGTCAGTGGTACAGGTGACGGAGCCCATGAAGAGTCTGTGAGAGGGTCATTTCGGAGCTCCTAAAGAAACCACGACTAAAAGGAAGGTCTATAAATTCCCTTGTAATGGCTTTTCACACAATCAAGACAGGTCCATGAATTTCTTTTGGGGATATAATTCCGAACATTTAATAGTTTTCTTTCATCCCTCTCTCCCTTCTTGTATCTTTTCAATAGGTTTGAGGTTAGCAGTTTTTGGGGATGTGGAAAAGATGAAATATAGGTTTAACTTTTCCTGCCCATCTCTCTGTCAGTAACTGTGCCAAGCTCTGGGTACATTTCTCAAAATGATGTCTCAAATGTTAGATTAAGTTTTTGTTTTGTATCATTCCAATGTTTTGGCAAGTAAATGGCTTTATTTATCATAATAAAACCAGAAATTGAATTACTTTAACTCAACTGCGTATGCATGTATTATGTTTTCAACCGTGCTAATTACTCACGATACTAAAAGTAAGACGGCACAGCTGTTTTTCCACTCACAGCATGTGTGCTTCCCTGCAGCAATCCAGCAGAATGCGGGTGGAAACGCATGTTTTTCTATAGTTACGAGTCGCTGTTCTCTCTTATTTGTCCTATACGTGTATAAGTAGGTCAGTTCTCAAAGCCTTTCAAAGGGGCTCATAGGAGTGGGTTTTTTTGGTGGTCTGCTGCCTGTATGATAAAGGTATTGGTTGACAAATACTTGCTTGAGGTTAGGAAAATGTGGTCTTGATGGAGTTTGATGCCACCTATTTTATTGCTTTGGCATTTAAATTAAACTTTATCAAATGCCAGTGGACAACAACAGATAAAAGGGAACACAGTCATAAACATATGACGCTTTAGTCACATTTTATACAACCACAGTTTGTCCCATTGTCATCTACAAAAAATAATCTATCAAAATGATCAATAAAGAAAAAGCATAATCAGATGTGACATGCAACCAAAGATCAGTTTCAATGTCAGTACATTTGAGTACCTTGGCCAAGAGGAAAGGAAGAAACTTCTTTCATATTAAATAAATCTGAGCCTCATAAATGCAATTGTTTTTTTTGTTTTTTTTGTGAACAGCTTTAACTGAACAGAAACATGACATGAATGCAACATGAACCAAAACCAAAATGAAAGAAAATACAATAAACAAACCTCATGCATCAAGGTCTGGGTCTGGCTATTGAAAGAAAGTGACCGGTGTGTTCGCTCTGCACTGGTGCACACCGGAGACAGAAATAAAAAAAAGGCTAAGGCTGTGATTTCCCCTTTGAAATCTTCTGCTATGTTGAATGTCAGGCTGCCTTCTTTGATTGATTATGTTGCCTTTTACCAGACTGTCCCAATGTTCCATCACCACCCGGAGGAGGGCCCGCATTGAAATATGATGAGCTTGGGTGGTCGGGATTGTCACCGGCTCTGTTGTTCCTGTCCTCATCACGATACACACTCTTAGCGAAATGCTGCTTTGCATCTGCTCTTTCCCCCGTCCCCCTTGCCTGCCTCCCCTGCAGACAGACACATGTTTATACAAGGTGTCCCCGCTGAGATCAGACACGCTGAACATTGCGTGGAAAATCTCTCTCAAGACCTCCGTCCCCCATGCACCTTCAGGAGAACGCACAGGATGCCTGTGAACTTTTCCACAGTGCCTCCACACTCGGAGCTGTGGAATCTCTGATGACTCAGTCCTCGCCTGTGCATGCCTCTCTCCGCTGGAGTCGACCTCAGGAGGCTACGTTGCCCTAATAGTTTCCCAGCAGGTAGCACACAGAGGGCAAGATTCTCTTCTTCCATTCCTGTTCCTGGGGCGGATTTGTTCGGAATAAGATATTAACTCAAGGTGATGTGTTGCAACCCAAGAGTATTACTCCATCACCTTATCGACCCTTTCAAGGTCAGCCAGCACGCGTGTTATATTTAATTACATATATATGACAAACTGCTAATTTCAGTGTTACCTCACAACTACACTGATTGCTCACATTGATTGTGCTGCAGCGCATAAATAATTCTATGTTTGCCAGGAGCGTTGTTTGCCGGTTCAATACGAGACAGAGGATAGCACTGGGAGAGTATGAGATGGTAAGGTACACCATGGGTAGCTAATTATAGACCCAAGGCAGATAGTTAAAGGTACTTATACTCACAACAACACAGCAGAGCAAATCATTATGCTGACTGAACCAGTTCCTTGAGCTTGGCCCTACAACTTGATTAGTAGCTGAAGCATCACAAAGCCTTATTTAATCTTACCTTGCCTTTAGGTTTTCTTACAGCTTCTTATTATACTGAATTATTAGTACATTTGTGAAAAAATACAGAGGGTCTAAACAAATGTTCTAATGCCACATTAAAATGAACAAGCAGCATTTACATATTACACATTAATAGAGATAACAACCCATGAGCCAAATCAAATTCAAAACATTTTCTTCACGGTTATTAAATTAACATTCTACAAAAGTTCCACAAGGAGATGAAATGAGAGCACCATCCATGAAGGCTTTTATCTTTTCTGGAGGCCATAGAAAGTGCTTTTCAATAAGGAGAGGTCAATGGGATTGCATAATAATATCTACAGAGGTTAGCGACAGATTTTGGCAATCGCAACCCCACAGATTCATTCAGTGTAGGCCAACTTGAAGATGGAAGATAGAACAAGGTCCCCAGGGTCTAGATGCTGTCTAGACATCAACCTTCAAATGGAAAACTAGGAGCCAGAGGATTTTACCTCTCTGTTCAACGCCTAGAACAACCTGGAGGGAGCGTTGCGTCGATGCTGGTTGAACTTTGTTTACCATTCGCAAACGGGTAGACAACCCGTTGTCACTCCCAACTCGTCGAATAGCAATGGATGGTCAGTTCCCTTCAGGATTAGAAATAACCCCCTTCAGCGCCATGCGTGTATGTGTCAGATTTCAACCAATGTCAAGCCTCCCAAAAGGTAAGAGCACATGAGTGTGTGAGTCTCTGATCAGGGTGGATGCAACAGGGTAGCAACAAAAAGGATTTTTGTTTGTGTTAGTCGGGAGCCGACTAACACGGGAGCCATGAGTCGCTGGTCACTCAATGTAAAGTCAATCACACTCTTTTCCTAAAGCTATAGTGGTTTTGTTGCAGAAAAATGCTGAGAAATGACTGTTTATATTGTTTTGTCACAAAAAAATACAAATTATTCTGAAGTATTTATGGGCCAGTGATTTGCATGGTTCTGTATAGTATCAACTCTTTATTTTGGTGTGCTATTATTTGTGAATTTGTGTTTTTCTGTCTGAAATAGATATAAATGACATGAAAATTGAAAGTTTGTCACCTGGAGAGAAATGGTGAGATACGGAGACATCAGAGTTTGTGAAGGAAAGGGAGTTTGTGTGAAAGGAAAGTGATAGAGACGATTCGAGTTGGAAGAGATGGCAGGCTGTCCTGTCCCCATGTTGCTTGAATGCTCTATAGTGCTCTATGCATCTGTATGTGTCTCTTGACTTATGTTTTCTGCCCCAAAACATGCTGCAGGAAATTGATTGTGTGGACGCTGTAAACATGGATGTAAAAAAAAAAAAAAAATGCAGGTTCAAAACAACACAATTAAATAGACTCTTCAGGAAATGCATTCTTGTCTTAATGCGTTTGTTCAAATGGCCACAGGGTACCTCTGCTGCAAGTTCCACCTACTAATGTACCCAAAGCTGCATTTTGTCTCCATGACAAACTATATAGCTAGGAAAACTTAAGATAGTTTACATTCACTCCAACCTTTTATTTCACTCTGTTCCTTCTGAATAATTTATTCATCCTTATATCGAAACTAATGGCCTTTTCATTATGCATGTATATTTATTCCATTATTAATCTTTTTATTGCCTGAGGCAGCTGTGTAGGTCCTGGAGGGATGCTTCCTACGTTTCACCTGATGGAGACTGTTCTGTCTGTCACGCAGAGTTTTAGAGCCTCCAATTGAATTCAAACCTACTTTAGCATCAGCCCACCTCGATCTTGCAGAACTGTCCTCCAGAGGAGAATGTAATGGCTTAGGTCAGGCTCGATCTGAGCATGCATACATAGTGCACGTATAAGCAACCTCAGCACATAACGGCTCCGATTTACCTGGCAATCATGTCTTCTGGGATCAAACGTGTCATCGTAAATGACTACGTTTAGGGGGAAAAAAACACAACATTTTGGGAATAAATAAAAACTATCTTCTGCCATTTTCATGAACATAGCAAAGCTCTCAGAGCAGGCAATGAGAATAACAAAGCTCACACAGTTCAGACCAGTTTGTGGTCCACATCCCTGTACCATCTAATCTGCACAGAGATGCACATGTGCTTTTCACACTGAGCTTCTTATCAAAGGTTTGGATCATTTCGACATATTCAGAAGACAAAATGTCTTTCTCCATTCTGGTCCAAACATTCTTTGCACCCCAACGTAGCCCTATAGATAGGCTAATCTTTCCACACACTGAATTTGCATATAAGTGCTTAGCCAATCAAGATAAGCCTATGATAAGCCTTTTCATGCTATCGAGGCGGAATCTATAAAAGTGGCAGTGCTGACTTCAGTCTCCATCCTCTTTTCTATTGGTCTCGATAGAGTGTGAATTAAATCCATTTGTGCTCGAATGTGACAGCGGAGTCTTTCAGTATCTCTGGCATGTTTGTGTTTTTTGTTTCGCAAAACAGCTATGAAAGAAAACAGTGATGTACATTTTTTTTTCAGCGATTTAGCCCTGCTTTTTTTGCAATCAGAAAAGACTGCTTCTCGTGGCCACATGGACCGTATACATAGGATACAGCTGTTGGAGGTAAGAGGAAAAACAGCAAATTGTCAACAGACCTATTGTTTACGCGATACACATCAACACCAGCAGCTCACCTCCCCAACATGCCATCAAGGTAAAGCAGCTATTAATGTGGATGGATGAATCGCTCTTCGAACATGTCTCTGGACTCTTTTGGAAAACGCATTTGATAGACCTTTTTTTTTCAGATCTGTTGCTTCTTTGCAGGCATATATAAAAGTGAGCCCTAATGGCTGGTTGTTTCTGGTTCTATTTCGTCCATAACGATGGCTACAGTCACATTAGCTTTCTGAACAATATACTGTTTCGGTTTATACTTGAGATGAGAACAGCATGTCAATAGGCATGCTACATCGGTAGTGTCTTTTCAAAATAAACTGAAGACAGGTTTAGGCAACAAAAATATTAGGAAAAGAGTGCGGTTGACATGAATGTATGTATATATAGAGAGAGAGAGAGAGAGAGAGAGAGAGAGAGAGAGATGCAGAGAGTCTGGTGAGGAAGCAGAGTTAGAGGGAAGGATTGAAGGAAGTTGACAGCGCAGCGCAGCCTGAGGCAACGAGAATGTCAAGCTGGGTCAGCAGTTCCACTGGGATACAGACTGCTGAATGGAGGAGTCACAGATCTGGTGTTCACATCTCCTCTCAGACCTGAGACTTTTCTTACCCAACTGGAGAGCCACCACTGGTAGAATATGACTGGGAATGCTTTGCTAAGAGTTTATTGCCCAGAGAGAGAGAGAGAGAGAGAGAGACTCAGCGTGAGAGCAGAGATGTTGGAAATTGGGATGCAACAGCACCCCCTATAGATGGGATTTAATGCCACAATGACTGTGACACATGATGGAAAATAAACCCCCCAATTTCAGTGAATCCCCATCACTTTATGAAAACCCCAAATAATTTAATTTCACGGAATACAGAGGAGCTTATCCATTTTATATCATTCTGACATCAAGAGGACTGTGTGCCGCAGCACTCTCCAAGGTGCTGGAGAGCTCCCTAGATAGCTCTCCCGAAGCGACAAATACAGGCCCGGCGCCAGGATGAATACTGCAATAAGCCTCAGAAAAGGCTAAATAACAACAACAACATAAGGCTTCTATTTAAAGAATGCATTCATTACAGCGCTCACAAAAATCACTCAAAATCAGCAGGGAAGGCGCGTTTAAACAGCGTTCAAACAGCTCTCAAACAGCGCTCAAACAGCTGTTTGCAGCTTGCAGCTCTCAAGGCTAACGGCCTCTTCAATAGCAAGCTCAGCCTTAGCCTAAGTTTTTAATATGCCTTTAATGGAAGTCATAGTATTTCTGCCAACTTGTGAATGCAGGCTGCTTACCAACCACCAATATAATCTCTGTGCAGTAGTCACAGTTCCAACATCCCCATCTGAGAGGGAGATACAGACTCTGGAGCAGGAACACTGAAAAAAAAACAGATCAGACTGCTGGGAAACGTTGGAGCTGGACACCCTCAGGTAAAGACAGAGGGACAGGTCCGTGTCCAGGTTCAGCCAGAGAAGCAGAAAAAAACCCAGACTTTGGCTGCGAGTCAGAAACAGTTTCACTAAAAAAGGCACACATATACTTGGGTTTTACAAGTCTACAAAAGGGACAGTAGCATTGTGTTTATTTTGACAGATTCAGGTCCTGTCGGAAGATTTACTTAATTGTAAACATGCTACTTGACCTCTATGTAATTATGAGACAGCAAATGGAGCACATATAACCTTCTAATGTATGATGGCTAAAATTAAATATAATTAACAGAAAGGTGTCCATTTCTCATCAATTCCACAGGCAAATATGAATAGACACAGTCATAATAACAATAACAACAGTTATAAAATAAGCTAAGTGTTATAAGAATTTTGTATAACCACATGCTTTTAGTGTCTTTTGTTTGTGTTAGAGCTTTAGGGGTCTCAGTATTTTTACGACTTTATCATCCACGGTGACCTCTGAGGTCCCATGTCTTAGGAGGCCCCATGCCTTAAAGCATATATTGAACTGTCCATGACTTTGGTTCATATGCGCTGAACTGTTAATGACTTTAGTATTTCTACTAATGACCTGAACAGGGCCTAAAGCTATCCTGCAGAACAGCTAACCGTTATCAGGGGCCCTGTGCACATGATGTCTTGTATTACATGTTTTCAATGACGCGTTATCTCCTGTGCCTTTAAAAGACTCAAGTCAAAACATTGATTTGAGCACTTTCTCTGTAGCATCCTCATACGTTGTTGCACTGTAACTGCTCCTCTTGGCCAAGATTAAAAGTCAGACTTCGACTTTACTTTTGTCTCCGATCTCCTCCTTGGGTGAATTTATTTGTTTACGAGAAAATTCTTTTAACACTAAGATAATGTATTATTCCCATTGTGGGGAAATGTACAGTATTACAGCAGCAAAGAGGAAAGTGCAGATAGATATAAATATCTAGGTAACAGTCATAAATAAGTAAACAGTAAAAAAGTATATAAAACATAATCAGGGATGGACTGAGTGGTTGAGTTCAGAATATTGCACATATCAAATAAGATGTATGAATGTTGATATTGCAAGGATTTTAATATTGCACAGTGCTGTGCATTGATATGATCATTGCATATAAATGAGTGAGTCAATGAAGGAATGAGAGTTGATTGTGCAACCTGACAGCAGCAGGTAGGAAGCACTAAAAACACATATATGAGTAGCTGAATAGCTCATTTATGTTTATTATTAATTTGATGTTTAGCAACTTGCAACATGATTTCGAGAGGCGCAGTGCAAATAGCAGCATTAGCAGCAGCATTAGCTGCAGCAGTCATGTTCCCTGTTTCTCGCCGTCTCCCTCCCTGCCAGTGGCAGCTGGATATGGCCTCTGTTGATAATTAATCAAGACAAGCTCTGGCATGGGCACAGGAGTGTGTTTTGTTAGAGGTGCAGTGTGTACTAGTGACCCATCAACTAATAAGGTCCCCCGAGGTGAAACTGCATCAGGGCTTCAGAAGCTCAAAATTTGAAATGTCGCATTCGTCTCCACCTTCCTCCGGGACGACGTGCTAAGACTAAAGGCTCGTGTGCCTATGATTTTGCGAGCATAATTTATTCATTTCATCTCATCCATCTGTCAGTCTATCTTCTTGGCCGCCTGTCTATCCTTCTATGTCACGGTATCTGACAAAGTGTCGCGAAGGGATGAGAGATGAGGCGGCCATGGGAAAAGGTTGGCTCTCAATATACTAACACTATTTATCTAAAAAACAAATGAACCCGCAATCCTATATTTTAAACATTTGCATAAAAAAGGAGCAAACTTCTGCAACTGTGTGAAATTGCAAAAAAAAAAAAAAAAAAAAAAAAACTTGACTACAACATGCCGAGGTAGACTCCATGTTGCTTTTTTGATGATGTGAAATCCAAACCCTCACGACGGTGCAGCTACTCTCCAGCATGGCAGGATTTTATGGTCCCGACTGCAATGCATCTCATTGTGTTCCGTCATCTAAGGATAAAACACTCATCGTCTCTTTGATGCGTATCATGCCAGAAAACAACACATTGTTGTGGGTTTTTTTCCTTTTTCCTTCAAACAAAGAGTTTCTCACACTGCAAACATGGGAGTTACACTTGTGGGGATAAATACAATTAATCTGGTACAATAAAAGTGTCTAGTTTGGCCTTTGATTTTTATAAAAGTGTCACACATCCATACCAGCCCTCTTATGGTTGGTCTAAACCCCCCGAGACCTGTGTGTTTGAGCTGGTTCTGTGTAGCTGTATAGTAGGCATATGTACGTATCAAGCAAGTCAAACATACTGAACTTAAGTAGTGTAACGGCTGAACCGAGGGGTAAAGGGGTTGGACCCAAATGCAGGCAGGAGACCAAGGGTGAAGGCAAAACATTTTTATTTTAACAAAATAAAAAAGTATCAACTCAAAAAGACCACAATGGCAAAAACAGCAGTCAAAAAGAAACACTTGGAATCAACCAAAACACAAAGGGACACGGGAGGCTGGACGCAGGTACATAAGTAATCCAAAGAACCAAGGTGGTGCAGCATGCAGGGAGTGACATACAATACAATGACGCGACAGCGAGACAGGGGAAACACACAGGCTGTATTCGAAACCGCATACTATACTGCTAGTACGTACTGATTTGGCCAAAATATAGTATGCAGTATGCAGTATGCAAACAAAAGCAAAATCTGCAGTATGCGAAAAGTTCCCGGATGTCGTACTGATTCGGAGAATATTTCTACTCTGCCTACTGTTTCCCACAATGCAATGCGCTGGAGCCTGGATAAATCGAGTAATGGCGGAGCAAGAGAGCGTTTCCAGGGGAATACAAATGCCGGAGCAGTACGGCGTTTATATTTGTTATAGTTGTTTACATAAGTACAGTGCATAGGCTACTTGATTATTGTGACGAAAGCTACAATAGAAATCCAGGCTGTTGTACATATGAAATGAAAAAAAGTACTCTGTTAATTCAAACTTTTTTTTATTAATATTTGGTGATTTCTGTACATGCAGAGCTCCCGAGACAGCGCTATACTGTATACTGTCCACTACAAACAGCGGTTAAGATAACTGGCTGGCTGTCTCCCCCGGGACAACGACGCATGTTGGCCGGCGGAACACCTCTGGAGACGGGCTGCTGCCTCTGAGACGACCCGCTCCTTCCGGAGCTTCATTTCTCCGAAAACATTGAGGCAAATTACTAAACAGCCGTCATTTGGGTAAACTAACCGCACATTGGGGATCTAAACGGTTACTTTCTCGCATGAAAAAATATTAAAATTTAATAAAGTGACATAATAACAGCGCTACAGCGGGAAATAAAACAGCTTTGCTGCATACTGCATACGTGTGAACGGCGTCGGTCTGCTGAAGTAGCATACTGAATCCCACATTCAGTACGCAGTATACAGTATATACTAACGCAGTATGTAGTAGGCAGTATGGTAGTATGCGGTTTCAAATACAGCCACAGACTCTATACACATGGAGGCAGGGAGCTGACGAGGGACAGGTGAAACACATTAGGGCAGGTAGGGTAATCAACACGAGAGGGTGGGGGAGTCAAGACAGCGGAAACAACGAGGACCAGGAAGTACAAGACAGGAAATCACACGGGACGAAATTACAAAATAAAACAGCAAATTAAACCAATAAAACACAGATCAAGACAAGTAGTAAATGTTCTTGGGTTTGGAGACACTACATTAGCTACTTTTGTGGCATTCAACCCAAAGTTACTATTCATGACATTTGGTGGACAAAAACAATGTCCCTCAGAGACAGTTCTTCCACTTATACGTCTTCCATGTTTTCAGGGTAAATACTAACTGTTCTGTACAAATAAAAGTCTTACTCACAAATAATTAATAGGTGTTCATTAATAACCCTTTCAACATTTTAACACAGAGCAATGCATCATGGCCTTCTCTTGAGAGTAAGAACTAAGGTGATTTGACAATAATTAATGTTGCATATCACTGAAAAATGAAATATGCCAAATAATCTAAAGACAGAGGCTGTATGTGTGCACTGGGTGGAAAAATCAAGTTCTGAAAAGTGAAGTGCCTTAAACCTGCATTCTTTCTGATGACCATCAGGGGGTGACTCCTCTGGTTACAAAAATAATTTGGTTTGTATTAAAGTAGATGATAAAATGACCTTACTTTCACTTGTACACAGTAAACCTTGTAAACATGGTACCAATCGCTGGTTTCAATTCTTCTCCAATGTGAATTTAGAAAGTTGAATAACAATAAAAGAGAAGATACAGCCAGGAATGCTTTATGGTGTTGCTACACTGTGATTGGCAGGTCACTACTGTCAGTGTTTTCTTCTTCAAACTTTAACCCTTCCACAGTGTGTTTTCAGTGCATAAAAGTTAATTGTCACATTTTGGTCACCTAGGAATGTCTTGATTATCATTTGGTTGTATTTTGCTCCAAATATCCAAGATGGCGACAGCCAAAATGCCCAACTCGTGGTTTTAAAACCATCGTCTGCAAAGCAATGGTTGATATACGGGTGGCCATACTTTGAGCTAAAAGCTAACATGCTCATATTGACAATGCTAACATGTTGATGTTTAGCAGGTAATGTTAATGTGTGTTAATGTTAACTGTCTTTTTGTGGAATGTTAACATTCTAAAATGCACAACGATAATGAGCACTACAATCAGAATACAGCTAAGGCTGATTGGAAATTTGTTTTTTAATTAATTTCATTTAAATTGTTGAACAAATATGACATAGCAATGCCAAAACCACACAGATGACAAGCAGCTTATAATTAGATACCACATTGAACTGCAGAGACATGTGACCCCAGTAACCTGACATCAGCTCCATAAATCACAATCATCTGGATCTGGGGTTCAGTGTCACACCGATCCGGGAATCCATTTTGATTTCCAGCCCAGCAGCAGAGAATAAATCAATACATACACTCATACTTATCATGTAGAAGGGCATTGGTTGCTGGCTCATAAATCTGCCATAGCTTAGCACGAGGTTTCCCCACCATCGGCAGGGTAAGTTCAGGAAAAAGGAACAGATCCTTGCACTTCTTCACTCAAACATTCTTTACCCCTGTGCTGCAAGCTCTTTGATGTGTGTGGAGCAGCTGTTTACCGAGCCAATTGTGCAAAACCACGAGCCCCTGCACGGCATCCAGTGACACCGCAGTAGACTTTGATTCCGTTTCTTTGCTCTCTTTCTTCCTCGTCACATGGTCGACTGTCACAGCTAATTTGTGTCTTAAAAATAGGTCTTTGAAGATCTGAACAGGGAAGCGCAACATGGGAATCTGATGAACGGATGGAGTGATTGATGATTTATGCATAGTTTGGATTGTTAATATGGATGATATGACTCGATTTTGGAGACAAGAAAGAAGATGTCTTTCTGTGTCGGCCCATGTGTCTTTGTTTCAATTTACAATGTGAAAGGGGAACACAAATATTCAGTAAAAACATGAAACATTCAACAAGAGTGTTAAAAGAATTTGTCCGTAAACAAATAAATTCACCCAAGGAGGAGATCGGAGACATAAGTAAAGTCGACGTCTGACATTAATCTTGTACAAGAGGAGCAGTTACAATGCAATAACGGGAGGATGCTACAGAGAAAGTGCTCAAATCACTGTTGTGACTTGAGTCTTTTAAAGGCACAGAAGATAATGCATCATTGACAGTTAACCTTCATGTAGAACAAGACATCATGACTACCAGGCCTCTGATAACATTTAGGTCAGCAACGGGGATACTAAAGTAATAAACAGTTCAACACATAAAGCTGTAACCTGAACAAAGAAAACTTTAAGACATGAGGTTATACAAAATTCTTATAACAAAGAGCTTGTTTCATTTTCACTCAAGGTAACGGACGATTTCCCAAACGTTTCAAAGAGGCGGCAACCTCCGGTTCGTAAAAGTGAAGCCAGAGCTGAAGTGCCTTGAACCTGCATTCTCTTTGATGGCCATCAGGGGGTGTCTCCACTGGTTTCAAAAATAAGTCTGATTGTAAAGAAGTCTATGAAAAAATTATCTTACTTCTCTCTTGATTTATTATCTCAGTAAACATTGTAGGCATGAGTTTATGGTTCCAATATCTAGTGTCAAGTCTCAACTCAATACATCATGAAGTTCATTTTATGAAATTCTGGTCATTTAGAGTCAAATAGGCGAGAAAGCAGAGTATGCCTTAAGGGAAATAATTCCTGTGAACATTGTCCTCATTCTCGTCATTATTATTTTAGTCCGCTTATATAAATGCCACCAAAGATATCAACCTATTTTGATTTTAAATAGTTATATTTAACAGTAGCAGCTGTATTCTAACTGATGTAATAGAGCAGTTCAGACCAACCACAAAGTGATTTTCTGACCTTGAAAAGAAAGAGGAAAAAAAGGAAATATTGGACATGGCAGAGGCAAACTTTTAGGGCAGTCATTAAAACAACAAGGCTCCTCAGGAGAATATGGGCAAGGAGAGGCTATCCACACTGCAGATTAGATTTTGCCGCTCTGAGCTTCTACGGGGGATGAACCGCAGACACAAATCTTAGCATATGTTGGCTTGTGGGCACAAGGGAACAGCAAACTCCCGCCTTCATCCTGGGAGAGGCGGGGAGGAGAAGTCACCTTGATTAAATTAGTTGTACATGAAAATGGGGTTATGCCTATTGGGAGTACGTGACAAGTGTTTCTAAACCTCGCCTTTCACAACCCTGCAAAAATGACTTTTTAATTTTCTCCTTTTTTGTATCAAGTTATATTCCTCCCGCTGTCTTTTGTCCCACAAGGGCTTTTTGTGTCAGGGTCAATGTAGAATTCACATTCAGATACTGTCCGTTCCACTCTTTCACAATGTGAAATTCTATTAGCATCTTCCAAAACAAATCCTCCCTGGGTTTTTTCTTCATTCTCCCTTAGTGCACGTATAGCCTCTCAGACACTTCGGCTTTTTTGGTCTCCCCCGCTATTGTGTGATATTCCATCAGCCCATTGAAACCAACAATGCTGCAGTTGCCGAAGCCTCATTCAAAACGGAAATAAATCAATCCATCCTAGTCAGATGTCATGTTCGTGTAACCTAACCAAAGTGATTCTTCATTTTTCTAACAAATTGAAATGATTACAGATGGTGATTTTCTAAGTGTGACCAAATTACAACCTGGCAGTATAACAGATGCATTGCAGCTATGGAAAAACAAGAGGAAAGGCCTTTTCCCTGTCATGTCTGCTTAGGTTGATGGTTAGTGCTCTCACATCTCAACTGTGACATTTTCGGAAATATTTTGGTTTTACTGTTGTCTTCCCGCAGAGCTTTAGTCCAAAACAAGTTAGTGTAAGAACACTTAAAAAATAAATGGTCAGTGGCTTCAGCTTCTGAAGAATCGTTATTGCTAATTGGGACAATTTCTTTCTTTTTTTTTTCATATTGAATTGAACCAATCATGCAATGATCCACCTCAAACTGAAATTCCTTCTGCAGAAAAATCACTAAATTGGCAAAACTATTTTTAACATGTGTTTCTTGGACTTTTGTAGCAAAAGGATATGATAAATAAAAAGAAAAGGACCATCTCCTAAAAGAGGATGCATGATGCTTCTACTCTGGTTCATACTTATATTTCAGGTTACTGCTAGAATATGTTTACATGCTTTCATGCTCAAAAAACTCTTAATTTTTCCCATCCTGGCTGTGCTGCAGCAGTTCTCCTCAACCTCTCCTCAAATGTTCTATTTGAGCTCTTGCCCCTCCCTCCCAAAAAGCCAATCTGCTCCGATTGTCAGCTGGCCCACTCTGTTGTGATTGCTCATCCGCTCAGTGTGTTGGTCATAAATGTCCCACCCCTTGCCATAACCAGATAGCAGGAGCTGTACTGCTGAGGAATAGTGATTCAAAAAGTAATTTCAGTGACTTGTTCTTCAACTCCTCTTCATTTAGAAGTCTGTAAAAAACATTTCCGTTTGCAGAGCAGAAAACTACGTCTTCTCCACATGGCGACTCCATTCTAAGCTCTGCTCTTACTAGCTTCATTTTAGGGCATGCCAAACAGGCAGATATTATGCAAATGTGTATATCACCACCTTAAGGAAGAAAAAGCAAGATTTCAATAGAGGCGTTTGAAGCCGATCAGGAGCAGAGTTTCTGGGGAAAGAGAAACTCCCTTTGGGCATCGATGTTAGGTTGTCTGGAGATCTTTTACAAGCACAGACCAACTAAAGGAAAGGGAAAACACAGACAACCATAATAGGTCCTCTTTAAAGGAACCTCAATAATATCCTGTACAGAGCAATAATTAAAGTCCAGATCAGTGTAACCGGATGATATATGGTATCTATTAATTTCGGTTCTTTGGTGTCCTCGTTAGGTATGGCGATCGCGGCAGGTGTGACACGCCCCTTTCCGGGACCTGTAGTGCCACCGCGGTCTTGGCCGCTAATGCGGGGTGGTTTATATACCCCCCAGTTATTTAGTCTCTCTCTCTTCAGCCATTGTATCCCGGCGTCTGTGCAGTGTTCCGCAGGTTGCCGCGGTGGGCCGAGATGGTGTGTGTGTGTGTCCCCCTGTCCCCCTTAGCTGCCGCTGCTGCCGCCGTAGCTGCTAACCGCTATAAGCGCTGATGCGTGCACGACGCAGGTAACCCATGCTATGAGCTAAATGCTATTTTTGTCTGCTAGTGTGTTTAGGTGTTGTCACTAACGATTGCTTTTGTTTTTGAAGCTTGTCTGGCGTTGGGCTGCTGTGTGCCCTGCCTTGCCTCCAAACTCTTGCCTCTAATGCCTAGCCTCTCTTTTTACTAGCCTTGCTCTGTGTATTTAGCCTCTGTTTTATTAGCCTTGCTCTGTGTAGTTAGCCTCTTTTTATTAGCCTCGCTTTGTTTAATTAGCGTTGCTCTGTTTAGTCGTAACTAGTCGCGTAACTTGCGTAAGTGTAACCAGTCGCGTTGCCCTGCATACTTGGCTGTAACCAGTTGCGTTGCTCTGCGTATTTAGCGTAACCAGTCGTGCTGCTCTTGTCGCATAGACGCTATTTGAAGCTACTGGAGTTCAATCTTGTCTGCTCAGATCAGACCGTGAGTTGTCAGTGGGAGGTAAAGGGAAAGTATTGCAGCAGTGACAGTGAAGGACCTGCTAAATTTATATATGTTGCATAGTTTATTTTGGTTTTCTCGTTTGAGTTTCCAGTTGATTTGTTTTTGTTTTTTTTAGGTTATTTAAGAGCAGTGACCTCTGCTGGAGCTAGCTGTTTATCGGCCCCCTTCCTCTTAGCTGGACCACTACGGATGGGTGTAAGTGGAACACCATATTTTGTCTGGCATTAAAGAAAAGAACTATATAAATGTTATAGAGATAACTTAATAAAAATTGTTTATTGCGAGAAATAAAGATTGTTAACTTATACATCATACGTGCCTGTATTCATTTGTGTGCAGACCTGTGTATGGGATGTTTTCGGGAAACCCTCTCTGAGATATTAAAGTTAAAGGAGTATACTCTTTAGGTGAAAGTCCTAAGGTGGCGTTGTCGGTGTTATATAGATTCTCTAGATCTGCTGCTCACAGTTAGACAGGGCCAAGTGCACGCCGCGGCGGCGACGGGCCACATCAGCATTTGTCTGTCGTGTTTTATCTTCTTTCAAACTCTGAGTCTTCATTACAGGCTACATTTGTTGCAGGTGTTTCCGATGACATAGTCAAATGAAGCCAGCCTGGTACATTTACCTCTGGCAGTTATTTGCATTGTAGCGGCATACTTCCCTAACTAGCTTGCAGGCTTTGCTGCATTTCAAATAACTTGTGTCGTGCTGCTTCCAGTGCTCTACCCACTCTCATGCCGGCAGCACACTGCCTTTCTGAGCAGCGTGTGTTCCTCACAGAGCGTCTCGCTTTTTATTACAGCGCCCGTGTTAATACATTACAGCAGCCACTCCACTTATATGCGTTTCGGCTCCCTCTCGGCTCCGTCTCTTCTAAAGAGTCAAAGTCTTGCCAATTTCTTTCCATGAGAGGTACACAGCAAAATTAGGTAATGGAAATTATCTTTTCATATATTGACATCAGACCAGCGACATCACTACAGTTTTAATGTCTATATTTGTAGAACATGAACATAAAAACCATTTCAGATGTATTCTAAACTCAATACTTCCCATTTACTTTTCAAAATAAAAGCCCTTTGGCATCCAACTGTGATCCCTCACTGTTAACAAAAGAA
This sequence comes from Eutrigla gurnardus, assembly GCF_963514095.1. NCBI lineage: Eukaryota > Metazoa > Chordata > Actinopteri > Perciformes > Triglidae > Eutrigla > Eutrigla gurnardus. Next base: position 7,293,094 of record NC_139930.1, on the reverse strand, counting down.
TGGCAAATTAGCACACACTTCTTAACTTTTTTTATGTCTTAATTAAATATAAATTACATAAGTAACATTGAAACATTCTGGCAATTATTAAAAGCAAATTTAAGGCGCGCAGTTGGCGGAGTGGTTAGAGCGCATGCCATGTACGAACGTACATACGCAGCCGACCCCGGTTCGAATCTCGGCCGGAGGTCCTTTGCTGCATGTCACACCCCCTCTCTCTCTCCTCATGTTTCCGATCTATCCACTGCTAATAAAAGGCGTCCATGCCTCAAAAAAATCTTAAAAAAAAAAAAAAAAAAGCAAACTTAATATAGAAAGAGTGGAAACATCAGCGCAGCAGCAACACTGACAGTGTGGACACCACACGTGTGAGAGACACAGCAGTTCAACGAGGCGGCCATCACACGCTGCTCATGCAGACGGTGTGGTGCTGGTGTTCTACTCTGCCTGCCAACGTACCGCCGCTCTGTTCCTTTGCATATAAACTGCTGTTGCTCACGTGGATGCACCTCCACACCAGCATCTACTTGGAGCCTTTCATTCTCACGCTGGCAGAGCTTCAGCACATTAGAGCAGCAGCCGCTTCTGTGCAGGATGCGTTCAGGCGCAGATGTGTAAGTCACTCGCTTTTTCGCACTCGGAGCCGAAGACAATGGACACCTGTGTAAACATTTCTTTTAATCATCCAAAATCTCCAGTGTGCTGTTCTTAGTTCATACTTGCAGGTAGCAACAAATTCAACTTCACTTGGCTGAAGCTGTTCCCAATATACTCTCACCAAGATTCGGTCAGTTCTGGACTGACATCCAATATCAAGTGCATGAATTATTTGACATTTTCAAACATCAGTTTAAATAATTGTGCACTGAACTCCAAATTTGGTCACTTTTACTCATTTCTGTGGAAAGTGATATAAACACAGAAGTTTGAGGAGCTGTCTGACAGTCAGTCGGGCTTGGATCATTGTGTTCCAGTACACTCTAGGTCTTTCTTGGTTGACCTGTTACACGAACAGCATAACTGAAGGTATTGAACTTTCCCCTCTCAGCTCACATCCCCATTAAAAGCACATCTTGTAAAGGCTAGGCTCACAATGTAATGCTGGTTCAAATATCGCAGGCAGAGAACTAGGAGGTTATAGAGTTATAGGTTGGAACATGGAACCATACTCATACTAGCCACATACTCTTCACTTTCAACCTCAAAGTGGAGGCATTTTGACCATTTCTCACATTGTATATGTTCTTTAAAATATAGCAGGGAAGTACATTTATGGCTCTTTTGTTAGTTTCTTTTCTCCTACCATATTTTTTTCAGCTCTGTCACATACAAGAAATGCATATTGTTGGAAGTTTATGTTCTGGCCTTTCAGTTTGATAGCTGTCTGAATTTGTATTGGTATCTGGCACATAAGTCCAAAGTGTCTGCTCTCCCTGGGACGGTTGGAACAGTATTGTTTACAGTCCCTATCTTGTTACATATGAATTAAGCAGAAAAAACAAGCCAAAAGCCGTATCCCAGGTGGATAAGACACACAGTGATGTCACAGAGTGAATGTTCACTCAAGGAGCAGCGAGTCAGAATTTTTTTTTTTTTTTTGTCAAATTCCCTCACTGAGCAAATTACGAAAATATATCAATTTCACAAATGTATGAATTTGTGAAATTGATATATTGTATGACATATGTGTAATCTATATTTAATTTGTCTTGAATATATGTATGTATTCATCCATGTATTGTTGTTTTTTTTGTTTGTTCCAAACAGGAAATGCACTCCCTATACATTGAACAAAATTGTTGCTTTCAGGTTTGTGTTTGGCCCTCAAAAAAAATTACATTTTATTTGACTTATTTCCAATGTTGTAGTAGTCTTTGATTATGGAAGGTTATTTGGTCTCCATACAAAAGTGTCCCAAACCCAGACTGTATATATGAAGTGGTCATAGTCATGTCACATCATGACATCACCCATTGGTTTGTGGACTACGGTTTTAAAGCCACGAGTTTGGCATTTTGGCCTTCACCATCTCATAATTCTTCCAACCAGTGAAGGGGAATGACCATATTTGGACTGTGGAGGAGCAACCTTCTGGCTTCATCTGGCTTTTGGTGCTATCCAGTTAACAAAGTTAGCTTCCATAATTCGAGGTAAACTTTACAGCGCAGTAGTGACCTGTCAGTCTCATGGTAGCTGCTGGTAACCTCCCGATATGGAACCGGGAGAAACCATTGATGTTAGTGGACAGAAGGATGGATAGGAGACTCTTGTTGAGTAAATTATATACACAATTTTTAACAGAAGAAAACAAAAGGAACACTGCAGGTCACCAAACCAAAAGCATGCTTGCCACACACAAACAGGCAGAGGCTGATTTACAACAACAAATATAACATTTTCTTGGGGATTAAAGTGCACTGATGGTCATGACTGAACTAGACCTTCTCCACCACGTTGGACATTAGAAGTAGAACCTCGACCAGTGCAAAACAGCCAGTCTATCAATGATTATTTCCTATAGCAGGAAAGACAAATTCTTTGACCTTGCTTATTATAAACAGTTAGGACTGTTGGAGCTCAACATTTCTTAGCAATTTGTTTCGCTGGAAATAAATAATCCTACCCAGAGACTGCAAATAATACAATCATCAGCAACAAGACATATGGAGGTCACTTGGATGCCACTAGGTCAAATAAGTTTATATGTCTCATTAATTCTGTATTTTATGAGGATGGATGTTAAGACCTTAAATAAACCACAAACACCCTCAACAGTGGAAAACAGAAGAGGAGACTAATAGAAAAGATTGCACTAATTGTTCAATTTAGTGCATCATCAAAATGTATCCACTCCACTACTTCCTCATTGCACGTCAAAAAATCTGCTTCAGTGATGGTCAATCTGAATTACACACTGTAGTCACTGTGTGCTGACATATTTCTGGTTTGCAGCAACACAATCTCCCAAACAGAATATTCAAAAATTAAAAGAAAAGTACTTTTCTGTGTTGGCGCCCTGTACAATCAGCTCACCACTGAGACCGAAACCTGGGGGAACATCGTTTTCCCTTTCTGTGCTGTGACATTATACATCCAGTCCTCTTTTTTTCTCCTCTGTCTGAACTACAGAATAATTGCAGTTCTTACATCTTAGCTGTAGCATCTTTTTTTATAGCCTTCCTGTTCTAACTTCTTCTTTTCCGGCTTTGTCACCATCTTTTCTCATGTTTGATTCTGCTTTTTGCCTTATTTATTCTTCCTCACTTTTATACGTCCACTGCCAATTATTTATTCTGGCCACTTCCAATGTCTACGCCTACAGACATTGACCATCACCTGTTATGTCCAGGAGGGTCGTTCCACTGTAAAATCAGCACATTTGAGGGCTGTCTGGTTGACACTGAGCCAGATGAACTGCAGGTCCAGATAAATGTAGGCCATGTTGAAAAGCCCATGTTGTTAAAGTGGCAATGTTGAAGATTTTTCAATGAATCTCTCACAAAATGTTGGAACACAATATTAATTGAGTCAATGGCCCACTGATGAAAGTATTGCAAGTATATATTTGCAATAGTGCGAATATATGTGTCTGTGGTCACATACCGGACAGAATAAAAACAAACAAATAAATACACACACACACACACACACACACACACACACACACACACACACACACACACACATACTTGAAGGGGCATCAGGGAATTTAAAACCTTACAGCTACCATGATGGGTTTAGAAATGCAAACAGTTTGACTACTTTTAGTAACAAAAATACATTTCCAGCCTGACCGAATGTAATATTTGTAGGAATGACATGCCCATATGTCCAGACCTCTACAATACTTTCCAATGCCCTCTTTATCACAGAAGCCAGCAAATGGTCTTGCGTACTTGAGTGAGTGGTGGTGAAAATACAGAGAGTATGTGTGAGATAAAGTTTTTTTTTCTTCCTCTCCAACTCCTTTGGGGAGGCTGGGGAGGTGTTTCTTTTTTTATGTACATTGTGTTGCTGTGTAGTACAATGCATGTTATTTTTCTTCCTTCGCACATTTGTCAGGCAAGCAGAAATGCTTGCTTTCAGTAGGTGGAAGTGCTAAGGAATTTTCACCCAGAAAAAATACACGCCCACTTATAAAGCTGGACTGGATTCAGAACAAAAGTCTACCAGAGAGGAGAAACTCTGGTTTGTCAAAAAGTCAAAAACACCATGGGTGCAGATTTGTGCATGCAGGTAATGAGTGGCAAATATTTCCATTCATTTTTCTTGTCCCATGAATACAACTTGTGCATTGATTTGCATTTAGCAGTACTTGTGATGCATTGAAAAAATGCACTTGACCGCGGTGCAGGTATGAATATGCAGAGGTAGGATGTAACCGTTTCTCCATAATAAAGTTGAAATTATCTGCACAAGAGTCACGATTGGGAGTCAAGTTGACCTTCATTATTCCTAAGAGGGAAATTCTGCTGGCAGCAGGACCACCTACGCAAACGAGAGCACGAGGGAAGATAAATACATAACAATAGATATTTGGACTTGAAATAGTCAGAAAAGTTTCTAATATCCCTTATTCTGGCTCTGTATTCCCGTGTCCAAAAAATAATCTGATTATGTATACCTGTGCTTTTTCCACTGTGTGTATGGATATGCATATACACATATGCAGGCTCTTTATGTACATGAAATAACTGCCAACTATAATTTAAAATGACCAAAGACGCAACAAAAAAAACTAAATCATTTATTCTTCTTCTTTGTGCATCAGTCCTCAACTCTTTTTCTATTCTGTGGGATTTGCTCGCCATGACCAATCCATGAACAGACCCTGGCAAATGTGATTCTTTAGACCCTTTAAAAATCTCCTGATAGGTGCAGGCATTAACTCAAAGTGAGAACACAAAGGCCACAGCCTCCTGTATTATCTCCCTCTCACAGAGAGGCGACGCAGGACATTAATCACTGCAAAGTTACACCTCAACACACACACACACACACACACATGCATGCATGCTTTATAGCAGGAGCTGATTCAGTCAAACATGCTGTATATAACCACCGTCTTGGTGACCATCAGTATTTGTTCAACTGATTTGACCTTCTTGACAGAACATTATAACCCACAGCTCTAATGGCTGCTAGTTAAAAATACTGAATTAATATTTCAGTGGCTGTGTAATTACTAATGAAACAAGGACAAAGAGCGAGGGCAAAGTCATCAACTCCAGAGGGGGAAACTCATGCATGCGCTTCAATTAAATTCTTATGAAAATGTCTCTGATTTCCAATTTGTCAATACAAAAAAAGAAATCGCAACACAGATAAATGTATTTTCTTTGAAAGAGAAAATTGAAGGTGAGTTGCATTGTCCAGGCAGTTGTAAAAATCCATCGATTTTGTTGGACATGCAGAATTTAAAGCAAGTATTTCACATAGAAGATATGTATGCCGTTTTAATAATTTATTACAATTTTACATAATGACACTATTTCATGTTTTATGCAGTGAGACATTTTTTCTTCTCTTTCTCTGCGGCCACTGTTCCCCCGTCACAGATCAACCGAGTGATTCTTCTCCTCTGAACCACTTATTGTGCAAAATAACTCAACAACGGAGAGCTGGAATGCGGGTTCCTCGAGATGCATTCACCAAAACTCAGTGTAATTATACAGGCAGACTGCTGACTTTAGGTGAAATGATGAGAAATGAGCTCGGGATGAAGACCTTGCCTGGGGCGGCGCGGTGGATTTATGTCCTCTTCCAGTCCCCCAACTCCCATGTACTTGAGGTTGAGAACACAGGGAAAAACAGGGAGAGAGGGAGAGATGAGGGGAGGGGAAAAAAAGGACAACCGCATTAGATTTTAATAAGAAGTTGTCACAGCAGATAGCCGGGCCCTATATCAACCATGCAGAAGCTTTGGGATATCTGCCAAGGGGCCCCGGACACAGCTCTGCTCTACTGGGGTTCCCTTGGGACTCATAGTCACAAAATAAAACTTCATAGCTGGACGGCACTGTCCTGTTCAGCCAAAGCAAACACTTTATCTTGCTGACCCTGTCCAACATAATGATATATGACCCCTGACACTCACCCCTGAAAAGAACCCCCTGACCCTCACCCCCCAAACAGAACTCTCATCTTTCATCGTCAATTTCATAAATCCTTCAAAATCCCTTGTATTCAGGCTGCAACAAAAGCGAAGTCAACGCAAAAGTACGTTTAACGGCCAGCAGGAGGTGACTCCTCTAGATTGCACGGAAGTCTGTGGGAAAATGACCACTTGATTCATTACAGCAGAACATTTTGTACGGTCTTATCTGACTGGTTTCAAGTCTTCTTCAATACAGCATGATGTTTGATAATAATTACATCGGAAAGCAGGTTATGCTTTAGGGCGGGGCTACCTTGTGATTGACAGGTCGCTACCACAGCGATGAATGTTTGTGTGTTTTTGTATGTTTTTGTCTGACAAATTTAACCCTTTCACAGTGTTTTTCCTGTTGAAAGTTGATTGTGACATTTTGGTCAACAAAAAATCATGTGGTTGTCCTCAGCTGGAACCTCTCACGTCATTTCTGGTTGGAAAGAGCAAAGGCAAATAAGGTGCACGTATAAAACTACCCGACTCCTCCTTTGCCTTCTCTGACTCGTCTCCCTCCACATGAGGTTCAGCCGCCGTGTCTTTGCTAATCACATGGCTTTCCTTTCCGCGATGCATTGTGATTCGTCAGGGGAAATCACTGCCACTGCGGATGCAGAATACAGAGACTACTACATGATATGAAAAATGAAGTCACTGTTGGATTTGGAAAAGGGTGGAGTTGATTGATGTAGTCTGTTTATTTGCAATCTCACAGAGACTCTGCGTCGCCAACCAGAACCCCTAATGCATTTATTTGTGCCGTTTGTGATACCACAACATATTGTGTCAAGTGATGTCAACTAATAAACTGTTGTTTATACCAAAATGTGATTTAAAAGAAGAGTTTTTCATACTGTCCAAGTTAAAAATTGCCACCAATCTTCCAGTACCAAATATTTTCTTGCAACTCTGCAAGAACAAATTTTGCTGTGCCGCTTCCCAGGATGACTAGGCACCAAGAAAAAGTCAATAAAAAAGGTGAAGTGTCAAGTAAAATGCGGAGACAAGGGTTCCACATTTAGCGGTTCGTCCCCTAATCGTAGGGTGGCTGGTTTAATCCTCAGCTCCTCCCGTCCACATGTTGAACGTGTCCTTGAGAGAGGCACACAAACCCATGTAACGATGACGAGTAGAGCAGTGTTTGGGCAGAATGGGTGAATAAGAGGCACAATACAAAGCGCTGTGGATGATAGCGTTGTATAAATGAAGCTTAGTGGAAATAACACTCTCTCAACACTCATCCTTCACAAATCTCTATCTGTGGGCGTTCCAAGGTAAACCAACCAGATTTTGCCACAATCTACCAAAGTCAATCATATTGTTGCCAATCATATAAGTTGTCATTTTAGTAGGAACCACATTCAGTCCTCCGCACATCTGGTGACCGGCTCCACATCCCATCAATGGATCTTCAGCAAACTCCCTCCACCACCACCAGCGTCTAGACTCCAGGGGAATTATTCTGGAATGGATCTCCGCATCACTACCCCCTTTAATATTTTAAGTCTCGATGGGGCCTTATCGCTCTTCAATATTTTGTCTTATTGTACACCTTGTAATACATTATTGTTCGCTCTAAATGAAGCCTCTCATTTGACAGGTCAAACAAGTGTTAGATTTAGAAGCTTAGATTTGACTAAAAGTCAAACATTAAATACAGTGATTTGTGATCTTTTTGTCATAAATTACAGGTCACACATTTTGAACTCTGAGGCATCTACATTATGGCTGCTTAACAAACTAACTAGAGAGCTGTATTGACATCTGATGATGCCCTGAGTTAGGCTGGGTGAACCCTGCCTGAAACTTCCGGGAAATTTGGATTTCGCTCGGCAGTTTAGGCTGGACACCCTCAGGCTTACTTTCGCTGTTACATTGCCAGAATCTTTGGCTCCAATCAGAAACGGCCATTCTCTCCTGGCACGCTATTGGCCGGTGACGTGACGATGACGAAACATAAGCGACGCAAAGCAGCAGTTGTTGTCCGGAAAGTTGCTCTGATTGGTTGTAGGACTATCCAATTGCGTACGGAGTCATTTGAACGATGCCCATTGATCCCGCCTCTTGAGCAGTAGAAACAAAGCGCAGCTTCCCCAGACTAATGTTCAATCTTAAAAGATTGACCTTAGTATGGTAAAAACCAGACTAGCCCTGAGTCTAACTTGTCAAAGGAATTATCAATACCATTAGTCAAACATTACTGAAGCAGGGTTTCAATGTCATTAGCTTAATGAGTAAATGGCTTTGAGGCACAACACAGAAAAGGACTGTGTTCTTAGGCTCATTAAATAGCCCCAGCACTGACCTCACTAAATCTAATATGTCTTTGCTCTGATTTTGCTTACTTCTCTCTTTCAGACCAGTGTGAAATATTTTGACACAAGTGTGTCCAAAACTGATGTCCAAAAATGTCCTGCAAATGTCATTTTAATGCTCAAGTGACTGAAGTAGTGTAGTCTGGCTTAGCCCAAATACAAGAGTTGCAATATCTGGTCATTTTCTTTCCTCTGCAGTTATAGAAAAGGTATGTATCTCCTCCAGATTTGACTATCGCAAGACTCTTTATTCTGCTATCAACAGGCAGAACGTTCAAAGTCTGTAGTTCATATAAAACACTGCTGCCAGGCAACACGTATTAAGAGGCGACAACATCTCACGAATCCTTGCTGCCTTCACTAGTGACATGTGTTTTTTAGAATTGATTTTAAGATTTTACTGCTTGTTTTTAAAGCCTTGAATGGTCTGGCTCCTGTCTATAAATGTAATTTGCTCACTCCTCTGGCAGGGCCACCACCAATGGACGCCTCAGCTGTAGATCTCCCTCAGGCGAACTCAGGATCTTCTTTCTTAAGACTCATTTTCATAATGCCTGTCTCTTCACTGATGGTATATTATTTGGATTTTGTTATATGTTGATCTTAATCTCATCTTAAGCATGTCTTTGACATAAAGAACTTTGTAACTTGGAAGGTGTTATATAAATCAAGTTATTATTATGACTTATTATTATGACTATTATTATTATTATTATTAAATATAAAAAAGCAGATTTTGCTTGCAAAATTGACAAACTGTCAATCAAGGGCAGCATTCCCAATCCAAGTGTACATGACACAACATTGAACTTGCACTGTTAACATATTGCCAATTGCTCGGAGTGAGATGTGAACAATTCAAATCACCAAAGCAAAGGAAGGAAGGCCATTTAGAAAAAAAATGGCACATGGCAAATTCAACCAGAAGTTATTTCCCCAAACAAGATCCCCTGTGCTGCTTCTCTCATCCTCTTAATATGTGTAAGACGACGCCGCAGCTAAACTTTGGGCTACCCAACCATGCTGCACAGCGCACACCGGCCGAGTGGGACTTCAATTAGTGTTGGAATTTTAAATCTCACGGCTTAGAGAATTAAGAAGTCAGTTTCACTCTGCATCTTCCTGAACCCAAAAAATATCATCCTTGTACATTTTATTTTTTATATGTGCGGTTGGACTAACAAAGTGTTGTTTATGGTGTGAGAATTTGTAATACCTGCAGCTCTGGTAGGAAGCAAATCTGTACCTCGGAGTAGTATTAATGTCCCTTAGCTTCATAGATCTCTGTTAAGTTCACTGTGAGTTATTATATTAAAGCTTATGTTTTCAGCAAGGGGCTGAGGCCTGGTGCTGGATCCTGCTATAAATCAGAAAGCCTGGAAGGCAGTGGCAAAAGTTGCATATTTTTAAAATTCAGGCGCATTATTTATGATGGAATTCTTCGGTGATACAGTACGCGTTAATAAACCACAGGGTGTGATCATTTCAACCCTGGTTATTTTTCTCCTCAGAAGCCACGGTGCAGTACAAGAGGCATTCCGTGTACACCATTTATCAAAGCAGACAAATTAAAACATAGCATTCTCAATTACATTGCTTGTGTTAACATTAGCCTTCTCTTGGCCCAAATGGAAACCTTGCATGTGTCGCAAATGCATCATCATAAGGGATAGTTGTATGTTTGGAAGCTGGTGTGCACTGTGCTAAAAAATTAAATAAAGTCTTGTAATGCGTTTTTTCCACAAATAGGTGAAAATAATGTACAGAACAGCATGTTGGATCCCAAGTGAACCAGTTTGGACTATGACCTCATTGACATACCTATTACTGTTTCTGCTGCTGCTGTTTTGTTTGTTCCCGCCAGGACCGGGCCAGTGTTACAGTATCATGGTATATCATGCACAGGGGGGAATTGGGACTCGATAAGATGGAGCACTCATTTCCACAGTCAGCCATTCACCTGGGTTTTCACAATTATGGCTCGGCAAGGAGACAATTGATAAATTAACACAATCGGTCGCACTGTGGCTATCACTGAATGCAATAAATGGATAACCTGTAGGAATCAAGAAATAACCTTTACATCAAGTCTGTGGCGAGCTGCCTCAACGGCAATTTCAGATAAAAATCTTTAATTTGACATCTCATTCCATGATAATTGAATAAAATACAATAAAAAAATACGTGGTTGAAATAAGGAGTTGAAAAATAGATCCAATCTTTAATCTGATGGGATATTTGATACAATCTGCACCATTATATATATATATATATATATATATATACACACACACGCACACACACATATAAAATTGCAAGTATCAGATTCCTTATCTTGCACTCAGGAAATGAAATTCTATCACAAAGGTTTGGATATATTCAAGTTTAGATTTATTGACAAACTGCTGCTAGTAGTAATAGTACTTTGGTTTACTTAAATGTCTTCAGTCCACAGTCCTTGAACTGCATAGACATAGTCATCAACCAAGTTTGAGTTTAAATAGACTTAAGAAGGTGTCATTAATCGATAACTACGAGAACTCAGTATTCATAAATACTCTCAAGTCAACTGCTGACAACAAATAAACTGATCGAGACTACATAAACAACCAGTCGACGCTTTCCTTCCAAGCTTCGAAAACTTGGTACAGTCCAATGAGATCAATTAGAAGCAGCAGCTGTAGTTTCTGTTACAAATAGAAACCCTTGAAGACAAGTGTGTTTCCACTATGTTAATTGTAACTATAAAAAAAGAAGGAAGTTTAGATGACAACAAAGAATGTTGGTTCCCATTTTAGTATACTCAGAGTTCCCTCTTTTTTAAATACACAGTGTATTAAGCACCACTTAACCTCAGTAGCCACTCAATTGTCAAGCAAATTTAAGCCAACATTTGAAATGAGGCAAAAAGAGAAACGTGAATTATCAGTGTTTCCACCAACTGGTTTGAAGAGAACTTAACTACGCTCCAACATAGTTTTGTCAGCATACATGTGGTGGTAATCTATCAGTAAATTGAGTAGTCATGTAAGCTACTATTGGCCATGCTTCATGATTAAGACCAGCATTCTCAAATTATGGGAATATCTGAAAAAACGGAGACAGCAGAGACTTTGACCAAGGTGCCTTCATAACCCATTTAACCTGTCAATCACAAAATATCCACGCCCTAAAGCATACCCTGCTTCTTTTGACTCTAAATGGACCATCATTTACTAAATGAACATCACGCTAAATTGAAGAAGATTTAAAACTAGAGATGGAGACCATAAACAGATAAGTAAGGCCATTTTCTCATGGACTTCCATGCACATTTTGATGCAACCAGGAGTCACCTCCTGATGGCAAGTTGCAAGTTTAAGACACTTCCACAATTTTCACACCTTCAATTTCCGTGTTGCCGCCTGTTTTCTGTATGACTTAGATATTTTAACCCCTCAAGTTTCAACTGTATCTCTTAGGTCATGTGACCTTAAAGGGCAGAGTGTGGTAAAGTAAGAGGATAGATGCCTTTCGTTCTTTGCCTCTAGATTAGTCTGGTTAAGATCAGATGGTCCGTGCTGTTGTAAACACATGCTCATCTTCTGTGTGCCGGGTCAGCATATCTTTATGCCCTTGTGTAGGTATGTATATTGGTTGTGTTTACAGTTTGTTCTGCATGTGATTTTATAAGCCTTTTCCGGAAACAAATTGTCCACCACATTGGTCATCAGCCGCCACGGACTTGACCACAGAACTGTATCAGCACCTCTATGACAGCGTCAACAACAAACAAAAACAAAAAAATGATTATGATAAGCCTCATGAAAGGCAGGATTTATTGCAACCCGGTTGTATTGGATGTAGCTCAGTGCATCTAATAAACTGGCAACCAAGAAGGAAATAAACCATGTAAGAGAGGGCTGCCCACCTGACAGTTCAGGGAGCAGATTCTTCCTCACACCTCCTGCCATATAAATCCTGAAGGTCTACCGAGATAGCAGCGGTATCATGGCTCTCAGGTGTTTGTTTATGTAGCTGTCGGTTTACAACAACATCGTCAACTTCTTGCTGGCTCTCTGCCCTGCCAAAGGCTCAAATGTTCCGTACACAGCCTGAGTCATAGAATCAAACATTTCTCTCTTTGTCGTCCTTGACCTTTTCTGCTGTCTACGGCAGAGCACTTCTACCCTTGAATATGTTTCATGTGCAAAATATTGTTTAATTATTTTATTGCGGTTATAAAACCCCCAACATATAATGCATACAGAAGGGAAAAAAAATCTGCATTTAATTTCAGGGGACCTTTACAAAAAAAAAAAAAAAAACTCCCATCAAATGAACCAGAAATGCCTGGAGCTATTTAATAACACCCAGCCTCATCAAATGAATGATGAACCTTATTTACATACAAATCATTATTTGTAGTTTCATCATATACTCTCCTTCCTATGCACATGACCCTCTCCACACACACATGCATGCACACACACACAGACACACACACACACATCATGATCCATTCTGCCGGGTCACCCTCTGCTTGCTATTATTGGTTTTTGTTTCATGTTATCCATTCATCGCCTTGCACGCTGTTGATTTTCTCTTACCTGAATGCTTCTGCCTTGTCCAGAATAATGATTGTGCACGAAGGAACAATGCCTCTACATGCATGGCGGCTCCAATGACGGGGTTGACAGACCAGCTGAATTGAATCCATGTGTCTGATCTGCAGCTCCCCTACTCTCTCTGCGCTCAACGTTTGCCCCAGTTTAGTTTAGTAAATGAAACAAGGTCTGGGAAACTTGACCGTTGCGTGATACAATGTTTACCCTTTTAAAATGATTTCATTTATTGAGTTTTTATTTATTTTTTCCAGAATAGTTTTCCCAACCACCTTCATACCTGGCATTTTAGAGGTAATCCTTAGTGTCACCATAACAGTGGTAAGTTGAACGCATAAAAGAGGCAAACATAATAAATGTCTAGCGGATATAAAATGTCAATGATTTGCTAGAAGCCGTTTGCTTAGAACGACCGCACACTGACAATTTTTACTAATACGCCAGTTGTGTCCTTTTCAAAGACAGATACAGTCCTCTTGCTGGGGAATTGGCAACTTTGATAAACAGTTTTCATTCTAAAACATTTGGGGAAATATCAAACTCATGTCTCGTGCAAAAACACTCAACAAACACTTTCCCGGCTACGTGCTTACGGTCACAACTGAACTGACGGTAGGCTATAAAACTGAAAAGCATTTATAATGCAATGAAACTCAAGATACTAAATAGATAGAATAATAAAAGAAAGAATGTGTGCATGAGGAGGAGTGTTTCAATTAGTTTCGACTAATTCATTCGTAAATGACTAGTTTTTTAGATTACTAGTTATTTTATCTGGTTCTGCATCTGCGTCTAAAAGCTACTTGAAAGCAGTGAGGATAAAGGGTTGGGCTCTGGTTTGTTCCGTCCTCGTCTGGGCGATGAAACGTATATCTTGGTGGCGCGGTCCGAATGATGGATGCCTTTTAATTCATACCAACAACGGTGACACACCACCCTTGTCTTTCTTTTGTTATCGTCCACCAGGAACCCTCAGGCAGGTCTTGTTGGGAACCTAGACCATGTGTTGAGAACAACAGAGGGGCCTCCATGCAAAGCCAAAGCTCAAGTTTTTTTTAGTTTTTTTATGACTGTAATGAAACTGCCTTGACAACACCAAATTTACCAAAGTTGGACGAAAGTCCACACAAAGGATGCAACGCAGCTCTTGGTCCAAGCACTGGTCATCTCCCGCCTTGACTACTGCAACTCTCTCCTGGCCGGACTCCCGGCCTATGCGATTAAACCATTGCAGCGTATCCAGAACGCTGCAGCACGCCTTATCTTCAATCTACCCAAATTCTCCCACGTGACCCCCCTCCTCCGTGACCTCCACTGGCTCCCTGTTGCAGCACGCATCCAATTCAAGACGATGACACTGGCCTTCAGGGCCATCAATGGAACGGCACCTGCCTACCTTCAAACACTGGTCAAACCTCATGCCCCGAAGCGAGCACTCCGCTCCTCTACTTCAGCTGGCCGGCTGGTACCACCATCGCTGAAATCAAACAAATGTCGCTCAGCAAAGTCCAGACTCTTCTCTGTTCTGGCGCCTCAGTGGTGGAACGAACTCCCGACCAATGTCAGGACAGCAGAGTCATTTGCCATCTTCCGAAAAAGGCTCAAGACTCACCTGTTCAGACTTCACCTCGACTCTACATAGCATGACCCACTAACACCCTCCCTCGACCCCCCCCCCCCCCCGCAAAAAAAAAAAAAAAAAAAAAAAAAACTCGGATCGTAGCACTGTTACTCTTGAAGTACTACTTTACTCAGATGAGGACCTAGCACTTGTTCTATTTTTAGCTCTTACTGCATCGGCAATGATACGTCGTGGTTTCTTTGTTTCCTTCTTTTGACAAATGTACTTATTGTAAGTCGCTTTGGACAAAAGCGTCTGCTAAATGACCTAAATGTAAATGTAAATGTAAGTCACCGGACCTCTCCATGACATCACTCAGGTTATAAAGGCAGGAGACTACTGCCTTTCCATTGTAATGCCAGTAGGTGGTGACCCGCTGGTAACTGGAATATATGGACTAAAAGAAAAGCTCAATCAGAGGCATTCTAAACAACTAAACATGGAATGAGTTGACACGTTGTGCTGCCTGAGGAAGGCCAGTAGCTAAATGTTGTACATATTTAACAAAAGCTGAATGGAAACTCACCTGTTGTGCTACCTTGCTTGCTTAGACTGACCTTTTAAGCTGCTTTATCACTGTTTTTCTCACTAGAATGTCTGTCATATTAGCCAGTCTGAGCTGAAAAGGACGTCTCTGAGATGGATACATTACTCGCTTCTGATTGGAGAGAGCAAAAAGAAGTAAAACAAAAAATCAGGCTAGGCTCCAATGTACGTATGTGAGCATAGCTGGTCCATTTGCTCAGGGTCAGACTGCATGGGTCTCCAGACGGTCACAATGTCAGATCAGGTGATCACGGTCCTGCTGTCACTCAGCAAAGAGACTTGTCACACTAAGCACTATATCCCTTAACAATCATAGCTGACGGTCTTTCATGTTCTGCATGACGTGCAATCGTGATGAGACAGACGGGGGCCAATGACAGACCTCTGGGACCAAAAGTGTCATCAACCCTGGTGTCTGAAGCATCACTAAGCACATCATAGACATTGTCAAACATAGTGAGGGAGAAAAGGCAACAAAAAAAATCCGACATTGAGACTTTGTGAAGTATCTTCCACTGTGATGACACTGAGGATAACATGACTCCCTCTTTTTTTTGCTTCCTGTCAATCCATTTCTGTTGGATCAAGCAATTTTTTAAAGTGATACTGAAAAGTCTGGTTCTGGTTTCAGTAAATCTTCTTGATCCTGCATTCCTCTATATCTGTCTGCTGACTTGCCTTCGTCTACAATCAACTCAAAGTTAAGAATGTCAAACATCCGTTGGTGGATGTTATTCAGTGCTTTGACATGAAGTGCGTACGCTGCAGAGTAAAGTCGACTCACCTGAACATTATGTTGTTTCAAGTGTTTGAAAGCTGAAAGAATTCCTTGTGGCAAATGTGGAAAAGCAATTAAACATATTAAAGCCAGAGATGTGCAACTCTTCAATTCAATTCAAAATAGATTTAATATGTAAATAATAGTTTTATGTAAATCTGAATTCCAAAAACACTGTCAATGTGTTCATTTTCACTCTGAAATACAAGTTTATTTACACGTGGCCTTTTTATTAGCATTCACCAGATACTTTTTTTATACTGTGTAACCAATCAGAGAGCTAGAATAAGCAGCTATGCAATAATTAAAAAAAAGGACTCGTTCTGAGAAAAATCGCCATTCTTCAGGTGTTCTCAGCATGACAATGTGACCACAGACACGTAATCCCCGCACTTGAAGTCACATGCATTGTACCACTTGATGTGATTCACTTTGGAAAACATAATACCCAGAACATTCAAGAACAAACATCTGAGCTACATATCTTCTCTTTTTTATTCTGCACAGACAAATTAAGATGTTACAAATATGACACTTTTTTCTGAATGCAAACCTTTTCATCCATTACAACTGCTTTGCACCAAAATTTTGCTCTCTTTTTTGTTATTGTATGTTTTCACTTATAGGAAAGGGAAAAAAAGCTATTGTCAGGTGTATGTGCAGTGAGCCCATCCTCAGGATAAAGGGTGTAATGTTCAGCCTCAGGCAGCTCAAAGTGGTTGCTGTGCTTGGCACCTGGGACCTCTGTCTCTCTGCAGGAATTGGCATGGAGCCGGCAGCTCTTCTAAGAGCCAGGTGTTGTTTTATTTATCTCAAAGCACAAGTGACCTTTCTAGAAGAACGCCACTGAGAGACCTGCCTCTGAGGGCTGCCTGTTTCCCCTCTCTTCTCTTCTGTCACATACCCCCCGGTGAAGGATGAGATCGAGAGCCATCAGACGGGCCAGTCCACAGACTATCAAAGGAACAGATCCAACATGAACCTTCCTTTATTTAGTTTTACAATAACACTTGTCTGGCTCCATAAGTTTCAACTTGACAATGAATGTCCTCCCTTCAAGGTAGCACAATTTGACTCCACAGAAGAAGGTTTATTGATTGTCGGGTGCTCATACTGCAGGTTTTCTTTGGTGTTTAAACACTAGGTATCGGCTGCTGGCCCAGACTCCAGTTTTGAGTTACACACGATTTCCAATCAATTTTGTAATAATTATTGTATAATGTTTCTGTAGAGACAGTGTTGATGGTCAACCAATGGTCATTGGTGTCTTTTAACATTTCATAATTATTTTTAATATTTAGCCTTTTACTTATTACCTCAAACATTCTACATCTATATGTGCCAGAGTAATGTGTTAGCAGTAAACACTGACAAACCCAGAGCCCCAGCCCCTAAACGTAAGCAAGGCTTTTAGATCCTTCAGTATCAACATTCTGTTTGGTGAGCAGGTCAGATGGTCAAATATGCCAATGGCTGATTGACACATATTGTATGACCCTGACCCCGCTCAACTTTTCTTCAGAGGCTGCTGTCAATACGTAGATTACTTCACCGATATTCTTTGGCATTACCATTAGGGATAATTAAACAGCTGAAACCACCACTCATTTGGGATGAGAGCAGCAGCATTTTTTAAACAGAATCGCAGTCACTACGAACATACATGCTAGTTATGCAATTGGTGGCCAATTTCATAACATAAAGAGTGATAATAATGTGTGTTGAGTTGTGACACTGCTGCAGTGTTAATTTAATGAACATGATAACAGGACTCTTTGAGATTGGCTATATATTCATGGGTATTCTTAATGTTTGTCATCGGTGCCACCAGGTCGGCAACTCCTTCAGCTCAGATGGGGCAGAGACCAGCCGCAGATCTGGCTTTGCTCTTCCAGTCCCCGCTGGGAGCCAACACCGAAATGCTTGAGGCCCAGGTCATTTTACAGGTCCCACTGGAGGGAAGGGAGGCATGGGAGACTCAGAACCAGGACTGTGTGGGGTAGACCTACAGATCCTGCTGAATTAAAATAAAAGGTAACCAAAGGGAATCTGACACTCGGAAATACCACTTTTGTCCACATTGACTGATAACCAGTATTTGCCTACACTCAGAAAATTGATTCCACATAATAATGTAGTAATACACTACATGAGCTATAAAAGTTAATGCTGTGATTGAATATGATGCAGTATTTTCACTCCATTATCAGTAACTAAATACCCAATCTCAGTGAACACTGCCAATTTGGTGTCAGTCTGTTCATTGACATTTTTCACAGAATGTCTACAAAGTAAAAAAAAACAAAAAACAAACCAACACAGATGACACCCTTTGTGTTTTAATGTGGTGACTGAACAAAAGAGGTAATGCCGGCCTGGAGTCAATCCCCCTCCTTCTACATTATAACAAAGAGACATTCGAGTGAAACAGATGGTTCCTATGGCAACACAACATACCCTTGTTGGTGTCTATGTTAATTGGAAGAACAGCTGTTATTAAACATAGTTGAAATAAAAATGAATGATTGATTCAACACAATCGATGCAATCAGAGTTCTGCAATTCATTAATCCCTAAAATGATTATAAAGGGAAAGCAAAAAAAATGGTGTTGTATAACAACTGCATAATACACACACACATACACACTTTTGTCATTTATAAGGCATTGCACACATTGTATAGATACATGTAGATTTCATCCAATTCAAGACAATGGCACTGGCCTTCAATGCCATCAATGGAACTGTCATGTCCCCTGGGTTTAGTATTTTATTTTCTTATTTCATGTCTTGTCTTCCTGTGTTTTGTGATCACTCACTTCTGTCTCTGTTTCAGGTTCCTGTCTGCCCCGCCTCCTCCTTGTCTGTGTGCACCTGATCCCTGATTGTGCCTCCCTCACCTGTCTCATCACTCCCAATCAACCCTACATATATTCCCCCTTTGTGTCTTGTCTCGTTGCCAGTTCGTTGATTCACCTCAGATCGCGTCCCAGCCTTTTGTTCATAGATAACTCAGAGCTTACTAGTGTTTTTGAACCTTGCTTGTTTTTGACCTTGCCTTTTGCCTAACGCTCACTGGATACCTCTGCCTGTCTGACTGCTTGCCCGTGTACCGAACCCTGCTTGAAATAAACCCTGCTTTTTTTGAACATTTAACCGCCGAGTCGTGCAATTGGGTCCCTTGCCTTCTTGTGTCTAGTTCATGACAGAACGAACTGGCCAGAATGGACTCAGCCGACTCTAAACCGGTTCAACAAGCCCTCCATGCACAGGACCAAAGCTGGCTCAACAGCAAGAGCAGCTAGCCTCCCTGAGTGCTGGTCTGAGAGAACTGGCGGCCCGCCAGGACTCAATGATGACAACGCTGGGCTCACAGCTTAATGAATTGCTCGCTCACCTACCACAAGAAGTGCCAGCGGAGACGGCTACCAATCCGGCCGTACCTCTGGGTTCATCTGCAGTCACGCAGCCTTCGATCGGCGCCACGCCGCCCTGCCTTCAGCTCTCTCGTCCGGAGAGGTTTTTCCGGGGAGTCAGGTGATGTGAAACCCTTTTTGACTCAATGCGAACTACATTTTGAATTACAAGCCGCTGCTTTCCCTACGGACTGGGCCAAGGTGGCGTTCATTGTTTCCCACCTCACGGGGCGAGCAGAGGCATGGGCCACGGCAGAGTGGCGCCGCGGATCTGCAACCTGCTCCACCCTCGCTGGATTCACTCGAGCCCTCGAGCAGGTTTTTCAACATACATCGACGGGCAGGGAAGCTGCCAGGTCACTGCTGAAGCTTAGGCAAGGTAAACGCAAGGTTTCAGACTATGCCATTGACTTCCGCACCCTCGCTGCTGAGAGCGAGTGGAACCCGGCGGCTTTGACTGACGCGTTTTTTCAGGGACTCTCGGAGGCGGTTAAGGACCAGCTGGTTTCCATCGATCTTCCTATGGACCTGGATTCACTCATCGCCCTAGCCATTAGGATCGACAAGAGGCTCGCCGAGCGGGACCAGGAGCGGGGACGGCTTCGGGCTCGTTCATCACCACACCGCGGGTGGAGGAGCGGCTCTCAGGACCGGCCGAACCCCGTCCGCCCACCTATTGACAGCCTGCTTCCAAGTAACCATCCTGTGGAGGAGCCTATGCAGCTGGGTCGTACCCGTCTGTCGCTGGAGGAACGCCTGCGTCAACGAGACGGGCGATGCTTTTACTGTGGACAGTTGGGACATTCAGTGAGTGCCTGTCATGTCAAGGGCGCCGGCACACAGACTATGAGACCGCTCAGGGTGAGTAGAAGTTTCGTTTTTAGTAACCCTGCACGATTTCAGCCTCAGGTGGAAATCACCTCAGATTATGATTCATTGCCGGCTTCTGCTTTCATTGACTCTGGTGCTGATGCTAACATTATGAACTCTTCCCTTGTTAGAAGACTGAGGCTGAGGAGGTTCGCCCTCCAACGACCACTTGAGGTAAAAGCCGTTGATGGCACCCCCCTGGGTTTGATTACTCACCGGGCACAATCAGTGAAGCTAACTTTCCCTGACTCCCATGCTGAAAAGCTAAGCTTCCATGTGTTTGACTCAGAGGATCATCAGGTGATTTTAGGCCACCCTTGGCTTAAAAACCACAACCCTAACTTCGACTGGGTTAGTGGGAGGATTACATCCTGGGGACC
This sequence comes from Eutrigla gurnardus, assembly GCF_963514095.1. Taxonomy (NCBI): domain Eukaryota; kingdom Metazoa; phylum Chordata; class Actinopteri; order Perciformes; family Triglidae; genus Eutrigla; species Eutrigla gurnardus. Next base: position 7,272,415 of record NC_139930.1, on the reverse strand, counting down.
TAGATGTGCTGAAACCTGTCTTCCTAGGTCCAGTGGTTCGTTTGCCGCCTCAGTCCCCACAAACCCTGATCTGGTTAATGTGCCGCCATGCTACCATGACTTAGCTGAGGTTTTTAGCAAGGCTAAGGCCACATCACTACTGCCACACCGTCCTTATGATTGTGCCATTGATCAGTTTCCAGGTAGTACCCCACCCAGGGGCAGATTATTCTCTCTCTCTGCTCCAGAACGCAAGGCTATGGAAGACTATGTTAAGGACTCTCTCGCCGCTGGAATCATCCGTCCATCCTCCTCCCCTGCTGGTGCAGGATTTTTCTTCGTGGACAAGAAAGATAAAACCCTCAGGCCCTGTATTTATTATCGGGGCCTCAATGACATCACCATTAAGAACAGGTACCCCCTCCCCCTCATCTCTACTGCTTTTGAGCTGCTAGAAGGAGCCACCATTTTCACCAAACTCGATCTCCGTAATGCCTACAATTTGGTGAGGATCAGGGAGGGGGACGAATGGAAAACTGCTTTTAACACTCCCACTGGTCATTATGAGTATCTGGTCATGCCTTTTGGTCTCACAAATGCTCCTGCTGTTTTCCAAAATTTGGTCAATGATGTTCTCCGTGACATGCTTAATGTGTTTGTTTTTGTCTATTTAGATGACATCCTGATCTTTTCCCCCGATGAAGAGACCCACACTCTCCATGTCCGCTCTGTTCTTCAGCGCTTGCTTCAAAATCAGCTTTTTGTCAAAGCAGAGAAATGCGAGTTTCACAAACCCTCGGTTTCATTCCTTGGGTTTGTGTTGGCTGAGGGGGAGATCAGGATGGATCCCGAAAAGATCTCCGCAGTTGCGGATTGGGCCACCCCCAGCTCACGCAGGGAGGTCCAAAGATTTCTTGGTTTTGCTAATTTCTATCGTAAATTCATTCGCAATTACAGCTCCATTGCCTCACCTTTGCATGACCTCACTTCCCTTCACAGACCTTTTGTCTGGAGCCCTGCATGTGAAGCTGCATTCAAGGGCCTCAAAAGGAGCTTTACCTCCGCCCCTGTTCTCATCCTCCCGGACCCCAGCCAGCAGTTTGTGGTGGAGGTTGACGCCTCTGACATTGGTATTGGAGCGGTCCTCTCTCAATTCTGTTCCATGGATGGTAAGTTGCACCCCTGCGCCTACCTATCCAAGAAACTCTCTCCTTCAGAGCAAAACTATGATATTGGTGACCGCGAGCTGCTGGCTGTTAAGGTGGCCCTGGAGGAGTGGAGGCACTGGCTGGAAGGAGCTTCCCACCCATTTCAGGTTTGGACTGATCACAAGAACCTTGAATATTTAAAGACTGCTAAGAGGTTGAATGCTAGACAGGCTAGATGGGCTATTTTCTTTAGCCGCTTCAACTTTACCCTCTCATACAGACCTGGTTCCAAGAATGTTAAGCCTGATTCTTTGTCCCGCTTGTTTTATCGTGACCTTGTCGACCCCGAACCCAAGACCATCCTGCCTGAGACCTGTTTTGTTGCCATGCTGTCATGGGAAGTCGAGGGTAAGGTTGAGGCAGCGGCCGAAGGAGTAATCATTCCCCCAGAGTGTCCTGAGGGCAAACTCTTTGTTGTTCAGGCTCTCAGGGGGGAAGTAATTCATTGGGCTCACACCAACAAGACTGTCTGTCACCCTGGTATTAACAAAACATTGTTTGTGCTGCAGCAAAGGTTTTGGTGGCCAAAAATGGCTCAAGATGTTACAGACTATATCAATGCTTGTTCTGTGTGTGCCAGTAACAAAGTTTCCCACCAGAAACCCACTGGAGAACTCAGGCCTCTGCCCATTCCTCAACGCCCCTGGTCCCACATCTCCATGGACTTCATCACAGGGTTGCCCCCCTCTAGTGGGAAAACAGTGGTACTGACCGTGGTTGACAGACTTTCCAAAATGGCACATTTCATTGCCCTGCCCAAGCTTCCCTCAGCCAAAGAAACGGCTGAGGTCATGATGACTAACATTTTTCGTATTCATGGTTTTCCCAAGGATATTGTCTCAGACCGTGGCCCTCAGTTCATTTCACGGTTCTGGAAGGAGTTTTGCAGCCTGCTGGGTGCCACAGTCAGCCTCTCTTCCGGATTTCATCCCCAGACCAATGGGCAGTCTGAGCGCCTCAACCAGGAACTGGAGACTGGACTCTGTATCACCGCCTCCCAGAACCCGGACACCTGGTCACAGAAACTGGTTTGGGTTGAATTTGCTCACAACAATCTACCGTCCACTTCCACTGGTTTGTCTCCATTCCATATTGTTCATGGTCATCAACCCTCCCTTTTCCCCACCATAGACTCGGAGTCTTCGGTGCCCTCCGCATTGGCCTTGGTGAGACGCTGTAGGAGAACCTGGGAGCGAGCCCGCCAGAATCTTCTGCGACAGACCAAGATCTACAAGGCAGCCGCAGATCGCAAGAGGACACCGGCCCCTCACTACAGGAATGGTCAGAAGGTGTGGCTTTCCACCAAGAACCTGCCTCTCCGGGTGGAATCCAAGAAGCTCGCTCCCAGGTTTGTTGGTCCATTCCCCATCGCTAAGGTCATCAACCCCGTCACAGTCCAGCTGAAGCTCCCAAGGTCAATGCGGGTCCACCCCACATTTCATGTCAGCCACGTTAAACCGGTCAGATCCAGTCCTCTGGTCCCTCCGGCCAGACCCCCTCCACCCGCCCGGTTCATTGATGGTGATCCGGTGTTCACTGTGCGGAAACTCCTGTCTGCCCGCCGTCGGGGCCGGGGGACCCAGTACCTGGTCGACAGGGACGGCTATGGGCCAGAGGAGCGCTCGTGGATCCCATCAAGATTCGTCATGGACCCCTCCCTCATCCAGGACTTCCATGCCACCCACCCTGGGCCTTCAGGGGCCGGCCCCTGAGGGGGGGGGGGTACTGTCATGTCCCCTGGGTTTAGTATTTTATTTTCTTATTTCATGTCTTGTCTTCCTGTGTTTTGTGATCACTCACTTCTGTCTCTGTTTCAGGTTCCTGTCTGCCCCGCCTCCTCCTTGTCTGTGTGTACCTGATCCCTGATTGTGCCTCCCTCACCTGTCTCATCACTCCCAATCAACCCTGCATATATTCCCCCTTTGTGTCTTGTCTCGTCGCCAGTTCGTTGATTCACCTCAGATCGCGTCCCAGCCTTTTGTTCATAGATAACTCAGAGCTTACTAGTGTTTTTGAACCTTGCTTGTTTTTGACCTTGCCTTTTGCCTAACGCTCACTGGATACCTCTGCCTGTCTGACTGCTTGCCCGTGTACCGAACCCTGCTCGAAATAAACCCTGCTTTTTTTTAACATTTAACCGCCGAGTCGTGCAATTGGGTCCCTTGCCTTCTTGTGTCTAGTTCATGACAGGAACGGCACCCATCTACCTCCAAACACTGGTCAAACCACACGCCCCGATGCGAGCATTTCGCTCCTCTACTTCAAATTGCACTTCTGTTAGCACTTTGATTATAGCACTGTTGTACTTAATGTATCCCTGCTGAAAAGCTACTACTTGAAGTGATGGTTCGGAGTAAAATGCACCCTAGGTAATTTCCACCAAGACATCCAGCCAAATATCCCCTCGGAAGCATTTTTAGCGATGGTCAGCATTGGTCAAGATAGGGCTATCAACCAAATGGCTAAGTACTGGCGCGATGGTACATCTTGATTATCTCGTAAATTACCCCACTAATGCCTCGTTTTGTGGACTACAGACCCTATGTGTACTACTGCAGAAGTTTGATAACATTCCATGTGTAACCGGATGATATATGGCATCTATTCATTTCGGTTCTTTGGTGTCCTCGTTACGCCTGGTTCACACTGGACGCGGAAGCGCCGCGAATAGACGCGTAGCGGAGCCCGCTTCCATTCGGCGCCCGCTTCCATTCGGCGCCCCTGTTAAGCAATTGTGTCGTTCACACCAGAAGCGATCGCTTCGGCGTCTGTTCTATTTTTTGCGCGTGCCGCGAGTGAACGCGTCAATTCTGGCAGGAAATCACACGGAGAAACACGAGACAATCCGGTCAATTTTCAAAATATAAGCAATTTTCAAAATAAAACACCGCGATCATATTTGTATCTAAACTCGCACTGGGAAACAGGAAGAGACAATACATTCAATAAATGTGAAGAGTAGATAAAAAAATGTGTATTTCAACAGTATATCTGCACTACTACTGTCTACTACCATACACACTCTCTGTCTGTGTGTGTGTGTGTCCCTCTCTCTCTCTCTCTCTCTCTCTCTCACTCTCTTTCTGAGAGAACGGATAAATACAAGAAGTGTACAAACTTCTTGGTTACAGAAACATGGCGTATTAATTTTATGGGGTTATTTACTTCATAACGGAAAAAAATAGCTCTGAATGAACAACAGCTGAGCAGAAGCGCTTGTCGACCACCGCGGAGAAATACGCGTCTGGTCTGAACCGGGGTGCGCGGATCGCTCGCGATTGCCGCGGCGCTTCCACGTCCAGTGTGAACCAGGCGCCAGTCTGTTTGTCTGTTTTGCAACAGGTATGGCGATCGCGGCAGGTGTGACACGCCCCTTTCCAGCACCTGTAGTGCCGCTGCGGTTTCGGCCGCTAATGCGGGGTGGTTTATATACCCCCCAGTTATTTAGTCTCTCTCTCTCTTCTGCTGAAGCGGGTGCTGCATGTTGGCAGCTCCGCCGAGCCATCGTATCCCGGCGTCTGTGCAGTGTTCCGCAAGTATGTAGCGCAGTCTCATGACGTGACGAGGTAACAAGATGCTGCGCTGACAATCCTTTGTTGTAGGTTGGCGCGGTGGGCCGAGATGGTGTGTGTGTGTGTGTATGTGTGTCCCCCTGTCCAGTTAGCTGCCGCTGCTTCCGCCATAGCTGCTAACAGCTATAAGCGCTGATGTGTGCACGACGCAGGTAACCCATGCTATGAGCTAAATGCTATTTTTGTCTGCTAGTGTGTTTAGGCGTTGTCACTAAAGATTGCTTTTTTTCTTTAAGCTTGTCTGGCGTTGGGCTGCTGTGTGCCCTGCCTTGCCTCCAAACTCTTGCCTCTAATGCCTAGCCTCTCTTTTTACTAGCCTTGCTCTGTGTATTTAGCCTCTTTTTTTATTAGCCTTGCTCTGTGTAGTTAGCCTCTTTTTATTAGCCTTGCTTTGTTTAATTAGCGTTGCTCTGTTTAGTCGTAACTAGTCGCGTAACTTGCGTAAGTATAATCAGTCGCGTTGCTCTGCGTGCTTAGCGTAACCAGTCGCGCTGCTATTGTCGCATAGACGCTACTTGAAGCTACTGGAGTTCAATCTTGTCCGCTCAGATCAGACCGTGAGTTGTCAGTGGGAGGTAAAGGGAAAGTATTGCAGCAGTGACAGTGAAGGACCTGCTAAATTTATATATGTTGCATGGTTTATCTTGGTTTTCTCGTTTAAGTTTCCAGTTGATTTGTTTCTTTGTTTTTTTTAGTTTATTAAGAGCAGTGACCTCTGCTGGAGCTAGCTGTTTATCGGCCCGCTTTCTCTTAGCTGGACCACTACGGATGGGTGTAAGTGGAACACCATATTTTGTCTGACATTAAAGAAAATAACTATATAAATGTTTTAGAGATATCTTAATAAAAATTGTTTATTGCGAGAAATAAAGATTGTTAGCTTATACATCATACGTGCCTGTATTCATTTGTGTGCGGACCTGTGTATGGGATGTTTTCGGGAAACCCTCTCTGAGATATTAAAGTTAAAGGAGTATACTCTTTAGGTGAAAGTCCTAAGGTGGCGTTGTCTGTGTTATATAGATTCTCTAGATCTGCTGCTCACAGTTAGACAGGGCCAAGTGCACGCCGCGGCGGCGACGGGCCACACATGCATTATTAGTGGGGTCATTTACGAGATAATCAAGATGTACCATCGCGCTAGTACTAAGCCATTCGGCTGATAGCCCTATCTTGACCAATGCTGACCATCGCTAAAAATGCTTCTGAGGGGGTATTTGGCTGGATGTCATGGTGGAAATTACCTAGGGTGCATTTCACCCCGAACCATCACTTTAAGTCAGACGAGGACCTGACACTTGTTTCTATTTCATTTTTTTTACTTTATCGGTGATGATATGTTGTGGTTTCTTTCGAAAAATGTACTTATTGTAAGTCGCTTTGGACAAAAGAGTCTACTAAATGCCCTTAATGTAAATGTAGATTTCAGGTATGCACTGCATGCAAATATTTGCTTTATTAAGAGAGTCCTGATAGCAACATGGACAATAGGAAATGTCAATTAACATTACTGAATCATGCACCATTAATGCTTAACAAAAATACAGTTTAATGACAACCAGGGCCATTTTAAAAGTTTTGCTGACATTCAACAAGGTTTAACAAAAAGGCTTTATCACCAACAGTGCAATTATAAAAGAAAAGCAAGTACTAATTATGTTTAATGACACAGTCAGATCACATATTCAAGATCTGGCACAAATGCTGAACTCATGAATTACAATGTAACCTTCATTATTCTGTCTTCTAATTTATAGGAGTGGCAACACCCACTAGGCATACAGCTAACTTTGGAAAAAAAATACAATTCCCATTGTGCACCTCAAGTGAATGGTGAATGAAAGTAAACTAATGGGGAGAGAGTGTGTCACAGGGCATGATGGATAGGGTCAGAGAATGTCAGCGAATGCCATCAGATCTCTCTAACCATGATCAATGACTTTGTATTATATTATATGGCTCATAACCCTTTGGGCAACAAACGTATACCTGGTGGAATCACAAGATTCAGAGATTGGTTGTATGATTTTAACAACTCATTCAATAAAAATACTACAATTAATATTTTAATTTACATATCCATACAAATCAGTCATCCTCCTATGTGCACTGGCATGAAAGATACGGTAGTTTTGTCTCAACCGCAAATTTGCAATGCAATGCTGAAAAATACCCTAAGTAAACACAACAATGGTGAGGGTTAGTAGGGCAATCTGGGAACCCATCGGCTAACAGTCTGACCACATAAGCCTCTTGGGCAAGCAGCTGTATTTCTGTCCCCTGGATATCCGGGCCAAGCTGATTAGCGGCATAATATACAAGACTGCAGTTTGAATTGAGAGTCGATGTATAAGACCAGATCTTCTCATTAGGCAGTTTACCCGCACATTTAAAACCAATCAAAAGCGAAATGAACTTCAAGACAATAACTGGTGCTCTCTACACAGACTGTTTACCTCCAACGGCAATCTCTGGGACTGGCCATCAGGGGGCAACTACTCTGGTTGCAAAAATAATTCCGACTGCGTGGAAGTCTATGAGAAAATGATCCTACGTCTCTCGATTAATAATCTCAGTAAACATTGTAAACATGAGTTTATGGTCTTAATCTCTAGTTTCAAGTCTTTATCAATACAGCATGATGTTCATTTAATAAATTATGATCCATTTAGAGTCAAATAGACCAGAAAGCAGGGGATGATTTAGGGTGTGGCTAACATGTTTGACAGGTAGCTACCACAATGTGGCTACCACAGCCGCAATTTATGGAAAAATGACTACATCCATGTTTACCTGCTCCCACATGATTGGTCGATACTCCTAGGACTACAAATGTAAACACTAATGATAGCAAAGTCTTGTCCTATTTCCTACATATTATGCTGTTACACAGATTAAGGTTAAGTTATTTGAACCACTGCAATATTGAAATTAGTCTGAACAATGCAGTACTCGCAGATATCTGCTGTTTGTCCAACAAGAACACAATTAAGTGCATTATTTGGACATCATTGCATTACACAAGAAAGAAGCTATGGTGCTAGATTATATGCCACCATAGTCTGGGTCAGAAGAGTTACATTTCAAAGTACAACAGACAAATTATATTTAAAGGAAGAGAAATCCTTTTTTCCATTTCATCCATTAGCCATAATGCGGTTAACATGCATTTTTTAGTGTTGCCGTGGAGAGTAGCTAAACTCGATTATCCCGACTAAGTGCAAATCAGGTTCACTTAGATAGGCGTTTCATGCTTGAACAGTAACAACCAGGGTAATAAGTATGGCACACTTGCATTAAGAGGTGTCCAAATGGCCCGAGTTAAAAGCACGTATCACTAAAGAGTTTGCATACTCGCTTTCATAGGAAGTGAGTCAAAACTGTGTCTTTGTTTTATTGTGTTGATTCCCCCACCGTTTGACTGGACTGTGACAGGCTGCCATTTAAAGCGGGTTTTGTCAAACTAATATGCAAACACACACACACACACAGGGGAAATATTGGTCATTAGTACCAGTTATCATAACAGAAAAAACTAAAACATAACAAACACCTCATTGCCACAGATGCTTTTAATCACTCTATGGGGTGTGTGAATGTTATTAGTTAAGAATGGATGAGGTGCATGTGCAGTCACACATTAGCACAGTCATTATCTGGCATATTTATTTCTAGTGAAAGGTACCCCGTTGTGGCATTTCATTTGATTATATTTACAGCAGCTAGCTAATTTTACTTAATGACTTTTTCTTTTTTTAATGACTTTGCCCAGCTTACTCGGTCCATATCAATTCCGGGGTAATAGACCACAGTGGAAGTCGTTTGAATTCTAAATACCAACCAAATGAGTGTACTTATCAATCGACAAATAAAGCATTCCATGTTCAGAATATATTATTTTGTGATGGAGAGTCGAGCAAAGTTATATTCTCTCTGTCTTTCTCCCTCTCTCTGTTATTGAAAAGCACACACACACACACACACACACACACACACACACACACACACACACACACACACACTTTTTACAGGGCAGTGCTTTTTTTCAAGTTTAAGATAACTGATAGCAGGACATCAGATAATGTATTGTCACAGGAAACATTTTCTTCTCGTTCCAGGTGGAATAAAGGTCAGAACCATCTATCACAGAGGTGCTCTCTTAAAAAGAATGAGTTTTTTTATAGTTAAAGTACAAAAACAATATCAGTATGAAGATGATGGCATCCCAAACAAGATATGAGATTGTGTCCCGACGACACCCGAGCAAATAGGGATGGACGTTATATGATTTAACCTATAAGTGGATCATGGTAAATTTACATTATCAGGGTAGTCATAAATATTGTCGCAACTGGCAATAGAGAAGTAAAAAATAGAGCCATAGGTTTGAAAATAAAAGATAGGAAAATAGATTTTAAAATACATTTTATTTATATATGCAGGGATAGCTTATGATTCATGATCATCTTATTTAAGATTATGTTTTTCACGAGAAAGGATGCTCCCTAAAAAAAGACGTGACTAATCTGCGATAAAAGTATGTTTAAAATGTAAAGTGTAAAATGTTTCAGTGCCATTTTAAGAGTTTAGCGTTTCATATTTTGATGATTTTCAGGATAATATTGTTTATTATTTTGACCAGGATAACCGTGACATAAAATGTTTATGTCTTCCCATGCCTACGAGCACATCACATTATCGACAAACCAATGCTATGGTTCAAACCCAACAGAAGTAGGACATTGGAAACAGTTTCCCTTGTTAAAGTCCAACTTTGACTGTGTGGCTTTATAATAACATCAGGCTGCTCCCTCGCTTAGTAGAACTGCCAGAGGGCTTCGTCATTGCAGAAACATAAATGTAAAACAAATTTTCATTCCAACTCGTCACATAATGTTTTGTCAGACCCGTCGCCGTCAATTTCTGATACAATGAATGACATTAAATAAGTTAACACTGAATTAAAAAAAAAATCCCAGTTAGGCACCACAAGTAGTTGTTTCAGAAAAAAATATTGTTGAGCTTAAACTAAATACATACAGTAAAAAAATTAATAAAAAGGACAAAATGTCACAAACACTCTCTCTCACACACACACACACACACACACACACACACACACACACACACACACACACACCAACGTGGGAACCTCCATCACTGGTCTCCTGGAGCATTTTCTCTGAGTGCCTCATAATGCATGGGTTTACATTGTAATTACTTGAAACCGCAGTGTGTCACATACAGATGTTAAAGGGCACCTTGTTCATTGAAAGGGTGGAGGTGCTCGGTAAATGTCATTGCATAATATGGCCATTATAGTCCTATTTCCGGTGTCTAAAGCGAGTATTCCTGCTATTATTTTTTATTTCAAAATCCAAAGTTATATTGTTCCTGGTGAACACAATGCAATGCATGCATACCAGCTAGTACCAATCAATTTTAACCAAAAATATCTTAAAATCACCACCACCAGCCACAACTGTATGTGCATTGTGCGGTGTATGAACATTTCCTTTTCAAACCAGGGCAAAGAAGAACTTTCCATTGTAAAGATCTTGCGCTCTTACGGCCCAGCCATTACGCGCGCTGTACATGATGACGTGTTATTGTGAGCACGGCGTGTGCCAATTCTATCAAACTGCAGGATATTTTGGTGCTGAAGGTCAAAGCAGCTATCGCTCAGATTTCAAGGCGAGAAGGACGACGTGGTGTATTTGCATGCCACATGGATGCCAATGCCACAAGAGAGAGATGAAAAAGAGCGAGAGAGAGAATTTTGTGCAGCAAGTGTCCACTCTAGCCCTGACAGAAAGCATGCCATGTTGAAGTGCATTCGGTCTGAAGTTAAAGAGAGCAATGACTTGACATATCTCTGCTAGAAACTGTTGTGTGCTGGGCTTGATAAATAATGGAGCAGAATTTGAGTTCCTACAGCTGAGGGGCAGTGAACTGGCTCCCAGTATCTCTTTCTTCCATGGTGCGTCCGCTTTTGTGCATCCTCGGTATCTTGGGAATTACCCCCCCCCCCCCCCCCCCCCCATCAATCATTGCATCTTTTGCAAATATCAGAGATAACACCGAACAGTTATTAACACAACACAGCTGCATCAGAATATACATAATATTATTCGCACAGCAGCCCGCTCTTTTAATAAAACATGAATCTGCCTGTGACTTTAATTGCCGCAGCCAATTTATGGCGAGAACCTGCTTGTTAACATACCTCATGTAAAGGAATGATTTCAATCTACAATTTATCGTGCGTTTTCATCATTAAATAGGACTACAAAAAGCCCTCAATCCATTTAATCGTGAAAAGTTCAGAATTTAGAGTGTCTTAATTGTACTATAAGGATGGCAAAAAGTGCTCTTGGATGATATTCCATCCATCCATCCATTGTCTACCGCTTATCCTGTATTCAGGGTCACGGGGTGGCTGGAGCCGATCCCAGCTGTCATTGGGCGAAGGCAGGGTACACCCTGGACAGGACACCAGTCTATCACAGGGAGACATGTAGAGACAAACAACCATTCATGCTCACATTCACACCTACGGGCAATTTAGAGTCACCAATTAACCTATCCCCATCCTGCATGTCTTTGGACTGTGGGAGGAAGCCGGAGAACCCGGAGAGAACCCACGCTTACACGGGGAGAACATGCAAACTCCACACAGAAGGAACCCAGGGCCGACCCGGGAATCGAACCCGGGATCCTCTCGCTGTGAGGCGACAGTGCTACCCACTACACCACCGTGCAGCCTCTTGGATGATATTAAAAATCGTAAAAAAATAAAATAAATAAATAAATAAAATGAAAGTAGTCCCTTTCTCCTCAAGGTGCTTCCCCCAAACATCTTGTTGAATTCCTCAGAGAGAAGTAAATTCAGCTCAGTGTCTCAGCTTTCACATAATACGTATTATTTGAGTCCACTCTCAGTGTCTTTGTTTCGGGTGATTTCTCTCCTGACCACCATTGTGAATCGACAATCGAGAAATAAGGGGAAATAGCAGCAACTTACAAAGACAACCAGCATCCAGTCACATTAGAATTATGTATAAAATGTGCTCATACTGGATACCCGGGTTGCCGATATTTGCTGGTCTTCCTGCAGCTGCGACTTGTTGTGGCTTCAAACGTGAGTAAACTCAGACTTTATTCCAAATGCAGATTTCAATTGCAGTTTCTGATCATAATGGATCCAAGTTAAAAGAAATGACAACACACACAAAAAAGGACACAGATGAAATTGAGTGTTTAGAAAGCTTTAAACTGTTAAATGGGGGCCTCGCATATTTTAGTGTAATTAAGTAAATAATTACATTTCACTTAGGATTTCTGTAATGCAGAGGCACATAATCAACTTCTGTTAACTGATGCACATTCGTTTGAAGTATCAATTTTGAGGCTGCTGTCTTTCACACAATTAATTTTACTTTTCAACTCAATGCATGAGTGGGATGAGCATGGATTGCTTTTACAGTGTGTGACTTTTTATCTTTCTGATATAATTGTCTCTGTGAAATTGATTCACCCCGTAATTTCTTCGCCACCTGTTAAATATAAAATCCTTACATGTTGAATAGTAAAATCAACTTTCAAAAGGGAATAATTAGCAGAATTCATGTTCAAAATAAAAAAGAAAGAGAGCGGGCTATGAAATTAAACACTAATTGCATAAGACTACGATGCCAAATACAAATTAAAAATAATATCCTTAGCACAAAAGGAATTATTAAACCAACAAGCACCTGTAAAGAAATAGCATAATATATTATAGTAACTAAGGTCATGCAACACTTATGCAATATTCATAATTTTCACAGTGTATACCATCCATGCCCAATACATGTTAAAGCTCTCTCTCGCATTGCTACACTTCAAACAAGCTGTACTTATATAGCACACTTCATTGCAGATGGAAGCACAATGTGCTGCAAAAAGGAATGACCAAGCACAACTGTAATAACACTTTGGAAGTAATTCAATTAAAAAGAGACAAATAAATGAACAAGTGAATTCAAACCTTAAAGAAATAGGAATAACAATTAAAATAATCAAAGATTAAAATAAAAAACAAAATATGAAATATAGGATAAAGCCAATGAAAAAGTAAGAACAAAATAAAACGTTATAATTAAGACTGTCAACCAGACTACTGAAAGGCACAGCTAAAAGTATGTGTTAAGTTTATTTAAAAAGGACAATAGCATAGGGGCACACCCAATCTGAGTGGGAAGGAGTGGCTTGCAGCAAAATAGTTAAAAAGGCACTTGCATCAGTTTTTGTGGAGAGAGAATAGACGGCCTGATCCAGATGACCTGAGGGGTCTGGTTGCTTCATAGTTCATAAGCATTTCAGAGCGATATTGAGGTGTCAGATCATGCAGGCTCATAAAAACAAATTTAAAAAAAAAATCTAAAAATGTAGCGAACCAGAGTAGTAACCTCAGCACAAGTGTGATATGGTCATATTTCCTTTTTCTCGTTAAAACTCTTGCAGCTGCTTTCCAAAGTAGCTGCAAGCTATTTTTATGCTCCTTCTGTTGTCCTGTGAGCAGCGCATTACACCAGTCTAGCTGATAAAAGAATAGGCCAGTTTTTCAGCATCTTCCTGGGATAAAACACTCCTTACCTTCACAATATATCAGTATCTCTACCTCTGTTGGTGTAAAGTATGAGGACCTCGTTTTCTCTCCAGTTGCCATGGTGACTCCTAGTATCGGCACTCCATTGATTATGGCTTTTTATAGTTGGCAGGCAAACACGCAACTCAACAGGTTTGATTAAACTAATTCAGAACAGCTGTTCTGAAACTGAAAACTCAGTTTCCTGTCTCAGGATTGGTCAACTCAGAGTTCAGGGTTAGGTTCAGAGTTTGTTAAATTAATACACCCCAGAACTAAAGTGACATGAAACAAAGTTGGAAAAGTTCTCCTTGATCACTTATACAAGCCACTTAGGAATACCTTTGTTTGTACCAGAGGTTCCTGCATGAGGCCCTTTGGGGTTTGGGGCCAAATATGGCTTTCAAGCATGACATTTTTATTCAATGGGGGGTTGTCTTTTAACTACAAGGTTGGTGATTCAATCCCAAACCACTCCTGCTGACTTGTCCAAGACACTGAAGCCATAGTTGCTTCACAGCAGCCAGCTGCTATATACTATTTGGGATGAGTGGGTTAAAAGCTTAGGTCAAATGTCATGAATGTATATGGTGGATGAAATAAGGTATACATATAAAGTATAAAGATAGTTATGGGCTCACTGTTTTGCCATTAACCTTCAAAATGCAATTACTAATATCTCAGCCTCATTAAATGCAACTATATTTCACACAAGACTACGCAGTCAAGTACTTGAAGTTGGTAGACTAAAGCCAAATTTACTACAGTGTGCTTGACAACTGTTTTACAAAGACAACCTGATCGCCAGAGCCATCATGGCCACTTGAGATCACTTTGACATAATCACCTTGTTCCCAGGGTCCTATGGGTCTGTATTGTAAGGGCCCCCTTCACAGTTAATTGGATGTATCACATACAGTTTGAAGTGTTAAAATCCATTGTGGAGATATCAATATCTAAAAAAAAAAAAAATATCTTGCCCACAAATGTGAGGGCATAGGTTTTATTAATATAACAACAGTTGGCTCCAAGCAGAAGGTGGGTGATTTCATCATATTGACCCATCATTCCTCCACTCCAAACAAGCAATTAAGCTTCTTGTGTTAGTTAAGGCGCAACTGTTAAATCTATTTAAATAAGTAGCCCATGTCAAAAACCACAAAAGTAGTGAGACTAGGCTAAATTCTAATAAAAATAGGGGATGGGCAGAAGAAGAGAAGAATGTTTAATTTATTAAACAAAATTAATAATGTTCAAACAAAAACAACTCCACCAAAAATCTACCAACACAACACTGATTGCATGTGTAATTTTAGGAGTGTAAAAGTGAATTACAGTATAATAAGAAGTGGAACTAATGATAAGACCTGGACCAGAATCAGAAGAAACTAAATTCGAGAGGAGCCACTGTACTGAGCAACAATAATGAGGCAGACGCAAGAGTAACAATTGAGTAGCCACTCTTATATTTTTTACAGTGGACAAAATGATTTGTCTGGTTTGTACAGAATACAAAATATTAACCCAAACCGTAAGAAAAATAAAAAAGTAGTGTGCACACTAAAACCAAAAATGTCCGTTGGGGCCCTTAAAATAAAAAAGGAGTTGTTGCAGGTTTTATCGTTGTAGAGTTTGTGCAAGTTCACCTGATTCCAAGGTTCCTTGTAGTGTAATGTAAGTGTATTATGTGTGTGAATGAGTGTGTACGTGGATATCTCCTCGCTGCTGATCTTTCTTCAGGGTAGTTGGCTCGCCATCTGTTACAGCAGGAAGTTGTCCTGAACCTCAGACTCTTCAGTCCTCCTAAAAAACCTGACCTGTAGACAGGGTCACACAATACATTCAACACTTTCCATTCTCAGATGCATCATTAGGGATATCAGATGTCAAAAGATGCACACCATTACATCTAATTCTGACATAAATCTTCATCTCTATTCAAATCTCAAATCTCTGTCTCAGTTGTACAACGTTCAGTCTTAAGTATCATTTATGAGAACTAAATATTAAAGTGCTCACACATTTACCCGTTCATGTGAACAGTTTCAATAATACTTATGGTAAGTAACCATTAACATACAAAATATCATTTATCATAAACATATCAGAACCAAGTGCAACACGGGACCCGGCCGGGCACAGCCCGAAAGAGCGACGTGGGCCCGCCCTCCTGTAGGCCCACCACCCGCAGGAGGGTTCAGAAGGGGCCGGTGCGGTGGGATTTGGGTGGCTGTCCTGGGCGGGTGCCCCGGCGACCCAATCCCCGGACGGTGACTCTAGCCATGGGGACATGGAATGTCACCTCACTGGGGGGGAAAGAGCCTGAGCTAGTGCGGGAGGTAGAGCGCTACCGGCTACAGGTAGTCGGGCTCACCTCCACGCACAGTCTGGGCTCTGGAACCCAACTCCTTGAGAGAGGCTGGACTCTCTTCTACTCTGGAGTTGCCCGCGGTGAAAGGCGCCGAGCTGGTGTGGGCTTGCTTATAGCCCCCCAGCTCGGCCGCCATGTGTTGGAGTTTTCCCCGGTGAACGAGAGGGTCGTTTCCCTGCGCCTTCGGGTCGGGGATAGGTTTCTCACTGTTGTTTCGGCCTATGGGCCAAACGGCAGTGCAGAGTACCCGGCCTTCTTGGAGTCCCTGGGAGGGGTACTTGAGAGTGCTCCAACCGGGGACTCCATTGTTTTACTGGGGGACTTCAACGCTCACGTGGGCAATGACAGTGTTACCTGGAGGGGCGTGATTGGGAGGAACGGCCTCCCCGATCAGAACCCGAGTGGGGTTCTGTTATTGGACTTCTGTGCTGGTCACGGTTTGTCCATAACGAACACCATGTTCAAACATAAGGGTGTCCATCAGTGCACGTGGCACCAGGACACCCTAGGCCGGAGGTCAATGATCGACTTCGTGGTTGTGTCATCTGACCTCCGGCCGTATGTTTTGGACACTCGGGTGAAGAGAGGGGCTGAGCTGTCAACTGATCACCACCTGGTGGTGAGTTGGATCCGCTGGCAGGGGAGGAAGCTGGACAGACTTGGCAGACCTAAACGCGTTGTGAGGGTCTGCTGGGAACGTCTGGTGGAACCCTCTGTCAGGGAGGTCTTCAACTCCCACCTCCGGGAGAGCTATGACCAGATCCCGAGGGAGGCGGGGGACATTGAGTCCGAATGGACCTTGTTCTCTGCTTCCATTGTTGACGCGGCTGTTCGAAGCTGTGGCCGTAAGGTCTCTGGTGCCTGTCGTGGTGGCAATCCCCGAACCCGGTGGTGGACACCGGAAGTAAGGGATGCTGTCAAGCTGAAGAAGGAGTCCTACCGAACCTGGTTGGCTCGGGGGACTCCCGAGGCAGCTGACGGGTACCGGCAGGCCAAGCGTGCTGCAGCACAGGCGGTCGCTGAAGCAAAGGTTCGGGTCTGGGAAGAGTTCGGGGAGGCCATGGAGGAGGACTATCGGTCGGCCTCAAGGAAATTTTGGCAAACCATCCGGCGCCTTAGGAAGGGGAAGCAGCCCTCCACCAACACTGTTTACGGTGGAGGTGGGGAGCTGCTGACTTCGACTGGGGATATCGTCGGGCGGTGGAAGGAATACTTCGAGGATCTCCTCAACCCCACTGACACGCCTCCCATTGGGGAAGCAGAGGCTGGAGACTCAGAGGTTCATCCACCCATTACACGGGCTGAAGTCACCGAGGTAGTTAAGAAGCTCCCCGGTGGCAAGGCACCGGGGGTGGATGAGATCCACCCTGAGTACCTCAAGTCTCTGGATGTTGTGGGGCTGTCTTGGTTGACACGTCTCTGCAACATCGCGTGGCAGTCGGGGACAGTGCCTCTGGACTGGCAGACCGGGGTGGTGGTCCCTCTATTCAAAAAGGGGGACCGGAGGGTGTGTTCCAACTATCGGGGGATCACACTTCTCAGCCTCCCCGGGAAAGTCTATTCCAGGGTGCTGGAGAGGAGAATTAGGCCGATAGTCGAACCTCGGATTCAGGAGGAACAATGCGGTTTTCGTCCTGGCCGTGGAACACTGGACCAGCTCTATACCCTCCGCAGGGTGCTCGAGGGTTCATGGGAGTTTGCCCAACCAGTCCACATGTGTTTTGTGGACTTGGAGAAGGCATTCGACCGTGTCCCTCGTGGCATTCTGTGGGAGGTACTTCGGGAGTACGGGGTCGGGGGCCCTCTGCTAAGGGCTGTTCGGTCCCTGTATGACCGGAGCAGGAGCTTGGTTCGCATTGCCGGCAGTAAGTCAGACCTGTTCCAGGTGCATGTTGGACTCCGGCAGGGCTGCCCTTTGTCACCGGTCCTGTTCATTATTTTTATGGACAGGATTTCTAGGCGCAGCCGTGGGCCGGAGGGGATCTGGTTCGGGAGCCACTGGATTTCATCCCTGCTTTTTGCGGACGATGTGGTCTTGTTGGCTCCTTCGAGCCAGGACCTCCAGCATGTCCTGGGGCGGTTTGCAGCCGAGTGTGAAGCAGCCGGGATGAGGATTAGCACCTCCAAATCTGAGGCCATGGTTCTCGACCGGAAAAAGGTGGCTTGCTCCCTCCAGGTCGGGGGGGAGTTCCTGCCTCAAGTGGAGGAGTTTAAGTATCTTGGGGTCTTGTTCATGAGTGAGGGAAGGATGGAACATGAGATTGACAGGCGGATCGGTGCAGCGGCTGCAGTAATGCGGTCGCTGTATCGGTCCGTCGTGGTAAAGAGAGAGCTGAGCCGAAAGGCGAAGCTCTCGGTTTACCGGTCAATCTACGTTCCTACCCTCACCTATGGTCATGAACTTTGGGTCATGACCGAAAGAATAAGATCCCGGATACAAGCGGCCGAAATGAGCTTCCTCCGCAGGGTGGCGGGGCGCTCCCTTAGAGATAGGGTGAGGAGCTCCGTCACACGGGGGGAGCTAGGAGTAGAGCCGCTGCTCCTCCACATCGAGAGGAGCCAGTTGAGGTGGCTCGGGCATCTGCATCGGATGCCCCCTGGACGCCTCCCTTGGGAGGTGTTCCAGGCATGCCCCACCGGGAGGAGACCCCGAGGAAGACCCAGGACACGCTGGAGTGACTATATCACCCGGCTGGCCTGGGAACGCCTTGGGGTCCTCCCGGAGGAGCTGGGGGAAGTGTCTGGGGAGAGGGAAGTCTGGGCGTCCCTGCTCAGGCAGCTGCCCCCGCGACCCGGTCCCGGATAAGCGGAAGAAAATGGATGGATGGATGGAACCATGTGCAAATAACATAACAGTACACATTTTGAGTTAGACTCAGAGGTATTAAAGATTTGTGCTTAGTTTACTCTTACACTATAGGCCTATTCATGTCCGAGATCTGCACCAAAAATTACCCTCTAGTTGCTTTAAACTCAGTTGGAATAACAAATGTCTTCAATAAATTGCATGGTACAAAATAAAATATTTTACATTCATCACATTCACAACATACCAAATTTTTTTTTTTCTCCCTTTAAATTGGCATAAGGAAAATAAAACACTTCCCCTTTAATTATATTCACATCAGCATAAAATAATACAATGTGCATTTGTTCAGAAGTATTTTACCCGTATTCATTTCAATTTACTCTGATAACCCTAATATCACCACTGCTTTCTTTTAACACACGGAAAAACAAGAGGGAAATAGCACCAGAGCAGCTAAAGAGCACATTTCTCACCGTTGCTCTGTGTATCAAGGTGGAGCAAGCCGATGCCGAACTTCGTAGCAGCTCTCCGGATGAAAGGCAAGCAGATAGCCTGTTAGGCACAGAGCTAGCATTAGCATGGACGACGACGGTAAGCGTCAACAAGCTGTTTTTTCATCGGATAATTGACTCGTCTTACCGACGTAACTCTCCTTCGTTCAGTCACTTGGCTCCGGACCTCCACTGGGTAAGTGCTCCGACTCTCTCTTTTTCCTTTTTCACAGGTAAACTCCGGGTTTTTCTCCTGTTTTCCTCTTCTCCTTAGCACACAGCTGCCCTCGCTTCTCCGGCTGGGATCCGAACTAGGTACCCCACGTGGGACCATGCGAGTTGAGCGGTGCATTCGAATGCAGTAGGAAAACTGACACTTTGGCGATGCAAAACAAATAAAGATAAATAACAGTTTCTCTTCTTTTATTGTACTCAGTTAACTGTGCGTTTCTTTTACACCTGGTTACACATGGCTGGCCAAAAAGGGTAGTCACACAAACCAAGCCACAAAGGGACCTCTCTCTTCTCACCAGCCAATGTAAAACTAAACAGAAATGTGGCTACAAAACAAGACTGGGAATACAACACCCATCAGAAACCTAAACGAAAGAATGATTGAAACCATGCCTAAGAACAATACTGCTGCTGCTGAGGCTGGAAGGGGGAAGTGACATGAACTTCCTGATCTCTTTTTATTGACTTTCCTCAATCAAGCCCCAACTAGCTTCACCTGAGAGGAAATAGGTAAACATGAGTTAACAGCACACAGGAGGGCACTCACACGTTTGAGTGCTGACATGTTTATGCAAAAATAAATAGTTATTGTGTTTAATTTAGTTCTACAGCTGTACCATATATAATTCATATTTTTTTAATAATATATTCTGATTATTTTCAGTGGAAACTGCTTGTAGTGATCATAAAATGGCCTCATCCACTAATGTTTATTGGAGCTTTGGAAAGAATCCCTCCGATACTTATAATTGAGTTTTAGTGTTAATTTGGGCTTTTTCCTACATGACAACATATGTAAAATACTGTTTTAACTATTTTATATTTTGGTGATGGTCAATGATGTTTATTTTCAGACCTGTTAAAAAGTATAACTGCGCTGAAACCACTTACTTGTGTTGGGGAAGTAGCAGGAGCAGATTTGGTTATCAACAGCTAATTATTAATGTCAATATGATTATCGATATTAATAATTATATTTAATATATTAATATGATATAATCATGAATATATGGGGCACCACCCTGGGATCAGGGAAAAGTTAACCTAAAACTGTATTCAGACTCAATATAAAAGTTTTACACCCATGCCAATCATCGTGATCATTGGCATAGAAGTACATATATAAAAACAATCGAACAATTAAAAAGGCGTGAAATTCGAGCACTAGCCTTCACAACCTGCTGTTATCCAGTGACATATACACAACAAGCACAAGAGACCGCTAGTTGTAATATAATAAGATTTATTAAAATCAGTAATAATGATCACAATCAATAACACTGCAATTAACAAAGCCTCATTACCTAACTACCTAACACACAAAGCTAAGCTAAACAAGGGAAGAGACACACGTGGAGTGTGCGTGTGTGTGTGTGTAGAGAGAGAGAGAGAGAGAGAGAGAGGGAGAGATGGCCGGGCGCGACCACCAGATGGAGCTATTCCTCACAGCGTTCAGGGGCGGAGCCACTGACGTCAGATAGAATCGCGCGAGAGAGAGAGAGAGCGAGAGATGGCCGGGTACAGCCACCAGATGGAGCTATGTCCTTAGCGTCCGGAGATGGAATACGTGTGTGGGGTCGTATGTGTGCGTGTGTGTGTTAGCGGGACACAAACAAAGAGAGGGAGAGAATGCGCGCGCAATATTCGATATTTCGGCTGCTCCCAGGGACCCCCTGGGGTACCTGTGGTTGTCAGCCAATAGGGCACCAGTTGTGTGACGTTGCACTTCGCACCTCGGTGAGAAGTGAAACTAAAATGGCGGTTGTAGTTCTTTTAATCTCCTTTTGTTCCTTTGTCCTGACTGCATGTGAAGGCTTTTGTAGGCCGCATTGTGTAGTCCTAATGGTGAGGTCCCAACACTTGCAAGCTGTGGCCTAATAGCCTGTTAGCAGCACTGATGTTACTGCATTTGCAAACAGCCTTTTAATCTATAGTCTTATTACTTCTGTAAGCTACCTGACATAGAGTACTGTACTGTAGCACATTGTATCTGAATCATACACAGTGCAGTATACACCGACTTGAAAAGTCAATCAAATTCAGTAAATATCGGAGCTCTCTGGTTGATTGGTTTATATTCATATAATAAATCTATACATGTCAACTAGGTGATAATCTGCCTGAGAAAATAAGAAAAAGTTAAATTGGTACATGCCTTCCATTCATGAGGAAAGGGGGATATTTTAATACAGGAAAACTGCCACAGTGTATGGTGTCCACATTGAAGGCCTGCCTTCTCGGACTCCACCTCATCAAACTCCTTTTGTGCAAAAAAACGAGAGGATTATATAGCCTACCCAACTACAGAAGCAAGCGATGAGACGACGTAAACCTTGAAAAGCTCCATGACCAAGACAAGCAGCAGTATTTCTTTCTCAATAAATGGCAGTGGCAATCAAGTTTCTGTAAAATATAAGAAACTGGGTGCTCTAATCCCTTCCTGCAAAAGGACAGCACCCACATCAGTGTTGCCTGCATCCATCCTTAACGAGTTAAATGGCTGACTGGACCAGGGCGTTGCAAGGACAGTTGGTTTAACAGGAGGTTTTTGGTCCGTTCCAAACAGGCATGCATCAGACCACAGGCTCACCTTTGGAGTAGGTCAGTTAAGGGTAGGAGGATACACCAGAGCCATTCTTACAGAAGCCCCCGTAATTAGCAACCATTGCTAAATAACACAGCAGCTTAGTTTGAGATATCGGCACCTGAAAAACCACAATAAAACTCAAACTTCACCTGAAAATAACCAACCTGACACCCAATTAGCTTGCCTTTGTAGCGTTGCTCCAGAATTGCAGTGCTTCAATTCTGCGTGAATCCACTGTGTGTTTGTTACTTGTTACTGGGCACGAACTGAAGTAAACTAAATAACGTTAGGAAAGCCATTAACTCAAAGTACTTCCCCGTAAGCAGTACTATGAATTAATTTATCCTCCCAATAAGTCCCATTTTATCTTTCTCCTCCCCCTTCCTATCTTTTCCTTTTCTTCTGTCCTTCAGCATATCATCGGAATTTCCTTTAGGCAGCCATTTCTTTTCATTGTTAACTTACAGTAATTGTCTCAGGCAGTCAGGCTCAGCAGTTTTAGGGAGCTATCTGACGTAGACTGGAGACGCAAGAGAGACCAGAGGCTATGTGCACTTCAGTTTGAGTAGGGGGGAGGGGGTGGAATTTCAGGATCTTCTGTGTACCATCACTGATTGTGCCTGCTGGCAAACAAAATAGCATATTATTTTAATAAATACAGCAGTTGTGAGCCAGTGACTGAGGAAAAGTAAAAAAAAATAAGAAAATACATATTGTCAGGAACAGGGTTACCTTAAGGCGGTGAGGTGTTTTACTTTAACTCTAAATTATTCACATAATCGGAAATTATATATGATACTTCAGTTTTGCTTGCATCCACCCTTGGAAAATGCCCCCCCCCCCCCCCCCCCCCCACACACACACACACACACACGCACCACAATTACAATTAAATTAATTCATATAGACAAATCAGCTTGTTTTGTTTTTGATATGTATAAATTTCCTTTATGCATTATTTATTAAAGAGCACTGCTTATTCGGCTCCCTTGTGCCACATCCAGCTGAATCTATTTTCCCAATGCATCAAACTTAACACGGCATCAATAAACTCCTTTAAATGGCATTGTACTATACACACATTGCACAAAGCAACATTGGAATGCTTTTTACCTGATGATTAAGCTTCATCACAGACGAAGGAATGCATGAATGTTAAACATTTTTTTGTTACTGTGGTATGTGGCCAGCTGATGTGTGATCAGCTATGTCCCTTGTTTAACACAGTGTGCTCAGTCGGGGAGCAAATTCAAAGTAATGCAACGGAAAACAAGCAAAAGGTTTGACCTTGTCTGATCACTGCCTCTGTAAATGTTCGTACGTTTAGTTGGGTCAGTGTGGTTTCTTGTTTTGTTCCTTTTTTTTTTGCGTGATGGTTCTGCAGAGCTGTTATTAGTCTTGTTAGTCTTGCCTTGGCAGTAGCGTTTGTTGTTGTCCCTCTGTATCCTGCTGAGTGGGTTTTCAGTAAATCATTTTTTTAAATAGCAGTGTGTCTCTGTGGATTCTTTATAGTTTGGGTCCAAGTTTTACTCTGGTTCCAGTAGGACTCTGGAATCATAAAGACTCAGCAGAGATTAAACAGGTTTCTGGCATTTCGGTTAAGGTCATTACCACTTGTGGGCACCAGGGAAAAAAATTGCTCTCCCATGATGTGGAATTATCACTGATTAGAGTCCCAATGTAGGATAAATTTACAAGCTAAATGGGGAACATGGCATAGTTGAGACAACTGCCATATATGTCTCAAACAGCACCAGTTTCATGGCCCATTACACAAGCAATTGAGTTAAACAGGACCTATTCCACTTGTTCCCTTTCCTTTAGAGTGTTATTTGTTTTTCTGTGAATCTAATAGGTCTCCAAAGTTGCAGCGCCTAAAGTTCATGCCCAAATTGAGTTACTGTTCCCCACAGAATTGCTCTACCTGAACTGACTGAAATGCATCGATTGAAATATTGCCTTTTTCCTTCTGTAAAGAAGTTACACTGTAAAAGTAACACATTTGGAAAATACCTGGCCAGTTGCTAATTTGCATGCCCTCAATCAAAAGTACTTGGCGCAAACTGGAGCATAATCTGAATAGATTGGTTAGTGGTCGCCATGTTGAGTAGATGCTGTTTTCTAAAAGAAAAAGTCCTTTGTATGGACTTCCAAAAGGCGGCGGAGTTGAAGAACAATGCAGAAATTTATTTTTATCACTATTTCTTAGCAGTACAACAATCTGCATTGTGGGACAGCATTCAGAGCAGAATGGGCTTTTTGGGAGGGAGGGGCAGGAGCTCAAAAGCAGAATGTTTAGAGAGACTGAGAAAAGCTGCTGTAGCACAGCCAGGATGAGGAAAATAAAGCATGTTCTTTTGTTGTTGTTGCATTAAAGCAGATAAACGTATTTCAATGCTAACCTGAAATACATTTATGCACCAGAAAAGGAGTATAATAGTTCCTCTTTCTGTCTAAAGGCAGGAACACACCGGCCCAACCGTTGGACGTCTGAAGCGTTTGGAGAGGCTCGGACGAGGTCGGGAACACATATGTTTGGTGTGTACAGCTGCGTCGGAAGCTTTTGGAGCCGCGGGGACGTTGTCTGATCAGACTGAGCATGCGAAGTCTGAGGAGGTGGGCTGTTGGACGTCTGAGCCATTGGATACTCTGATTGGCGGTGTGCTAGCGAATCAGAGTATCCAATGGCGGTGTGTGGGCGGGGCGGAAGTGACGATGGTAAACTCCGTATTACTCGCTCCCTACTGAGACGACGTCTTCGTAAAATAATGAGCCCGAGAGCACACAACGCGAGTGTCACCCTAGCCAGAGTCATCTTTCCAGAAATGCCAAGTATTTAGTCCACAAAGGTCTTCTCGAGTCGAACGAATACTGAACCAAGACTGTGTGTGCATTGTTTTTATCTGCACTCCGTTCCGTCATTTCCTGTTTTCCTGTTTTGGAGTACTGGCACGAGACTAGCGCCACCCGCTGTTTAAGGAGGCTTATTGCATCTCGCGCAAGCGCAGAACGTACACGCTGCTGTGGTGTCGGAAGCACGTCGAAGCGGTGTGTACAACGCAACTTTTCTGCCGAACGGGTCAGACGAGAGGCAACAGAGTGGGCGGAGAATGGTCGGATAAGGCAGTTGGACGTCTGGGCGGTGTGTAGGGGCCTTTAAGGTTCTCTGCCTGACTGATGACCATCTGTCATGCTCACGCCTTAATTCATCTCATCAGCCTATCAAGATCATTGTCATTTTTTAAGGTGGTATTGTGCAATATCTGTCCATTAGATTCAGGTTACATCAATTATAGCGTTAATCTTACTGAATTACTAATATCTAGGGATGCAAATTATCGAGTAATTCATTAATTGATAGTTGTTTCATCTTATCGATCGATGATCGATTAATTGATAAGCGGCAATTCTTCTAAGAAGCTGAATTTCCCTCTGAATAGGTTCCATCTACTGCATACGTAACATCAAATGCTATCTTCCTTATGATATAAAGAAAAATGCAAATCAGATTTTGAATAATTTCATTTTAATGCATCAATTTGGGGAATTTTGAGAACCAAAATATGACATATCGTTTCCTGACCAATTTCTTACAAACTGCTGGTACTGATCCAAATGTTGACATACTAAATGGGGTTGAGGAGTTTAAGTATTCAAGAAAAGATGAAAACAAAAATGACCAAAACACAGTGCTGAGCCTTTAAACTATTAGTTTATTATAACTATTATTATTTATTTAAGTGGGTGACTATTCCTCAGCCGTCCTTGGTGTTTTGGGTCTGACTAAAACCCCATTTACATACGTCGCCACTCGCCCATCTCTGGGCGACAGCTTTCAATGGGAATGTGTTCTAGCGGAATGTGGGCGGGGACGGAGAGAAAATAACTTTAACTTTCTGCGATGCGAGTGAAGTGAGTACCAAGCGAGTACCAATCAGAATGTAGAATAGAGATGATTGACAGTTGACGTCAACAGAGAGTTCCACAGAGAGTTGCTGCTTGAAATTAGCCGCCGGCGGCAGTGAGTTTTTTTTTTTTGCCAGCGAGTAGAATTCAGCAAGAAAGCGAGTGACGGGCGAGTAGCGACGTATGTGAACGGGGCTATACGCGCCATCAAACTCGCCACCTCGCCCTCACGTGGACTGGCGGGGAATTACGGGTTCAAAACGCAATTAATTGCAATTAATTTATTTTAATCTAGTAAATTCTTATCGACAATTAATCGATAATCAATTAATTGTTTGCATCCCTTCTAATATCACATTTAAAATGTAATCCAACTTGATCTCAGCAGGTGCAAAATGCCCTAAATGTAAATCAGACTGGTTTGAAATGCACAAGGTAGTGCTGCAGGGATCGGCATTTTAATTTCCTCCTTAGGAAACCAACAGCCAGAGTAAAGTGATTTTGTATCTGTTGCTGTGTATGCTTCCAAACTAAGCACATGCATGCTGGCTTGCTTCCAGTGTGCTTCCATTTGCTTGCATCAATATGTGGCTTTTCCTCGTCCCTGGGCCCCTTGACCCAAGCCTAATTCAACCTGTGAAGAGTGTGCATATACCGGAGACCTGCTAGCACTTCAACATCTATCAGCAAATAACAACCTTCACAATGAGACATTCATTGGCCTGATGTCACGTCTTGTAACTGCAAGGTAACTCTTTTGAAATGTTTCTTTTTGTATGAAATATTAGTATAGTGACTTGCAACACTGAGATAAGTAATTGAATTAAACTGCCGGTATTATATTTCAAGTTATGGTATTTGGTTTTACTTTTCCAAATAAATTGCATACTCCTACACGCCAGTCTCAGTGATCAGTTAAATGCAGTTTTGAGTCTTTACTCCTTAAGCGCTGCATATTGTAGGTGGTGTATGTAATTTGTTGTTAAATTAAGGGAAGATAGGTTATATCTCAAATTAAGAAATTGAAAAATAACCTGAAACAGGGATTAAAAACAGTAGAAACCTCAGGAACAGTTTATGATGAATAGATTGTAAACACACAAAGCATATGAATCTTGGAGGACCATCAAGCAAGCTTAGTGTTGGACCTAAGGCACACATCCTTCTATCCACCATGGAGACCTAGAAAAACATCACACAAGGATCAAAACGAGATCACCATTTACACAGATAGGAGACAGGAACAAGACACAGCGATGGAGAGAGAGACAAGGAGACAAGGGCAACATGCACTCAAGGGAGAGCAAGTGAGACAAGAAGGAGAGGCTGTCGTCTCCTGGAGGACGAAGGTCCAGATTCGAGACATTTGGACAGAGGCACCGACAGCCAGGACAAGTCCCTGGGCGGCATGTTCAGCACAAAGAAGTCTGGATGAAGAGAGAGGATGAGGATGAGGTGCAGATTCATTTATAGTTTTATAATATAATATAAAGTATATATATACATAAGTACAGAGAGAGATTTGCTCTACAGAAAACAGCACAGGAGCAGAATCGCTTGTAGGCTGGTGCAGAAAAATGTGCTTCTGGCGTCAACAGTTAGGCTACTGCTTGCATCAGAGTCCTGATATCTGGACGCTTCTTTCGACTCAGAACAAATTTTACCATTAAAATGAACATGTATTTTAAAAGTAAAATATCCAAGTCCATTTCTAAACTTCTGTTTATGTTACAGATTACCAGTATTACAAGTCGTGCATGTTTTTCTTCTCAGTCAGCCCCTTGGCCAGGGCCGAAACTTTGTAAGAGAAATGGCCGCCAACATGTCAGTCGTTCCAAGTCAAGCTCTGTTAGATGTTTAATCATCTGGTAACAAACCGAGAGGCTGGAAGAGGCTGCGCCGTTATCAAATTGCAGATGCTGGCCGTGAAGCATGGCTGCCTCCTCACTTCTTCCTTATGACCAAATAGTATCTTCTCTGGAGGAGAAAATAAAGGATGAGCTGTTATCATGAGTGGAACAGGAGGACCTTGTGATGATAATCAAATTGCCCATCTGAGGCGATAACTGCATTTGACAGGGTTCATGAGAGCGCAAAGTTTGGGCAACCTCCAGCATCTGCCACTGTCCCAGACTCATGTTTGCTTCCATCCCTTTCTGCCCATACAGATTTAGGAAATTATTAAATTTGATGTATTCATCTCTTAAATCAAGAATGTCACTATTGGATAAGAGTGGATGGCTGGCTATACTGCACCCCACCTGAAGTGAAACATGACAGACATTTTAATGGAACTTTAATCCATCTCCTCCATGGACATTTATCAACCATATCACAGATGGTTCACTTGTCTTCTGTTGACCGTTACTGAGCTGCCTGCTCTTTACCTTGGACTCATTCAGTCTGTATAGCAAGTGGGTACTGATGGTGTGCTGTTAACTAACTCTATGGTGTGTCACCATTGTGTTATTTGTATGGATTAGATACTTGAACATATAATGCATATGTACGTATGCATTTTTTAAATTTTAATATGAAGGGACACTCAAATGTTTTACAAATCTGTAATTTTACCCAATTGATATAGGCAGCGTGCAGGGGAACAGGATAGCCTCTCCCTATTATAGGATATACAGTATGACATGCCATGAGAACCCTATGAATTAAGCTGAATTCAATCAGAGATGAAATGGATCGTATCCAAGTAGTGCTATATGGATACCTGTATCATTATTATTATTATTATTATTATTATTATTATTATTATATTATCTCAGACCATGTAGCCTATCTAGGTATGTATGGACTAGTCTTGTGAGGGAAAGATACTCACCGCTACAGTAGAATTTTTTTTTTGTATTGTTTGTTTTGAACACTTTCATTTTGGAATTACCCTTCTTCTACATGTATAATTAATGTTTAGAATGAGGCACAGGTCTGATTATTTGTGTCTAGTTTGAATGCAAAGCTCTCATGTGACCACATAATCCAATACAAAGGCTCTCAAACCAAAATGGAGTGCCTGCACCACTATAATTCCAGCCTTTTCACAGTTGTTTAAAGCAGAATATACTTTTTTTTATACAAAACTGTTATACAAAATATGGATAAATCTTGAGCTAATTGGTACTTGTACTATGTGGAATGTTTCACATTCGTATAGAAGTTTTGTTCATATCTTTTGGCATAAAGAGTTCTACTCAGTTTTGAATACTACTACTGCTAAAGTAGTACTACTACAACCACTACTACATCGCTTGCCCTAGTTAGTGGCATTGAAGAGATGGTTGAGTCATTTCAGTGAGTGCTGCTCTCCTCCTTGTGGGCTTAATGAAGATTTCCCGGCATCTTTAAATCCTTCTTCCAGGGGTTCACTCTCCCCTCTGTCTCGTAATTAAGTCAGTATATGAGCCGTAAACGCTGAACTCTCCTGAAATAAACCCTGAGAATTCTTCACCATCTGCTCCCCTCCTTTACTTCTTCTTCACTGCGGCCTCCCAGTATCACAGCTCTGGCCACCCCTGCTAGACTTCCTCCCACGTTTACGGGAGGGGGAACTGTATTCACAGTCAGAAAATAATTGTGCAGAATGTACGTCCCCCCCCCCCCCCCCCCCCCAAAAAAAAAAAAGTTTCTTACTTTCTGCATCTGTCACGGCCGACCTGTTTCTTTGTTCCATTAAATCCCAACCCTCCTCACACACGTGCTCTTGCTCTCACATCTTTATGTGTTTCTATCACATCAAACACAGAGGGAGAGCGAAAGCAAAGCTGACAAAATGGTCTGTCCACTAAATAGACGGTATTCATTAATTAATAATTTTGTTCATTTCCAACCAGCGAGTACATTCAAGTGAAATACGAACATTGTCAGGGGGTCTTGAGGTGGACTTTTTCATTTAAACCTTTGAATTTGAATACTCTTCCCTATACGGTTGCTATAACAATGGCAGTAGGTATCAGGGTTTAACAATTTGATCATAAATTATCTTCATTTGAAGTCCATCTCAAAACAATATTTATGTGTCCACATTGAAACAGTTTTTGTATGGTGTAATCATTTTAAAGAACGTACTTGGTCTTGAATACAGTAGCTTGTACTTGCTGTTGGGCAGAAACCTTATATCTCCATATTTAATATTTTATTATTTTAATAAATCAAGGCTTGGTCACCCCTTACTTCTGCCTGTGGGTTTAACAGATATTTACCTAATGAAAAGTATTAAAAAGAGTATTGTAACTCCATCAGGTGCTGAAAATATATGCAACTCCTTATATCTCCATCTGTCACACCTCTACCTCAGGTATGGGTAGTGTAGGGCCTTGGAGCCGGGTTGACATTAAATAGATGGCAAGACACGCTGACGCTGAGTTTATTCACCCAAGTGGTTTAACATGCACAATGACAGAAGAGACCAACACATTCTGTAAAAAGAGAGACAACTATAAATAATCACAATTAAACACATTGAATGTATTAATTGAAATAAGGAGTTAGAATCAACAAACTCAAATAAATTAACTATGGCAAAACAAGCAAATTAACTTAACAGTCATGACTTAATAAACAAACAAACTTCAACTCCTCAGAGACAGTTGTTGCACCTCAACAGACCAGCAGCATAGAGAGAACCGAGCCTCAGCTCACCCCCTTTTAACCACTTGGCCCCTCCCACTAAACGGGCCAGATCACTGACAGGGGGGGGGATTGCAGACAATCCCTGTCTTTAAATAATTATTGCACAAACACCATAATAACATGACTTTAAATACAAATAATGTAACCTATAAAGTTCTTGTCTTGTATAGTGTTTCCTTGATATCACAATGTGTTTTGCTTCATCTGGGATTGCAGACAATCCCTGTCTTTAAATAATTATTGCACAAACACCATAATAACATGACTTTAAATACAAATAATGTAACCTATAAAGTTCTTGTCTTGTATAGTGTTTCCTTGATATCACAATGTGTTTTGCTTCATCTGGGATTGCAGACAATCCCTGTCTTTAAATAATTATTGCATAAACACCATAATAACATGACTTTAAATACAAATAATGTAACCTATAAAGTTCTTGTCTTGTATAGTGTTTCCTTGATATCTTTTGTACTTCCTTAACAAAAGTAAAATTAGAGATGGTGGCATCCATTCAATCAGCCACAACCAGTCTCAGGTGTGTCACCTTACCCCTGTGTGGTGACTGGGAAGCAGGTGGATTTAATTAAGGACATACTTGTGACCTTGATGTTGCTCATATCCTCCTCACAAGTGTGCACCCTCATCAGGAGTCATAGGTCTGGAAAGGCTGTCCTTTTAGTGACAGTGAGGGCTCACACTGTCACACCATCCCACCTCCTTAAAATGCTGGTTAGCATCACAGCTAGGCTGACGTTAGCATTAAACATTGGCCTGAAAGGGTTATCAGAGGCAAAGTATGAACAGAGCACAAGCGTGCCCAGGAAATCTGTTTAGACCTTTCACATACTGCAAATCATAATGTGTTTTGCTTCATCTGTAGACGCAGGACAACGAGCCGGTATAGCAGGCCAAGCACATCTGGTACTAGTTAGCTACTGTATAATACAACTTTTGATAGTAAGTGTATAACTGCAACAACTGAGTAAGTTTGCTTAATGATTCTTCTCTTCCAATGATGCTACATTCTAGCATTTGCCATATACTAAAATTGTGGCTCGAGGCCAGCGACTGGTGTTTCAGCAAAAGTATTCTCGTCTTCAGAGATCCTTCCCTAACTTGCTTCTAATATAAGTGATGAGGGATGGAAACTACAGCTCTCATTCTGTGTGGAAATGTACACCTAAGTTTATTTAAAACTAAATGTGAGGCATCAGCAGTTTTAGTTGGGCAAGTCAAATGAATATCATCCAATGTTCCTGTCTTTTTCATAGAAAAGTACCCTTTGCCTCAGCTAAAGTTTTGAATGTATTTTGCACAGAATAAGGACAGTGGATTTTTTTTTCACCCATCACATTGAAAGAGAAATTAGGACTGGTTATTTTAAGGAATACGAATAATGTGTCAATTCAGTTCAAAGAGACATGTGAATATCATTTTAGGACATACTTTAAAAAATGTTTTCCTTACAAATATTTCAATAAAACATGTTTGAAGCTAGGAGTAATATGTTTAGGGAAATTTGTCTATAGATAATAATCTCAATAATTTGATGAAAAGTACAGCCGAGCTGCAGGTACAGGTAGCGAGAGGCTTATCCCTAATTGACTGGGCCAACTAAGGCAATTCAATACAATAAGTAAATAACACAAAGTAAATTATTATAACTAATAATAATAATACATCTATACCATAGATCCCCTGTCTCAGTTCTCCTGGTCTCATCACAAAAACATGAATAATTTCCGGCCCATCTCCAATTTCCCCTTTCTCTCAAAAATACTGAAACATGTCGTTGCCTCTCACCTCAAAGTCCAACTCATCTCCAACGATCTGTCTAAACCTTTCCAATCCGGTTTCCACCCACACACAGAAACAGCCATCGTTAAAATCACTGATGAGCTCCTCCTCTCCTCAGACTCTGGTAACCTCAACAATCTCATCCTCCTCGACCTCACAGCATCTTTCGACACAATAAACGACAAACACCATGCTCTCCTGCCTTGAATCCTCCATCAACATCACTGGCACTGGCCTCTCCTGGCTAAGGTTATATCTTACAAACAGACAACAGTTCATCAATATCAACAACCGCACCTCCTCCCCCGCTCCTCTCTCCCTAGGCATCCCCCAAGGTTTAGTGCTTGGTCCCCCCTTGTTCATCCTATACAGCCATCCCCAATTAGCGGCCCGTGGACCAAATTCGGCCCGCGATAAGGTGAAATAAAGAGTTCGGTAAAGTTGGAAATATATTTATTTATTTTTAACAAAAATAAACCGTCCTCCGAGCTAGATGGAGAACATTGATCTCTATGCGCAGCCAGCAGCCGGGCGAGTGCGCAGGGACCGTCTGCAAATTGCAAGACAAGAGCAAGATGCTGCAATCAAAAATCAATAACTCCACTATTATACATTTTTTCCCTCTTGTGCACCACTTGCTGTAGTACTGTTGTTTTTTTGTGGTTGATCAAATTGGTCATATTTTGTTAATCAAAATATTCCCCAGTGGCATTCAAATAAATAAATTGTTGATATTGGACTTATTTTCTTTGAAGTGTGCATATTTTTTATCTGTCCCTCAACAAAGGCTATGACTACTACTGTATCTGCTATGATAACCAACTACCACTGGTAGCAGTACTAATCATTACAATAATGATACTTCTAACATTTGCACATAAAACAAAGTTTAGTGGTCCAAAAACAGACAAGTTGGCCCTCGACTTGGCAACCTGGACACAATTTGGCCCTCAGTTAAAAATTAACTGGGGAACCCTGCTATACATGCTCCCCCTTGGCAATATCATACGCCATCACAGCCTCCACTGCTATGCCGATGACGTCCAGCACTACATCTCCACCAATTCCATCATCTCTGTATCTCACTCCACTCTGACCAACTGCCTCACAGAAATGAAATCATGGATGTAAGCCAAATTTCTTCAACTCAACTGTAATAAATCTGACATGATCATCATAGGTCCCAAATCTCTCACCAAAACCACTCACGACGTCTGCATCACCATTGACAACTCCACTCTGTTTCCTTCCCCTACCACCTTGGAGTCATTTTCGACAGCAACCTCTCCTTTGAAAAACATGTCAGTCAAATCACCAGAACAACCTTCTTCCAACTCAAAAACATAGTTTGTTTCCGTCCATCACTCTCCTTCTCTGCAGCCGAAACCCTGATGTCTTCATCTAGAATCGACTACTACAGCATTCTCTACGGTTCATCATCCAATGTCCTCAATAAACTCCAGTAGATCCAGAACTCTGCTCACCCATTCCCGCTATCGTGACAATCGAGAAAGTTCTTCTGCTCACCTACTCCGTCCCTCTGGAACTCCCTCCCCAAACACATCCATGACGTGTCCTTTTAATGTATGATTTTAACCTGTTTATTAGTGTCAATTTTTTACTGTGTTGTTTTATTTTTATTTGTCTTTGAGAACTTTTAAAAGCGCTATATAAATAAAATGTTTATATAAAATTATTTTATAATTATTATAAATAAATAATTACATTGAGGTACAAAATAACTAGAAAAAAGTGGCTGCCTTATATGCATTATAATGCATCTAATGAATTTACAAATCATGATTTGAATTGTTTTTCTTCTTTATAAAGTGAGTCAATTGGAAGAGTAATTCTCTCCTGACATCACGTTTTAACATTTAGCTCACTGATAGGCTCGTCAGTTCGGGAGAGCTCCCGGTTTCAGTTGAGTCCAGAGTCATTGCTTTACTGTGATTGTCATTTATCATAACTGACCATGTGTCCACTTGTTTACAGTGTTGCTGTCCTCAAGCACTACTCCAACTGACATCACATCATTCACAACAGCTCCTTCAA
Organism: Eutrigla gurnardus; assembly: GCF_963514095.1. Taxonomy (NCBI): domain Eukaryota; kingdom Metazoa; phylum Chordata; class Actinopteri; order Perciformes; family Triglidae; genus Eutrigla; species Eutrigla gurnardus. The sequence goes on along the minus strand of NC_139930.1, from coordinate 7,238,136 downwards.
TCTCTTGTTGACCAGCACAGTTGTGTGACTCATATTTACAAAAAACTAAACAAAAACATAATTTCATATTGAACAAATTGAGTTTTCAAGCAGTCCCTCATGAGCATGTGTGGTACAACTGCTGATAGCAGCACAGCAAATAGACAACCAAATTAGATTTTCTTTCTTTTTTAGAGTTTGTCATCACAGTAAAGTGAAATACGAGGGAATATTCTGACTCATCCACAACTTGATTTTTACAGATTAGTCACCCCTTACCCCTCCAGTTGGTTCCACTTTACAATGTGTTAAAGGCAAACAATGACTGCTACTCTGGACTGTGCTCATATGTCGTGGAAGTGATGCCCACTCTGCTGTTTGAGGTTTTTGTTTTTCTTCCCATGGCGAAGGCTTGACGCAGCCTACTTCAAATCATAACCAAACAAAAAGGGCCTTTACAAATTAGGGGCGTGAAAAATAAACCACACATAAATGCAAACTGATCACCTCATTTTACATCATAACTATTCATACCTGCAGCAATACACATTTGTGACAAAAAGTTTCAATAAATGTTTCAATAGTTTCATAAATACAGAGGACTAACTAAAGGTATCCTAAATTGTCTTTTAGCAAATTGGTCTGAATGAAATTTCGTTTTCGCCAGTTAACAGATTTATGTCTGGTACTTTAATTGTGAAAGTAAGAACGGAAGGATTGGACCTGGTATGTGCCTCCTTTGTCAAGGTTGAAAGAGTTATAAAGTTTGCTTTCTTGGTTCGGACTATGAGCAAAGAGTACTATAATATAAGTTTGTGTTGTTCTACACTATATTGTACATTTGAATATGTCCGTTCCACACATCATGATTGTTTGATGTCTTTATTGCCTGAGAAAAATCCAGTTTGTATGACAAATGTTTTGCTTTTTCACAGTGTAATATTAGTGTACTGTGTGGTAATACTCATGGCTGAAAATAATTCATGTGAATTAATTGCACAGAAAATGCATCATGCCTAAGCTTAACCTACCTAACCAAAGAGTACTAGCTAATCAGCGGCAGATTAGCCTCATGCATTTGTTATTGTAGTATCCATAATTTACCCTCTACTTCCCCCTCACTGTTAGCTCCCTTGGCACTGTTGTTCACCCTGCTAGCTGAAAACTAGTAGCTCACCCATCACCATGTTAAGAGTCTCCTCAAGGTACAGGCCCTAGATCATAGATGCTCTGAATGCGTACAGCCCCTTCAAAACATGATAAAACATGGACAAACATGTCCATTATGATGCTTTAGAGCCACATAGGTAATGTTAATCTTCTAGGATCTTTAATGCTGTGATCCGTAAAGCCACGGTAACATACAACCCTCTGTGTGCCTCCCTCGGGTGCAGCTCTCAGTGAAGCATCTCGCATCAGTGTGCCCAGGTGAAATATATCAATATCTGCGGGCTGATAACCGTTTAAGCCAGTTCGATCTCGCCGCGTCAGAGAGCCAAATCCCTCACCTTCATTCATCTGGCTGGCATTTCGAATGCCCCTGTCTGGCCCGAGCCATTAATTACCCCGCAGCAGGATCCAAACACTAGTGACAATACACGCAAGCAGGGCACAATAATAGAAACTGATGAGGGCTCGCTGGCTGTGCTTCTGCGCCGGGCTCTCCCAGACTAGGCTGTCAGGAGTTTTATTTTTCATCATACATCTGAGGTGATGCCTCCCTAGCATCCGCCCGCTGCTCAGCCCTCGCTTGTATATGTTTTGTCAGGAGCAATAGGTTCATACTTGACATTGTCGCGGCAGATGCTCCGTGGCATATCGTGTGTGTGAATGTAACACAAACAATGACAAAGCCTTTATCTCTCTTGCCCGAGGAATCAGAGGCAAAGGCTCCGTTCTTTGTAGGCTATCTGCCATGGCAACAAATTTTCCTCAAAGCCACTTTTGTAAAAGACTAGAAATGGCACTCTGAGACTTTGATGATTACTGTGTGGAAAAATGAAATCGGAAGAAAACTTTTAAAGAGGAGGCTTGGCGACTCAAAAGTTTGCCATTATCTCCCAAGTGGGAACATTTTCCTTTGCATGAGACTGTAAACAAAAGAGTCTTGTGGGGAGATATCAAAAGGATTTTAAAACGTTTAAGATGTATGAAAAGTCCCCATTCTCAACAGCCTGCCTTTTAATAATATGTATCTGCACACATCAATTGTCAAACTTTTTGAACACTTCAAAATCTATTGGACTTTAAAGGCATGATAAAGCCTGTGTTATGAGTCAAAATGTACCGTATTAACAGCAATATCCATGTTTTAATGATTTGACTTCAGTACAAATTGGTAATTAGCATAAAGCCTCACTTCTCAAAAGCTCAAGTCATATCTTGCTCATGATGACACAGGATCTCTTTCAGCTATGAAAGGTTTTGCTGAGTAATTGAAGGGATTGATAAGAATTAATGGGGAAGTCGGTGATCAATATAATTTCCAGCTCATGTACAGTACTGTGATTATTCCTTAAAGCAAAGCTCTTCATAATTTATCTTAATTGTGAATCAATCTATTGTAAGGAATAGGAATCAAACTTAGTGATGACAGCAAATCTCTGGTAATTTCTGGGGGTATAGGAAACTCACAATTGCTTTGTTACTCACTTCTAGAGTCTTGTTTGCTTTTACTGTATGAATATAAATGGTATTCTACTCATAACACTGTTCCAGACCTCATTAACTAGAAGTATAAACATACAGTTTGGATGTGGAAGACTCAATTGGTTAAAAAGAATACTGTGTTTTATTAAATAAATTATATTGAAAGAGAGACAGCAAGATAAAGAGAGTGTTATGTATCTTCATCTCTGGTGTCTAATTTTTCAATTTGTCACTCTATTTCATTACTGCTGAAACACCTGGCCATCATTACTAAATGTCTCATCATGTTTAAACTTATATGTTGGTGTACAATTATTACAAAAGAAAAATCACTCTTAGCCTGTGTCCTGTTTGTGGTGGCTTTTACAATCCTTTTGTTTCATATCATTTTGCAGGATTGACTGGACACGACACAATATTATAAATGAATACCTGCTAAAAAGTCTGATGACTTTATAATTAGAAAAAATGAATATAAATGCTCTACCAATTGGTAGAGCCAATTTATATCTCCCTTAATGCTAAAACACCTTTTTTTTTTACAACAATTGCATATTACCATTGATTACCAAGTGAAGTGAAGTGAAGTTATGATGCTGCCAATAAAAATGTCGTTAGTCAGTTAAATCCAAGATGATCCTGGTAATATTCCCTAATTTAAGCAAAGTAACAGGTCAAGAGAGTGAATAATCTCATGCTGATCACTGAGTGTGGCGCACCTTGATTGAATTTGAAGATATCCTCAAAAAGAGGGTTCATCAACAAAAACTCTATTATTGACATTATTAAAAAAGATTGTTGTACTGTTGAACAGGTCTGATGAACAGGTCTTTTTTATGGTTCCACTCAAAAATGACTTTGTGTTTTATGTTATATGTAAAATGTTTCACTACTTGGGTTTTACATATTGCTCTTGTCCATTTGAAGAGATGTGTAACTAAACAGTATTTAATTTCACTGGAAGGAAGACACATTCATGGTATTTGTTAAACGTGTACTTTTGCTATGATTAGACATTTACCATAATGGAGCTCTCTTGTTTGGTACAGGCTCATAATCAAAAATAATAATTGAAATACAAAAAAAGAAAAAAAAAACAATGTGTCCAGGGTAGAACCTTTTCTTTTCTCTGAATAATAAATATCTTACATTCAGCGACACTGAAGGACAAAATTATGTGTTTGTGCAGCTTGGGCGACTTTAACAAAGTGCACACTGCTGACTATGTTCTTATATTTAGAATACCTCCATTCATTGAAGCACAGCTCAATGAAATGCAGAGCCTTTCACTTACTTAGCATTCTGTCAAAGAGCTCCAACATGACAGAATTTGATTTACAGTTCTGCAGAAAATACTGAAGGGAGGAATAGCTGACAGCTACCCATTAATATGGATAGGGAACTCAAACTGCAATCAAAGGACTCACAAATCATAGATTTGTATTTCTTTCAGCTGTCAATACATGTGTGTATGGTATGTTTGCGAGACTGCTCATGGAATTTTAGTTCTGGACATATTTCAGGCATGAACCAGCTGAAATTCCCTGAGCTATAAGCAACATCTTCTTTGTGCAGTTAGATAGATAGATAGATATATAGATATCTATGTATAGATGTCTCTTAAATAATAATGTACACACACACCCTTATATTACCAAGAGTGGACTCTCATCTTAGGTCATTATAAAACTATATATTACTGCAAATGTGATTCACACACACACACACACACACACACACACACACACACACACACACACACACACACACACACACACACACACACACTCATCAAGGTATATAAGCTCCTCTACCTCCTGCTTTCCCACAGATCTCACTTTGCTGCCGACTCAGCGGGCCACAGCAGGTGGAAGCTAGGCTTCCATAGGCTTAGACTAACTGGGTTTATGAGACCATGGATTGAAGGCAGAAATCTTGAGATACCTGTGCAAGACAATAAAAACAAAATAAAGTATTTAAAGAAATGAATACAACAAGTATGGGCCTGCATTGAGTATGTCATACTCACCATTAAATCCAATGCAAATCCCTATCACTGAAGTATTGGCTTCTGCAGTCAGAGGGCCCTAGTTTCGTGGCGCAGCGCAGGGTGGCGGAGCCGGCGCAATGCAAGTTTCGACCCACGCAGCCTTGCGCACGGTCAGTTTGGCAGTTTGGTGGATCGCCTGCGCCAAGATGGGTGTGGCGGCGCAGCAGGGGGAGGCGTCACAGATTCAGCTTGGCGTAGCGGAAGTTTCGTGGCAAAAAGCCTCGCCGAGACTTCGCCGAAAGCTCGCCAGCTCCAACCTGGTCTACTCTCGGCGCAAGGCGTAAATAAAGTCCATTCATTCAATGCGAATCACAGCTGGCGGAGTGGAAGTTTGGCTGACTGTGCGCAGTGCGTACACGTCACCGAGACCTCACAGGCAGGTTTCCACAGTTCCAGGCACATTTAAATGCAATAAATAATCACAACAAACACTATTCAATGCAACTAATTGAATCAACACGTGAATTTATATCTATATAGATTGTCCCATCACATCTGATGTCAGATCAAAGGCGGATGGCACGCGTAACGGAAACTCAGCCTCTCGGACCAAAACATCTCCCTCTCTCTCTCCTGTTTTTTATAATATCGGCATTGTTATTATTATGATACGCACGCACAGCGCGTGATGCGCGTGGTTTGAGCGGCGGCGCTGCTTCTGTCATCGGGTTGTCAAGTAACGGAACTTGCACTGAACCTCCCCTAACGCATTTAAGGTGAGGAGAGGAGCTCATTTGATTGGTGAAGATCTGAATTGGCTGTATTAATCCCAGTCCACGCCTCGTCTCCTCCTCGTCTCCCACTCACGCCTTCTTCTCCTCCCTCTTTCCCACTTGCGCGGGTGGGAGTGACGGGAGGTGTGTCTGCTCGAGCCTGCGCGGTGCACGAAAGTTGCAAAGTCCAGGCGGACACACCCCGTCGGCGTGGCGCAGGTGCGCTGAGAGCTGACTGCGCCTGGTCTGCGAAACTAGGGCCCAGAAAGTCAAACTTGGGAAACAATAAGCCAGACGTATTGTAATGCCATGTCAAAAAAAGTCAATTCATTTTTGGCATCCATAATTTCAAAAGTTGGCATTCAGCAGCCAACCCTCAAGTCCCAGAAATCAGTTGTTCGAAGAACAAATAAAAGCACCACAGCACACAGGCAATGTCAGCTAGTTACAAAGCAGCCTGTAGCATGCTTTTCAAATTAAATATAGTAAACAAGACAAAGTATTGAAAAGCACCAGTATGATCCTTGAGTAAAGAGGAGAAAACAATGCACTCATCTGCTTGCAACCCTCGAGCTTTGCAGCGATGGAATGAGGAGCGTTCAAAGCAGACAAGCAGTGTGCTAAATACCTCAGTGACAAGTGGAAAGCTTTAGCACAGCATGTACTTCAAAGCTGGAGGTGCTGGCAACTGTACCATGTACCTTATTCAGAAATAAATTAAACCACACTTCTCACAAACACATCAACAATTATATGACAATGATGTTCTGAAAATAACAGATGCCATTCTCCCTCATGCAAGAACAAATCGAATATATTTACCTTGTAATGTTTTCTCTGTTAAAGAGACAATAAGTCGACTGTGAAATACATTTGATATTGTTGTGCACAAGTTATTATGAGGCAACAGGAAGTGGGAAATTGAAAGAATGGTGTGAAAAGAGATAGCTGCATGTGCAAAGTTTCTCACATTGAATCCAAATCAATCCATTGTGTGTTTGGCCCAGTAAACGCTGGCTGTAAGTGTTACATTTCTTTCTTGCACTGCCTTCCACATTAGGTCAGTTTACGGGCTTTGCTTAATGGATTTTCTCATATTCATTTTGTCGTATTAACAGCGCCGATAATCTGCATATGCATATGTAATTTAGTATCATGGCTATTCAGCCCAAGGCCATTTTTGAGCACTAATGTATGTGGCATGTTAATATATCACATTTAAAGTCCAAGGAAGAGCCTGGAGCTTGAAACATTACTGTAAATAAATCCTTTAAAATGGGAGCTATATGGAAAATCCTGCCAGATATTTCTTTGATCCAGCACCCATCCTACCAGAAACTGGATGGGCGTGTCTTTCTTATCAATCACACCGGGCTTTGAGACACTATTGATTGTACATTTAGATATATTCCTGATTGACTGCGTAGGCTGTCTTACAGGAAGCTGTACAAACAGACACTTAGAGGGATCTTCCACCCATCACCCCACCCCCAAGCTGTGATTTGGATAGATGGTTGTTTTTCATTTTGGCATTAGTGAAAAAATACTCCCTTATACTTCCCACAGTAATTTGTGTATTGGGGGAGGTATGTTGTCCTTTTCCATGTATGGTAAATTACATGTACTGTTAACATTATTATGTCATATATTATATTTTCACATTTTATGACAAATTAAATGTGTTGGGTGTAATTCTGTATGTATTTAAATCAAATGCAAAACAACCATTCCAACTTCTCTGACAGGTCTGTTGATGTACTATTGTTAATTAACATACTGCACATCAGTAATAAAAAAAATAGTTTTAAATGCTTCCTACAACAGCTGGGCACTGTAGTTTTCAGAAAACATATCAATCACTCAATCAGGAGTAAATTCTGCATTTGTTGTGGACTATTTTCAACGACTTCTTTTTGTGTGAAATGGACTCAAAGTGAACCACATGCATATGTGGTATGAAGGGCAACGGTGTGGTTCATTGATGTGTTTGCAATTGTATTTGGACAATAATGGATGTCAATGGGACAATGGAACAGTCTATATCAGCCTTTGGCTGTAGGGAAATAGTAGGGTCTATTCATTGTTGGCTTTAGTCTTTTCAAAGGATTTTTTGACAATAAGAAAAATATTGAATATCACCATACAAACACTTAGATGTCTGAATGTGCTACCAAACGCTGCTGAGGAAATGCTCTTTTTAAATCTCCAAATAGATGCACTAATGAAATGAACTCATTTTCCCCCGCAAGCACATTTTGAGATAATTGTGATGACATCTGGATTATCATTTTTATCAACAGAACAAAAATGTTTTTAATTAGTATCTGCTATAAGTTGTAAAACATTAATAATAATGAACGTATCATCAAAGTGTTCACTGACAGCGTATATTTGTTTTCTTACAGGATCCATAATCGCAATACAAAGTTCACTCATAGCAACCCAAGATTGAAAGTTTTCATGTTATGTTTAGGAACAAACAGCCTTTGGTTGAAAAACTGAAGGAACAGCAAAGGACAAACAGTACTGTATTAATATTTAACCAAAACCACAATCTTTCCTCTGACTTTTTAATCATTTTCCTACAAAACTTTCTTTCAAAACATAATATAATATATAACTGTGACTTCTAGGAGTCTGGTGTGGGTTCCCATGATTCTGGGCCATTTTGCTGATTCTACAGACTGGTCTCTAACACTACTTGGTTTTAGAACCTGTACTCGGGGCCACGTCTGAGAAGGGACAGTGACGTGATTGTGACTGAAATGCACATCTGCAGACTGGGAGGATGATCTCGATTGCATCCAGTCTGGCCAGCGGTTGCAGCACTTGTCCCCAGAGTGGTGACAGCTAGACTTGCGGGGAGCTGACAAGGCAAATCTGACTCATGGACCACGCTTTTCAAATGTGAATCACCAAAGTATTCAAAGATATTATTGTGTGTATATATAGCTTTGTTTAATATTATGAGGATGAGCGAGATGGAGGTAATGCCATTGTTTGACAGCTTCTTCTCAAGCACAAAAAGGAAGCCGTTCTTTGATGCTTTAGCTATACACTGTGGTAGTTCTTAAAATGTTGTATATTACCACATAGACAATGTCCCTGTAAACAAGCTTGCAGCAAAAAAAAGAAGACAGGAAACTATCTGTCTTTTATGTTACTTCAAAACAGCTGGTCAAAGGAAATGTTAAGAAAATGCCAAAATACTCCAAGACTCCTGAGGGTTAATGCCACACATGTGGTTGTGTTTTGGATCATTAGGCGGAATAAGCAGCTTATAGGCTAACAGTCAGGTGAAAGGCTTTATCTCTGAGCTGGTTAGAGGTTTTACCAATGAGAAACCCAAACCACGCTATGCACTGTACGGCAGCATGTCTATCAAGAAGAATGATAATGTGTCCACCAGTATGAGTGTATAAGTGCTCAAGTTGTACTGAACTGCACAGACCAGATATATCTTATTCATTCCAGAGTCTTCCTTTTTTTGTTTTGTTTCCTGTCTTTTAAGGTGTGTATGCTGATATCTGGCTTTCAGCATTCAAATAAATAAATATCCATCCTAAAAAAGACTCCTGGACCTGAGCACAAAATACTCCTCATGCTGCTGTCAAACTTGAAGCGTATGGATGTTTCCCAGAAGAGAAACAAAATAGTGAAAAAAAAACCTGACAAAAACACGTCTTCCCTTGGTCCTTAAGGAATATGGGCTCTGCCACAGAGCAGGCATGGATGACAAATGAAGTTGCAGGTTTAAAGGCGGGAACCATGTCAGTCTTTATGTTAAAGAAAAAACTCAGTGACCCGTGCTGACGGGGTTGAGCTGTGTAGGGTTGCTGTGGACGGAGTGCGAGTGGCTCGGCTGCAGACAGAGAGGGTGTCAGGCGAGCACAGACAGGTCATTTCCTAACCATGTAGGGGGCCAAAGCTGCAGACTCAGCAGTCCTGGATTCAGATGATGATGACAGCTATGGATGCACACGGTTGGCTCCTCCACAAGGCCATTCCTCCTCATCAGCCTCTCAGAGGGAGAGTTCAGCCGAGTCAGCACAACACAGATAAAAACGTCGCTGTGTGGCCTCCTCTCTGTGCTTCGCTCTTCCATTCTTCTCCGCCGAGAGAGTTATGCGTTTGCGAGAAAGAGCGAGAGCGCAGAAATAGAAGAAAAGCGGACAGGGACACCATCCTTGTCCTCAACGCTCATTGCTCATAAACATGGAGGAGCATGTCTGCCATTCTGAGTGCTGACATCAAATTGCGTTTCCAATTTGCTTTAACCGTTTTTCAACAAACTCTGGTCACGGCCTGCCACAGAAATGGAATTCAAATGATCGTAATGACAGTTCAGATGACTTGGGAATATTAATGTCTTAACACACGCAACACCTCATTTTGGCAAATGATTTCCAAAAAGAAAAAAAGCTTGTGTCCAAAGTCTTTTTAGCTTTAATGATCAAAATGTTTTAAAACATTTGATTTAGCACAGTTCTTACCAGACCATGAAGAAATGCCAGAGTGAGTAAAAAATAAATGAACCTCTTCCGTTTCTCCACATTTTGATTAATTGTTTAGACAGGAAGGTTTTGTGCTCAGTTAACTGGTGAACCACAGCTTTGCCCTGGGTATTAGAGAGTTCTTTTTAATTTTTTTTGCAAATCAAGCTAAAAAAAATCCATAAAAAAATCCATGTTTGGACGCTCTGATTGAAGTCCAAATGTGGGAACAACTGTCGTGTTTGTGTTCTATGAAAATTTAAATTAAAAAAATACATGCAAAGAATACAAATGTACCTCAAGAAGTCATGACGAAACAGATCCAATTGGCTCTATGGCGATGGTTTAAAACACACCTGGTGCCCTATTTAAAGGATCTCTATCACATGGTCTGACATCTACGGAGCAAATGTATTTAGAACATGTCCAGATTGGCTTTTGCTCGTTGAATGGAGGATAATCTGGGTACGAAGTGAAGTGCAAGTTGGTCATATTTAGTCATCATAGGTGTGTTTTTTAAGCATAACATGATTTAAACAAATCAGAGTGACATCTCTCTTTTAAAGCCAGGCATGCACACACCAGGTACATTGCTATTTAAGAGAATTTTGTACTTTTTCTGCAGTGAAAATAGTTTTTGAAAGGGTACATGCTAACAAATATGGATTGAAGCAGACTATTCTTAATGTTTTCTTTTAATAAAAATGTGAATTTTAGAATTATTCAATTTCATGTTTATTACAATGTTATTTATTAATTTTGACTTTCGTACGATGCTCTGGAGTTATTGGAAAAAAACTGTTATATTAATGAGTTTCATAATCATAATTTAAGTAGTAGCTGTCCACGGGACAGCAGGAGTACGTCAGGGCCTCTAGACTCATAAACTGGCTGTTTAATCCCATCAAGCTTTAAAAGCTTAAATCTGAATCTGGATAAGCCTGCAGTCTGAAAAAAGAACCGACAGGGCAGACTCACATCTGACTTAAAAAATATTTTATGTACTGAAGTATGAGCAAAAGCTCACAAGCCTGAACGCATGCGAGAAACGTGAGTCATGAACTTGGGTTTAGTCTTGTTTATTTTCTCTTTTATTTTGTAGTTTATGTCTCTTGTGTCCTGTTTAAGCTTCACTTCCTGCTGTTCTAGTCCCCCCCCACCCTTTTTCTGTGTATCACCTGAGTGATATTTGTCTCGTCAGCTGTACCCCGTTCCCTTGTGTCTTCCTCCGATCACCCTTCAGCCTGCCTCACGTCTGCCCACCTGTGTCTTTGTCAGTTTGTCCTGTGTAATTCACTTCACTATCATCCAGCCCGCTCCCCTGTGCTCCTGTTTCACGGGTATTTCATCGTCCAGCCTGTTCTCCTGGAGTGTTCCTGCGCCATGGTGGATTTTCTATGTTGCCTGCTGTTTTCTGGACTAACATGTATAAGTTTACTTTTCATTTAGTCATTGGGTCTCATAACCCAACCTTTCTAAAGAAGACTTTCTTCTTAAACCCCACTTTCACAGTTTTCATGAAGATTCTGACATTCACTAATGTTTTCTTATTGGAGATTTGTTCTCAGGTACCACCTTGTGCTTTTTAGCCACTGGGCTTTCAGAGGGAGCTAGGAGACAGGGTGGCCGCAAGCTGCAAGCTGCATGGCTGTAATTCATTGTAAAATGCCAGCAACAGTTGGCTCTATTCCTATAATTGACATATTTTACTCGGAGATCAAGGATATGCCCTAGCCCCCTGGTTGATGACACCGCACACCAACCATCAAACTCACCAGGAGGTGTTCTTTAATCAGTACGTTCTTGCTCCACCATCGAGCGCACAATCGGCATATTAAGAGGACTCTGGATGTGTTGGACACAGCAGGTTGTCCTCCTGCAAGGCCTCCAGAGGGGATCCGCCTTCATCCAGCCTGCTCTGCGTGTCTTCATATGCTGTGGTGGATTGTCCTTTGTTACCTGCTATCATTGGTTTATTTTTTCATTAAATCATTGTTCCTGCTACCCCCTCATCTGTGTGTGCATTTGGGTCCAAACCTGTAATCCGAAACTTGTTACATAATGCTTGTAATGCAATGTAAGCTATGGGTGGAATGTAATGGGACACAGCCCATCTGTCTGCTGAGTAAATGTCCCAAGTTTGTTTGACATTATGTCAGATTTAGTTGAGAGCCTCATGAAGTCTCATGTAGACCCTAAAGGGTAACTGGTGCATTTGGACCCAGGCGTCAGGATTTGCCACTCTGGGAATGAGACAAGGCTGCAATCGCACATCAAAGACAGTACTCAAGTAACTCCGGCTTTGGAAACATTTTCATTTTGTGACAGAACATTTATCAACATTTTAGTACCAAGCATAGGAATCACAAACACAAGTAAAGGACCAGCATGGTAGCACTGAACAGCTATTGAAGTAGTTATTAATACGTCAATTCAATTCACACTGTTTTCTTTTTATCTAAAGATACAATCAACAGAGACCTTCAGCCTTGATTTGGGTCATGATATTAATAAGGAATTGATTATATCAGTGATTGTTTGTTTCTTTTCACATATTTTCATTGGATCAGTGGAAGACATTCAATATCAAAATGAACATCCTCGGGCACTTCGCTGCCTCTTTATCCTATTTTCCTCTCAACGTTGTTGCACAATCTTCTCTTCTCGTTCTTGTCCTTTCCCCCCTCTTGCCTCCCATGGTTTCTCCCGAACCTACTGTGTGCCTCTGAATTTGTTCTTGGCCGATAGAGAGTGCAGTATCGCAACACATGGCTCCTCCAGTTAGAGGTGAACAATGTTGGCTCGGTATCGATTGAGCCCGTCACGCACTCTGGTGACTCATGTTGAAGCGCTCTTTTGACTAAAGGGATTGGTAAATGATGTGTCACTCAGAGCGTTTCCATTCCTCCATCCTGCAGCGGTGGCTCCCTTTAGATGTGAGCAGTCGAACCATTATCTTTTCACTCTTGACTTATTGACAGGATGCTGGGAAGAGGGCTAAATGGAGGTTAGCCAATCACAGCTATTAAGGTCAAGCACATAAATATACACTTCTTTGACATGGTGATAGGCAGCTAAGGGGCCTGGCTTTATTCCCTGCTGGAATCACACAGAGATCAAAGCAACTCATACACCGACTGGTGTTGTCTTATTGAGGAAACTGTATCGTTTTGATGTTGGGAGACAAAGACTAGGGGAGCTTAGGGAGTTGGCGGTGCACATGTGAGAGTGGAAAAGCCCATTTATAAAAGCACATCAGCCAATTATTCAACACAAGTCGGTGATGAGCCAGAGCCACAGCGGGGTGTCCGACTCCGAAGGTTGCACTTTGCCTCTGAGTCAAACAGCTGTCATGTGATTGAGTCTTGCTCCTCAAATTTCCTGAATTAGTTCCAATTCTAGTCAGGATCTGCATGATTTTCACAGACCTGCATTTCAGAAATGTAAATTGCATACTCCATCGATTTAGCTCCATCCAGGTTACAGTGCATTCGATTTGCACTGCTTGTTAAAACACATTAGACATGTAAACGCTCCCAAAAACAGGTCCTTTTGTCAGTGCCTTATAAGAACTTAACAATGACTCTTCCAATAGAAATCAGTGCAGCATACAGATTTGCTATGTAAATCACGTGTCCTATCTGTCTTCTTTGTCATCACATATATTGCAGGACTCACAGACTGAACATCAGCCATATTAGCTTTCTAGTCTACTTTTGACTTCACTTAAAAGCATGAACAGGTCTTCACCTGCACCATTGCTATTTGAGCCAACAAGCCACCAAAAAAACGTTTTAATAGGGAAAAGTACGGTTTTGGAAACAGAAATTGTCGGACACCGCCTCCCAAATTCCAACATTGGAAAGTAGGATGTTTGTTGATCTGACAAGCGCTTCTACTTCTACACAGACAATATTCTCATGACCGCAGCATTTTGAAACATTGAGTTTGAGGAAATAATCAAACTATAATGCTATTGCTTCTGGAGTGTTTTATCCTACAGCGCTGCCATCCCAAACTGAAGGACTTTGCCCAAAGAACTGCAAACATAGTTTGTTTTGAGAGGCCACTGCTGTTGTTTTTCTGGTGAGGACAGCTTCACTAGACCAATGCAGTGACTCACCATTGTCATACAGAACAAATGGCAAATGACCTTCTCTCATAAGCAGATGGTCCATTTTTTTCACCAATCTATGTCACTGATAAATGTTACATTGCAGGCAGATGGCAGTGGACAAAGCTCTATCAAGCAGAAAATGATACAAGGTATTTCACATAGCTGCTACAAACAGATGTTTTGCTCTGTTGTCACCAGCAATGACCTCCTCAGACACATTATCATTCGATGCCAGCTCCTCTGACTGTGGCTGCCATCTTGAATTAGTGATGGCTTAGCGTGCAGAAGGCCTTCCTGTCTCGCTGTCATCTCTATGGAGACGGAGGAAGTGGATCTCGCCCACAGCTTGTGCCCACATTTCACATCTACTCAGCTTCATGCCACACCATTCCTGTAGGCTGCTGCGGAGCACGATTCTGCACATGAAGCCAAGCAGACTTAATAAACATGATCAACTCTCCCATCCCTCTCCATTTAGTGCTTTAAAAGTCCTCAGATGGTCTAAGTACAACAGCGGGGGCAGCAGCTTGGCTGAATATGACATTAGAAATTGAGGTGTAAGTGCATGCAAGCATATTTAGAATTCAAATTCCAGTGTATTGCACCAAGCATCCCTTAAACTGCTACCTGGCATGCTGCAGCCGCAGAAGAGTTACAGGAGACTGTAAAGATGATTTGTGTCAGCTCTTACCATGACGTCTGTCCAGCACTGGTAGCAGAAAAACCAATGAGGTAATGGTCGGTGCATTAAGCTGAATTCAACTTGAATGCTTTTTGATCAGAAGGGAGAAGAAAACCCTGCACTCTAGTTTGCGAACTAAAGCAGAGACAGCGTTTATAAATAATTTCCATGGGTTAAAAAAATAAACTGCAAGGGGTGTGAGGCAAACTATACAACAAAGTGAGAAAATGGCATGTTAATGATAACTTAACATAAAAAAATGTGTGTGTTCATTTAACTCTGCTGATGAAAGCAAGAACACTATGAATAATTGGTTTGTCACACATGAGAACTCCTGGGCTGATTTCTTTTCATGACATTTTCTTTTTAGATTTACTTCGTTTACATTTACTCGCTTGAAACAAGAAAAAAAAAGCGCAAAAAACACAACAAAGTGAGCGAAGCGTTACTCGAGGTAGTATGACAAGCTGCATATGGCTCCGCAATGAGGAGAACAAACATAAAAAGGATAATCATTTTGACAAGGGCTGTTCAATGCAAATCAAAAGAACAGGGGATTGATGGAGCGATGAAGGCAGTCAGGCTGTATTTATATATTCATCATGACATTTAGCTTCCCTCGGTTTCAAAAAGCTTTCTCTTCTGTCACTCTCAAGGAAGTTCTCCTCATTTCCAAAGAAGAGTTTACCCTGTTTGACATTTGAAGTCGGCTCGATAGGAACTCCAGGTGGAAAAGGCTTAATGGGGATGTAAGTGGGTGAAAAATGAACTGTGTGGGAATAGGGAGTTCTGCGCTTTTCACTAAAGGTTAATAATGTATTCTTTGGCGAAAGATGTTTTTATGTGTTTGCGTTTAAACATCTTTGAACTGGTAGTTTGTGTGAATGGTATGTTAAATATGTTAATAATAGATACAGCGAGTCTCATAGAATTACATAAAATGACCATGATCCTTCCTTTAACAACACTTTACTTTTGAATTACGTTTTGGTATTAAGCAGGGAAACAGTGCCAATCGAAAGTCGTTTAGGATACTTTGCTGTTTTGGACATTCACATTAAACATGTGAATATGTAAGTAATGCATTCCCTAATTCATTTGCAAAGTATTTTAACTCCAATGTTTTTTGCAGCCACGTTTATTTGCCAATTTCTCGCGTAGTGAAAAACAAATGTGTAACTGACAACACAGAGAGAAAAGAGGACACTGACAACACACAAACAGACAAGTGTTTGCTAATCTAGTAAGACTCGTAATTTGAATACATTCTAACTCCATAAAAGAGTTTCCATTATAGGTTTGAGTTAGTTCCATGGTGCATTACTATACAGGGAAGATAATCTCAAATTATACCGTAACACGCTGAAGATATAATTTAATTTTGAAACTAAATAAATCAATGTTTTCCTTAAGCGGTTTGCTGAAATGAAGTGCAGTAGGATTTCTTTTCCAGGAGGATCCTGAAGTAATTTCACTAACTCACTCCAAACTAAATTGTAAAAGATGGCAGGCTTGATGAGAAACCATTGGCAGGACTGTTTCCTTTCACCCACATACAAAACACTGACCCACACTGACCACAGGGATTCCATCATCTGTTGGTCATTAAAAGTTTACATCTGTTTCTAGCAACAACGCCTGCTCTGCACACAGCTAATCACAAGCTATAAACTGGAGCAAAGGAAGAAACATGACGGCAGGACCCTGGAAAAAATAATGACAAAAAAATCTGAGGAGATTTAAAAAAAAAAGATCTGAACATAGAAATGGAATTATGTGAAACTTTTTTAACTAGAATTCCATATACATCCAACACACTGCTGTTGTAACTCTACAGGTAATTCAATATTACCATACTGTATAATTATATCACAATAACTATAAATACCATTCTAATATCATATTAAGTCAGATGTTAATTTTAGAACTGTTTAGCCCAAAAAGTGCTATTGAGGATGAACAAAAAAAAATCACCTCCTTTTTTATATATATTTTTATTTTAAGGACCTCGTTGATAAACCCATCCCATAACCTATCATGGCCGTAGCCGACACAAGCAACTGAGTTTTGCCAAAGCTCTGACATCTCTTTGTATGCAATTATTCATTGTCACACCACATGCTATCTCGGTTGTCATCTTTTTTTTCTCCTTTTTTTTTTGCCAGCCGTGTGTCATCTTATCTTCCTGAGCCTCTGTGAACCTTTTTCCTCAGCCCAGATTTCCGAACGCAGCGGGGAGTGGATATCTCAAACTTGCCTTGTTAAACAGAAAATAGAAGGCAGGCCATGGGAAGGTTGAGTGTCAGAGGCACTGTGTTTGTTCAGCAAACACCATCAGTAAGAAATGCCATGTTTGTGTGGAGGAAACGCCATCAGCATGTGAAACAGGATAGGGGCATTTTCTGATCTAATTAGTACGACGTCATTTGTCAGCATTGATTGGTTTTGGTTTCAATTATTATATTTTAATATTCATATTTGGCTAAAATGGGGGAATGACATTAAAAGTATAACTTCGGCTTAACAGAGCTCTGTTGTCAAGGTTACAGTAATACAAATGTGGTAAAGGTTATGGAATGATTGTCGTTGTGCTTTACAAAATAAACAGCGGTAGGAAAGCGAACTGATCTCCTGTGTTAAAGCCTGATTGATGACTGTCCCATTCATCCACCCAACACTTGTCTCGACCTAATTGCACTCTAAAAATGTAACCTGAATTCCCCTTCATAATTACAAACAGCCACAAGAGGGCTTTGTCACTCGAAGGCCAATATGTTTTTTTGGGGCGATGTGCTAAAAAGACCGTCTGTCGAAGTCAATGCATGAAACAAATTGGAAGATATCAAAACATGTACTAACATGGCAGTAGCAGCTTGTTCAAATATCTTGACGTAAATAGGAGCCCATTTGAAGGCCTGGTAGATAGACTTCTTTATTATTTGTTTTCGAATATCAAATGTACTCCTCAGCTTGTTTCCTTCTTTTCAATGTTCCTAAATGAACAATAGCAGTGCATTTGGAGGACTTGGCTTTCAAATGTTGAGGGAATGGAGGTGCTCTCTGTAATGTTTGCTTTTACACATGATGTTGTTTGCATATTGTGAAGTCATTTGTAGAAATGAATACCATAAATAATTTGTTTTACAAGCTAATTGGAAACACACTGTGAAGTAATTAAAATATAAATATGGAAAAGAGTTTGAATTGATTGCAATTGAAGGATAATTATAGGTCAAAGAAATCATTTTTATAATAATAATAATAATAATAATAATAATAATAATAATAATATAATACTACAACATATTACCTTTTTATTTATCTCTATTTTTTCTTTACAAAGTCCTCTCCAGGACTTACTTGCTTATGTTTGTGTCATGTATATTTGTGCTTTGGCCAAATGAGGAACATTTTATTTTATTTTGTATTGATAAATTCTAAACTTGAAGTTAAATAATATGTATCAGTTTTCGTTGTCACTCCAAATGCTCCAACTTTTCAAATCGCTGTGCTTCTCTTTTACTTTGTGTTTCTCTCACAGTCAAGAAACAGCAGACTGTCTCACTTTCTCCCTGTCTCCTTCTGTGTGTGTGGGCACTTACACATGTGCATATATACGTGGACCGGACAAGAGCATGGTTATTATCCGTAGGGAAACTAAGATGAGATTGCAGTGAAGCATGATGAGTGGGAGGTGCGTGACGCTGTGCCACATCCATTCTCTTGGCTTTGCGGTTGACATCGTTCCCAAAGGCAAAGTCTTGACACTGGATGTATCTGAGTCATGGGGCAAAGGGCCAGGGTGAGATGAGATCCCTACTTCTTCACTGTCTCTCTTACACACACTCACACACACTCATTCATGCCTACATTACCAAAAGTGGACGATCATGCTGCTCCAATCAAGTGTTTCTGGTCATTTGGATAATACATTAAATAGAACATTATACCCCAGAGGTATAGAACATTTACTTGTAAGGTATTTCCAGAGAATATGACTGAAAATGTTTTTTATTTTTTTTAATTAGCTAGGACAGGACTCGTATCCTTGAGCAATCATCTGTGTGTGTCTAGTGAGTCTCCACCACAGCAGTTCATTTAGCTGTGAAGTTGTCAGCTGTGTGTCTGCTGATGAATTACAGCCCGATGTAACATTTGTGAGTGTCTGATGGAGAGAGAGAGAGAGAGAGCGTGTGTGATGGTGAGTATAGTTAGCAGTAACATTACAGCCTGAATGGAGCAGGTCAGTGTTTGTCCCGCTTATTTGTCGGTGAATAAATGCTACAACTTCTCAAGACATGAGGACCTAAATTTTTTTAGCAACTACACTTGCTGCTCTGGCTCAGCAACACTTAGGGTGGCCTGACCTTTAAGGTGGACCGGCACTATTCTAAGTGACAAGCTGCTGTTTTATCTTTATTATTTCTTTTAACTGTGCCCCCACATAACTATCACACACACACACACACACACACACACACACACACACACACACACACACACACACACACACACAAACACGTTTCCTTTTGTAATGTCTGTTTCCTTTTGTAATGTCTCTTTCCTTTGACGTTTGTCATGTCCCCTTTGACATTACATTGACTTACATTAATCTCCTGGAGATTTAACCATAACCATAAACATAAAGCATAACCAACATAACATTTTACCCTAACCGTAACCACTGACCCAGATATCATCTTTTTCCCAAATTGGGACATGGCCTTTGTCGTCCTCAATTAACTGGTCTTTAGTCTGAAAAATGTGTCCCCAGAGGTATCCTGTGTTAGGAACACACACACACACACACACACACACACCTCCCATTGTGAAGCAAGGAATTTCAGAGGTTTACTGCTGAGCTATGAGTCTAAGTTGAATAACAAGAGAGGCTTTCTTGCATACATCATTCCAAGAGTATTTAACATGTTGGTGGCTAAAGCTGCATTCTTGAGACTGTGCTTTAAGGTTAAACTGAGCTTAAGTCAGACAAACCATATTGTTTTCATCTTTCTCCATTTTTCAGATTTAAAAAAAAGCTTTCTGTTCATACTGTAGTAAAATTGCGCAAATTATTGCAGCGTTATATTTTTTTTTGTCAACATGTATTGGAGACAGTCATCTTGCTTTAATAAACTTTATTGGAATTGTTAGTGGTTCAGTAGTTCAGGATGAGAACCCATGCTGTCGCTGGTACATTGTGAGCATAGAAGTGTAGGTTTTGGCTGTGCACATGCTGAATAACCCTTCGCTGAGAGCCCTAGAGAGCCCACTTGTCACAATCAGGCCCACCCTGCACAAGTGTGATCTACTTTGTTGGAAAATAGAAGGAAAAAGCGATGCCAGAGAGAAGCAGACAGAAGGTGGTGAGAATCGCAACATCTCCAAATGATTAAGCAGCAAAAACAAGTTAAAAAGATAAAAGTTCAAATCTAACAGATCACAATGTACCTGGTGATCGAGACAGTAGATAATGAGTTTAAGGAACTCCTGCTCCTGTACAGCCGTGTGGATCTTAATTCACTGTTATAATCATTCAAAAGCAATGGGGCATGTGTATAGATTCTGTAATGCCTTCTGTAGCTAGCATAGACTTGATGTGCTAACATACGCGACTAATGTTAGCTCCAAGGGATTTTATGTGGAAATAGATTATTTCGGAAACGTATATCTTGTTGAAACCTCACCAGAAGATTAGACAGCATTCAACCATAAGTAGCTAGAAGTATACAAAACCAGAATGCAAATGAAGTAGAAATCTGAAACAATTGCTCACAAATCTATGGAGCCGATCCTGAGAGTTGTCAGATGCTGTGTGTGATTGGCCACACTGGTTAATTAACATATGCAGAGTTAACGTGACATAGGGGATTAATAAAAATGCTCAGTGCCTGACCGGCTTTCCTTCATTGTCCTCTTTTAAACAACGTAATTGAAATGTGTAAAAGGACTAAAGCCTCTAATTACAAACGATAATGTGTCTTGATTATTTTAGTTAATTTCATTTGACATTTATTTGCATGTTATTGTTTTTAACACACACACACGCGCACATACACACACACTGACACACTCTAGATGTTTGCTGTTTAATTCATGTCTTG
Organism: Eutrigla gurnardus; assembly: GCF_963514095.1. Classification (NCBI taxonomy): domain Eukaryota; kingdom Metazoa; phylum Chordata; class Actinopteri; order Perciformes; family Triglidae; genus Eutrigla; species Eutrigla gurnardus. The sequence goes on along the minus strand of NC_139930.1, from coordinate 7,217,349 downwards.
CATCATTCTATTATCAAAAGGCAAAATAAAAATATAAATTTTTATTAAGTTGAACTGCAATTTTATGACAATGTCACCAAAAAAAGAAAAAGAAATTGTCAGAAAAATCAGATCTCAGAAAGTCAATGAAGAGCATCAAAACAAACAGAAAGTCTTTGTGGCTGCTTGTATGTTTACCACCATGCTCCGCTACTCGGATGTACCTTTTGTGATGTATGATTGTGATTTCCAAAGTGCACATTGGAATTCAAACCAGTGATTGATTTCCCCTTGCACAAGGGGAATGACAGTGCGAAGATTATTGGCTTGTTTTTCTTCTCTCTCTCCCTCTCTCCACTGGTAATTTTCATGTTGTAAATGGAGGTATCGATTCACACTCTTTGCCGTTTGTCCTTAGCTCAGGGTATCATCCGAGGAGAAAACAGGGACGGAAACTTGCTCAAGTTTTACTCCATAGCATTGGGTACAGGGATACATTTTTTTTTCAACAAGGCATTCTGTTTGCAGAGGGAACTTTATAAGATGTTTGTGATTCAATTTGAATTCCACTCTCCTCCTTTGATTCACTCTTTATAGGACATTCCCCTTATTCTCAACAATCAAAAGCAACTTTCCATCTCATTTCATTCAGGTACTAGTGGAACAGAGAGATATGGCTTGTCTATGCTCACAGATATGTTATAGTTGCCTTAATATGCCTAGCAGACAGACAAGGACACATTCAGATACAGTTAGTACCGATGTACATTTTGTTGCGGAATTCAGTTTATGATTTCCTGGCGAGAAATAAGAATACTACTTCAATCAGAGCTTTGACTCATTTATTAAATAAAGAGTCTGCAACAGGCTAGCAGTCGCTACAGACAGACTGTAAACAGACAAAGTCTAATAAGTCAAAGCCCGCGCTAACAGGGTGTCCAAGCGGACCAAGTCACCAACATACAGCTTCAGAGCAAACTATCTGGCCAGATAGGGGCAGACTCCTTAAGAGTCTGACCAATTCTTCAGTGTTGAGAAGAGCTTTTTATACATTTGTTGGTAATGTGTCATCAGGGAAGCATTGTTCCGTTGTTTGTGTAGACGGAGAGGTTTGCCCAGGCTGTGGGTCTATAATTGACGAACCACTCATTGGTGTCTATCGGTCCATGTTGATTTGCCAGCTGTACTGGTGTCACAAGGTCTATTCTACAACTCATGTAACACGTGATATAAGTGCAATGTACAGGTAACCTCATGACACTGGAATATTATAAGTTCAAACTATTCAACCTACCAATTAACCTATAATAAACTACTAAATTAAAAATTCCCATCACAGATTATGGACAAAGAGGTTGAGGTACAGACAGCATTCATGAATGCATAAAACTGCATTGAAAAATTTCGAGTGTCATTGATTTTGAAAGGAGCGGGATGAACAGCTAACGAGATCAAGTGGAGGTGGCGACAGTGTTGATGTGGCAGATGTCAATACTTACTTAAATGCAAACACTCAACACAAAAGTCAAAGAGGACAGTTGCTAAGCTGTAGCAATGTCTCAGTTCACTTGAGTCCAGGTTTGATATACACAATGTGTTCACTACTAATTCCTTCCTCTGTAATCATTCCAGTCTGTGTCTAAGAACTGTTTTTATTTTTGAAGCGTTTAACATGTTGTTATGTTGCGGAAGGTCCTTTTTATAACAGATTTCTTCGTACATTGAGAACAAAATGCTGCACAATGGTTCAACCAGGCTGACATGAAATGAGACAGAACCTTCTGAGCTATAGCTGAGTGAAAATAGAAGAACATATTGGTCATCATTGGTAAAAGAAACTGGAAGCTCAGCATTAAATTATGTGCAGAGTCAAATAGGAACAATTTTATATTCCAGTGCCAAGTGAGCAATAATGTCTATGCCACGCTGGGATACTAACAGGTGTGGAGGTGAATCTGCATTATAAGAGTATCTAATTTCCAATTTTAGTCATGTTTCTGAACGAAACAGGACATATTGGGCCCTAGTTTCGTAGACCAGGCGCAGTCAGCTTTCAGCGCACCTGCGCCGCGCCGACGGGGTGTGTCCGCCTGGACTTTGCAAGTTTCGTGCACCGGGCAGGCTCGCGCAGGCACACCTCCCGTCTCGCCCACCGGCGCAAGTGGGAAAGAGGGAGGAGAAGAAGGCGTGAGTGGGAGACGAGGCGTGGACTGGGATTAATACAGCCGATTCAGATCTTCACCAATCAAATGAGCTCCTCTCCTCTCCTTTAATGCGTTAGGGGAGGTTCAGTGCAAGTTCCGTCATTTGACAACCCGCTGCTCCTACCACGCTCATCACACGCTGTGCGCGCGTATCATAATAATAACAATGCCGATATTATAAAAAACAGGAGAGAGAGAGGGAGATGTTTTGGTCTGAGAGGCTGAGTTTCCGTTACGCGTACCATCCGCCTTTGATCTGACGTCAGATGTGACAGGACAATCTATATAGATATAAATTCACGTGTTGATTCAATCAGTTGCATTAAATAGTGTTTGTTGTGATTATTTATTGCATTTAAATGTGCCTGGAACTGTGGAAACCTGCCTGTGAGGTCTCGGTGACGTGTACGCACTGCGCGCAGTCAGCCAAACTTCCACGCCGCCAGCTGTGATTCGCATTGAATGAATGGACTTTATTTACGAGTTGCGCCGAGAGTAGACCAGGTTGGAGCTGGCGAGCTTTCAGCGCAGTCTCGGCAAGGCTTTTTGCCATGAAACTTCCGCTACGCCGAGCTGAATCTGTGACGCCTCCCCCTGCTGCGCCGCCACACCCATCTTGGCGCAGGCGATCCACCAAACTGCCAAACTGATGGTGCGCAAGGCTGCACGGGTCGAAACTTGCATTGCGCCGGCTCCGCCACCCTGCGCCGCCCTGCGCTGCGCCACGAAACTAGGGCCCATTGACTTAATCGTTGAAAATAATTGATGGAAGTACACCTCATATTTTGTGGTACAGGAAGAAAAAGATACTGGATTATGATTAAAAGTGTAGGGTTAGCAATATTGGACTTGTCTCACAGGACATCAGCTGAACATCTTGACTAACATATCAAAGTTTAAATTTATTCAAAACTACAGGGTGGACAGCAGAGGACCCAAAGAAAAATGTCTACCAAAAATATTTAGAGCCCAAATGCAACCACTATTGTTCAATAATTATCTGGCATCGCTTATGATTTTTTGGTTTGGAAAACAAATTCAAAATTGAAGGGGGAAACTGGATACAACAGTATTCTCAAGGGCATGTTGGAATGTGGCCACATGGACTCAACCTAAAATGTAATCATTTAAGTACGATTCTATGAGCTACCTCTTTAACATAAACACATTCATTTGTTAATATAAAAATATTGATTATTACAGCTTTAGTAAATCCAGCAGGATACATAACTGGCCTTTCCACAAATGCCCCTTAAATGCAAATGCAGTCAGCAAACCTTGCCAGCGCAGTGCGAAACCCTTAATAAATCTGACTGACGTGTTGTCGGGTGCCAACCGGGTCTCCTATGAAATATTTTCATACACAACTAACTAAAATCAGCAGACCACTTTGGAGGAAACAATGGCTGGATTGATTGCAACTGCGGACCATATTTTGACTGCAGAGGAAATGACCAAAAAAAGGTAAACAATCAGCGTTGACTTGATGAGGCCATTCATACCTCCATGACTGGATTACCACCTGGACATCTGAACACCAAGACCCTAGTTCACTGTGTGTCAATTGGTTATTTGATTAACAAGGGAAACTGGCTGTGCAGCTCTCGTCACACGACCACTTCCAAAAATAACATTGCCAGTGAACATAATAATGGATTCTGTATTACATGTATTTTAAAACTATATCCTTTATTTAACCAGGTAAAAGTCTATTTGAGATTAAAATAATTTTTTCAGGAATGGCTCGCCAATATGAATGACTTGTATGTGAACATTATTCATAGGAAGTTGGATTGCCTTCGTGCCCCCGGCTCTGTCCCATTTCATTCAGTCCTGCCCTGGTTCACTGTGTCCTCTCCTTCACTGACTGCTTCTTCTGCTGCTGCCTCCCACACCCCCTTTTTTCTCTATCGTGCATGTTTTCAGTTCCTGCAGTATGACTTCTGCTCTCGTCTTTGTCTCTTATACCCTTTACTGTCTCTTTCATGTCCATTTTCATCCTAATCTACTGCATAGCCCCATAATTTGACTGGCCCTGGGATGTTTGGACAGACTCCTCCTCGTGGTGCTACTCACACCAGCTATTTGTTAGTGCTGAGCGCTGCACGCATACAATCTTAGAATTTCCCTCGAAATTAAACATTGATTTTGGCCTTCAGAGACGGGCTCCCTCATATCAAAGGCAATCTGTTTAGTTTAAAAACCTTTTAATGCACACCCACCCCTTGAATCCTCATATTTTTTTCCAGTTTTCATGTACTGTAACACATGTATTGCATGTTCATGTTCACAGTACTACAGTTCTTAATAAAAGCTCCTTATACCACAACTGGTGGAATAGTGCATCATACATGTTTTGTATTAATTGTTCACGTTATGTACATTTATAAGGTGGTCACAGCATCCAATCTTCATTTATTTTAATGTATTTTATTAAACGTTTATGTAAGCCATCAGAGCTTGTTTGATAAAGTTATATCACACACACACACACACACACACACACACACACACACACACACACACACACACAGTAATAAAGGTATGTGCTTAGTTTCTCCTGGCAACCATGTTCATGCATTTGAAGTGAACAAAAAAAAATCTGAACAGCACATCAGATGCTTCAATACATGTCAAAAATCAGGGAGGGACTCTAATGTCAGCTTCAGTAAGCTTCATGAAATGCTCAGAATGTTCTGTACAGGGATGCCTCACAATGTCAGCAGTGGTATATATATATATATACACTCAACAAAAATATAAACGCAACACTTTTGTTTTTGCTCCCATTTTTCATGAGATGGACTTAAAGATCTAAAATTCATTCCAGATACACAATATTACCATTTCTCTCAAACATTGTTCACAAATCTGTCTAAATGTGTGATAGTGAGCACTTCTGCTTTGCTGAGATAATCCATCCCACCTCACAGGTGTGCCACATCAAGATGCTGATCTGACATCATGATTAGTGCACAGGTGTACCTTATACTGCCCACAATAAAAGGCCACTCTGAAATGTGCAGTTTTGTCTCGCAGCAAAATGCCACAGATGCCACAAGCATTGAGGGAGCGTGCAATTGGCATGCTGACAGCAGGAATGTCAACCAGATCTGTTGCTCGTGCATTGAATGTTCATTTCTCCACCATAAGCCGTCTCCAAAGGCGTTTCAGAGAATATGGCAGTACATCCAACCGGCCTCACAACCGCAGACCACGTGTAACCACACCAGCCCAGGACCTCCACATCCAGCAGGTTCACCTCCAAGATCGTCTGAGACCAGCCACTCAGACAGCTGCTGAAACAATTGGTTTGCATAACCAAACAATTTCTGCACAAACTGTCAGAAACCATCTCAGGGAAGCTCAACTGCATGCTCGTCGTCCTCATCGGGGTCTTGACCTGACTCCAGCTCGTCGCCGTAACAGACTTGAGTGGGCAAATGCTCACATTCGATGGCGTCTGGCACGTTGGAGAGGTGTTCTCTTCACGGATGAATCTCGGTTTACATTGTTCAGGGCAGATGGCAGACGTGTGGGTGAGCGCTTTGCTGATGTCAATGTTGTGGATCGAGTGGCCCATGGTGGTGGTGGGGTTATGGTATGGGCAGGCATCTGTTATGGACGAAGAACACAGGTGCATTTTATTGATGGCATTTTGAATGCACAGAGATACCGTGATGAGATCCTGAGGCCCATTGTTGTGCCATACATCCATGAACATCACCTCATGTTTCAGCAAGATAATGCACGGCCCCATGTTGCAAGGATCTGTACACAATTCTTGGAAGCTGAAAATGTCCCAGTTCTTGCATGGCCAGCATACTCACCGGACATGTCACCCATTGAGCATGTTTGGGATGTGCTTGACCGGCGTATACGACAGTGTGTACCAGTTCCCACTAATATCCAGCAACTTCGCACAGCCATTGAAGAGGAGTGGACCAACATTCCACAGGCCACAATTGACAATCTGATAAACTCTATGCGAAGAAGATGTGTTGCACTGCATGAGGCAAATGGTGGTCACACCAGATACTGACTGGTTCTGAGTCCCCAGACCCCCAATAAAGCAAAAAAATGCACATTTCAGGGTGGCCTTTTATTGTGGACAGTCTAAGGCACACCTGTGCACTAATCATGATGTCAGATCAGCATCTTGATGTGGCACACCTGTGAGGTGGGATGGATTATCTCAGCAAAGCAGAAGTGCTCACTATCACACATTTAGACTGATTTGTGAACAATGTTTGAGAGAAATGGTAATATTGTGTATCTGGAATGAATTTTAGATCTTTAAGTCCATCTCATGAAAAATGGGAGCAAAAACAAAAGTGTTGCGTTTATATTTTTGTTGAGTGTATATATATATATATATATATATATACAGTGTTGGGCAAGTTACTTCAAAAGCGTAATGCATTATTTATTACTTGTTACTGTCATTTCAAAGTAATTAGTTACATTACAATATTACTGTCTTTGAATTGTAAGGCATTACACTACTTTTACATTACTTTTGCATTACTTTTCGCCAAAATAAAAGGAAATATGGATTTTTTGTTCTCAATAGATCTTCTTGTGCTCATTACACAGCAGGATGTGATGTTATTCGCTTCAAAATAAAAGAACGAAAAACGGAAAATGACTCGTATCCCGTTATTCGTTTCAAAAACGGAAAACGAGACACAGAAAACAACTCGTTAACTGATATTAGATATTGTGTTCATGAATGGGATTCGGGGATGAAATAACAGGGCCATTTTTCATTCCAGATTTGCCGTACGTCTTTTTTAATGACCCTGAAGGCGCTGTGTTATGCTGCGAAATTACCTGAAAGCCTACCTGAGACATTTAGGGGGAGCTCTAAATCACCGTTCATAAATGCTCTGACAGCGTCTGACGCTCATGTTTTGAAATAAACCTACTGTTTTAAACTTGCATCAAAAGCGTTATGACGCTGTTACGGATCTAGTGTGTTGTGTTTGTGTTGTGTTTGTCTTTCATTGTGTTCTCTCCCCAGATGACCTTCCCCCCCCCTTTCTGATTGCAACCCTGGCAATCAGGAAATTTAGTGCACCTGTGCTCACCTGAGGGCTATATAAGCTGGGAGCAGACAGCTGCACAGGGCCTTTTGTGCCATCAAGCAGTTGACAATTGTTTGTGTGTGGGAGCTAGTGACGGAGTGCCATTGTTGTAGTTCTGAGTAGTTCTGAGTAGTGGAGTATTTGGTTGGTTTGGAGTTAGTTCTTTTGATTTGTGCTTTCCTCTTTTGGGAAAGTGGTTCTTAGTTCTTTGGCCCATCAATAAACCTTTTTTGCTTACCGTTACCTCTGTCTGTGTCTCCTCCTTGTCCCCCAGAACCTAAAAATATTCTTTGTTACTCCCCAGATCCCCCTGGATACTATTTGGGGTCGTAACAAGTGGGGGCTCGTCCGGGATCCGGCAAGGAGTAGCTCGATAGTTGGTTCTATTGGAAAGCTCAGGTTTGTAGGTGTAGCATTAGCAGTGGTGGCTACGTGGTGAGTGTCATTGTCTGGTTGGCCAGGTGTTCAGTCTTAATTAAACGGTTAAAATGGCTTCCTCAGTGAGGTAGGGGAGTGTCCAGCTGGACTTTATTAATCTTTCCTTCAGGCACTCATTTGTTATTTTACCTTTTTTGTTTTCGGAGTAAATCCTGGGTGGGGACTAGTTCCCTGACGGAGGTAGGCGTTTCAGGGCTCCGGCCGCTGAAGTTTAGCCTTTCAAGTCGCCTCGAGCCTGGCAAGCTCCAGAAGACAGGTAGATTTAGGTAGAAGCTGGGGAAGTTGTTTTTTTTTTTATAAGGCTGGGCTTGGTATTGGTGTGTGTGTGTGGGCACCTAGCATTGACACTCATCGTACTTGTCACTAGTGAAAGAGGAAGTAAGCTCAGTGGATATACATGTTGGTGTTGTTGCACTATTTGTTAGTAGCTTAGCTACATGACTAGCTTGTGGCTCTTCTTAGCTTCCCTCTGCTATTATGGCAGTATTTAGCATAGAAGAGTTTGTGGCTCATCCTACTTTAAGTCAGATTGATGGCTGTAGGAAGGATGATTTGTGTACCATTGCCGAGTACTATGGTATATCTGTGTCAAGGTCCCTTATTAAGAAAAAACTGAAGCGGTCCTTTTGCAAGGATTGGTAGAGAGGGGAATTCTTGCTTCACAGGTTTTGGAAGAGTCACCTGGTGCGATAGCTGGGGCTATGGCAGCGGTGTCCTCGGAGGAGAGACAGGAAAGGGTGGTTGAGCCTCAGCCGGGTGGTCTTACTCCAGAGGGAGAGGATAGTGGGGATGGGGTAAAACCGTACACGATGCCACGGTTTGAGCCACTCTCTACCTCTCCGGGTTCTATGGCAAGTGCCCGGGTAAAAATTTGTGTGGCTCGTCTTCAGCAGGAGACGCAGGATAAGAAGGAAGAGCGAGAGTTTCAACTCCGGAGAGAGTTGGAACTAAAGAAGTTGGAGTTTGAGTCAGAGCTCGAGTTAAAGAAATTGGAGTCAGAAACGGCTGTTAGGATGCGCCAGTTAGAGTTACAGAAGAGTGAAGCCGACGCTTCTATCTCTGGTAGACGATCACTGTCGGATCCTGATAACGTCTTTGATGTTCGTAAGAATGTGGCAATGGTTCCTATGTTTCGAGAGACTGAGATAGAGTCCTACTTTGGTGCATTTGAGTGCATTGCCATTGCTCTGCATTGGCCAAAGGATGTGTGGGCTATACTCCTGCAGTGTAAACTAACTGGTAAGGCTCAGGAAGTGTGTGCTTTTCTCTCCACGGAAGACAGTCTTGTGTATGAGACGGTAAAAAGCGCTATTCTTCGAGCCTATGAGCTAGTGCCAGAGGCCTACCGGCAGCGTTTTCGTAGTCTCAGGAAAACGGTAACCCAGAACTTTATAGACTTTGCCAGGGAGAAAGAGATCCTCTTCGACAGATGGTGTGCATCCTGTAAGGCAAAGGACTATACTTTACTGCGTGAGCTGATGTTGGTGGAAGAGTTCAAAAACTGTGTGACTGAGCGTACTGTGATCTACCTGAATGAGCAGAAGGTAGCTACACTACAGCAGGCTGCTACACTGGCGGAGGAGTTTGCTCTCATGCACAAGAGTGTCTTTAGTTAATCAGATCCTCCCTTCCATCGTGGTTTTTCGCAGAGGTCTGATGACGCTCGTATCACTCAGCCCAGAGCAGCCTTGTCAGGTCCTATGGTGGAGAGACAGTGCTTCTTCTGTCACAAACCTGGTCACCTCATTGCAGATTGCGTTTCCATGAAGCGTAAGCAGCAGGTGCCAGGTCCGAAACCAGCTGGGGCAGCTTACAGGCCGATGAAGGGAATGGGCTTAATTAAAACAGTGTCCTCCGATAGCCGGCCCGGAGATAAAAACATCCCTGATGAGTGTTTTAAGCCATTCATCTTTACCGGATCGGTGTCTCTCACTGGAAAGTCGGAGGACCAGCGTTCAGTCACCGTGTTGCGAGACACGGGTGGCTCTCAATCATTCATTCTTGCCAGCGTCCTGCCTGTGAGTGATACCTCTGCCTGTACGACAAGTACCATAGTAAGAGGTATCGGGATGGGTTTTGTACCCGCACCTCTACATTATATCCATGTTACATCAGATTTGGTTAACGGTCTCTTCCCAGTTGCTGTCCGCCCCTGCTTTCCAATCGAAGGTGTCGACTTCATAATAGGGAACGACATAGCGGGAGGTAAGGTTTATCCTGCTCCTGAGGTTGTTAGTGTTCCTTTTCATGACTCTGGAACTGATGACCTGGTTAATCACCATCCGGATGTCTTTAAGGTTAGTGTTTTGACTAGGGCTCAAGCTAAAAAACAGGCTTAAGAAGTTGAGTTGTCTGACTCCTTATTTTCTTCAGTGTTATCTGAGGAAGTGTTGCAACCTGGCGACGGGTTGGTAGATTGCACATCAAAGGAGAGTGAGGAGTTGAAAGAGTTTGTTAGTGCTTCTGAAATACCAGTGTCATTGACTCGTGAAGCACTAATTAGTGCTCCGAAAAGGGATTCTTCCCTATCAAAGTTTTTTGCCGCAGTCAAGGGAGGCGACTGTAAGGGCAGTAGGAAACAGTGTTTCAGTGTTGACGATGGGGTGTTAATGCGTAAATGGGTTTCGCGGATGGGAACATCAGATGATTCAGTTGAGGATTGGGGCACGGTTCAACAGCTAGTGGTTCCAATTGGGTGTCGGCAGCAGGTGCTAGAATTAGCGCATGAGCATCTATGGTCTGGTCATCTAGGTGTTACGAAGACGTATGACCGAATGTTGAAACATTTCTTCTGGCCAGGAATGAAAGCTGATGTGAGGCGTTTCTGTAACACCTGTCGCACCTGCCAGATGGTGGGGAAACCCAACCAGGTTGTGCCTCCGGCCCCCTTACGACCTATCCCTGCTGTTGGTGAGCCATTCGCACGGGTCATTGTGGATTGTGTTGGCCCTCTGCCCAAAACGAAGTCGGGTAATCAGTTCTTGCTAACTATGATGTGTGTTACCACTCGTTTTCCAGAGGCAATTCCCCTGCGAAAGATCACCGCGCCAACCATTACAAAAGCTCTGACTAAGTTTTTCACTACCTTTGGGTTACCCAAAGTGGTGCCAACTGATCAAGGAACAAATTTCCTTTCCAAAACCTTCCAACAGACGTTGCAGTCTTTAGGCATATCGCACTTTGTGTCTAGTGCATACCATCCAGAGTCCCAAGGTGCACTTGAACGTTGGCACCAGACTTTAAAGTCGATGTTAAGGAAGTACTGTCATGATACAGAGAAGGATTGGGATGAGGGGCTTCCCTTTGTTCTCTTTGCAATTTGTGATGCTACACAGGAGTCCCTCGGATTCAGCCCAGCTGAACTGGTGTTTGGGCATAATGTGCGTGGCCCCCTTAAAGTGTTGAAGGAGCGGTTTATGTCAGATTCCTCTCAAGAGACTAATATATTGGATTTTGTCTCCCAGTGTAGGGAGCATCTGCATCGGGCAGTCTTGCTGGCTAAAGAGGCACTCTCCTCATCCCAGGAGAGTATGAAAACACGGTTTGACAGGAAAGCGGTTGAACGGCAGTTTCAACCTGGTGATCAAGTTCTGGTATTACTACCCTTGCCTGGATCTGCTCTGACGGCTCGTTTCTCAGGTCCGTATGTGGTGAAGAATAAGGTGTCAATCACTGATTACATCATACACACACCTGAGCGCCGACGAAAAACATGACTATGCCATATCAACATGCTTAAACCTTATCATTCCAGGGAAGAGGTCCAAGTAAAGGAGAAGGTAACTTTGGATACTGTTGCTTCCGAAGCAATTTCTGCTTCATTGGTTTGTGGGGAAGCCATGTCTGATGATGGTTTGGCCTCAATTATCAACGGTCAGCAATGTGGCAGGTTACTGAACTCGATGTCTGAAATAGGAACACATCTATCTTATCTCTCTGATTGTCAGTGGGAAGATGTAATCCGTTTGCTTCACTCCTGTCCCACTTTGTTCCATGATGTGCCATCATGCACCAATGTGTTGAGCTACGATGTCGAAGTCAGTAATGCCGCCCCTATCAAGCAGCATGCTTACCGTTGCCCTATGGCAAAAAGGGAGGTCATGAGAAAAGAGGCAGAGTATCTGTTGTCAAATGGTTTAGCTAAGCCCAGTCGCAGCCCCTGGAGCTCACCATGTTTGTTGGCTCCTAAGTCTGACGGCACGGCCCGTTTTTGTACGGATTTCCGCAAAGTCAATGCAGTTACTGTACCAGATTCCTTCCCACTGCCTAGGATGGAAGATTGTATAGACAGCATTGGCCCAGCAGTGTTCATTACAAAATTAGACCTATTAAAGGGATATTGGCAGGTTCCTTTAATGTCACGGGCTTCGGATATCTCAGCTTTTGTAACGCCTGACCATTTCCTGCAGTACACCGTAATGGCCTTTGGCATGAGGAATGCACCTGCTACTTTTCAGCGTCTGATGCAACTGGTGTTGGGAGATGTGCCCCGTTGCAATGTGTATCTTGATGATGTGGTGGTGTACTCTGACACCTGGGCTGACCATCTAGCCAGCTTGAACGTGGTGTTCCAACGGCTTGTGGAGGCCTCTCTGACCCTAAACCTTGCAAAGTGTGAGTTTGGTAAGGCTACAATCACGTATCTGGGGAAACAGGTGGGTCACGGACAGGTCCGTCCAGTAGACGCTAAAATCACCGCCGTGCTGTCCTATCCCGTTCCTACAACCAGACGTGAGCTCCGTCGGTTTCTGGGTATGACTGGGTACTACCGGTGTTTTTGTAAAAACTTCTCTGTGGTGGCACCTCTCACTAAATTGTGTAGCCCTGCTGTGCCTTTTGCATGGAACGATGAGTGCCAACATGCCTTCAACGCTGCTAAGTCTCTTCTCTGCAGTGCCCCTGTCCTGGCTGCGCCTAACTTCTCTCTTCCGTTCAAGTTAGAGGTTGACGCCAGTGCTTCTGGAGCCGGTGCTGTGCTGCTGCAGGAAGGAGGGGGAGATGTGTGCCCTCCTGTGTGCTACTTCTCAATTAAGTTCAAAAGACATCAGCTGAACTACTCTACGATAGAGGAGACCTTAGCCATGCTACTGGCGCTGCAGCAGTTCGAGGTGTATGTTGGTTCCAGTTCCGCGTCAGTGACTGTGTATACCGACCATAACCCTCTCGTGTTCCTAGCCCAGATGTACAACCATAACCAGAGGTTAATGCGTTGGGCTTTGTTAGTGCAGGGTTACAATCTGGACATCCAGCACAAGAAGGGGACAGAGAATGTTGTGGCGGACGCACTATCCCGCGGGTAAGGTGGGAAGAGGGTAGGTTACCCATTTGTACATTTTTTGGGGTTGAATGTATGGGTAACTGACCCACGTGAATGGTGAAGCGAGTAGTCGGTTTCCCATGTGGTGACAATTAGAGTTTGTGGTGGCTCTGATGTTGCAAAATTACATGTTTGCTCTTATGGGAGGGAGTGTTACGGATCTAGTGTGTTGTGTTTGTGTTTCATTGTGTTCTCTCCCCAGATGACCTTTCCCCCCCCTTTCTGATTGCAACCCTGGCATTGGTCAAGCCTGGGCTCAGCTCTGTCAGGTTCTCATCCACACTCTGGAGACATTGGAGGGCATGTTTGTATACCGCAAGTGTTGTATGCTGATCTCTTATTTTATGTGTTGTGTTATATTGTTGTTTTTATATTGAGTCTATCTTTTATTGTACTATGGATCTTCATGTGTCCGGAATAAAATCATATATATATATATAATCAGGAAATTTAGTGCACCTGTGCTCACCTGAGGGCTATATAAGCTGGGAGCAGACAGCTGCACAGGGCCTTTTGTGCCATCAAGCAGTTGACAATTGTTTGTGTGTGGGAGCTGGTGACGGAGTGCCGTTGTTGTAGTTCTGAGTAGTGAAGTATTTGGTTGGTTTGGAGTTAGTTCTTTTGATTTGTGCTTTCCTCTTTTGGGAAAGTGGTTCTTAGTTCTTTGGCCCATCAATAAACCTTTTTTGCTTACCGTTACCTCTGTCTGTGTCTCCTCCTTGTCCCCCAGAACCTAAAAATATTCTTTGTTACTCCCCAGATCCCCCTGGATACTATTTGGGGTCGTAACAGACGCGGACATAAAAGCGGTTCAAAAGCGACGGGGAGAATCGGAGCCTCCGCCTCTTCGCCGCCGCCCCTCAGCGGTTGATCCTCGGTGTGCCAGGTCGGCTGCGCTCTGACCGACCGGGAGTCGTGGAGTCAGCCTGCTAACAACAGCGCTTAATTAACATAGTGTAGAATCACACGGACCGGCTTTCACACTTTTCCAAAAGTGGAGTGTATGCCCATCTCGCGATCGCGAATGTAGAGTCAATTGATTTCGGGTTTAAAATGCATTGTAATGTGCGTTACTGAGATTTGTACCGAGTAAAATAATACCAGTTTTTTTTTTGTAATGCCTTACATTACTGCGTTACAGCAAAACGTAATGCATTACAGTAATGCATTACTTTTGTAACGCGTTACTCCCAACACTGTGTGTGTGTGTGTGTGTGTGTGTGTGTGTGTGTGTGTGTGTGTGTGTGTGTGTGTGTGTGTATATATATACACATCATTTATACATTCTCATCCCAAATTGAATAAAGTCATACACTGATTTGTTTTGAGAAATAAAAAGAAAGTTTGAATGACAAATTCGCCAAAGGCAGTCAGTTCACTCCACAGTTGCAACAGTTTTACTATAATGAGTAAAAAGGTCATTGACATCCAACTTTTGACTCATTCAGTCAGATACTTGAACTTTCTATTCATACCTAACTGTTTAAATCTATTTAAAAATCTGTTGGGGCTTCTGCTCCTGATTTATACCATTAATTTGGAGGCACTAGGAACACACAATCACGTGATGCAATGTCCTTTCAAGAGATGAGATTTAGCTTTGGTACCTTTTTTCTTTTCTTGTATTGTATATTTCACTAATGCACAGCACAGTGTAATAGGCTTTTCACCCAGGCTCTGGTGTAATCTTTATTACTGCAGCTACAGTGTGACGCAGTGTGGAAAATCTCACCTCTCTAACAGAAGAAGAAATGTGAAATCATATGCTCCCAACTGCATTTCTGGCCATGTTTTATGTTGTCTTTTGGCTGTTGCTCTTAGTCACCGCACAATTTGAACTCCAAAACTTGTGCAAATATTCATATATTACATTAATATACAAGTTTTGCAGTCTGATACACAACACAACTTAATTTGCTGTAGCTATACTATTTTAGATTAGATAACAATGAAGTCTCAAGTTACTTAAGAACAGCCATTTTACGTTGGCATATTTATTTTACATATGCAGCAAATAGACTGTAGCTCTGTACTCATACTAAAGTCACACTCACATTTGCAGTTGAACACATGGTCCATCACAGCTGCATTTAACTGATAAGGCACTTAAGGAACAAACCTGATGGCAGCATTGAGACCAAAGACCAGTAAAATAGATTGACTGTATAAATCCCATGTGGAGCTTTCCATATCTTAATAGACCAGCGAGAGGGCAATGATTTACTACACAACAAGCTATGGTGGTCGGTCGGTACTGTGCGTGCGTGTGTGTGTGTGTGAGAGAGAGAGAGAGAGAAAGAGAGAGAGAGTGTTTGGCAAGCTCAGGGTTTTCTTATGCAGGACGTCACATTACTTTTCCCGAGTTAAGAAATACAGCTCCTGCACAGCACATCCGCTCAGAGCCACAGAAGGACCCGAAGAAAAACCAGAATGAAGCTGTCTGCTCAGGCACCGCTCTTATCCCACACACACAGTTCCAACTTTCAACCCTCGACAAACTATTAACTGCTTGCTCCCTCGAATCTACAACTGAAACTGATGGCAAATCCGGATTAAACTGGCACTAAAGTTTGTGGATCGGCGGGACTTGATGTGCAAAGGCTCCAGACACTCAGGATTGAAAATATTACCCCTTCTGCAAAAGATTGCTGTATATGAACTAGTTTAGTCAAATATTTGTATTCCCAAACTGTAGGTCTGGATCCCCTCCATGGGGTTACTGAGGGGTCAAAGATATGACAGGATGGGATGTTTAATATTTTATAAACACTAGCTTGAAGGGGTCACAACTGTCATTATGGCTTTGATTTGGTAAAGACATTCTTATTCCCCAGAAGATGAACACTAGGCCTATGGAAATTGGAAGATACCCTGTATTTTACTGATCAAATGTTAATATCTTTAAGACGAGGAAACACCGAACAATTTTTAGTGTAAAGGGGGGTTCCTCAGCTTTTGTCAAGAAAAGAGCAACATTTCAAATATAGTATAAAAATACATCTCAGTCAGCACACATTAATCTTTATGCATAAAGTGATCAGGGGTCTGAAAACCCCTCCAGTGGGTCTTAAAATAAATAACGAACAGTCACTTATGAACACAAACTGAACCTGCTTTTCATGAGCTTGTTAACATTGTGATAGCATGATGAGCCAGTGTTCCTTAAGCACAAAGAACAAACACAAGTATCACAGAGATGGAAACACTAAAATAAACGTGCATGCGAGTTCAGGGAGTAATGGCAATAAAGGGACAGGATGCTGCAGAGGCAGGGAAGCAGGCGTGGCAGGGAGTGACTGGTGAACTGAAAAACCCCAAAATACAAAACAAAAAGAGCGCGTCACAGAAAAAACATGAGGGTAGATCTGATGAGATGATTGGTGACTGGTGTGCTGATTGCTGATTGCAGGAGTGTGAGCAGGGAGGAGCTGGAAGTCAGAGAGGTGAGGAACAGGGACCACGCCCACGGCAGCTGACAAAGAGACACAAACAAACAAAGTCAGGAACGCGAGGGAGGGGGGACATGGTAAACACTAGGAAAACTGGAGTTATGGCATGACCATGGGTCCGTTTCATGAAGCAGGTTTAGTGAAAACCTTGAGTTAGTTAACCCTGAGATGAGGGAAACTCTGGTTTTTCGGTTTCACAAAGCCAGTTCAGCATAAATCTGAGTCAGTTACCCGGGTAACATACTCCGTGAACCTAACCTGGGGCCCGTACTACGAAGCGAGTTCAACATACCCAGGGTTTCTTTCAGAGATCCAGCTTGACTTACCCTAACAAAGGAGATCGGAGATAAGCGGTCACACGAAGCTGGTTATCAACTCGTTAAGTCAACCCAGGGTTTTCCAATTGAGCTATCAGCGCGTGCACATGAAAGAGGCGGCGTTTGCAGCATTTGACCAATCACAAACATGGATCAGACTACGGCAGCGGAGCGGCGTATTTCACGTACGAGGAGCGAACCATAATCTTACAGAAATACGAAAAAGTTAAACATATAATACAGGCAAAAGGCAACAGTGTCATCTGCCAAATGCAGGAAGGACAGCTGGCAAAAACTCGCCGACTGTGTGGAATGCGGAAGTCGTATTAGTAGTATTAGTAGTATAATATGACTGCCCCATCAAAAGGGCACTAGTAGATCAGACTGATTTGACTCCAACAGTAACTTCGCTGATAGCTTAGTGCTAGAGTTACCGACCCGTGTTACGAGGCTCCTTACAGCGGCCCCGGTTCGAATCCGCCCTGCGGCCGTCTTTTAAATCATGTCGTCACTCTTTCTTTAGTCCCTTTAACTCGTACGATGTCCTTCAGCAATAAAAGGCCAAACATATAACTTTAAAATAATGAATTTGTTGCTTGGATGTATTCTTATAACGTGGTTTATGACAATATCAGCCTCATTCTTTCAGCTGCAATCCCGGCGGTGTAAAACGGACTTGGGAGCAAATCAAATAAATATAAAAACATAATTCAAAGTGGCAAGTAGGCTGTACGCTGACAAAGAAAAGTCTTTCCCTCTGATGAGAATCTGTATATCTCATATAAAACATCGTCAGGGACAGAAAAAGGGTTTTGCCGGTCTCCGTACACTCTATAGTTCTCCTACCAGACCCTCTCACGATCCACCGAGCTTCTTTTTTTTTATGTCGCCGCACCAAGAGAGCTGATTGGTCAGTCGGCGGTGTGTTTCTCCACGTTGATCTCTTATCAGGAACATAACCTGCTCCGGAGCAGGTTAGCTCCACAGCGTAAGTAACCATGGCGATTTATCCCGGTAAGAAGTGAACCAGCTTCGTAGGACGGAAAACCCAGGGTTAACGCTCAACTTACCTCGCTAAGCCCAAATCCCGCTTCGTAGTACAGGCCTCTGCTCGCTAGCAGGTTTGCTTCAACAAACCCTGAGTTTCTCCCTACATGTCTCCGCCTTTTTCCGGAATCTGAACCAACTCTGAAAAAATGTGCCGTCCTTTCATCGTCAACCTAATCGATATGGAAATAAAAGTGATTTTAGCAGCTTTGCGTTGGGAGACAATTTTGATTACCTTTCCTTCCAATCACATTAGATATTATCTAAACAATATTCTCCGACATTTTCAACATTTCATATCGCGGACATAATCCGCAACCAGATTCTTTGCGGAGGTAGTGTTTTTGCAAACAGGAGATTTATGAAATGTTTAAGTACATTTCTGTGTTGAAATATCTGCTTATATTTACTGTTTAATATGTGAAATATGATTAAAATCATAAGCCTTAGTCAACGTATTTGCGCAATATTCTTATGCTTAATTTTCTACTGACGCCACTTTCTTTCTGTGCCTGGGGGGATTACACCCAATGAAAATGATAATTCATTCATTGCGCTACTTTGTGACCTACGGGAGTTGAATCCCTGTCGCCTGCACCGTGGGCGGCGTTGTTAACCATTACACCACAGTGTAGCTGTGCAAGTCTGAAAATAAAGACTTATTACCTTTAGATCAATAGACTGTTTCATTCAGTTATACACATTAGATCGGGCAGTAATTGTCTGCCACGCTAACTATCGCTACTTTGCTGCAGTTACGTTGCTCCGCTTTCTAAGGATGAGCTCGTTTTCTACATAAACACTCAGTAATATCTAATGACGCTCTCCTCGTGGTAAGTTGGTCAACTCAGAGTTCAGGGTTAGGTTCAGAGTTTGTTGAACCTGCTTTGTGAAACGGGCCCCATAACAGCTACAAGCACCACTATGCCCAAGTTGGCCGACAGCCTTGCAGAGTTCCTAACAGCTAACTCATATTTCTAATGTGAAACGTGGTATTTTAAAACATCTTCAAACCTTACATCAAATGAGAAAAGTCCTCACTATTATAGAAATAAAGTTATAACATGCATGTGTGGGTTTGCTTCTTGATGTTTACTTTGTGATCAGGGAACTAAATGCAACTATATTTACTTGACCATATTTCAGTTATCTATATGATTGGGAATGAAGGCATATAAAATTGCAATTTTTAAGCCTCCAAGGAGCAAATCTCAAAACACATCGGCTGTCATGGAGGCGAGGGGCTTGATTGTTTGGGCACCACTGAATCCAGCAGATATACACTCAGATAACCACCTTCAGGTGCAAGACTGGAGTAGAGAGACATGTACCACTGGTGGGTACCTATATTGCATTTTGGCCAATGCATTCAACCAAATGTGAATGGCCGATCCTACTCGGACTGCAAACGGAAAATCAGAAGGCTTCGGTTTCTGCATATGTATACACAATCTGTTTATAGAGATTAACAAAGGGCTAACCTGCGGGAGATAGATTAAAACAAGGTTCATATCACTCATATGGCTCTCACCCAAGAGAATGTGGTCCTGATTTTCTGAGACCTTTGATATGGGATTACACAGGGGCTGCTGAGGATAGAACTAAGCGTTTGGCCTGGGAGGGCTCGTGGTGCAGCCTGAGGGGGTCCAGGCCTCTGAAGTCAATGCTACTGCTGAATCTACTCGACTGAAAAAGGCAGAGTTAAATTTAATGGCTATTTCAGTCATTTAGTTTAGATCTTTCTTCAATTTGTCATAAAACAATAAATAAAATAAAGCAATGCTTACCCAGATAAATGGTCCAGTTCCATTGAAAGGATTCTGGGGGGGAAAGCATTGAAACAGATGTAGCACCTATTCTCACACAGCCTCGGGCTCGACAGCTCACTGTTACTCTATGAAGATGTCACCTCCCCTCAAACCAAAGGCATTATACCGAAAGAAAATGCTCAGTATGTGTGTCATAGAGCTTGCCTCAGGTCTTAAGAGTCTGAGAGGTGAGATACCTGCTGGGATCAACTTACATCAACGCACTCGCCAACCTCAGCGAGCTGAATCTTCAGAGGGAAAATCCTCTCTGATGCAAAGACACAAATACGTTTTCCATATCTTTCCCATTTTCTTTTCAATTACCCTGGAATGAACATATAGTTGATTTCATTTCACCTAAATGCTTCTTTCCTTTTTTCCGTTCCCTCTCTTTCCCCATCAAAAAGCTTTGAATCAATTTCATGCCCTACAAATGCTGTTTACCCTCTTGGGTGTGAAACATCTGCTGCTAGCTCCCGCCGGCTTCTTGTGCTATCCTTGCTCTCTCCCTCTCTTCCTCTCTCTTGGACTGTTTTTCAAAGAGTTCATGAAGAAGCTTGTCACAGTTCGGGCCCGGCGTGGAAGTGGTCGATTGCTCATAATGTGCCTTCACGAATGGGTGTGTGTGCCGTATTCATTTCCTGCATTCGCTGATGAGGGACGCTGCTACAGTCGATTGTTAATTCAACCTACATTATGCTTTGTGCTGCAATCTGCTCTTTGTATCCAGTGCCTGACTCTCTTTTCGCTGAAAACTTCTCTGCTGGCCAGAGAGCCAGTCAGAGTCAATAACAGGCTCCCACCATCTAGAAAAGTCTTTAATGAAACACTTTAAAAATATAGGTTGTAGTTATGAACATCCTGTAAATAGCATAATCATTTCTCTCTGCATCTTGCTGTCACACTGTTTATTTCTCCTCTTGTTAAATTTGCTGCTTCTCGGGGCTGTCGGATTTGGAGTGATTTTCAAAAGCCTATAATTACTGATCCACCCCAGGATGTCAACGCAATGCTAACAACTGAAAAGCAACTGCTTATAGCAGAGTGCAATTGAGATTTTCACATCCATAATCTTTTCATGTCCATTAACCTACACTGACATACGGTTGGATGACTTTTATTATTTGTGTCAAAGCTCAAGGACTTGTTGGTGGATTTTGTATGGAACAAAGGGATGCTAAATTAATTCATTGTTTTCCCTTTGCGCATGTTAAGAGTTATTTATAGAGACTGCAAACATTGTTATAGCCTCAAAGGGCATTACAGCTGCAATACGAAATAACACTTGAAAGACATTTAATAAAAGCAGATTCTAAATTAGGTTTGGTACCTTTGTTTTTATACCATGGTGTCTCATCAGTCGTTCTTCAAACGGGCAATGTACCTTTTTTAAACTAATTGATTGGATCTGCGACGTGATCCAAATGCTAATTTCCTGCGTTTCAGGCTGGTTTCTGTCAGTTGTGTATTTAGGGAAAACATATTCTCATGTTTTAACGTTTAATCATTTCTAATTCATGTTCTAGTCCACACATGTACGAAGGAGGTTGAGGTGGATGGATAGGTTAAACAAACACCGGACTTTCACCCAGGAGACCTGCTGGTCATCCACTGAGTGAAACCTCAGAAGTATGCAAACTGTTACAGTTGGTTTTCAGTTGGACACAGAAGCAGACACAACCACAGCTCGTTAAGTTTTAACAGTTTAATCAATAATGAATGGTGAAGAGGCACGGGCTGGTGTCAGAGCAAAGTCCAGAGTTTTTTTTTTTTTTTTTTTAAGTCATGTACATTGTAGCAATGCAAGCATGCGTTGCCAGTAATGCAATTCATAGTCTCAGTGCAAACTCAACTATTGAAAAGTAGAAATAAAAGTACAGGTGTCACAAATAAAATAAAGTCAAATTAAATTTAGCAAAAATAAAGTAAAGGATACACATTACCTTCAGTGCACAAAATGTAAACAAATGTTAAAGGAATCAGTAGAAAGAAATACAAACGATAGAGAATTTAGTTGTTCTTAAAGTGGCGGGTGTGTGTGCATAGGGTTTCTCAGCAGTTCAGTAGCTTGATGGCCTGTGTAAAAAAAAAAAGTCTCTGAACCTGCTGGTCCGGGTTCAGATGCTCCTGAGCCGCCTGCCTGACGGCAGGAGCTTGAACAGGCTGTGGTTGGGATGGCTGAGGTCAGAGTGTATCTGCTGTGTCTTCCTCCTGCAGCGCTGGCTGCAGAGGTCCTGGATGGCCGGCAGCTCAGACCTGGATCGGGGTGTGAGTGGGATGCTCAGGAGAACGTGAAGGTGAAGGTGTGCAGATCCTTCATGGTGACAGCTGGATGGTGGCGCAGAACTACAACAGTAAAAAAAAAAAAATCACAGTTGAGATCTTTTTAAGCTCTCTCTTGCTATACGGCCGAGTGACTGACACTAAGTCAGGTAGAATTATCTGCCTTCTTCTTGCAGTCAGCCAGGAGGCTTTAAGCAGGGCTGATGGCTTAATGAGGAGCAGGTGTGGAGGTGGACCAGGTGCAGGGAATTACACACACACACACACACACTGATGGGGGAGGAGGAGACACCGGAGGAAACATAGGGAGAAACAAGGAAAACCAGGAGTCATGGTCCTTGACAAAAACTTTTTTTTTCACATTTTACTTACTAAGTCATTTAGTTTAACCGTGTATTGAAAGTGCAACCTTGATCTGGGAGAAAATCCATCGCCCCCGAAACATAATTGAGAATGCAGTTTCATTGTATGGGAACGTCATTTTGAGAACCCAGGGTTGCTTGAAAGGTGTGACTTTTTCAATTCGCTTGAACTGTTTTTCCAAGACTGTGACTGGGAAATGCCACTCTCTTTTTCACTGAGACGTGACCTTTTCTTCTCCCATCCAGTCTCTCCGAGCTTTCTATTACCTCATGCGGAGATTACCAGGGTTTCAAACCCACAAGATAAATATTTCCACAGTCATCGCTGCTACTCCACACAGAGAGGGAGCAACACGGTTCATATGGCAGGTTGCTTTCTGAAAGGTCAAAGTTTAAAGGTGTTGCATTATCAAGTTAATAGAAGCGACAACTGCTGACACGATGCATAGATGATGCAGATGTGTATGACAAACTGGTTTATGTCAGAAATACCTTCTTTTTTTCTATATTTATAATCTACTGCTTGCAGACACTGTACACAGCATGATATTTGGACCATAGAACAAGTATCAGGGCTACGTTCAGGCTATTTCACACCTAAAAATCCAAAACGTGGTTCACGTTTTTGTCACGTAATATACATTGGAAAGTTTTGGTTTCATATTGCAATCATGCAAGTGCACCAAAGAAACATACATGACATACCTACATCCTGTCATCATAGCCTACATGAGCTGTATCTCCATCCAGTGGTTTGTTGACGGGCTCTTCAGTCCTCTTGGAAAATCATTGAAAAGTGTGATTATTTTCAATGGGTTTTTCATAAAATCATCAGACCAAATGCCAGTTAAATATGTGGTCTCTCCTCTCCACATGTAGCCTACTTGCTCATTTTGTTTTGTGTTGTTCTGCCTGCCAGAAATTGCTATTTTTGGGAAGTTCAATGTTTTTCACACAATAATCAGATCAAACCATGATTCAATTTGATCCAACCTGAGACCACCACTTTCCACCGGCCCTATGTGGTCCAGGAAGAAGGTTTAACACCGGAATTATTGGTTTGTGTCAAACGGAAAAGTCCAAAAGTCCAGACCAAACAAGGTATAAGTGTGAAAGGACCCTCAGACTAGTTGTCAAGCTCAAGCAAATTATCACAATTTCTCAACTGCCTTCAGCCGAAACTACACTTTGTCATTCACCAGTCAGCTCAAACTGCCCCTCATCCTGTTCAGCTGTACGTTTTCAACCACACCTCATATTTTTTTATGTGCCTCAGTTAACTTCATTGGTCTTAACATCATTGCATCAGCCTAATCTCTACAGGAAGTAAGACAGGAGCAAAGTAGGAAGACAGGTGATGTTATTATGGAGGCAACAAAGTCTGCTTAGGGAGGAAAAGGTAGATCGATGGGTCAACAAAACAATGGACATTCACAATTTTGGTAAGCATGACAAAGATTGTTCCTTCACCTTATCTAAGTGTTCATTGCAACCATGACAACAAAGCTCCCCCTCACCTTAACCGAAATCTTTCCTTATCTCTAACCAAGTACTGACTTCAATTGAAACATGATCTTCCCCTCAACCTAACCTTAACCATCACATCCCTCCACTTGCACAAAGGACAAAAATAATAATAATGCAGAAAAGCACTGTTGTGGTTGCTGTTGTTATTGTTCCAGTATTGCTGGGGATTAAGTCAACTTTACATATGATGCTGATAAAAGAAGACACCATCGCCCCCTCTAAACCAACACTGAACACACATATTTAATCTTGATACATTCGATAAAAAAAAAAAAGCTCACATAATGCTCCCTGTAATCCCAGTGATCACTGCAGTGGTGTGAAAAACAGGCGATAATGCTCTTATCCAGTAGATTAAGGTCAGAATATAGGCGTTTAACATGTGCCAACATGCTAAAGTGGGTATTCCAACAGTAACAGCCTTTATCCAATACAAATAATGTCACTGTATAGCATTACTCCAAATATAATATTTGCTGAGTGGGACGTAAGTCTATGATCCTTTCGACTGTCTGATAAGGAAACTTTTAAATCTCAACGTGTCGAGGGAATAAACATGCCGTTAATCTTTTTTCCCCTTTTTATCCTTTCCAGAGACGTAGTTTACCCTTTGGTGTTAGGAATGCAAAATGCTCCATTACAGAACGCTCGCCATGTTGTGTTGTTGCTACATCTAAGGTGGGCTGTTTCTGTTAACCCTTACCTGCGCCCTAAACGGGTCACCACTCTGGGGAGGTGATTATTCTCTAGCCTGGTTAATGGTCCTTACTGACAGCACTTAATGAGAATTAATGACCAGCTTTAGGATGGCGTGCACACAAATAGGGCAGCAACTGTATTTTGCTCTGAGGTCCCATATTCACAAAGCAACCACAGTATGAATTTAGTTGGATAGATACAAAGATAGATACAGATAGTTTGGGGCCACTAGGAGCTTACAAAATCCTATCAATGTGTTTGTAGTCGGTGCCAATGAGTCCCCACGCAGTATGAATGATCAAAAATAAATCAAACCGCCCTGCGGTAATACCCCAAATTTACTTGATGAAATGAACTCCAGGATGTATCCCTGTCTAATAATAACTAATTTCAGATCCCAGCCAAGCCTCTGATGAAGTACCTTGGCAGTTTTCTTGCTTCATCATCCGCTCATCGGCAGGCCCAGCCGGCTGCAGAGAGAAAGCAATACTCGGCTAGAAGAGATCATCCTCAACCTTAAGCCTGTGAGAATCCCATTAATGAGTATTAATGGACGTCTTGGAATGCCGTGATCCCCGCGACACGGATCGGTTCGGCAGCCTCTTAACCTGACTCAGTCGCAAAGATTAGGACTTACTCGAATTACAGGTACATACATTTTACTTACTGTCTTTGAGACTTTACTTCATCACCTTCGACGTGCACAGTCCCGCTGCTGATTTGACCGAGTTCGACCGAGTCCTGAACAGTGGGGAATGAAAGTCGGTCAATGGGTGTCATACACTGTGAAGTGCTTGATGGTTATGATATTTAATATACATTTCTTTACGATTAGAAACCAGGACTGTTAACGTGCTGGCCTTAGAAATAATTGAATTAAATATTCTTCATATAGCCCTCAGAGGGGTTTACCATCATGTACAGCATATAACATCTTCTGTCACGGGACCCAAAAGGAGAAATGTCCTAAATTTAAATCTTTTAACAGGGTAAAACAAGTAAGAAACCTGAAGGAGAGCAACTAAGGAAGGATGGAAATAAGTACAATAGATGACGTGTACAAAAACAAAATAACAACATAGTCAAACCCTAGAAAATAAATTATTCATATTAGTGGCAGAAATAAAAGTAGAATAACTACTAAAGAAAACAGCAGCAGTCGTTAAAGTATAATAATAGTAATAATAATAATAATAATAATAATAATAATAATGATAATTATTATTATGTTTTTGTTAAGATTAGCTTATTCCAGCAGTTATCTGTGCAGAACAAAGTCAAACTGTAACGATGTGGGATGCCCTACTTACACACAACTGTTAAAAATCTTGAGTGTGTCCCGTTTCAGATTATGCAGCTGGCATTTGGAGGTGAGCAGGTGGATTGTAACAGATCATTACAGAGCAATTCAATCATTTCGGGGAGTTCATAAGCCTACACCAGTTTTGGCCTTTAGTGGGGAAGTGTGATGGGAACGTAAGACATTAATGGGAGATTATTCGACTCTGGAACGGACTTGTGAGTTGTCCACGCAAATTGCCAAAAATAAAGATATTATATCAAGTGAGCTAAGTGAGGGCATATGTTTGTTTTATATGATTTTTTTTGTGTGTGTGTAAAATTCATGAAACAAATTGTTTGTTATGTGCAAAGAAAGATGTTTTGTTCATGTCGGGTACAAACCTAAAGTATGAATATGTTGTCTGATGA
The DNA here is from genome assembly GCF_963514095.1 of Eutrigla gurnardus. Classification (NCBI taxonomy): domain Eukaryota; kingdom Metazoa; phylum Chordata; class Actinopteri; order Perciformes; family Triglidae; genus Eutrigla; species Eutrigla gurnardus. The sequence goes on along the minus strand of NC_139930.1, from coordinate 7,191,122 downwards.
AAACAACTACAGTGTTGAGCCGGATGCAGATCGCCAAAAGTGCAAAGAGAAAATGTGTAAAATTTCACATTTTGCCATTTTTATCATTATCTTTTATCTGCAATCACAATAAAGTACATTATCTAAGGTTTTGCCTTATAATAATGTTCCAGACTGACATGGAATTGCTTAGTTTTTACTAAAATTTAAGACTAAATATTTTCCTGTTAAATGATTATTTTAATAATTCCAGATATCACGGCCTTCATCTGAACATTTAATCATTCAAACAATGTTAAAATGATATATCTTTATTTTTTCACAAATAAATACAGTTATGATGAGCAGTTCAATAAGCGTTTTACAAAAAGGGCAAGAACATTGTATTGATGAATTACAGCAGCACTGTGCCGCGTGGGCTCGTCCATGTTGTTTTTATGTTCATACTGTTTATGAGGCTGAACTGATGAGTACCTGGCCAAATTTTAACAATGTTGTTACCTTGACAATACTTTGTTTTCTCGCATGCCTCCACAGTGAATATAAAAAAATAAAAAAAACTGAGAAATGTCTTGATTACGCCAAAACATTCGGTTCTAAACACAACTGAAGTAGTATAATCCAAGTCTCACGCTCGCTACCTCCCAAACATATGCAGCTCCAATAAAATCTTATGACTTAAAACACTTCGGACTCATCTGGACTCGCACGGATGAGCAGCATGTTTAATCGTGAGACTTTTTATGGGGAGGTATTTTAGATTTTGGCGAAGATGCATGAGTTTGGGAAGTACTGAATAAACGGCACTTGGATTATACCGCGCAAGTAGTTTGAGAGTTTTCCAAACAGATGTTATTTTATATAGTTCTGCTGTTGTTAAACACGGCCCCCAAATACGTCACTTTGTCTGGCCTTTTCAAGGTGAGTAATTGATATACAAATGGTCACTTTTGTGGGTGAAGTGTTCCTTTAATGTGAGACGGAAGTCAATTTCATGTTTTACAGCTCATATTATTTAAGGGCCATTCTACTCGTAAGAGATACAGCATGATTCAAGGTCATGTGTGAAAGTCATGTTCATGTCTGACAAATGTGTCACGACTTTTTGGTATCTCTCAAACAAACACGTATTTACGGTCTCATCCGACTAACACAACGCTAACACAACATCACTTTTATTGCTACTTATTTCCCTTTGAGAATCTATTCTTCCTTGCACATGATCCCCAGTCTGTCATGACTTAAACTAAGCATAGTCGCAGTACACACTTTTGCCTAAACAGCTGTTGTGTTGCTCTTGTAATTGTGATTGATTTTTTTCTCTGTTGTGCATTAAAAACACTGCAGTGGTTTAATGGATCTACTAGACATGCCTATTATGAAGTATTCCCTGAAGTTTTCTTGTTTTGCAGAGTCAGAGGAGCCTTGTGCCGAAGTGCTGAATATTTAGTGGAGACGTTCATTTGTTCATTCATGTATTCATATATAGTTGCAGACATCAGGACGCACAAAAGCTGTATACATACAGAGCAAAGTTGTATGCCTGATGGCAGTGTGAGCATGTTTGTGCACATCAAAATGTATATATATATATGTATATTGTGTTCACACGTGTCCGCCTTTAGAACGGCAGTGTTTTCCCTGAGATAATACATATTTTCTGTGTGTCTGGTTTGTTGTGCTATTCCACAGAGGCCCGGCCACGATATTAGCAGTCAATACTGCATGAGGCATCTGAAACCATCGCAATTTATACGCCATGTTTTTGCTGATACAGCCCGGCTGTCAAAGTCATCAGCATGTGCACACAAACACTGGCCCCTTCTGGAAGGCACGTAAAACACGCACACAGCGCCGACGCACGCACACACACACACACACACACACACACGAGAGGAGGGAAGAATCTCTCTCTCACTCTCTCTCTCTCTCTCTCTTTGTCTATCCCTCTTTTTCTCTGGCTGTTTATCTTTCCTTGCCTCTACCAGCCCTCAATACTTCACGCCATTCAGAGATTATCTTGTTTTTCTCTCCACTTCCACAGCGACAAACCCAGTCAAGCTGGGATTTGTGTGGAAAGCTGTCAATCAAAACCTTTAAGCCATGTTTTTTTTTTTACAAATATTCTACAGCATTAAAGGAAAAATAGCTGAGATTGCTACGTGAAAAACGAGAAAACAATTCAGTGAGTCATATTCACTTTATCATGGCATGTTTCATTTTCATGGGCACTTGAACATTTCAGATTTTTCCCCCCTGTGTCACAATGTTTCAACATTGTTACCAGTGAGTCCTGTTGTTATAGTTAGTGTGTACATTGAATCTGCTTTTCCATATTCAGAATTCAAATATGTCAGTTGACCATACTGACCATATGGGGGGCATTAGCTCAGGAGGTAGAGTGGGTTGGCTGGTAACCGCAAGATTGCCGGTTTGATCCCCAGCTCCTCCTAGCTGAGTGCCTGGTGTCCCTGAGCAAGACACCTCACCCTAATTGCTCCTGACGAGCTGGCTGCCACCTTGCGTGGTTGACTCCGCCGTCGGTGTGTGAATGTGTGTATGAGTGAATGTCAGTCAATATTGTAAAGCGCTTTGGATAAAAGTGCTATATAAATGAGGACCATTTACCATTTATACTGGTTATGCCTAAACCCTGAAGAGTTAGATAAAAGAGGGGTGTTGGATTTTAACGCTATGAAGGACTGATAGTGGTGCCTCCTGTAGTCTGGTCCGCCATACCTGTTTGTATCAAACCACGCTGTCAATACCACACAGTGATTTGATCTTTGCCTCCGGGTCCTGTGATAATTACCCTGCGAGAGCATCAATGAGGATTTATCGGTCTTCGCTCCACAGTGCACAAAAGAGCCTGCCTTTAATCTTTGTGGGGTGAGAGCCTTCGACTTGTTAGCGACGTGTGAAAAGCCCCATCGTTTCTTTATCCTTGACTAATCATTAGTGGAAATTAGGGTGAATGGGGGATGGAGCTAGTGTGGATGCTGTGTGGAAACAAAAAAAAAAAAAAGAAAAGAAAAAGAAGGGAACAAAGTGGACGGTCACTCTCCATTACAAATGAGCTACGTTTGACCATGAGAGGCCAAGGACGAGGCAGACTACTGAGTACGGAGGAAAACATTTGACTGGTGCTGAGCAGACAAACGATGGTGGGCATTTCAAAATGACTTTTGTTGTGTGTATGAACCTTTCTGTCATCTGTCCCTGTGCATGTGTGTGTGTGTGTGTGTGACATACAAACAAATGTATGTCATTGTAACGTCCCCAAAAGTGACCTGAATTATGTGTGTTTAAACATTGTCCCGATTTTGTTTGTTTGTTTTTAGTTCATTTATTCAGAAATGTTTTTCAAAGACTAAAACTGGCAACTTACTTGACTAACTAACTAACTAACTAACTAACTAACTAACTAACTAACTAACTAACTAACTAACTAACTAACTAACTAACTAACTTTTCTTTTCATTGGGATTATGTACATTTACCTTCTGTTGTTGTGTTTTAGGCACAGATATGAAAACCATACACTGCTATGTTCTTTTTTAGACTAATGTATAGAAAAAATTAATGTCTCAGTTGGTTGCATGTTTTTCCAATATGTCCTAGTCAGTTATGTTTTGTAGTTATTATTATTATTATTATTATTATTATTATTATTATTACACAGGACACGTCCGAAAAACAGAAACAAGACAACCACAAATTCAAATAATAAAAACATGTTAAAGAGAGAAATGCCAAACATATGTTCCAGTGAGGTATTATTCAAATTGTGTTGTCTTTGTAAATATTATTTTATATATATCATGCACACACACACACAAACACCTGCATTTTACTTGAATAAAGCAGTAGAATCACTACTTCAACTTTTACCAGAGTATATTTGAACAAAAGTCTCTGTACTAGAATGTCTGTACTTTGGACTCCTCTGGCAATTACTGAACTTATGCACCAGATGGAAATACACACAGCTCCAAATGAATGATAGCATTGCTCCATGTGTGCTGAATGGGTAAATAAGCAACTCCATTTGTCATTGAAACTGTAACTATGATTATATGTGAGTGTTATGTCCTGAGCTGCTTTCCACTGAGCTGCTTTTCTTTGCACGTTTAAGGTAGGGTTTGGTTTAGGCATTGATAATGAATAACGTAGTTTCCACTTTTTTTGATTGTAGGTCAATAAAATGTCCTCTTAAATATGCTGTTTTCAATGCGTGTGTGTGTATGTTGGGCCCTTGGCCTGAGCGTGTGAACTCCGAGGTCTGAGGAAGGTGACTCCCACAGTGTGTAATTAAACAGCAAACTGCCTCACGCCGCCCTACTGAGCGCCTCCGCGCTCTGGCATCTGTGCCCGACACCAGACCTGCTTCCTTCGCCCATTTTTCATGGCACTGCTCACTCTGTCAAAGAAGTCAACCGGCGAAGCCACGGGGAAAAAGAGCCGCACCACATCATCACCCTGACAGGTTATAAGTCAGGAAGTCTGGGAAACACAAAAAGGGAGTTTGTTTCACCCCGAAGTAACACATCTCATGGCGCCTCATTATACTGCGTCTCCCACAACGCAGAGGTTGCCAATTATTAGATAGCAGCAAAGAGCACACTTTGAAGTTGGAGTTTATGTATTCTTTAGGAAAAATGTCATGAAATGTCAAATACAACCGCACGGAAAGAGGAAGTGGCATCCTTTCAGTTCTTTCAGCTCGCTCCTTTGCCGTACAATACCTGAGCTAAATGCCAACTTATGGCTGATATTTGGAAATCTGGAAAGAAATACACACATTCCATTACTCAGATAGATAGATAGATAGATAGATAGATCGATAGATAGATAGATAGATAGATAGATAGATAGATAGATAGATAGATAGATAGATAGATAGATAGATAGATAGATAGATAGATAGATAGATAGATAGATCTTGTTCGAAGGAAAGACAATATCAAAGCCATTTACAAAAACCTGACATGCCATATTCTGCATCCATCGACGGATAATTAACCTCTGCAGGAACTTCCTTGGCGCCGAGCCAGGAGTTGGGAGGAGCCGTACATGTCACATGGTGCACATCAAAAAAGGCCACATCAGGTAAGTTCAAAAGCAAAATACTCTTGCGCCGTGCTACAAGTAATGGAACCTTATATTTGTGTGGGTTTCAAAATGATTCTGTGCATTGGTGTTTAACCACGGTCACCCATATGAAATAGCCTGAGACCATCTGCGATTTATGATTCGCTCCCAGCCTCTGGCAAGCCAGGCTGAATAATTTACATTGTGCTGAGACCTACGTGCCCAGAATGTCTGATGCCAAAAATAGAGGAATGAGGGGCTGTGAGCGGGATGAAGGGGGGGGGGGGGGGGGGGGGGGTCTGAGGGTCTGATGAGCTACCACAACCGTTGGAATGTGTCACAAGGTGGGTGTGTCCAGGCTTCGGGGAGCAAGTGACATGCTGATTAATTGGTCAAACATGCTGAGTCACATGGAAGTCCACTTCAGAGCCCCGCTTATCTGCACGCCTCCGATGTGTCACCATGACACCATAAACACTGCGTGCAGGCGTCTCGTTTCCCCGTCCTCCTCGCCACTACAATGAGCTGCTCTGTAATCCACAAGTCAACAATAAATTAGGGGGAAAGGATCAAAAGAATGCTTTTTTCCCCTTCATCTCCCAACTTCAAATTACCGTTCATTCAGCTCAGAACATCAAACAAACAAATGACTCGTACACAAGAAGAACAAATGAAGATGAAAAACTGTCCATATTTTTGAGTTTGGAGGAAATCTGCGGAGGTGGTGGTTTTGTGTGCATACATTTGTGTGCAAATAGCTCCCGCTCACCCCTCTGCGCCTCCTGGCTATAACCTTGGATGGCTCTGAGTCTCTCACAGGTGAATGCACATTACCAAAAGGTGCAGCCCCACAGCTCACAGCCCCTCCCAAAAGGCCCCTAAAACCCCTAAAACTGCAAGATGGGAAGAAAACAAAAGAACAGAACAATGACCATGTTTTTCATGTGTAACGCATGTGTTCATTTAGCAAAGGTCACAGCTACAAGAGTCATTAACATTGGCAGAATTATAGAAAAATAATGAGACACAACATGATAATAGCTAGAAGACACGGCACAAAATGCTATTTGTCAAGAAACCACATTAAAATGTGTCCTTGAGGATGCTTCCCTTGTGTCTTTGAACACAAAAGTAAGCAGGCAAACAGCGATTGCGTTCGGTGATAATCTTCAACTTGTGCCAATCAGCCAGTCTAATCACATTGGGGATTTAATGAAAGTGGAGGACCACAGGCAGCACAAAGTTAAACTGAAGAAGATAAGAAACTCCAGTGGCCTGTAATTGGACCTCATTGATCTGCTGGGTTTATAGATCCTTATCATCTTACATTATGTAAATGATTCCGTCTCGCAGGAGTATTTGCAGACATCCCTTGTGTCTTTTCCTTTGACCCCACATGGCATTATAAGGTCCTCTGTATCGAAGAAATAGGGGCATTGAAATAAATAATGACAGGCCATTTATTTCTGGTAGCCTTTCTATTTGCCAACATGAGATCAGCGATGGAAGCCATTTCCATTTCCCTAAGAAAAAGGAAACTCACTTGGCTGATTTAAAACTTCATTTTATCATCAATTCTTATCCAACCCCATCAAATAAATACACAATAAACCTGAAGAATCAGTGTTAAGTATCCCCTGAATTACACTGGAAACTTTCTTCCCAACCATGTTCCACCCATGTGAGCTTATGTCCACAGAGACCCCATGGGCAGTTGACAGATGGCAAGGCACTGCCATACACAGATGCCCACCTCTTATCTCTGACATCTTTGCCAAGACAAAACCCATGAAGCGGGAATGGAATCAAGCAGTTGAGGGAACAAAATCTGCAGTGAAACACTGAGGGAAGAGTTACACTACAAAGATAGAATGTCTAATCAGCAAAATACAAAACATGAGATCTTCAGTGTGGTCATGTCACAAACTCACAAGGCTAATCATTTTTTTTTTAATTTTAGTATTATTGGGTACAGAACTAACATGATGTATGTGTGATTCAAGAAAAAAAAATGCTTGAAGCACCAGACCACTGTGTTCAAATGTTGGCTGTTTTGAATGCACATATTGGCGACACTTCCAGAAGTCATGCAGGGATAGGGGAAGGAAAGGCAGGAAGTGTAGGCTTGTATGGTGCATTACTTCAATTAATTATATATTTCATATAATCGCCCTCATTAAATGAAATGGCTACAAAAATATGAATGAGAATGTGTACATGAAGAGAAACAGATTAATTTAGGGAATTAACTGAATTGTCTTTACCAGGAGTGGAGCGGAACAACACAGACAGTGTGATAATTGCCACTGATTAAGACTTAAAAATCATAATATCAACAAATGTGCTTTATATATATTTTTGCACATATTATGCAGACTGCATAGTAAGGGATTTGTTGGGTTGCAGTAGATAAGCAGAGGAATTAAAATTAAGTTTAGCAAAGAAATGCTAAACTTTCCTTACTATTCCACCACAATTCCCCAGATGCCAGTAATGTATAATGTACATTTGTAAATTTGCAAACAGCAAATAAATCAGTAAATCATAAAAGGAAGAATAATATGTTTAGGATATACACAACATATTCTCACCCCAATGTGTCAAATGCAGCTTTGTCATTGTTCACAAGCTTCAAACTATGACACCGTTTTCACCCCTGTACCGTCCTTTCAAAATAAAGTCCGTCTACATAGGTCCTCTTACCCCCAGCTCCTGTGTGAAGCTAATTCTTTCCACCAATCAACCCTCCGTTTATTCGATCAACCCTCTGTTTATTTCCCCCCAAAAAAACAATGAACAAGCCGAACCCAAAATTCAAGAAGCAACAAAGTAATAAAGTAATCAAATCACTGCAATTACCAAATAATATGTTTCAGCACAGGTATAAAACAATTTTAAATACGGAAAAAACCTAAGAATGTTTCCAAAGTATGGTTATATATATTCATTTGTACATAAATACATGGAAACCCATTAATTACTTCATGGTAGACAAAACACACATTTCTAAATCACAGCACATGCTTTGACCTCTAGTCCCACACAAACCCACCAGTGCAATCTTTTCACACCACATTGTGATCTTACTCCACCTCGCAATCACTACAAATAGTGTGTTTTAACCTGTCTGTTTCAACACGTTGAAAGCGCTTTACATATGTCTGCTTTCATGCACGTTTAAACCCGACCACCTCAGCCCCAACCGGAGCTGCAGTGTGTGGAACACAGCCCTCCAGATTGGAACCCAGCTTGAGGTAAAGGTTAATGGAAACGACCTGCAAAACAGAGATTTACAACTACCGCATCTGCTGTGGCAACCTTGGCTTTCGCACCGTTCTTTGTACTAAAAACACCTTTTCTTTTAAACGAAGAAAAAAAAAGCAAACGGGAGGAAGTAAAAAGTTTTATTTTCGTATGGCATAGTGTTGGCCATATAAGCTGTCCCTGGATATTTTGCTCGATGATTCACATTCATGGGTGAACTTGAGAAACTCAGTGTCAGGTTGAAAATTGCCTTGAGGCGGGTTAAGATGATTCTGCCAGGCTTAAGATCAGAGGAAATGGAAAAAGAAAAGAACACCAGAGAGAACAAGTCCCGGTCTAATGTGAACACGGGAAGGACGGAGCGGAGCTGTCTCTCACCCTGGAGAACGCCTTAAAATATCTTCTGTTGTCAGAATCACTTAGACAGAACACATGCACCAGTGAATGCCAAACATTTAACCACACAGATATGACGTTGGACCGTCCACAGCCTGTTCATCCATCTATCTTGTATCTCCGGTTTTCTTTTTATAGCTCTGTTATTTTAATATGCAATTATTCATTGATCAGAACAGTGATTTGTTGGTGACAGCAGGCAGGATAGATGATCCCACGCACACATTTCTATTTGCTTTTGCACAGCATTACTTAGCTTATGAATTGCTTTCAGGCACAAAGAAGATTACCTTCATCTCCCGTCACTGTTTGCTATACATATGTTTCTGAGAGACCTCAAGGAGCAGTGCTCTCTGAATCTCTGAAGGCCTCAACATTTAAGACCTGAAAGATTGTTCAACAATTGAACGTTGCCCGGCAACAAAAACTGTTCCAAACAAGGCAGAGGTTCAGATTTTTAAAAAGTCAGGATGTGGCCATGACTTTGTCGTATTGAAACATTCAAAAGAAATTCACCAATATAATCAAAAGAATGTAGAAAAGCAACGTTTTTTCAGTCATATTAAAAGTTATGGCAATATATGGTGCTGGAGCCGAGCATGCAGCAGCTCCGGGGGATGTACCCCCAGTAAGCTAACAGTTAGCTCCAGTTCAGCTGGTGCAAACCCCAGCGCTGGGTCTGATGATGTCAGATGTGACCTTTGCATGTTACAGTGTGTAAACACTTATTACATGTATGGTTTCTTTTCAAACTAAATTATCTTCTCCACAGGAACTTAGGTTCAGAAAAGAGCATGGTTAACGTTAACTTGACTGACTACCGACTCATTGGAACTTGGGTTGAGGCAAAAAAACCCACTTAGTTACGACTCACGTGACTACTGAGCAACACAGTCACGTGACTATTGACAGTAATTATTCAAGTTACTAACAACCAACAATGAACCTGCATTTTTAGCGTTTTTTCTAGTTTTCTGACCATTGAAACTGTTTCACATTACATGTCAACATTCACACACACACATTCATACATTGATGGTTTCCACCTCAGGATCTAATTTATCACTCATTCACGCACACATTTCCACATGGATGGCACAGCCTTCGGGGGAAATTTGGGGCTCGATATCTTGCCCAAGGACACTTGGACATGTGGACTGGAGGAGCTGGGGATCGGACCACTGATCTTCAATCTGAGTCTCTGATTGAGATTTTCATCCAGGAGGCAGCTGAAAGAAAATGTTGACAATTTGTCAAGTAAATCAATTGTCACATGAATAATTAGTGGTCGTAGGCACGTGACTCGTTTCCATCGCTAGAGTCATTAGTCAGTCAAGAGGTTGGGTGGCCTACACCTTAATAAAAGACACTATGCATGTAATGAGCGTATATTGAGACACTGGGCCCGACACATGCAAGCGTCACACTAGAGGGCAACGTAGAGCGTCATCAGACCCAGCACTGGGTTGCTGTGGCTCAGAGGTATCGGTGTTATATGAACCGGCTCTCAGAGTTTCAGCAGTTTGGTTGAAGGTTACACATTCTTGGTAGTTGGCTTGTTTTAAATAGGCCCTGTAGCAGAAGTGAAATGCTGCCCCCTACTTCGTCAAAGCAGGTGGCTGGACATTCGTCGTTGCACCTTTAAAACTAAATCTTGCTCCAGGAGGATAAAATGACTCATGACAGTGACCAGCTACTGTTGGTTGTTTAATGTCAAAACAGGGGGAAAAATAGTTTACGTGAGAGCAAAGAGTAGATTGTTCTGTTCAAGACCTCTGCATTTATTCCCTTTTTCCCCCTCTCTGCAAATGTTGTATACTACCTACCTGACAGACACTTAAACCAACAAGCAGAGGCAATTCATTGGTGGAGTAAAAAGGTGAGGGTAAACTATACAGTTATATTTCTTCAGGAGAGAAATCACCGCTGTGGGCTGGCGCTGTCTGTATCTCCATAACTTCACAGGGTATTAATTGTTTCAGCGCCGTCAGCAGAATGGCCCCTGCTTGTTGAACCGAATCCAGAAGTAAAGTCATCAGCCAAATTGCATGGGAGCAGATACTGAGGCTGAGCCACACATTGTAAGATGCTGAATTTCAAGATGGTGTGGGAGAATTGTCTGGATCCATTTTGAGAGTTGCACTGAGAAAAAAAAAAAATCCAACACTGAGCAGATGAATGGGGATGCTAATTTATCAGGAAGGGATTACTGTAAAAAGACATGATTTGAGTTGAAAGCTGTCATTGACATTCATGCGACATGTCTTGCCAACGCTGCAATGCTGATTAGTATGCACGTATATAATATACCATACCATCAAGTGAAGAGGGGTATTTGGTGGCAATCACATCACCAAGTGATTAGCTGAGAATAAGTGCAAGAGGTGCTGCAGGGTATAAACCCTCTGTACTACCTTAAAAAGCTGCAGGACACATTAATTTAAATAGTCCGACCTTCCCTGGTGAAAGACATACATCACCCTGAATGTTCGATGGGCTTCGAGAATATTAGTGGTGGAAGTGGTTTCACATCCTTTACTGAAGTAAAAGTACTGTGATGAAAAAAACTGCTCCATTTCTGCATTTGGAAATGTGATTTATTGAAAGCAAGGCGTATCAAAAAGTAAAATAGTTCATTGACATTGAGAATATTAACATCATTTTTGGTAAGTGGATTTTAATTTTGGAGTAGGTTCCCAGTTTGACCCCCCCATCGGAATTTCAACTATAGGCCTACAGTATTATATTAAATATACGGAGAGCTCATATGCTTTGAATGGCAGACATAATAATTTCACTTTGAAATGTTGCCGAGTGAAAATATGAAAAATGGAAACGCCCAAGTGAAAAAGGCAGCACCTCTGCCAACATGAACAAATCCTTTAAAAAAAAAAAAAATCTTTAACCAAATTCCTTGTACTTACGAGTTATTTATATGGATGCCAGTATGAGGTCAGCTGTATTTAAGTTTGAAAGACAGGGGCAACAAAGATTAGTAACCCAGTGCAGACGCAATTCACATTAAATATTCAGCTGCCTATTCCTTCCTTAAATACACCCACGCTTTCAAAAGGCAGCCGGGGTGACGCAGAGGGAGGCCGCTGTCGATTAAGTGCCATTGCATTTCCAATGCGGAGTGTTAGGAAGAATGCTGTTTGTGGCTGCTGGTCCCAGTCCCTCCCTGATAACCAGTTATTGTTAGAAACGAGAATTTAGGACTTGGCCAGGTCCAACAATCAGCCCCGCGTGTGTTCAGTCACGTAGATGCAGCGTTTCAGCACCATGGACAGCGTCCTACAGCAGCTTCTATTGGTCCACAGCTATGTGGCTCCAGCAGCCTTTACATGGACCTCACTCTCACACACGTAGGCTCCTGCTTGTCTGTATTCAGGCTACTTGTGACGACCTTCACGACACACTGCATTCCTTAGATTCCGACCACAAACCGACCTGCAAGCTAAACACTGTCTAATTTTAACCCAAGCCTAACCATAAGTCTAAAACTGAGTCTCAACAGAATATAATTTCATATTCTGGATATAACAATGAATTGATTCTTTATTCTTTATTCATATCACAAATAGAGAATTGTGGAAACATTTATTGAATAAAGACACATGAAAGAGACTAATTAAACGGTTAAAACAAAGGGGATCGCCCCCATCGCCCCCCCCCCCCCCCCCCCTTCCCCCCCTTGATGACAGGATCCATGTCGTCCCCTGTATCAACCTTCCCCTAAAATTCGTGCCACCCTCACATTTTCACTCACGACGCACCCCTTTGACAAGTTCACGCGGGTCGCAGTCTCGCCAGAAGAGGGCATTCCGATTCTGCCTGACAAAGTTGCGTCGACATGCGGACGTGATTAACGACGGCGTCATGCTGCGTTTCAAACCGAGCGAGGCTGAAAGGAGGATTCGGACCAAAAAGGTGGATATTTGGCTGTTTGATTTTCTCCGCGGGTCTCGTTTCGCAGCTTTTGGCGGAGTCCCGTGGACAGCCGTGCGTTACTTTCCTCTGTGCGCCATGCGCGGATCACACTGAGCATCCTCGGGGAAAGAAACACTGGGCTTTCACTTGGGAGAGGAATCTAACGGCTGCTGGACTCTTTTTTGGAAAACGACGTCTTGTCTTCCCCCCCCCCCCCCCCCTCACAATTCCACCCTATTTGTGAAGTTTCGGGAGAGGATTTTCCCGGATTCTCCATGTGAGACTGACATGAATCACTTGGATGTGGTTTCGCTACTGTCTGTCTTTACTGCGGTACTCTTTTTGGCTGTAACTTGAAAGAAAAAAAAAAGAAAAAAGGAAACGACTCTCCCAGCGCGAAGACATGGATCGGGAGTTTTGAAACCGGATCTCTCTCTTTTTTGGTTGTTTTTTACCCTTCTAATCCGGCGTTGGAATTAAATGACATTCGCCCCGCTTCAGCTGCGCCGTTATACATGCAGAACTAAACCGGATAGCACATCCAGGTCCGGGAGAGTAAAGGGCAGGTGCGCTTTGGAGTCGGCGGCTGCGCGGAGAGACCGGGCTAGTGGATTAGGACGGTACCTGTCCGTGGAGAGCGCGTCATGCGGACTCGGATGTCGCGCACTAGAAGCCATTAAAACCTGTAGGCTGGAGCTGACAGATACGCGGATATGGGTAAGTTCTGTTTATGTCACCGTCTTCGAGATAGCGCGTGTTGTTATCCAAATAGATATGCAGAGAGATATAGTCTCCTGTTGTCCTCCTTTTCTCAGAATACACCACGGGACGCAGCGTATCTTCCGATCGGGTTGAATCAGATGTTTGCATCAAGAAAAATGGTCGTCGTTTCAAAATGCGTCGTTCTAGTGTCTGATAAGGGTTTTGGCGTCTTTTGTGAAGTGGTTCGGGGAGATTGGAGGATGTGGTTGAAGCCTCTGCTGTAGCCTATTATTCGCAGAGCTGCAATGTGTTTTTTTTTCTCTCCCCCCCCCCCCCCGTTTCTTGGCGGTATCCGATTATTATAGCGCCTGCACTTATTTAACGATGTGCGCGTAAAGATTTGCTCCAAATAAAACCACGAGCAAATCAACCCGTTACGCCTCAGTGAGGTCTATCCTTTTTTTCTCTCTCTTTTCTTCTTGACTAGTTAGACTGGCTGGCTCATTGACATGGACCGAAATGCTAATCACGGTAAATGTTGGAAGCCAGTCAACTTTATAAAGCGTGGCCCTGCATAATCATTGATTGGACTTGGACGCACGAACCTCGCTGTCCAGTTTCAACCCGGTGCTGACGCCCCCCCCCCCAAAAAAAAGAAGAAAAAAACTCTTGTGGGCTCGTGCAGGTTTTGCTTAGAAGACTGATTCTCATTCAAGAAAGCCGTCGTATTCTGCACCTGCTATCAAGAAGGACTCTCCAAATCCAGCATAAATCTGTGTCCATGTATCAATACTCTACATCTCCCTCCCTCTCTCTCTCTCTGTGCTGTGTGTGTGTGTGTGTGAATACCACACTGTTTCACTAATGCATGATGGTATTTCTCTGCCTGTGCGCGTGCATGTGCATTCCCCATTTTATTCACAGTTATGTTTCTAATGAGAATTACCAGTGTTGCCCCGTTCTGTCTCCCTTAAGCGTGTGCACAGTTGCACACTAATAGCCCGCCACCCTCAGTGCCTCCCGTTACACTCTGTCCCTCTCTTGGTATTTAACTGTTTAGCTGTTCGGTATTAAGGCATGCCTTCTCCCCTGCATTAGGTTGCGCATCTCCTCTTGTACAATGACAACAAATGAACCTCGCAACCTTGTAAAAACTCGGCTCGCTCTCCATCTTTTGCATTCTTTTTTTTGGTCAGCTATCGTTGTCTGGGGTATCCTAATCTCCTCAGCCATCCTTAACTGGTTTACAGATGGCCAAGTTCACTGCTTGCTGTGCTGTGCCATTAATTGCGAGGCCGCATGATATATCGACCCTCGGTGGGTTACTGCACCACATCAATACAAGCTACAACAGCACGGAAAGCCATACAGTACAGGCCGGAGGAGCCCGCCCGTAATTTATGTGGGCTGAAAAGCGAACCATATATTGTTAATCATAGAACTCTAGTTTATGGGCTGGTTAATTAATTAAATATCAGAGCATGTCAGAAAAAAAACCCAAAAAAACAACGATTTTGACTCATGTGCACACACGGGCCTCCGGACACATTTAAGTCCAAACTGCAACTTTTGTCGAGCGTGCAGCTTCATGCTGTTGCCCGCAATTATTCCATGATTATGTGTCGCTGTGGTCTCAGTCATCCTTACTGCGATGCTCTTTATTAGCAGCATGCAATGCACTTATGTTTCATGGACCATATCATTAGAGATCTGCTTTGTAGAAAGGGAACAGTCGGGTGGGGATGGTAAAGGAAGCCACAGCCAGAGATGCAGTCGCATAGCTTTAAGATGAACTGGGAGACCTAAATGACATTCCCCCACGCTGGCTGCGTAATTCCAAATTAAATAGATGCAAACCTCCTTTGTTCATATTAAAATCAGTGTGGTGTTGGCTCGTCCGTGTACGCAGCAGCTCAGTATTGCAGGCAACAGATGACCTTGTGCTGGACCGACGGCATCCAACAGGTATTGTTTTTGAAATGTCAGGGTGAAGCAGGTTAAGGTAGGGGTTCAACAGGCCCTCTTGGGGCAATATCACAGCATTTGTTGTTTGAAAGAACATTTGCTTATTTGAAAGAAGAATCAATGGCTTGTGAAGCACTCTGGGATGCAGCATTTATTACCTGCACCATCCAGGTTTGTAGGGGCTGCAAGTAGTACACACAGTACACCTCGGTAAGGTTCACCAGTAGCACTTAGTATGTGTTCTAATATAAAATAAAACATCTCTTTGAAGAAAATCTTCTCACTCTCAATATCTAAAATTCAAATGTCTTTCTGCTTTCAGAGTCATGCTTTTAGTGTTTGTTCGGTCTGCATTTTCAGGGCTGTGTTGCCCAGTAACACGATACCATCACTCGGGATTCATGGGGGCAACTTGACCAGGATGCGGTTCTTTGATTGCATATCTAGGTTGACATGGTAGAAGAAACAAAGCACAACCTTTACAGTGACATATGCATTTCAAACTTAATTTGTATTGAGCCCTTCATTCAGGGAAGTTTCTCTTAGAAATAATGATGAACAGGGGAACATCTGCCTCCTGGTTTGGGTTCAGCATATGATGAGGCTTTAAACTAATCAAACCCCTAATCTTTCTGTAAACAAACAATTCTAACCAGGCAGAAACCTCCAATCCTGACGAATGAAGCCAATACAGAAGTGACTTAAACTTGTTTTATTTCTAATGACCAGGAGGAGGCGACTCCTCTGGTTGCAAAACAATTGATTAGAAGTCTTTGAGAAAAGTATCCTACTTCTGATTTGATTTATTACCTCAGTAAATATTGTAAACAAAAGTTTATGGTCTCAATTGAAGTCTTTTCCGACACAGCATGATGTTCATTTAGTAAATGATGGTCCATTTAGAGTCAAATAGACCATTAACCAGGGTACGCTTTACGCCGTGGCTACCTTGGGACTGACAGGTTCCTAATAAGATGCTGTCTGATCTGGGGGTTGTCAGTGTTTTAGAACTTTGTAAGTGTATACAATATTTATACATTAAACTGCACCTGTGTTGTATTTGACATTATTATATTTACTATCACAATCCAAATCATATTCATAAACATATTCATAACGTTTTGGTGAGCACGCACATGGAGAACGGAGATGCGGGGTGTCAGATCCATAGACAAGAGATGCTAAACTGGTTTGTAATTAAGGATTTCAAATTGACTCATCACTGGTGCTGATTAATGCACTGTGGGCTTGAGATTATTTTATATATATATCATATTCGTTATGAAAGTCCTGGGCTGGAGCCAATCCCAGCTGACTAGTTGTGATAGTAAGAACAGATAAAATCACTTTCATTTTGGCATAGGAATGATAATTACCAATATACTGTCTGGCACAAACCTAGATTTCACAACTTTGGCTGATGGGGCAATGTGTTGCGTTGCCACAGTAACCATAATGAAACGAGGCCTATTGTGGTGAGCACAGAGCAGAGTTCTAATGGTGCGACGGACTTACTCCGCTCCAGTACAGTGTAGAGTGAAGGCTGATTGGTCGTGTGTGTGGTGGTGTGTGTGCATGTGCAGTATTCACGAGAATACTCCCTGCAGTGCTTTTTTCTACATTCTACCTAATCAGTGCTACGAATACAAGACGGGCACACCAGGACACAATGTTTTCCGAGCACTGGTAGAATGGGCCTAACTTGGCAGGCCATGCTATCATCTCAAAGATAATAGGAGACTAATAGGATGGCTTAGGCTGGTCTGGGGACGTCCTTCCCGATGTGTTCGGCTCCTGTCCAGCCTTTATGTGCAGTCAAGGCTAAGGCTGGTAGCAGTTTTGTCAATGACAGCCGCCGGATAGCAATGGGCCACTTGTGTGCACTCAAAGAGCACCGGTTAGCGAGTCCATTTGCCAAGTTATTAAGCTACATTTGGTTTTATTTTAGGTCAGCAGTAAAGTGCACTTGCACTCTCTGTGTGTTAAGGTTGAGAGGCAGAAAAACAGCTATCTTCTAGTGCTGAGGACAGCGGGGCTGTCGGCTACTTAACTAAGCATTACGCGCATGCCTTTGGACAAACTTTAGCTTCGACCTGTCCATTCATATTAGATTCCGGCACATAACTGCAGAGGGTGACAAATAAAAAAGATGAGAGTCACAGGTCTGTACGGTGAGGCGAAAAAAGAAAGCAAGACAAATGTTCATCCTCTGAAAGCGTGCACAGTCGAAGGGCGAAAATGGAAAATCAACCAGGGAAGGGGAAGAGCTGAGGCACTGGTTTCAGTTACATGCATAAAGAGTAGACTTCACATGCTAACAACAGCCTGATGTCTGCAGGGTTCAATGACGTGTATAACTACCATGCATCTTCAATAGGACGGAAAATGAAATGAAGGAGGAATTTTCCATTTAAATAGATACAACATAAGAACAGTAATTGCGAGAGTTAGCTCAGGTTAGAGGTAATAGAGACACGAGCCCTGCGAGTGACAACTCAGAGGGCGACGTGTGCTCCTTTGTGAATAAGATTAGAGAAGTGGTAGGGAAGGAGATGGCTTACAATGGCATTAGCGAAGAGAGCGCTCATTAAACCACATAGAGTGTCAGTAAGGCGGGGAGAGGTGCCTTGCAAGACAGGCTCAATCTGAAAGAGATGGCAGAGTCACTTCGAATGAAGCAGGCCTATTATGCACATGGGAAATAAAAGCAATATGGGGTCTGCTTCTACAACCTCCTGGGACGCACCAGTCAAACACATATTTTTTTTTAGAAAGTATGCATTCATGTTTAACAGCCCACACATTCTGTTCCCCAGTCGATTAACATCGCTTTAAATGCACATGGAACATTACACATGGGCATTGTTCTATATCGATATTCTTCTGCTCATTCTACCTTTTTGCCTGCGAGGCATGCAGTCGTCATCGGCAAATTAGTTACATTTAGAAACCTGAGAGACCAAACTAATTGGCACACTCAGACACCCCACGTCTTGTGATCCCAGACAACATTAATGCAAAAGCATAACAATTGCGGGATCCAAGATGAAGCAGCACGATTGATCTATCTGCTGGTGTAATCAATAGCCAGCACAACACATCTGTACAGTTCCCTGGTTCTTTCCATCTGTAGGGAATGATGAAAGATGCCTCTGAAAACAAGCAGGAAGTGTCTCTCTCAGTTAAACACACAAAACACACACATACAACACCCATATGGGATCGGCAGATGCTTGGCATGGAGCGAAATGGCTATGTTAGATAGCATATGCTCTATGATGCCTTTCAGCCACTGTGTGTCAGGGAATCATTTATGACAAATCCTGCAAAGATTACCGAAAACCACTTGAAAATTGAAATCTTGATTGTTGCCTCAACTGCGCCAGTTTTAGCCCGTCGCCAAAGTAACACGTCTCATACAACACATTCAGGTTGGCGCCTGCCAACACAACGTGCATTTGTAAGCTAATTAAAGCATGGACTACTTTTATCATGACTTATTAATCCTGCGTCACAGTGATTATGGTAATAAAGTTCACACTTGATGGTATTGCCTTGAGAAACACACAAGTAGTGAATCCCCCCCCCCCCCCCCACACACACACACACTACCTCAAGGGGAAATCAATGTATCTTAATGACACATCATTAGTGGCTCTGCAAAGGGGAACTATTTTAATGGAAACAACTCTGTCTCACCTCAGAACAAGGAGTGATATCACAGAAAGCTACTGACCACTGTTCCTCACTTTTCACTCACACTCACACAATTAGCCCACAGACACACTTTGGCATCCAGCTAGTTGTTTTCTGTGGCAGAGATGAGTTGTGTAATTCGACCGGGTTCATACCGATTTTTCATCTGAACCTGTAGAGAGCTGAATCGATGATTCATGCTGAACCTGTGCTGCTTTGGTTTGGTTATACATGAAATGGCTGGAGTTTGAATTGAAAGCACCTCCGGGATTGTATACAGAACGGGCAGCTCTTGAATGTTAATTTGCTCTGTATGCCCTGCCTTTCATGACTTATCTGCTTCTGCCATTGGTGCGATGATGGATTATGGGATGACTGAATACAAATACAGATAAAGTTATGACTGAGCAAACTGCAAGTTGCTTTGCTTCAACAGTGCTTGTCAGTGTTTGTTCACTGTAAACACGCAACACAAATGACATCAATCGCCAACAGCTAAGACCTTGTCATTTGTGTAATGAGTCCACACGATGTTATTTGTGATTAAAATATGACTTTGATTTGTCCCACTTAATAACCGCAGAGACGTGTCAATTGATCAAAGTGAGTGGTATTAATCAGTACATAAAAGCTGTTGCCTCTTTAAAATAAATCAATAAAAGCTTGCAGTCGATTCTAATTTACACGTGAGTCTCAAGAGTTTTAAGTTATTTATAAAATCATATTGATGAGGTCATGAACCTGCAAGAAATGTGTGTGGAAAAAAATAAGCAATGCACTTCGGTGGTGATGAGTCACATTATTCATAAGATGTTTTCTTGAACTTTTGTCAGACTTGAATCGAACAGTGATTTGTGCAACTCTTCCTTCCTGCTATAACCTACATAGAAGCTGCACCGTGAAGCTCGATCTATAGCTGCAGACACTGTAGGCTGGAAGACATCAGTTTCAATGTCTTTCTGTAAAGCACATACTCCTCAATTGTAAGATGTAATAGGACTGGACATATATCAATAGTGATGTTGTAGGCATGATGAACATGGGTCAGTGTAAGGGGAAGTGTTAACAATGTAGGTGACAGCCTTGGACATTGCTGTGACATTTGAGTGAAAATAGGGTGTTTCCAAGGGATGGAAAAATCTCAACCAGCAAACAGAACATGAAGGGTAACATACATGATGGATGACCAGACAAAACAAAGGGGTAACACAAAGACCAACTTAATTACAAATAAAAGGGAAATATCAGAACGACTATCCTATCAATCAACCTAAACAATACTAATATAGGTTAAAATCTCTAAACAAATCCCAATCTCCGCCATTATGTCGCCCCACTTGGTACAATCTGATGTACATCTTTTGTTTTGCATCCTGACATGGTTTCCCTCCAACAGCAGCATCCAGCAACTCCACCATCATCACTAGAAACTCAAAAACAAAGAACCTAAGGCCTAAGTTATCCAAATACAAACTAAATTGACTGTAGAGAAGTGAACTGAATGTACACACTACAAATATGAACTAATACACTTTAAACAACACCAAATAAATGATGGTGTATGAAGCATAATTTATATAATTGCTCATTTATGTGAAATACTCATACGGTAAAAAGGTCAACAAAATCTCTGAGGTGAAAATGAACTATTTAGTGCAGCCATCACATCTATCCTCCCCCTTCAGATGCGCACATCATTACAATGAATTTAATCTAAAATATTATATCATTACTTAATGATAAAAGGAAAACATTAAAATGTAGAAGCACGCATGATGCTGCATTTGGTTGTACATTAAACTGCAAAGGTTGCATGGCCTCATGTTTTTGGGACCATTTAGTCTGGTCTGGGTGTATATCAATATATCCACATATTATCTTGAGAAACAGACAATAGATCAATTCACACTCATACTAAACACAAGGAAATCACTGTTTGTTTACTAAGTGAAAATTATTAATGCTTGATTTGTTTTTGTTTTTTCATAATAAATTAAACTGCTTAACTTTTTTCTTCTTTACCATTTCCCCTCCCCCTCTTCTCCCTATAGGCTCTGCTCTGCGGCGTCGCTGGCTAGTGGTCCAACTCCTGATGCAGGTGTGGCTAGCGGCAAATCCATCTTTGAGTGAGCGCCCGTGCCCCAAGAGCTGTCGCTGTGATGGAAAAATTGTCTACTGTGAGTCAAGCGCCTTTCGCGATGTCCCCAAGAACCTCTCAGGAGGCTGTGAGGGCCTGTCTTTACGGTACAACAGCCTCGCCAGTCTTCGCGCTGGCCAGTTTGTAGGCCTCAACCACCTCATCTGGCTCTACTTGGACCACAATTACATTGCTTCTGTTGATGGAATGGCCTTTCAGGGGGTCCGCAGGCTCAAAGAGTTGATCCTGAGTTCCAACAAGATTACATCGCTCCACAACACCACATTCCACCCCGTCCCCAATTTGCGGAATCTGGACCTGTCATACAACAAACTGCAAGCCTTGCAGCCTGGGCAGTTCCAGGGCCTGCGAAAGCTTCTCAGCCTTCACATACGCTCAAATTCTCTAAAAACCGTCCCAGTGCGTCTATTCCAAGATTGCAGAAATTTGGAGTTCCTGGATCTGGGTTACAACCGCCTGCGCAGTATCACTCGGAATGCATTTTCAGGCCTAGTCAAGCTCACTGAACTGCATCTGGAGCATAACCAGTTCTCAAAGATCAATTTCTCCCACTTTCCTCGCCTCTACAATCTGCGAGCACTTTACCTGCAGTGGAATCGCATTCGCTCAATGAACCAGGGCCTAACCTGGACCTGGGCCTCCATCCAGAAACTGGATTTGTCTGGAAACGATCTGATGGAAGTAGATGCTGTCGTTTACCAATGCCTACCCAACCTGCAGACCCTAAATCTGGACTCCAACAAGCTGACCAATGTCTCCCAGGAGGTGGTTGATGCCTGGATCTCTTTGACTACTATTAGCTTAGCTGGGAATGTATGGGATTGTGGCCCTGCTATCTGTCCTCTGGTGGCCTGGCTAAGAAACTTCAGAGGGGCAAAAGAGACCACAATGATCTGCGCCTCCCCCAAGAAAGCCCAGGGTGAGAAAGTGATGGATGCTGTCGAAGCTTTTGGTGTTTGTCAATCAAACCCAGCAACAACGCTCACTGTGAGTATTCCAGCAACCCCATCCAGATTCCCTGAGCAGACTGAACGCCAACCAGCCATTCTGGCTTTTCCTACTGGTTCTGGAAAGAGAGGAGAGGGATCTATCAGGGGCCCCACATTGTCAGCTGTTACCCCACCTGTGGCACTTCCCCCAGAGCAAGACTTGGAGCCTGTGTCCTTCCATAAGATTGTGGCCGGAAGCGTTGCCCTTTTTCTATCCGTTGCGATGATCCTGTTGGTGATCTACGTGTCTTGGAAGCGCTATCCTAGCAGTGTCAAGCAGCTGCAGGAGCATTCGGCAGCAGCCCGCAAACGCCGCAAGAAAGCTAGAGAGACGGAGCGCACCCTGAGCTCTCCACTGCAGGAGTACTATGTGGACTACAAGCCCACCAACTCTGAGGCCATGGATGTGCTTGTGAATGGAACCGGGCCCTGCACCTATACCATCTCCGGCTCCCGAGAATGCGAGGTATGACCCACACCACCGCCACTCCTCCTAAACAAAACTCTGTCCACAGCGAGACGACCAGAGGTAATTATTTACTCTGCTTTGATAGATGTAAAACCTGCTACTTGATTACCTTAGCCTCACACAGACAGTTGGGTAAACGCTGTGCACCCACGTATCTTTTTATAAATGATTTTAGCCTGTCTTTGTAAATAACAACATATCTGTTGTTTTTAGATGGGTGTTTGTATATTCTCTTAAACATTAATCTCTGCTTAGTTTGTTTTACCGCACAAGGCGTAACGACAGACGGATAAATGAGACTGATTGCACATAATCTTGCCTAAGCTATGCAGATTGTGATGAGACATTTGCGCTTGTTTAGGCACGTGTTTGCTCTCATTGTGTGTTTGCTCCACTGCTATTCAGTCTTTGATGAGCAGTATTGTATAAAGAACAATAGCTGAATGGTGGTAGATTCATTTCTGAAGTCAGGATGTGAATGCTACAAGATACTTTTTTCATATAATACAACTTCCCTGTAGCCGATGACTTTTCTTGACAAAGCTATGACTTGAGGAAATACTGAATGTCCGTAGTGCCCCAATAGCACATCTTTTCTGACATTCATTCCTTTCCACACTGACTTGCAGAAGGCACTCACCGACTTTATTGATTAGTTACAGAAACTGAAATGCATACTTTCATTGGCCGTCCACACAACACAAAGATATGAAAAAGAAGGCACATTTCTTGACACTCACACACACACAGAAAGCAAAAGGGTTTGATAGTCCCGAAAGGAGTGGGAAATCCTTTGAAATGTTTTGTACACAGGCAAGTGAATTTCTTCTAAAAGGTATTTGCAGACTCCAGCATTGTGGGAATACTTTTGCTTTCAGCAGCTTTTTTGTGAACCTGACTTGCTTGGTGAAACCTCTTTTATTCTACTGCTGTGTTTTCCAAGCTATAGCTAACCAAAGCTTCCATAGGAATTTATTTATTATCGCTGATTAACTGGCCGAGTTGTAACAGAGGGCCTACGGAAGGGCTAAATCCTCCAGGATTATCAGGTAGCCCACCATCTGAAGCTGTAACCCAAGTGGCATAAGACATATTTCGGTTAAGCTCTCTCTATATTTTCACATTACCAGCCCACTCATACTCAGTCTAGTTCCTAGATTTTCTCTGCATATCCGTGGCATGGATTTCTGGCAGGTTCTCTCTGGAGGAATGACTATAAAATGCAGAGGTTTCAACAGCGAGGTGGAGGAGGACGACTCAGCGCTCCACGTTCTTTTTCAATTCTGTTACTGACCGTCTGGCTTTCCTGGAGGCAGGTCACCTAGTAATATGTAATACCTGCTGGTTGGTCGCACTGGTTTTACTGTAAAGAGGGACCACAAATCACAGCAGCTATTTTGTTGTTGTTTCCTGTGCCCATATGCTCTGAATGCCTCCTGTCAGCCTACAGTGCTGCTTTATGTGTAGTGTGATTTTTAAAAATGTAAAATGCAATAGGAGGATCCAGTTAATTTTCAACCGCTGTGCTTCATTCACAGCACAGCATGATCTTAAGTCAGCAATATGCATAGAATGCATCAATTTTAGATTTTATCCGTAAAAATATAGCATAATCCAGTACGAGAACTTTACAAATAGGACTCAAAAATATGATTGGACATAATATACATGACTAGCCAATTTGCTCTCATTTGGAAAGTGCACAGCAGGAGATAGCTGCCCACAGGAACCACATCTATATTAAAACAAAAAAAAAATACAAAAACAATAATAATAGTAAATGAACAATTATTTATTTTTGATATTCATTTTTAGAGTTAGTTGTAATTATAGGCAAATGATTATAATACATATTTGAAAATAGCAGTTAATATGGACTCGTGTTCAGTTTTAGTTGCCATCAATCAATTATTTTTCTGTATTTTTTTTTTATGTGTTTCAGGGAACCTGAACAATAATAATACTTTATGTTACCATTGTTTGGTGGAGAACTGTTATTGCCAACAGTTATATAATATTACACAAACAAGTGAAGGCTATTGCACCGAGGATCAGGAGGCATTAGCTGCAATGGGGAGGAGGGGATACTGTCATGCTAGGTGAAGGCAAACAAAAGAATGTGCATTGGTTTCCTTCCAGTACGTCACATTACAAGGGATGAAATGGCTGATTGTCATTCCCAGGCACTCATTTTCATTCCCGATGCCCCATTCCAATTGGATCAGACAATTTTCACACTCATATAGCACGGTCCAGGCCCTGGAGGAGGCAGCATCTATCAAAGGTGTCCCCCCAGTCCCGCTACTTGCCCCCATACTGCTTCCACTCCAAGGGACCCCACACAAAATACCTTGCAGCTTCTCCATCAATGTTAGCTAGAAGGCGGCCTGCCATTTACCACCGAAACCATCCCGTCTATTTAGCCTTTTATCTTGACTTGATTGAACTTGGCAATTAAACTGACTCTTTTATCTTTCATCTGTGAACCAAATAAAGAGGAATTAACCCATACTAATAGGAGCAAGGGCCAAATCAGCTTTACAGAGCCAGCAGGTTATAACAATTCAGGGGAAAAAAAATATTTGTGATTCATTGTGAGTTTTTGTTTTATTATTTACAGCAAAAATAGGAATAGATCAAGGGATTTAATGAAAGTAATAAAAGGAGAGAGTGAATGAAGTGTGCCACTGTCGAAACCACAGTACTCAATTAGAAAGAAATACACTGCCAACACTGTAAGGCTCCCAATAGAAAGTTTACAATTATGCATACAAAGGTTAATTAACACATCAATTACATGATCTTTCGGCAGGTTCACCAATTCTGATTCTCCTCCCTGTATAAGGTATAAGCTGTTACCTTAACACATATGTAATCCTAAAAAGGTGAGGTGTGTTTATTACACACAGTTTGGTATTGGGGGGAAAATACTGACATTAGTTTATCATCTATTCTAAAAGGTGTGTGGTTCGCTTTCACGGGCTGCTTTTGTTGTTTTCCATTCTTTTTATTTAAAAGCTGACTCGGCCCTCCCTCCCCTGCTTTCTGCAATCTGCTAATTAGTACACCTGTAGGGCATTGTTACTGTCAACACTGTGGCTTGTCGGCCTCCGGTCTCTTACACAACCTGGACAGCTACAGCCATATAATGAAGCCATATTGTGTGAAAAGCAATCTGTGTGTGAACATGTGGAGCAAAAGCAAGTGAATGCCCCCGTCTTTGCCAGCACTCTCCTCCATTTTGTTTTTCTTATATCCTTGAAAATGCCTTCTCTCCAGCCTTATCTATCCCTCCGTCTCATCCCAAAACATTGTAGAAGGGAGACAGGAACTATCAGTCAGCAGTCCGCAAACTCCTGAGTTCACCTCAGAATGTGCTGCTGTCTTGTTTCTACATTTCGCTCTCGCGCCGGCATAAATCACTCGACAGAAGGCGGCGGCGGCGGCACCACCTGCTGCACTCTCCCCGCCGCGTAGCGTCGCTGCGTCTCCTCGGGCTCTAAGTCGCGCCGGCTCAGGTCTGTTCATCTCCTCTCGAGTGGGAATTGCTTATTGCATCCTCCTGTGTCACTCATGCCATTTCTTTCATTTGGATTTCCCTGCCATCGCTATAACTCACCACGGGCCTCTTCACATGATTGTGCTTTATCAGCCCCCGGGTCCATGCTGACACGGATGTGGCGTCTGGCAGCCTTTCTACTGAATTGCCTGAAGATGGGTCCGATCCTCATTTTCCGACGTCACTTCAACCTTTCCATAGAGAGGATCATTTCATCCCCATCTTCTTTTGATATATTTCCTTCCCATCTGTGTTCTTGATAGGGCCGATGGATTTGACCTGATCTTGAGTCCGTGCCACTCATGTCACCTTTTCATGTATCAGAACATCACTGTCTGTCCTTGTTCTTCTTCTTCTAACTCATAGTGTAACCTGGCCACACACCACATTAACGCCTTTATTTTTCTTCGTCTTTCATTTTGTAGTATTTGTATGTGTCTGGCAACATTTGACCTCTACCACCATCCATCCAGGTCCCCTCATTTGTCGTATCCTGTTCCTTCCTTTAATGTTCCGCCTGTTCTGACAACTACCCGGTAGTCTTACCCACTAAATCACTCCCTACACCTTAGTCTACCTAACTCATTGTGAAAACTCCTGAAACTCATTTCTGCCAGCAGGACTACTCTGTGCCCTTTTGACTCTTCTTCCTCAGATCTGCCTTTGTTACCACTGCTGACCTTTTCCAAACTACAATCTCACCCACTTATAATGTCACGCTGCGTATAGCTGTCTTTGAAATAATTAATGTTTGGGTTTTTTTTTTTTTTGGGGGGGGGGGGGGGGGGGGGGGGGGGGATCCTGACATCTGATTCTAGAAACCTAGACAAATAATATGACACCTACTTGTACTGACTGTGCTGCCCTTTAACCAACTTTCTGAATAAGTTTGTACAGAGCACAATGCTGAGGTTGCTCTTACTGCAGTCTCAACATTCTTTACACCTAACTGCAGTGTCCTTACATCTGCTTGTTTCACTCATCAGGGCCGGTTTGATTAATTCTTTAATAAGGCATCAGTCAATCACATTGTGTGGAACAGACATATTCAAAACATTGAACAACAACCTTGAAAAAGGCAGGGCAGACCTGATGCAGGCCTGATCCCCTCCCTGGTTCTTAACTTTCACAATTAAAGTCCTAGACATACACAGTTCGTAACGGTTTACCGCAGAGAACTCAAATCCCTCAGAGCACTTTGATAAAAGAGAACTCAATCAAATAGCTTCCAATAGCTTAGGCTACACAACAATTTACCTCAGACAGACTGCCAGATGCTGCTCTGCATCAATAGTATCCTGGTAGTTGGTCCTCTGCCTGTGCAAAATCTATTCAAAAGAGTTGCATTTCCAATGGAAAGTGTTTACAGCACTGCCTGTATGAATAGTTTGTTATATATTTACAGTTGTATTAATATTGATATGGCCCTTTTAATGTTGTTAATTCATCACACTCCCAGTATGTAATGGCCCTCACGGGGATGTCCCTCAAACAGAAAAAAAATTCATCAACTGAAAATGAATCAACTACAATATTAACATATTGATTAAGAATGTATACCCTTTATCAAGTGTAGCGCCCTCTAGACGTCAGGTCTAATTTACTGAGGTGCGCTCCCCAAGTTCTTTAAGTTTAAGAAATCGCTTTCTTTTTAGGTTAATTAATAATAATAGGTAAGTATGCTGTAATAACGTATTTATGACCTTGTCTATTTATCCCCTTGTTACAACTACTTTTATTTAACACAACTTGTTGTTACTACTGTTTTTAGCTTGTATTTATCACTCTTAGTGACCCTTTAAGTTCTTTTAACTTCCCTGAAAAGCCCTCTTGACCCAACCAGAAATACTCATAAGATACCAGATGACCAAAGAAAAGAATATCAACGGGTAAGCTTTAGCAATTTACTTTAGTGAATATTAAACACACACACATATTTTAACAATGAAAAATAAAAAAACACAACATTATTCAATGGCAAACCTCTGTCTTATGTTTATCCTATTAACTCTGTCAATGGATCCATAAACCCCAATAAACAGTATTTCAGTCAATTCAATTGCTTACTGTACTTTTTTTCACTCTGTGCACACTCAACACACTCAGTTTCAATACACAACAAATAAAATATTACCTTCTAAAGCCGGCACTTTCTATTCAATAAGTTAAAATAAAAAGTAAAGGAATGTACTGTAATGTGATGTAATGGGTACCCAATGAGTCAGTGGAGTGATGCAGGCCTGGGCCGATGCTTGTGTGCGTTGGAGCCAAGAAAACCACAATGGCTGCTGCGCGCCTCGCGCCAAAGAAACCAAACTCACGGCAGTAATGGCGTCGTAATCGTCCCTTCCCCGATACAGCGTGTTGCTGCGGCGTCGGTCGTTGACGATTCCTCCCGCTCTCCAGTCAGCTTCCCGTTCTCCCGGCAGCGTCCGTGGCAGACACCCACCGCGGGTCTCCTCATGTAGGTTGAATACACAGCAGGCTAACAGGCTCCACACAGGCGAGTGGCTGAGCGAGCTGCTCGGTGCGGAAGTCCGTCAGGTGTGCTAGCGTGAGCTACTTTAGCTTTAGCTGCGTTTCTTCGTCGGACACTCTTTTCCAGAATAGTCCTCATACAAATCAAAACACGGTGCTGTGTTGACTAAACAGTCACTCTGAGACTCACTGTCCGTTGGTCTCGACTTACGTTTGTCAAACAGCGTCCTTAGTTCTTAAAGTCTTTGGCTCTGCAGTAACGCATTCACCGCCATGCAGCTCCTCCTTGCTCCGCACGTCACTTCCGGGGTCCGCCCTCTTCCTGATTCAGTCGACCTGTAACCTCCTCACTGATTGGAGTTTCCCCACGTTAAATAAACTCAACAAAAAATATATATAAACCAATATAAATAAATAATAAATGAGTGCTTTTCTTAACCCATTATTTATTCCTCTATATTTTTAACCGGGTTACACAAGTAAAGGTTGGCAATGCTAGCACTATTTTACTATAAGCAGAACAACACTACTAGCTGTAGTCTTAAAGCTTGTACCCATGCTGATGGCATTCAACTTTATATTCCATCCTGGTACTCAGGAATTAAGTGGAACTTCTCGCACACTGTTAACTTGCATGGCAGCTTGATTCCCACGAGATCATGAGCAAGATTATTGATCATATGAGAACCCTGACCCATGTCAGGATTCAACTCATGTGTTTGTGTCCTTGAGCACTGGGTGTGGTTTAGGTGTGTGTATGTGACAACAATTCGTGAAGAGGGTCGTGTAGATGCTGCAACAGCATCACTTACATCAGAACGGGAAAGCATTTCTTCAATGAAAGAAAAGCAAAGAACAATCCTGTTTTCGCTTTTCTCTCGCGTCGGTTCAAGTTTGATTGATGGCTAATCTAATCACCCGCAAGTATAGTTTTTGAAAGTACCTGCCCTGTTCCAATGGCTGCTTCTCAGATGGTTCTGTGTCAAAAAAAACCCCACCTAGCTCATTGGGTTATAGACTTTAATGCAGGTCCTAACTAAACTACTTGGCAACAAAAAACACTTAAAACGAAAACTGCTACTGAGATTGCCTTCATAGTATTAAAAAAGGCATTAAATGTGTTTTAACAGGGAAAGTGAGAGTGACACACCTTTTATGTCAAACCAACCGCCCCAACCTCCTCCTCAGAACTTTTTTCTGTCAGTATAACTTCATGCTACTTCATTCAAAAGGACTCAAGGTTGTTTATCAGGAAAATGAAACAGGTCATTTTTAAGGGTCATCTCAAATTGGAGCTTGTACCTCTCCATTTGTATACAGTGTGGATTCTACTTTGTGTATTTCTTTTTGCAAATTTATTACATGAAAAAGCCTTTTGTGTCGTTTCTTAGATGCCTTTTATGGAAGGCTTTGCTACACATATTTGATACTTCTGCGACAGTCAAAGGCCATGATGTAACACTCTGAAATTAACGCTACACACCACTAATTTGACCCGTGTCACTTTTCTTAAAAAGGTATGTTGCAGTTTCCCTTTCTCCCCGTTTCTCCTCCCGCCCCGTTTCTACAGTGCAGGTCATGGTGTCAGATCGTTAATTGCTCAGAAAAAAAAATCAACACAAACACTGGGAGGCGAGCCAAGGGCAAGTAAGCTATCTGTAATTCAGCGGGGAGGCTGAACTTCTTGATGCTAGTGTCTTCCGTCGACAATTAGCCGTGTGGGAGACTTCAAACATGCACTGTGCTTGAGAGAACATCTCTCTCATCCGCTAATCCTGTCTGTTTCACACTGTGGTTCCGTGCCGCAGCTTTCTGCGCCGCCGTTTGATCCATGCTTAATGAGGGTGTTAGATCACCAATATAGCAATTACATTACCTGGAAAAGAGGCAAGACTCTCTTTTCTTTTCCTCCCAGTTTCCACAGTGCAACCCACGTGCATCATTAACGCTAAGCCTCCTGATGCACTGCCTCCGTTATGCCCGCTACTCGTCCATGATGCTCATCTTCAGTCCTTTTACAATTTCCATGTACTTGTTTTGCACCTGCTTGCTCAGCAATTATTATGATTTCCCCCCCTAGTGGTCTGATCACTCTCAAAGCCATTTTTCAAACCAGTGCATTATTTGTTTCACACAGGTCTCCTGTGAGTTTTACCGCCTCTCATTTGTTTCAATACCTCTGATGAGTACTGCTGCTCTTTACAGCTTTTTCTATTCAGTCCCCCCATGTGGATGAAAAAAACAGAATTACATATACTGGATATGAATGGATTTTTATTTTGGAAGAAAAAATCATCCTTTTTTTTATAAATTGGATGTAATAAACGAAGGCAAGCTTACTGATGCAGAGCAAATGCAAGTGTAATCTCAAATTAGAAGCATGACTTGAACCAGCATCTACACTCAGTTACATGTATTGCAGTATATAATATCAAACTCCCTTTCTATAGAACAAATGTGGAGCAGAGGCGAAGCAAGCACACACATCTTCATCTTGTCAAGCTAGCTCTCTCCAAAATGTACATCCTAAAAGCTTTATTTTTGTAAACAAGCTGTCAGTGCAATGTGAGTCTTATTTTCTTTTTCCGGTATTAATCATCCCATTTGAGAATTATTCACATTTATGTATTCTCTATCTTAAAACAAGATGGAATTAGCAATCGTTGTTTTCATTCATATCAAAAAAACATATTTACACTCACTCACTGATTAGCAGCGAGTAATTAACGCTACATGTGGTAATTTAAAAAAAAATCTATATTGTTTTATTATATTTTTCTGTACTTTATCCTGACAGAAGTGCATGAGCAACCTGTTCTCACTGCCAAGGAATCAAATAACGCAGCTTGGTCAGTGCGTCATGGTGCCTTACACCGACGCTCATTATTGTGTGAGCACTGCATCAGAATCAGAAATGAGCTTATTGCCAAAAACATTAACATACAAGGAATTTGCCTTGGTGTTCGGTGCACACGACATGGGCAGAGCAACAGATGTAGCATAAAGAGGGAAATCGACCACACGGGGGTGAGGAGAGGTGGACGGGTCAAACAAACAATCAGTAGACTCATGTTTGGGAGTTTTTTTTTTTTTTTTTCAAAGACACTATTGCATGTAATAACCATATATTGACAGTGCAAACGTGATGCTAAAGTCATTGTAGAGGTTAATAGTTTGAAGCTCTGGAGCACTGACCAAGCTTACACATTGGATTGAGAACATGTTGACCTGAGACAGTAAACAAAAAACAAACAAAAAAACACCCAATCAAAGCCGAGAAGTCTCTGTCCGTGTGCTTGGTTTTGACTGTTTTCAACATGGCGTCCAAGTCACAACCGTTCTCATTTTACAGCGAACCAGAAATCTAAAATGTATCGGAAAACATTTTAGACTTAAAATAAGCAATTCAGTATGATAATTTTGACAGATTTTATCAGGTCTTCTTTTTCATGATAAAAAAATAGGTTTTATGAACTATAGTTCGCTCTCTTGCAATTTATTTTGTGATTTCAGCAGATTTATCGAGAGAGAAAAAAACAAAATATTTCAACTTTTTCCATAGTTTGTTGTATGTATATATATATATATATATGTATATATATTAATTGCACCATAACAGTGGAAGGTAGGGAATCAAGGTTAGATATTACTGTGGATCTGGCCCAATGAAGCACTCATTTTTCCTCATTAACTATAAGACCATATTCCGTAAGGTTGGACAGCCTTACCATCACTTTGTCCATTAGTCACAAAATTCAAATACTTGTAAATCAGCGGGTAAGAGGGAAGATGAGTCCTTCATGGATGTGCATCTAAGTACACAGCTTAGTACCTGCAGCAGAGCATCTGTTCAGGCCTGAAGAGACATAAAATGTGAAAGGCGACCAAGCCTGGTAGGATTTTTTAATCAGGTTTTTTTTCCTTTAATCTCAGCAGCTCTCTTGAATGAAGCACTTCTGCTGAAGTTGTGCAGACTAGTTCACTCTTACCCTAAAAAATGATGTGCAATTTAATAAATTGACAATGTGTCAAGTGTAATTAGCCTGTCATCTTTGCACAATGCTGCTGTCAGATTAAATTATTAAAGCGTTCCCCAAGTCAAATTTATATTTTCTATGAAATATCTTTCGTGGGGCCTAGCATCATGAAACTTACTTCGAATTAAACGCTGCATCTTTCAAGGAATTAAACCCTCAATTCATTACTTGTAGGAAGAGTTGTTATCCGAATCTTTATCTCGTCCTCATTAACCAACTACTGCAATTAAGAGGAACACTGTAAATGAGAGGATGGAGGCTTTGTCTTTGCACTCCTCTGTGGGTGAACATAGTATTAAAGGACCACAGATTTGTGTCTCCTTAGGATTTCTTACGTACTCTTTTTGAATCTGTTCCTAACCAAAGAACACAGTACATGATCTTTCTACTGACATTTATGTCTCATGCAATTGCACTTTCATATCGATCGATGAAATTAGTCACATGGAGGAGAAAAAAAAAATAGGCATGCTTTTTTTGTGCAGACAAATTTCCAAACCCAGAAGTCACCTTGTGATCCCTTGTAGGATTCACCAATGTGATGTGTCCGCAGTGCACTCTGTTTCACAGCTGTTTCCACTTAACTAATTACACGTATTCACAGCACTGACTGAGCGTGAACCCTGCATCTCGTGTCTTGAAGTTCTCGCAGCTGCTGGGATGGGAAAATGTACATCTTTATCCGTTCTATTCATGGACTGACCATATATTTATACATGAGGTCACCAGCCGACACAATGAAACTGCAGACTCCTCTATCTGCATTCAGAAGTCCAATTGTAGGAAATCTATTCGTAAATGACTGAGTTTATGGACTGATTCACTAGAAGTCGTTTTCAATACAGCATGATTTTCATTGAGTAAATTATGGTGCCATTTTTAGTCGGACACATGATATAGCAGGGTATGCTATAGAGCTGGGCTACCATGGGATTGGCAGGTCGCTACATGTCTGGAAGTTGATGTCTTACAACTGTAACCCTGGTGATGACCAAAAACCAAGATGGTGACAACCAAAACTAACAAGGTGATGACCAAAATACCAAAGTCAAGGATTCAAAACTGTAGTCCACCAACCAATGGGTGAAGTTACATAAACTATTTCAACTTCTTTTATACAGACTATGGTGTTTCTATATCGTACAAAATGCATTTCAGAAATAACCTTGAAAAAAGAAGCAAAATATAACTGATGAAAATCTGCATTGTATCAATACATCCTATAATTTTAAGACATTCTGTAACGGTATTAAGTCTCGGAAAATGTCCCCCGTTTCCCGGAGCTGAGGAGATGCATGAGCTTTTATTGGTACTGACAGCTTTCAAGTCATCCTGCTCAGTAGATTCAACAGGCGGAAAAGATGGACTGGCTCATCGTTGAAGTGGAGTAAGACAGGTAGGCAAGTGAACCTGGCAGAGAAGCGCGCTCAACAGGACGGAGCGGTGGACAGGCGGACAGGAGGAGCAGTTAGAAAGCCAGAGAAATCAGGCAGTCATCCAGGCTCGACAGCTAGATTGGCAGGCGTCCGTCCACAAAGACACACAGGCCTTTGTCCACAGACAGCTGTCCATCCACTGACGGGTGATGGCTCTAAGATTTTTTTTTTTGAGGGTGGATAATAAGGCCGAGGCGAAGCCCAGCAGATTGCCGTGTTCTCTTCAGCGGTCCGATCAAAAGTGCAGTGCAGTAGAGTTTGTGTGTTTTCTCAGAATTAAAGAGCACTTTTGATCAAAATAGGGTCAAACTTCTTTGGTTAATTACTTGGATTGAAAAACTTCTGCTGAGATCAAAGTACAATTGCATTTAGTGCTAAGCTGTTTCAATAACACACACTGAAGAGCAGACGA
The DNA here is from genome assembly GCF_963514095.1 of Eutrigla gurnardus. Lineage (NCBI taxonomy): Eukaryota > Metazoa > Chordata > Actinopteri > Perciformes > Triglidae > Eutrigla > Eutrigla gurnardus. The sequence continues at coordinate 7,156,561 of NC_139930.1, read as the reverse complement.
GATAGTTAATTTCCATTTATTGTGGTTCTGAAACAATTAGTTGGTTAATTGAAGAGAGTTGATGAAGAGAAATGAAATCAACAACAGGTAATGTAAATGCAGATTGAATATGTTGGTCAGACCAGAACATAATTCTAAAGACCAGACAATTGTGATGTTTTCTGACAAGTTATTTAGCAGACTGGTTTATTGGCATACATATTCAAAATAGCATGCTGATTATTAAAGCAGCACCTTGTTTACTATGATGACACAATTATCATATCATTATTGAAACACTACAGAATAAACTCTGTCAATCAATATAAGACAATCAGAGCTTCAACCCTTTATATGCAGTCTTTAAGCCGGGTCTACTAACGATCACGTTCCCACACACAAAAACTGCGTCGTCAATTAGGCTACGAGGAATAATTATTAGCGTGAATAATGTCTGCTCTTGGCATATCACAGATTAATTTCAAATAAGCAAACAGGAGTCCACATAGGGAGCAGGACAGAGTGGGTTGTAGTTGGAAAAACAAAACAAAAAAACCCACACATGACTTTCACCCAGGAGGCTGGAGTTAGAGTCCTGTGTGAACCAAGTACATTTGCTGCTGAAACTTTACCAAGTACCTGTGTTGCGTTTTTGTTTTGTACAATTTCATCGTAATTGTAAGCCAATCCATGGTGGTGTTCACTTAAACTAATCAAGACGTTTTGTTGCCTCACATAATGTAGTTTTGTAGGATTTTTCATCATGTTTTGTTTGTCAACTATATGTTCAAGACTTAACAATTACTAATGTTCAGCATAGAACATTGCTGTTCCCCCTACACACGCACACACACACACACACACACACACACACACAGTATAATTATAGGAGACCGGGTGCTGGCCGGAGATCCATTTGAACACTCGTAATAACCAAACAGGTTTGCATGGAGAACCCGAAGAGAGGCGATCGATCATGAACAGTTGATCGCTAGATTTATCAATTTATTTTTTTCTGGAAATCTAGCTATGCATTTTTATATTTGGGTCTGCTTTCAGCATGTATGCTGTTTCTTGAGTTTTTGCTGAAGTGATTTCATAGAAGCAAATTATTAAGTCATTATTGTTGAGGAAAGTAAGTTGCAACCGTTGCAACAACAATAATTACATGGGAGCAAAAAAGCAATCAGACATCACATTCCTCACACTGATGTGCTGCCAGCCCTTTTTACACCGTATAGGCCCTAGGTATGAAGGACTCACATGAAGCGGCGTGGGTGAGTGAAATACATTGATGTTGAAAATCTAATGAAATTTCCCTGTGCCTTTTAAGTCTGATCCTTCTCCGGCGTGTAGGTGTCAGAGCGGGCTGGCTTGCATGTGCTGCATCCACTCATGCTTGCGTACAAAGTAACCTTCATCTCTGGAGCGGGGCTATTCTCGGAGGTTTCATTCCGTTGTGTCTCCTATACCTCTTAAAGCCATTTTTTTCCTCCTGTGCTGTGTCAAGCACATATTATTTTTAGTTAATTACCTGTCTCTGTCAACCTCCAGCGTCCCACGCTGTGGCCTCGCTGCTTCAGCCCCGGATTCAGGCTGTCTTCCACTGCAGGAACATGCACACCTCTTGTGATTGATGACTTCTATTCTCCCACAGCCTCACGTTAGTATTCCGGCCTCACATGTCTGAGCTGTGGAGAACGTAATATAAACACTTGTCCGAAGAATACGACCCAACCCATTGTTCAGTCAAACAGAGAGACATCCCAAGACACTTTTGAAAAGAAAAAAAGATAAGGAGACGACCGTATTAAAGCTCTCTAATGTACTCATGTTCCAGAGCAATATCTGCCTCGCTATGCAATACCCTCTATGTAACACATTATATATATTTGGTGGCCATATTTCATAGTGAAATAAAATGGTCCATCATTCTCGATTGAATTAGCGAGGTAATAAAAGCTCTGTATTGATGAAACTGACAATGCATACGTTGGGGATTGATTGTGCCGTGAAACTAGTGAGGCTACTTCGGGAACAGGAACCCCTTCTCTGTATTCATCGACTGTCACTTGGAATATGAAAAAAAAAACACAGATAATGATGACCATAAAATGATGAAATGAAGAGTGCAAAGCCCACCTGAGCCTTGTGTCTGTTATAAATCTGTTACTTCACAAAGTCCTTGGACATCTTTTAAAAGTAAATGCAGTTCTAATAATTCATTTGGAACGGCCACATTCACATGATTGCAAATTGTTGTCCAAGGTCAAAATCCCAACTGGGTTTCTTATTTTTTAAGGAGAATGAGACAGAGGAATCAAACGGTCCCTCCATCAACTTGGGGTGTAACCGTCTTTATTTGGCCGTTAGGTTCAGCCATCCAAAACATCTCAGTACTTCCATGATCCAATATAGTCGAGCAAAGTTAAATTTGTACTCTGGGACATGGCCTCCATAAACAGCATTTAATTGCTGCTACGTGCCAACATCTGCAGTATTGACAGACTTTTACATGAACAGCAATGGGCTGAAACGATTACTCAAGTAACTCGACTACAAAAAATGGTTGAAGCTAAATCTCTGCCTCGAGGCTTCGTTTAATTCCTATCACCCGCCTTATGTGGCCTGCTCAGCTCAGGGATCATTGTTCCACACGGACCGTTATTGCGGGCACACACCACTACGTTCAGAATTAAGTTGGGGCGGTGGCGGAGAGCAGGGGCCGACTGGCCGTGGGGATGTTCGGGAGATTTCCCGAACGGCGGTCGATCCCGGATTGAACCGGCCGGCGGTCATATTTCAATTTCAGATGTCCATTCCAATCATGGACGTTTTAAAACAGGTGACGGTACAGCCCTCAGCTGCAACACTGGCTGGCCTGGCTTTCACATCCGCAGACGGCATAAAATGGAACTCTGGCCCGGCAGTCAGACTGGGAAAGTTAATACTGTCAATTTAGAGGAGGGATGCAAACGGCTGAACGGCCCCTGACAACTTGGACCGCTCCACTTTTTGTTCAATCCGATTGGCTCAGCCTGAGCCTCGGCCGGGTCACTTACTTCCCAATGAACTTACAAAGAGAAAACGAAAAAATGTTGAAACTAAAAATAAGGTGGTGGAGATGAGGAAGAAATGGTGTCGCGGGGAAGATAAGATTAAAAAGAAAAAAACTATTGAAACATAATGTGCAAAATTAACAGACATGTTTCGTAGTGGAAAGGCCAAGTTTGGAACTGTTAGAGAGAGTACAGAGGAGGCAGGACCAAGAGGACCAGCAGGACCCAGCAGTAGGAGAAAAAGGATGTGCAAGTCAAAGCGGGTTTAAGAGGGAATATGCATTTATTATACTATTATAACAATGACTTCAAACTCATTAATTTAGGCCTAGAATTGAATGTATTGTATCTGTGTGTCTTTTATTTTGTTATTGTCTTTGTATGTAAATGTAGTATGCAACATTTTGAAGTTTATTAATATTACTATTTAAATTACTTCCAAAAAAGGGTCTACGTGTGCCTTTCACACGCTCTCATGAAAGGCTACTGCATCCCAAAGTCCTAGACTGGATTTTTGTCCTGGTACATCCCTGACTGTAGCCTACCATCGCTAGTAAGAACGCATAGAGTTTGTCTGTGGCCTGATATCGATATGACTAGATATCATGTTAAGATGTGGAATTTGTGTTAAATTGTTTGTGTTAAAAGAAGAAGATTTTACATAGAGGTTTTTCCCAGATCCCTATATACCAACCTGTGCTCCTGTGGTGGAACACTACCTGGCCATGTATGCTGTTTGTCAATGACTTATACAGTTATTTAATTAAACAGGTTTTTGTAAGAACATGTGTCATGTAGGCACAGTACCAGGTATCACAACTAGATTATGGAACAGGGTTCTAATTGTCTGTGAATTATGTATCTGACAGGTTTAGTATATGTTGTACTGTATTTAAAAAAGAATAAAACCTCCCAAGATGGATATTGAACTGCATGTTGCCTCCTGATACCCTAGTAATGACTCATTCAAGGAAAGACTGGTGTGCTCAGCGGGCTTGTTATGAATTTAAAAGAAAACTGAAAGTCATTCACAACAGGCATCTCTCAGGATTATTAACTGTTTTAATGCTGTTCCAGCTTTTCCATGACTGTTTCACCTTCTCAAATGGGAGGATGTGTTATATCATTGCGAACAGAATATTTAAGGGTTTCGGAGCAGAGAAAAGAAAATTGGATGATCGATAATGTAAATAATCGCAGCTCTCACTGCATCCAATTTTACATTGTTCAAGCCCAACTGTTCTTCTTCAACCTGTCCGTCCTTCATGCCGAACCCATCAAGAGACTGCCTTCTTTTATCGGCAATGTGTCTGATATTTCACCCATTCATCTTACCTGATATCCAGCCTTTGAGATATGATTCCTCCCTGCTATTTTGCCACTGATTATAACCATTAACAAGCAGTCTGTCTGTGAATGGATGGGGTCACTAGCCTCAGCACTAAAACATTCACCGGGGAGTATGATTTACTGGATGCTCTCACCGAGTGGGAGGATGGTGCTCTTTGTAACGTGGGACATTCGAAATGGGACGCATTCCAAAGTGCATCACAATCAATGCAAATAGAACATTTTAATCACCTCAGCCACTCTCCTTCAGTTCCATTCTTATTAATTGAATTGTTCATTTCAGCGTGTCTGATTTGACAATGCAGCTTCTCCGCGATGACATAACCGAGCCGATGAGTGTCTAAAAAGCGATCCCAACCTTTAGTGGGGTTGCTATCTTTAGAGCAGAGAAGAATTCCTGTAGACGTCATGTATTCGAGCGTCGATTATGAAATTCCGCATTCCCGAATATTACTTTTAAACAGAACAAACACACCCCAAAAATTAAATAGCATTTTTTTTAGCATTTGGCATTTTTTGTCCACTCTTTTTAATCAAGGGAGATGGAGTTTCCCCCCCCTTCTCATTAAGGGCCAGTGCAAGGCAGTAATCAGCATCAGTCTGACCAGAATTGGGTTAACAAATTGATTTTGGACGTATGACTGCTATAGTTGATGATGGTAGAATAATGTGTGCATGGGTGCTCAGATTAAAGTGGTGGGTTTCGGTCTGTTTCTCCTTTCAACCGTGAATTAAATAACCTGCAAAAAAAAATGATTAAAAAAAATACATACAGAGCAATGCAGGGAATCAGGACAAATACAGAAGAAAAGCAAGGCAACACATTCTCCCATGGTACCTCACTCCATGTCGCAGGCTTTTGTTTTTTTTGCAGAGGAATCATTTTGCGCTGTCACTTTATTTATCAAGTCAGCTGCAAAACAAGGTGTGGTCACAACAAGGACACAGCAGAGCAATGGAAAATTACAAGTTGAGACCAAAGTAGAGAGGAAAGAGAAATGGGTGGATGGACCTGGAGTGATGTCGGATTTTAAGTAGGAGGGAAAATAGATAGTTGGAGTGGGGAAGAGCACGCACACTGACTCTCTCAGCTCTCTCTGACCTGAGAGGCACAGCCTGTTTGATTTAGTGCCAATCAGAGATTTTAATGTCTGTGCGGCGCATCATAATTTATTAGGATTATCATAAACTTGTTCTGGGAGTAGGAGAGGGGGCACTTGTGCCTCCCTCTCAGAATGAATTACTTGCTACAAACTGGAGTGTCAATCAGGCCAGAAATGGCGATACCAGATTTTCTTCCACTCTATTTTTTTTTCTCCAACCTTTCCAATGCGGCCCATCAAAAGCCAGGACCCACAATAAATATTCATCCCATCATATTCCAGGCTAGACGGAGGCCAAGGGTATTTGGTGAAGGAGAGAAGGCAGGTTCGAATTGCATTTGGAGTGGAGTCACCGGAGAAGGGCTTTTTTTTTCGGAGGAGTTATTTGCTTTGGATTCATTAGACTAGTGCAACACCACGTCGGGGTGTGGCCCTTTGGAAGTGTGTACGGTCTGAATGGGCCGAATGCTTGACTCCTATTATTGCTGCTTGCAGTGTTGTTGGAGGGGGGGGAGACATAGCCATTCAGAGCCTGCCAACAACTCAACACTGGACTCCACGGAAGTAAAGAAGAGTTCGGTTGTCAAGTTACTTTAGCCAGCATCCAGCAGCAAAAGTGAACTGCAGTCAATGAGCAATTACCAGTAGCAGCCAGACTCAGTCTGCACGTGTCACGTATCCAGATTGCACAAACTTGGACCCTGCACGTCCAAAGCATGAGCGGTTCTTGAGATACGTGACACACATACTCGCTTTATAGTTTAATGATCCAAAAACTATAGAGGGAACACATATGTTCCTACTCTATAGAAAATACATATAAAATAAATATTTCACAGTTCTAGACCAATTTGGAATAGCAACTTCTGTTCCTTGTTGTGGACGGTGACTGGTTTGTTTCTCCTAATATCACCATCATAGGAAATAATTACTGCTGTTAATACAATTAAAAGTTATCCCTTTTTAAACTTCACCCTACCACCTCTCCTGCACATAATCCCAATATTGATTTTGTGAGATTTATGCTCCCTTTTGTGGCAGCTGAGCCCCCGGCTTCATTTGAAACGCGGGTGAAGTGGACACTTGTCTCTTTGGCTGTTTATGTGGAGATTGAAGAACAGACTCATTCATCAGATCATCTGCTAAGCCTCATCATTCCATTTCTATCACGCAAGAAAGAAAGAACCGTTGAAAGCGTCTCCATAAATAATATGTTGTTGAAGTTTTATTGTATCTGTGCAAGCCTGAGAACCCTCTTCCCCTAATTTAACCTCTCGACACGACGGACTGGGATTAAATTTAATTACTCAAACAACAAACAGGTGAGTGGGAAGACAAACCAAGTTGATGATGTAACTTGCAAAAAGATCACTAGCTTTTTTCCTCCTTTTGTACTGTGTCGAGGTGAAATAAACATCAAATATTAATTCATTTGGAGCTCACACACATGCACACTCCAAAAACCTCAAAGTCATATTTTGCCTATAATTGACGCATTTAAGTTTTCTTTACTTTTAAAAAAGTGAAAATCTGTTAGTGGAATAAGTCAAGAGAAATGATAAATATGTTATCATTTTACTTTTAAAAAAGTGAAAATCTGTCATATTAAACTGGACAAAAGACCAAAGTATTACATTATTATACATTATATTTTTGATAAAAAATAAAAAAAAACTTGAATTATGTATATTGGAAGGAAGTATTTTGCAAACATGATGTAGGGTCACACATCCAACAAAGTTAAATGGGCATTGGATAAAAACAACAAAAAACATATATATAATGTAAATGATGACACACAAAATCCATTATATTGTATTACATTTTGTATTTTTTGTATTTTTTTCATATAGTAGTCTCATGATACATTTTGGACGTTTTTGTGATTCATGTTGACATGACTGTTTTATTTTTGTTCTTTTGGCCTATAGTGTATTATTTTTTTTCCCTTTTTCTATGTATTTTCCCCGATAGTTTTGTATTTAGTTTTTGTTTCTCTGTATGAGACTCAATTTTTAGATGTTATATGTAAAATGCTTGTCTGCATTCATTAGAAATCTAAACAGGTGTTGATGTTTAGTACCTTTAGGCATGTCGTAGGTGAAACAGCTCTGATTGGGCCAGCTTGAGTAGATTGACTCTCAAACATGCAGATTCCAATCACCTGAGTGAGGAGTGTCTGTACACACTGCTGACTGATGGGGATTTGATGAAGCCTGATGAAGATGTCTGTTGGATTGGAACGTTGCGCAATTAATAAAATTGCTGGTAGCTTTTTCAGAAGGCAGATCTTTTTTATGATAGTATTTTAAAACGGTGCCCCCCAAACTGGTAGATTGTTGTCTTTTTAGGACGCCATCATGAGCAGACATGATTTGATAAGCAAACATTTGCAGTTGCACTACCTGTGTAGGTAGCATCACAAAATTAAAGGCCATGTCCTTCAACGATTGGACATTTAACCTCATTGCAATTATTAACACGCGGCTTGCAGTAAATTACATTTGCACAGGCAAGCGGGAGGTTATGCCTATCCTTTTTTTAAAAAGGTGTTTACTGTAATTTACAGAATTTACAGCGCGGCTTTAAACCCCACAGTGGCCTGCGTTGAGAGTGAAAACAGACATTCCAGTAAATTAATGGAAAATGTGTGGAACAATAGATGGGCTGGCTTTTGGGAGTTTGTTAGGGGGCCTGTGTACTGGCATGAAGCTCGGTGGGAGCATGAGAGGCAGGCATACTGGAAGCCTAATTAATCCAGCCTTCCTTAATTAGTCTCCCTCCCGTCCGTGACGCACTCGCCCAATCTTCTGATGCTCCCGTTCCCTCATCTGCTCTTCCCGTCTTCCGGATATTCTTTCCCTGGTCTATATTTCTGCGCCGTCTTCCCTCTCTCTCTCCCGCTCCGTCTTGTTCGCCATGTTTCCAGGCTTGACCGAACGGTGACAATATGTTCCGAGGTGATAAACACAACACATGCTGCTGCGGAGGGCAGCTCAGGCAAAGCCACGGCTGTCCTTTTTTTCCGTGTTGCCACGCGAGGACGAGACAAAAGCCCAGCTGGAGGCGGCGGAGATTGCCTGCACCACATTGTCTTTGGAGATATACGGGGCTTCGCACAATGCAGGTGGTCACCGTGCGGCTGGATGGCGCCGTGCCTCCAGCGCTACACCTCCTGTGCGCAGATCACGGCGGTAATCTGCAAAAACACTGGCACAGGAAAACGCCGGATGCTTCCCTCCAGCTTGGTGGGGGGAAAAAAAACAGGCCGTGGCGGCAGTTGTGACTAGCAGCCAAGGAGCCATGTATAAAAGATGCTGACTTTGATGATGCTGCGCGGCGTCGAGGCCCAACCTTCTCACTCTGTGCCCAGAATAATGAGGCAGTTATCCCACTTGTGGCTGGGACCATTCAAAAAATGGCTGCACTGTGAATACTGATCAAGACTAACTGTTGACACTCTCACGCGCCACGCTGGCTTCATAATGAGCTGCATGATTAACTCATCAGGGTTTGCTTGTCTTTCTTGCGGGAAAAGCGGTATACTGCAATTAAAAAAGGCAGAAATGAATATTGCAGGGATGCAGAAATTGGCTTAATTTATTAGGGGCTAGTGTTCAGCTGGAACATCTTTAAAATATGGGCCTAAATATGTATTTAGGAAACAAGAAATGCTGGTTATTTTAAAATCAACTTTTACTCCCCATTTTTTAGACCATTCGATGGAATGACAAGTAAAGTAGTGATGAGCCCATGAAAGAACAAGCACCTACTCTGCAGCTCTGAACCCACGACTGTCACATGTGTATGGGGGACAAACCAGAGCTCAAAACGGCGCTAAAATAACTTGCATTCATCAAGTGGACAGAAACACGACTCCAGATTAACGCTAATTAGGGACGCAACGATTGGCTTTTTCAGTCTCGATCCGCCACACAGGCTTTGTGATGATATCGAGTACAGATCTGATACCAGCGTTTGTAAGCTCTTCATCAGGTTTTACTGCATTGCAGTAACTTTGTCAAACTAAATGGCACAATTCAATACATAGACATTTACTGAATTGTTATCAAAATAATTAATCTTTCACCAGCAACTTGGAGAATATAAATCTTTGAAATTATCAGACATTTCCATTCCAATATAAACCTTTGTAATGAGCATATTGGCTCCATCGCACTGATTCCTGATCAGTCGGTATCTGTCCTAATGGTTATGTTATGTGTGTCTGCAGGTTGAGTGAATAGGCAAATATTTGCTGAAGTTCATTTAGAAGATGATGATGTTTATTTGTTAATGTTAAAGAACAGGGTATTTGTCTCCCGCCCCCCCCCCCCCCCCAGTTCCAGTCTTTATACTAAGCTGCTTAGCTGTTCATCAATATTTACAGTACAAGCATGAGTGTCAGCAATCTCAAAAATCAACACATTATATTAAAATCTCCCAGAAATTTTTATCCTGCAGCAATTTGATTTTGTTCATATTTCCTACATGGTTTTCTATTTAGTAGTTTCTAGGAAAATTGCTTTTCCAGTTATTTTATATTTCATACATGCTTGTTTTAACACTGCACTTATCGTTTCTCGTCCATTTCATCATGCTCTGTCCCTCCGTGTGGGCGGATCAGACACTGTTGCTCAGCTCTGCTCTGATTGGTCCTGAGTGAGGAACGTGTCTGGCACCTGGTAAAGGTTTTAGGATGTGTCTCCCTTTCACGATGTTAATCAATCTTCTCACTCTGCAAAAAAAAACAAAAAAAACTGAATAACCTAATTTCATTAATGTCAAAGTATTACTTTAAGCAAGGCGGATGCATTTTAACCACATGGACACACCACCAGGGGCTAAACTTGACGGCACTTACCATTTAAAGATGAATTACCTAATAATTTAAAGGGAAGAAGCCAATGGAGCTGAGTTTGATAAAGCATGCGCATCTTAAGAGCTCCTGCAACACCTTCACTCAATCAGGAATATGAACACGCTGATGAAATATGATAGAATACAAGGTGATAATTACCTGAAAGAGAGCTGCCACACTGCCAATGGACCATAATTTGATAAATATCTTAAGGGATCATTTTTCATCTTTCCCCCCTTGTTTTCTCCTGTAAAGATGAGCTATTTGTGTATCAAGGTCATCTTGCTTCCCTGCTGCATCTCCACAGAACATTTGCCAGTTTTTTTTTTCTTTCCCTCTCTCTCTCTCTCTCTCTCTCTCTCTCTCTCTCTCTCTCTCTATCCCTCTATTATACCATATATATACACTACGTATACATTCACATAGTATATTTGTACTATTTATTTCACTTCGCTTTCACTTCTGACTTATTTCCACGGGGGGCAGTCTGAAATAGAGACCAAAAGAGGGTCGAGGTGAAGTCGTTTCTTCCACACCAGAAGCTGAGAATCCCTTTCCCTCCTTGCTCCCGTGTAATATTATTTCAAATGTCAAACCTCAGTCGTGATTGCCTTCACCGTATTAGACGAGGCCACGGGGGCATTGCAGCGAACTCAGCTTCAGCTGAGAAACCTTCTATTTCACCCATTTTTTTTTTTCTTCTTTTAGGTTTCAGGCGGAAACGTAAAGGTTTACGACGGAGACGTGAACATTTTTAGTGGTGTACCGTAGCTTTGTGTAACTTAGAGCATATCTCACAGCTCAGCTCTGGGGAGAACCATGGATGGAGTGAGCCCTTTCTAAGAAGGAGCGTGGCCACAACACAAGCCAGAGTCTTCGGCTTTCTGTAGATTCTGTGTAACAGCTTGGCGAGTTTGTCTCCAGCTCCTTTACCCTGCCTGTAATCCCAGGTTACTCTGAGGCCACGCGGGTCTGCGATCGGGGAGCTTTCAAGGTTCTGCACTCTAACTGGTGTATAAAGTGACTCACCATTATGCCACAGTCTGCAGACTTAACCATCACGGTCCCTGAGCATAAATCTGTTTAGTCTGCTCTAGTTTCTCCCACATTTCTTGTATAGTTGATGCTGTGATTCACCGGCTTTGCATCTCCTCCTTGAGAGTATCAGAATTTGGTGCAAACACATTTTTTTTGGCCTGTTAAATGTGGACCGTTTTTTCTGTGTGGGATTTTATTTGGTTCTCTCTGTCTTTATTTCTATAGCTCCCACTTACCCAGGGCCTCCTCGGCATAATTTGCATGGCCTACTTTCTGTACGGGGTTTGGTTCAATGCCCACAAGTAGACACTTGAGTAGTAAACACTACCAGCGGCTTCCTGAATGAACAGATCCACTTAATGCTGGATCCCTTTAATGCCTGTCGGACCATGCCGGACCATACTTCAGGATCTTGACCCAGCAATCACGCGCCTCTGCAGGGTCAAAAGCATTCATTTCATTCTAAAAGTGAGACATTTAATGCAATAATGAGATCAACTTCGTTCTTCTCAAATGAAATGTGTAATCTGCTTTAAATAGTACTCTACCCTCTGAAATAGAGTCTTGTTTGGAACGTCAGTTACCACATGAAAACCGGACTTTTGGTAGTAGTAAAAGCTAAGGAGTGCACCTCCTGAGAGAGAATTCTTCACAGGGAAAAGGGGGGGGAATCCTCCAAGGCAGCTGCTGCTAATTAAGGTTATTGATCTCATCCGACGGATTTTCAGCAGAGAGGAACACACTACATTTTGACGTACAGTTTGCCCAGGTTCCCACCAAGCATGGTGTGATTATTTGCACCTGTCAAAGTCCCTTTCAAATTGAGTTTCAGATGTGCAACAGCTGAATCCAGTCGAGGGCTGACAGCTGCGCCTCTTTCACTTGAGAGAGAGTCTCTTCCTGCTTGCAAAATTCATTATTTGTTTCCTTCTGTCCTCATTATGACGTCGGAATTCCTCAAAACAAATCCGAAAGGTGTAAAATTAGTAATATTATTGTTGTTTGTTTATGCTGGATTTTCTAACTTTCATCGTATATTCCCTATATTCAGTTTATATGGGCTGACACTGTCCTTTTATACACATTTTAGATGAAAACACATTATATACGTATATTGGATGCAGATATGATATATCATTCGTAGGCTGAACCCAGAATTTAGCATTTTTCTTTTGGATTTTTTCAGAAAGTTTCATTCTTATAAGATCATCTTCATAAATGAACACCATGTTATACACAAAGTATACACAACAAGGCATGACAATGATGTGTAGTCTCATTTAGCTCATTTTGAGAAAAGTAAAAGCTTAAAAAATTAATTTATCACAGAACAAAACGTTGACATCAGTAAAGCTTTGTGTTCAACATAGACCTCAGGCATCCAACCAAAAACCCTTTCAAAAAACCAACTAAAGACAATTGGATGTGCAAAAACGCTGACTTATTTGATGGATTTTAGGACTCATTCCTGTAGCTCCCTGTCATTCACTTATATACTCTCATGCACATATATTGTATGACTAAGTTTGCAGAGTTCATTCAATATATAGGCCGACAAAACAACATCAACAACGGGCTTCACCTGTCATCCTGAGTGCTATATACCTCCGGGGTCCTTAAAATGTTCCCCACAGAGATGAGAAAACGAAATAGTATCAAATGCATAATTTCACAGCAAATGTTCAGTGGCATTCACAAATTTGCATGCATTTCTTGAGCATATGGGGTGGTGGTATGCGTGTGTGTGTGTGTGTGTGTGTGGGGGGGGGGGTCTCAGAAAGCTAATCTCCCCACTGCATTTGCAAGGCTTTCTGGGACACCAGAACCCCAGGAGGAAGCTGTCTGTGAACTATAAACAACTTCTCAGAGTTTGTGTCGGGGTTTCTTTTGAGAGAACAGGAGATAGACACGGAGGTTTGTCTTCCTAAGATGGGAGCGGCAAATAAAAGATGGGGGGGGGGGGGGGGATGGATGATAGATAGCGAGGCGAAGAGCGAGGTTCATATATAATAGCTGACTGGTGGAGAATAAGAATCGACTGTTTTTCATTTCACCTGACGTTGTAAAGGAAGCACCTGTCACAATGAGGGCAATGTCACCAGGATGGACAATGTTTCCATGACAACCGGGACATTTTTTGTTTTTTCCCCCTCCTCATCTTTCTGATTTCTCTTGAGCCGTCGCATCGGATGAGGTCTTCAAGCAGCGACGCGCCACGCCGAACATTAAGAGGAACACGTGTTCTGTCCGCGCTGTGAGAACTGCGGAGTATCTTCCTCTCTCCTCATTGTCACAACTCCCCTCAGATCTTTGTCTCCGCGCCGCCGCTTAATTCCGCTCACATCAAGCTGCACCGTTTGATCATCACTCCGCTTGTTCTACATCAAACAGCGGCAGCGAGAGTGAAATTGCAGTGTGTTGTGCTGTGGCACTGCTAATATCTTACATCTGTGTTTAACATCTCGGCAAAAGTCAAGTTGTCATTCGCAGATTCTTGAGACTTTTGCTCATATTTTGAAAAGGAAAAACGAGGCAGTGGAGAACGGGTGCACGGGTCAAGATCCCCCATTGGCTGTCTATGAAGATAACGTGCTATCCGGAAAACCCTGGGATGAAATGTATCAGCGCTGTGATCCGGGATAAGGCGGTGCTGCATACTGACCCACAGCAGTACCTCAGTTCATCCTAATGGTTGTGTTGGGGGGACAACGTTCTAAACCCCTGCCCCAGTTATCATCGTTTGTATCTTGTGTCGCTGTTCAACAAAATCACAAATAAAAATATGTGGCGTTGAAAAGTACAAATACAATATGAAAAAAAAATCACTGAATCAATCAGAATAAATGTCAAATGTATGGATAATTCACAAAGTGTGCTGTCAACTGGCGACGCACCCTTTATCAACGCAACATAGTTATCCTGGATGTTCTTCTTGTTGACTGCCATCGGCATAGCAGCGAGTAAGATGACAGCGATGGCCGTCACCGATCACTATCTCTAATATTGCATGATTTTTTTTTGAAGGATACATTATGTGTTGGAAAAAATATTTTTAAATGAAAGTAAAACAATAAATAAAAAATGCGTCCCTTAATATGTCCACTAAGCTTACCAAGTTGCTTGTGTTTAGTGTTTTAATAATAAATAAAAACATGGTACATTTACAACTATGTATTCATTTTTTTCAATTTTGTTTCACAATTTTAAGAAAGCAATGTTCAAAGTCAAACCTGTCTTTTCCTTACAATAAAATAATCTCCCAGTAAGGTCCCAGTCTCTTCCCCACAGTCAGGCATACAGTTTATTGATTAACCACTGCCTCTGATCGCTATTCAGGATCTGCAGATACCCCAAACCCAGGGTTCTGTATCAGGACTGAAAACATTCAATCGGTGCAGACATTACACAGCACCCATTACATGGTGATGGTGTCATTCTCTCTAAAATGGCTAAATATATTTGGGCTGTTTAAAATAAGTACAATCTATTTGTGTGGGAATTACTGCTAATCACTTTTACATCCACATTGAATTGCATTTAATGTTTCACCTAACAAATATTTTGGTTGGGCTATGTAACATGATCTCACTGAGTAGTGATTGAACAGCAGCTAAGAATTAAGCAGTTTTAAGGAGTTATTATTATTGTATTTTTTTCTGGCACAAAAGGGCACTGATTAACAGTAAAAACAAAATGGACAGCAAAAGCATCCATATTTGTATGTATTTGATTTCAGTTTCCATGGGGTCTATTTCCTAAGCGAGGTAGATTATCTACAACAACCGGTTTATGGAAAGACACATTAATATTGAATTGTTGTGATGTAATTTAACAGCGCTGTGAGCAGCAACACAGATGAGCAACACCTACCTGCATGTCTCGGTTCCACTAGAGGTCAGCCAGAAAATGGGTTTCTTTTGTAATTTGGGATGAACCAACACTGCAATTGGAGTCAGCGTTGGTGGTGAGGCGTTTCTATTAGGCGAGAGGGGAAGCTGTAAGTGATGGCGCTGATTCAGATAAGATCTTCCTTTTAAGCACCATCCAAAGTGTTTTGTGGTCTGTATTGTTTAGGCGTTGTTGGCTGGTGCACAATCAGACGGGATGTACGAAGAAGGAAGGAAATGTCGCAAAAATCAGAGAGCCACTTTTCCATTGTCACACAGTTGGAAAATGATGAGGCCAATCTGTTCCATGCAGGGAGAGACAGTCCCCTGTAGGCTTCCTGATTTTAAAGCAGTAACGTTTATGTCATGTTCCTCCATCTCTCATTGTGGGAGCTGCGGGTGGGCTTCTTTTTTTTTTTTCATCGCTTTTCTGGAGCACAGATTCAAACTCCCCATCGCCTCCTGGCATTGACTCAGTCCCAAAGGTGCTGACAGACTTACAGTATCGCACGCCGTTTTCAAGATGTATTTACTTTGGCCAGCCGCTATTATCGAGGACCATTTCGCCTTCAGTGAAGCAGATTATTACGTGCTATATCTCAGTATTGCATTTTCCGTTTCAGCATCATTTCTGGGATATCATACGTATTTATTATCAATAGCGAATAGCATTTATAAATGTCAGTGAGGCAATCAAATCATGTTGAATTGAACGCTGTGAATCCGGTGATGAATCGTATCTCATAGTTTTGCAGAGTTTCAGAGTGCAGTCATTGTGGGCAAATACAACAATTGGAGGGAATGGAGAAGTGAAGTTGAGCACTTTTATTCCACATATTGATTCCCTTTGGAGCCACACATTAATAATCATCTGCGATTCAAATCTTGCCCGCAGAGGTTCATTAACATTCTGACGAGGTTCAGTTTTATAATAATGCAAATGTCAGGCTCCTTTTAAGTGTCTCTAAAATGTTGTACTGCAAATTTGATTTATTCATGTTGCATCTGTGGAAACACACAAAGAGAAGACTGTTTGGTTGACATTGCAGGAGTTGTGCTGGTGAAACCTTTTTTTCAATTAAAGGCTGGTTTTCTCTGCCAAGAAGCTTCAGATCGTATAGTTTTTCTACAGCAGTCAAGTCTTAGCTGAAATTGAGCCAAAGCATTACTCACTCCCAATATCAATCAACTATTTTGTCCTTTTTCTTTCCTTCTCTTTCTTTTGGCTGTTGCAACTTTGTTTTGAATTGTAATTATAATAATTCATTGATAATATGGAATGTAAATGTCCAGGTTGATCTGATCCTTTAGTACCATTATTACATGCTTCGATGTTTACCATAATAACAAGTGTTATTCAGTGCATGGTTGCCACCTGTCTTGAAATAGGGGGTATGTTAAAAAAATAAAATAAATAATACATTTATATATATATACTTTTTTACTGTAGGTATATGGTGGTTGAATCCCAAATAACTTAAACACTAATATAGTAACTGTTATGTCTTAAACTGCGTTTTCGCCAGACTTTTATCAACGGACACATTCCTGGTTTTCCCCCCGGCATGAATTAGAAGCTCATTAGAAGCTGTAGGATAGCAATACTAAGTATGAGGGGGAACAACAGGGGGTCAGTAACCGCAGCCGTTATTGAGGCTCTTTGCTGTTGGTCTAAACATCTAAACATGTAAATATGTAAACAGTTTAACTCTGTGTAAGCGGTGCAACTTTACTTTTTAGGGATGCCCCCCACTAGGAATGTTCATAGTTACATCTGATTGATCAAGTTATGGCTGTTGTCATCTTTTTTGTGCTAATTGATTGCCCTCTGATTAAATGTCTACAGGAGATTCGTCACAACAAAATTAGTGGTAAAGATGTATTGCTTAGCCGATTCACAATCGTGGATTGCACTATTTTGTTGTGTGTTGTTTGTGAATGTGGCACTGTCCAGAGTTCTGAAATGGACAATGATCCAGAGATTGTTATTCCTACTATATTTTTAGTACAACAACTCAATTAAACACAAACATACAAACAGCAGGTTGGCTGCAGCCTACATATACCTGGACAGCACATCTGTCTGAAGTATGATTCCTTCTGCATCTATATTCTTGTGGGCGAAATACTTCATTAAAGCTCCGGTCACATTTCCTGACGGTCGGTATGGAGCGGCGTCCAACAGTAACCGTAGTAAAGTGCAAGGACTTGGCGGTCATGAGAAATGCATAAATCTCCTCCCCGACTGCCACAAGACCACCCATGTGTGATTAAATCTGTCTGGAGCGTGGTTGTCAGATCCAGGGGTCAGAGTTGAAACAAAACTCTTAATGACTCCCAGCAGAGTCAACATTAAGGCTGTGGTCTCTCACTTCAGCGTGATGCAAATACACTGGAAGTGTGCATTGATTTTCCCATCATGTCAGGGCTATTCAGCAGCGCCAAATCCTTTCCCAGTCTCTCCCAATTAGCTTTCGGCCCGGGGAACACTGTCGATCCCCATCTGCTCATCTGCCTGTCAGTGGCTTCATTCCACTGAAGGAGTGAGATAGGAAAAAAGGGGAAACGGGGGAAGGAAATGAGCAAGAGAGCAAGCAAGCAATGGATAATTCTGTGTTTGGCGGCTACGGGCAAGGAGGCTTGGCAGATCCGCCCAACGCCAAAGCCAGTAGGGGTGGTTTGGAAGCGGAAGGACTCCCTGAGAGAGATACTGTTGTTTGGATGATAGAGTGAGGCACAATGCCCACTCGCTTTCTCCACAGCCATTTATCAATGAAAACACAGAATTTGTTCTCCACACAGCCTCTGCCAAGGAGGGATGCAGATTTCTCATTTCTCCCTGTGTTTCATACATCTCGGTTACTGTCTATCTAGCCGATCGCCCCTCGGGATGGAGCTATCACAGCGCTGCCCTGAAGGTTAGGGAAACTGGTCTAGATAATGGCCTGTCTACGAGGACTTCAGCTGACTCTTTCACTCTCCCAAAAGGCCTCTGCGTTTGAAGTTGGCAGAGCCAGATGGACGCTCTGTATGATTGCTGCCTCATCATTCTCCTCTGGCTTCTTCTGCTCCCCCCCTCCCTTGAAAAAAGAAGACGGTTCCCTTCCTGAACCAAAATGAGTGACAGAATATATCCTCAGTCACCCTGCATGCTACGTCCCTCCGTATCTTCAACTGCCAAAAATTGGCTACATGCCACAATTGTCAATTTGGGAGCTGGAATGAGAAATCTGCACGGAGTAAATGAGTTAAAAAAAATAGTCCTGTCTGTCAAATTTAATTTGACATCCAGTTTTCTCCTTGCAGGGGTCTTTTTCCTTGCCCACCTCCTACAGCTGAACAGTGCGTAATTGTGTTTGTATGGAATAGCGGTTATATTCCATTGGCCGTGAGTGGTTTCATCCTTTTGGAATTGGCTCCTTGCTCATGACCAAGGCTTTGGCCATGCACGTATAATCAAGAGTCCATGCTGCGGCCCTCTGTGTTTTCCCTCATTGGTATTCCTCTTCACTCTTTGTCCTGATGGGTGTAATTACTGAGGCCACAGGGAAGTGGCTAGATGTTTTCTAGTCTGTGGAAAAGGCTGCTTGG
This sequence comes from Eutrigla gurnardus, assembly GCF_963514095.1. Taxonomy (NCBI): domain Eukaryota; kingdom Metazoa; phylum Chordata; class Actinopteri; order Perciformes; family Triglidae; genus Eutrigla; species Eutrigla gurnardus. Next base: position 7,137,693 of record NC_139930.1, on the reverse strand, counting down.
AGCTGCCCACTAGTGGTGAGGAAGAGAAACACAGCACCAATTGTTCGCAACCTCATCGACCACTGCCTATAAACCCCCCAAATATGTGTAAAAATGCAGGTTCACACAATAGGACACAACCCCCCTCATATAAATGCATGCTCACACAGCAGAGCATGTAGACGCACATTGTGGAAATGTAGCTGTCCGCCCCTGCACACAAACAGATAAAGTCACCATTGGCCACGACTGCATGCCGATAAATTTCCCCCCCACCACCACATCCCCTTTTATGGGTTGTGCTTTTTATTTTGCTGCTGGGGTTTTATCTGGGGGCAGCAGTAGCTGAATCCGCATATCCCGGGCCCTGGCACAGCCGGGACTTCGCCTACAGTGCATTAGTTCTCACATGAGGAATGAGTTTTTTGATGAAACGGCCCACCATTCTCCTGGCCTGATGGAACACCACTATGAGTTTAGCCACAGTGATCTAATCCACAGCTGGGCCCAGACACCGGCTGATATACTGGGGAGAGGGCAGAGAGACAGAGAGAGATTGAAGGAGCTGAACAGAAGAGATGTGGAGTAAGAGCGGGGGATTGAACCAGAATGAAAAGGATATACTCTGCAAGGAGAAAAAGCGTGAGAAGATCCTCCATTAGAGACTCCATATTTGCTGTGTGTACTGCTGTGTGTGTGTGTGTATCTCACCCATCGTGGCTGGCAGATAAACAAGGCCCTGCATGACTGTAGGCATTCTGGTGGGTCAGTGTGGTGTGTTTGAGGGGGTAGATGGAGAGAACAAACATCGAAAACAACAGCCGAAGTAAGCAACAACAGCGGCGGCGGCCCTTGAGGAGCAGAGGCCGCATTCAGGAACGTAGGTATGACTCATTGGTGGGCTATAATGACCACAGATGGCCATTAGCGAGGTGTGAGGTGAATGACATGTGGGCCCCGGACCCCCAGGCACCACTGGTGAGCACTGCTCAGTTATGACAGGCTCAAACGTAATGTGCATCTAACGAGCCCCCTGGTAAATTGTGTTTGTGTGTGGAGCCTCACCTGGCAAAGAAAATGTTGATTCTGCGTCGCTGAGATCACTTTCAAACCTGAAGGTCCAGACTACATTTCTAAACGGATCCTCTGGCTTGTTACCAATTGTGTCACATAGAGCGTGTCAATCTGATTGTGTGTTTTAGGTGGGATAAACACTTCTGCAGGGTAGTAACAGGAGGAAACCTCCGGTTCTGAAAGATAAAGCCAAAGCTGAAGTGCCTTAAACTAACATTCTCTCTACTGGCCCTCAGGGGGCGACTCCTCTGTTTGCAAACAAGTCAATGAGAAAATTACCCTCCTTCTCACTGGATTCATTATCTCAGTAAACGGTCTCAATTGCTAGTTAATTTTTATTTTTTTTTTCAAAACAGCATGATGTTCATTTAGTAAATGATGGTCCATTTAGAGTCAGATAGATGATACAGCGGGGGATGCTTTAGGGCGGGGCTACCATGTGATTGACAGGTTGCTACCACAGCGTGGTTGCTACCACAGCGTGTTTACTACCACGGCCTTGTTACTGTCTCACATCATTTAGGATATTCTTGATTTTTTTTTGTTTTTTGTTTTTTGTAGTTGGCATGTCTTGATGTTAACCAAGCTAATTTTGACATACCGAGGTTAGTATTTCCAAACTGCCTGTAAACTGGTAGGAATACTGATGTTTTTGTTTAAACGAATGCTTGAATCTGCGCTGAAATATATTTTTGGGTGGCATTCAGTTCCCAAAATAAGAGAGACTTCCTTTCCATCCTTCCTGCATGTGTTTGAATTTTGCATACATGAATGACCCTCTTTCTCAAGTGTCTTTCTCCCCGCAACCATCAATCCTCACTCATATCATCAGCTGTGCAAGGAGAGTCTCAATGTGCCACTCGGCTCACTCGCGGGTTCATTGCGCTCTTATTCCCCAGGTGGATTCTGTGTAACTCCAAGCAGGGGAGTAGGATCTCAAAACGCCTCGAGGAGTTTGGGGCGGCCCGCGATTCATCCCACATCGCTCTCGTCTCCTCCTCTCACTCCGTCTCCCATCTTTCTCTCTAAGCTCTTTTAGATTTCCTGCCACGTTCAATCGTGACTAAGCTGAACAAATCCCTGCATATTTTCCTGAAAATTGCCTAATGGATGCAGGGCTGGGAAATTTGGGTTTTCTTTCTTTTTCAAAGAAACATTTTTGAGGGAGGAGAGAGAAACAGATTTATATTTAGATTTAAAGCAGCATTGGCATACAAATGTATTTTTTTGTGTTTAAAGAGGCTGCTATTGCACTTTATTTCTCAGCATCTGTAACAATGTAAATCAAAGAATTAAGTCTGATGCTGACATGTGTACACCTTTGTTGTGCGACCTCAATGAGAGCATAGCTCGCACAAATTGGGATGCAGCCATCTCGTCTCCAACCCCTGTGTCTGCCACATACTGGGTGAAGCCATGTATTATTAATATGGTACATTGTACTAAGCCTGGGACACCCAGGACCACTCCAGCTAAGGGAAACGCAAGCAGGAGCCTGGACACTACTGTCCCATATTCTTGGTGTGCTCCTCTTCTCTGGCTTTGTCAGCTTTAGTTTGACAGATTTTCCAGTTTCACTTGCAATTTCATGGATTGGAAACCAGTCACAGGCCCAGTTCTAATCTGTCAGCAGAGTACACACACGTTTATTTTTGTTATTGCTTTCTTGGCTCTACATTCACCACACCTTATTGTATTGTACTTACTATTGATTGGTTGTGCCTTCAAGACCATATTCAACTTGAAAATCCTTTCATTCAAATAGGTGCACTGTTGCACATGCAGGGAATCTCAAAAGTTGCTCAATTTGAGGAGCAATAGTAACACAAATACAAACAAATAAAAGCTCACATGGTCATATTTTTATGTTGACGTTGTCTCTTAATATAGATATTCAGCATATAAATATAAATAATCTTAATCATCACATTGCAGGGGGTTAAAGTTCTGTCCCCTCCGTGATACCAAAGTGCATCCACAGCACAATAATTACATTTTTTTCAGAATAGTTAGAAAGACCATTTCATAACTTTTTTTTTTCCATTAGTGTCTAACATGACCAACCTTCCTTTGCATCTCGCACAGGATCAAACACTTTTCATCTGCCACATCCTCTTTCCTGAAGCTCAAAACTTCTTCAAAGAAAAGCATCGCAGAGCAAGACTGTTTCCAACTTCTTCACACTTTGAATTCCTCTCTCCTGTCCTTTCTTGTTAGTCAAAACAAGAGTCTGATCCTTGCTAATAACTTCTGGATGTCCTCCCGTGGTCCTTTATGGTGCATCAGGCTGGCGACGGAGCGGCTTTGCTCGACTCAGCAGGTATCCGTCTCCAACTCCTCCTCTTGCAGGGAGCTGGACGCCGAGGCAGGAAGAGGTGCAGAAGCCTGTGGCTGGGCAGGAGAAAATTGATCACGTAAAAAAAAAAACAACACAAGCTGACTGTAAATGAGCATGGGAGCAGACAGCGGGGGGGGCGGGGCAGGTGGAGAACGGTGGCGGCTCGGTCGAGGCACCGAGCCAACAGGCCTCGGACCAGACGCTCCGATTCAACACATCCAATCATTCACACTGCCTCGGGCCACAGCAGGGGTATTATAGGATTCTTCAGGATTTTTTTCCCTCATTGACTCTCTTTGTGACTGACAGCTATCTACATAGATTGAAACTGAGGGAGCTTGCAGCCCGCTGAGAAGGGGGGGGCACCAGGCTAATTGACTGTCTTCCAGCTGGTTGATGGCAGGCTTCGGAAGAAACGACAGGCCCGTAGCCCACATTTTTTCTCTGCAGATAGAACTGGAAGTGATGAATCCTGCTGGAATGCTTTGGCAGAGATGCATCAACCCCGGCCTTCCAATTCTCACTCATTTCCATAAACATGTGGCTGTGGTTGTTCCGAGTCACCACCAACGCCACCCTGGGTGTGGGGAGTTTTCTTTGCAGTTCTAAATACTGTCTCCAAGCTCCGAAGGCAGAAATTAGAATTAGATGGAGCTGAAGGGGTCCACTAAATAAAGCATTTCAGCAGTTGAATTATTGAACAAATAGAGATGTATACCTGCAGCAAAACAGCGGAGCCTGATGGTCTTTTTTAACACAGCAGCAGAACCATTCATGTATTAAATTATGTGTTCCAATTATTTGCTCCAGCGTACAACATTGGACTTAATAAATAAATAATGGATATTGCACATAGACTATATACATGCACTGGAGGTGCAGCCAGAAGATTCTGAGAACCCGAAGACACAAGACAGTTTGAAAAGTCTGCTGTAGTTTGCAGAGCGCATTCAATTCATTGCTCATCATATAAATTTGGATCAACATTTAATCCAAATCTAAAAGCCCTCCGTGGCTTAAACGTATACATATGAATGCAATATGAGAACCAACTTTTTTTATTGGGATTCTATGAAATCTGCTTCCCCCCCCCCCCCAATATATAAGCACAGAAAAAATACTATAATCGCATGGTGAATGATGTAATCCAACATTGCACTATTTTTGAATCACTGAAAGTGATCCAATACAGTTGGAAAACAACACTTTCCATCTTCTGTACAATGAAATGCTTTCAATTTAGCCGTTAGGGTTTTTTGGATGAGTGGTGACCACTTCCTTAAGTTTCCCCTCAACACCTGCCTTGCATTCCCATTGACTGTAGCTCCCTGCCAGGTCAGATATTTAGCCCGCTAGGTGATGCATTCGTGAGCCGAGAGCGCAGAGCCAACATCAATTTGCCTCTGATCTTGTTGGGAAGCTCCAAAAAACTGTCAGCGAGTGGAAAGTCAGAGCTAAAGTGTGAACTATGCTAGCCGTCTCAGAGCACCTCTGCTACATGACTGTGTGTGTGTGTGTGTGTGTGCGTGTGTGAGAGAGCTGAGCCTCGTGATCCATTAAACACAAACACGGCATGCCCATACATGAAACCAAAATATAGTGACAGAATGTTTCTTATGTTAATTTGGCTTAGGTGCTGTGAAAAAAAAACTGATTTTCACACACTGCATCCATATTTTGGGAATTCCATTATATTCAGTGTTTTTACGGCTGATTAATTTTTTATCGTCAAATTTAATTTCTGCATCAAGGAAATCATCGTGCCCCGATATTTCATAATGTTCTCTTTTGCTAGCAAGTTGTGTTACTAAGACATTTAAATATTTCATAAAAATATACAAAAACTCCCCTGTTCATCATGCAACTCTAAACTCAACTGTGCGAACCAGATGACGATGCCATTTCAACCCATTTCTGGCGTCCTCTTGAGTATTGCTGATAAAAAATATCTGATCCAAAGTTAATATCCATTTTAATTTGCAGCAGATACACAAAGTCTGCACCGAGGTCATCCTATTGATTTAATGTAAGCTGTCTCAATGGGGAAAATGACATTCATTGAATCCGCACACAAAGGGGCCGCATTTGAAATTGATTTTGCCAGACGTCACCGTCGCTGTGCTGTTTTTGTGCAACCCCAACGATGAAATCTTTAAGACAAATTCATTTGTTTGATTTAACTACGGCTGGGGAAGATGAATCGCGAAGGTGAAGGCTTGATGAACCATAAAAACGTCTGAGTCAACTCTCGTGCAAGCCACTTGTCATTGTAACTACCGAGTTGAGGGGCGGCGGGATCTTTGCTAATGCACCAAAAACGCTTCTTTGCGAAAAACGGCCGGCGAGGAATTTGGATTGGCCATCCAATTTTCTGCTTCACTACATGTCTGTGAGTGTTGGATGTATGTATGGGCACATTTTGGCGGTAACACATGTAGACTTCAGGTTAGAGTCAGCAAAGAGAATGAAGAACGGAAATGGGTAGGTAGCTAGATAGAGAGGCACTTACTAACGGTATGAAAGCAGTGTGTGTGTGTGTGTGTGTGTGTGTGTGTGTGTGTGTGTGTGTGTGTGTGTGTGTGTGTGTGTGCATGTGTGGTGTTGCTCCACAGCTCTGGCTCAGGCCTCGGCATTGACAAGCTGTCCACATCTCACTGTAATTTAGAGACCTTACCCCAGAGAGCGAGTCTGAGTTATAGCATTTCTCTCGACCCACCCTTCCTCCTCCCACCACCCGTCTTCCAGCCTCTCCATCTTTCTTTTTTCCAATGTGATTTTGTTTTACTCCTCGTCATACAATTTATTAAAGGGCAAGTTTGGGGCGACCGCGACTTGGAACATTCATACTTACAGCTATCATTCTTCCTGGTCACCGTAGCGACGTACTCACCGGTAGTTAGGAGATCCTGCATGAATACGTAACACAATGTAAACCCATCTGCATCAGTATTAGACGATCAACTGAGGTGGTAAAAAGGGGGATAAAGTCCACTTTCAGGGTGGATGGTTGGGTCGAACAAACACGAGAGACTGCTAGTCATGTCCTGTATGGATTGTAGTTAATAAATGACTTAATTTCCCCTCCTGTTACGTAATGTACTTAAATAATACAGGGCATGTCTCATCTTAACCCACACCTCACTCTTTCACTTACCCTAACTAAGTACTTCTGTTGCCGAAACATGACAGGAACCTAAAAACTAAAGTTATGTTAGAAGTTTATTTTGAAAAGAAACTGCATGCATGTTAGAATCTCAGAACCTGTCAATCATGGCTCTGTAAATGGATCAGCCTCGGGGGGCCAAGGGGATGAAATTAGGGGCTTCCGATGTCAGACTGCTCATTGTTTAGAGTCCGATTAGCAACTTGATATGCAAGACTGGAGTTGGAGTCGAGAGACGACTTGTGTGACCGGCGTGTCTGTCAAGTTGCCAGTTTACAAGCTCATTTTAAACAAATCAAAAGCTAAATCAACATCGGACGACAGTCGGAGGGTTCCAAGATTGCATTTCTGTCAGTGTGGTCCACCTCTTTTTCTCCCCACACGGACTGTTGACTTGCATTCAACTTGCTCAAATGGGATCGGTCAGTACCGCTCGCACCACAAATGGATACCAGGATGCTTCTCTTACCAAAGTCTTTTCCCGTTACCTCCAGATTCCGCGTATGAATGCAGCATCTCTATGTATGTATGAAAATGACACCCTGTCCCTGAGTCCAGAACGGATGTTCGAGGGGAACCTGCAGAGTCATATCTTGGAGCGTAGGGCCTGATAAAGGGTATGTGACGGGAGTGAGAATGTGTTGCCCAGTGTGTTTGTGTCCCTTTCTCAGCAGCTCCCGAAGCCTCCAGTTACCACACACAGTGCCACTATCACATTCGGAGCGTGTACGAGTCACCCCGTATTATTACTTTTGTCTGTCGGGTCCCTGGTTCCTTTTGGCCATGAAAACAACATATTGGATCCCACACTCTAAAACAAAACAACAACCAATCTCATGAGGAAAAAATGCAATTTCTCTGTATTTTTCACGTGGGCGTAATGGGATTTTGAATCGATTGTTTTGCATCATCTTGACATTACATCGCACAGATGCGTTTCTAATTTTGACAAGTTGATTGGAATGGAAAGCTCTCTGTTCCGGGATCCTGCCGAGGTTCCTAAATGCATCGGCTGTTTTCCAGCATTTTCTTCATCTTAACCCACTTTGTAAAAGCATATGTATCCAATCAGCCCGAGTCCTTGATCAGGTGTCCCGCAAGACCTGGAGGGAAGTTGGTTTCTTTACACATGACTGAGAAACAATTACAGCAAATGAAAACGGACATCCCCCTCGGACTTGAAAAGCAGTTTATCAAAACTCTCATTTTGTACCCGCACATTACGATGTAATTCTGTCCCCCCCCCCGCTTGCAAAACAGATGCCTGCGATCGGCTTCAGGTGAATTCAGACGAATGCTTTAGTATTCAAAGTGGGCAAGGTGAGAAGTGAGTGCCGGAGAGGTACCACGTGCCTCGTCTCCGCTGACATTTCCGTCTGATGAAGAGAAATTAAGACCTGCCACTTTAGATGCTAATTTAATGGTTAAGAACAGGCTTTTTAGTCCTCTTTAAAGCTTTGCTCCCACCATAATGCTGTTCCTAGCAGGGTAAGGTACAGAGGTACACAGCGGTCCCCTCCCCACCACCACCGAGAGGAACAGCAGCCTTCATTATGTTATTTTTAATCACTCAATCCGTGCTTTAATACAGAAGTAAACAAATAAAAGCACATCTCAGTAAATGAACAGTTGGAGTTGTTCTGTAATAGCTCGTAAATCTTTCAGAGTTCGTAATGAGCTCCTTTCTCCTCTGGGCTCAGCGGCGAGAAATCAGCACTTCTCCCACTCCAAATGTGCACGAGTCGTGTGAGTGTGTGTGTGCGTGTGTGTGTGTGTGTGTGGGGGGGGGGTGTTAATCCACGTGAGCAACTTACATTCCTCACCATCCTGAAGAACAATGAGCACCTAAATAAAAAGGTCCAGACATATACTGTAGGGAATCACACAACTAAATCGGATAACGATCATGTTTGTGCACGTGCCCATTTCAATTTACGCATCAGACACCTAACAATAAGTGAGGTGACCACCCTTTTTTTTCTCCCCGTATCTAGGCAACTAGAAAACTGCATAACATTTCCCTTCCTTTCCCTTCCTTTCCCGCTCAGTCTCTAACTCTTTATCTCTTTCGCTGCAGGGAACACCCTGTCTTACTTTAAAAATTAAAAGGCTCATGCTGAATTTATTTTTTTTTTCCTTTTTCTTTGCTCCTTAAATGCGAGCCGATCTATTCACACTTTCCCTTTAAGCGAATCGGGACGGGATCATCAGCTGAGCAGTGACTTTGTTTTATGGGTCTCCTTGAGGAGTGATGAAATGTTTACCAGTGGGTGAGGAGCAAACAGGGCAGAGGTGGTGTGTGTGTGTGTGTGTGGGGGGGGATATGTGGAAGGACTGGTTCAATATGACCACAGGAGGGATGGGGAGATGGGGGAGTTTGATGTCATCTAGGCACAACCCCCACTGAGTTAAATCAAATGTGGGTGCAAAGTTATAGAACAGCTTTTTTCTTGGAGTGTGTATGTGTGTGTGTGTGTGTGTGTGTGTGTGTGTGTGTGTGTGTGTGTCACGTTCTACAGCAGCAGGCCTCTTCTTTGGACTCATTTCCTATTCATCCTCTTTTTTTCCCTGCCCAACAGTCTTCAATTTTCAATAATTTCCGGGCATTGGGCTTACATAACCTTCATTTACCCATGATGTCTGGCATTCAGCGCTGATGCTTTGAATTCCAGTTGCCACAGAAACAGTGCTGGATTTTTCCTGCTGGAGGAAAATAAGAAAAAAGAGAGACAGCTTTGACAAACAATTGTTTTTTTTTAAAAGGCATAAAGGGGGGCATTAATTGCTTTGAGCATTATTAATATCTTGGGAGTCTATTATCATTTCTATTGCAGATCATTTCTTTATGTCACACAGCCTTGAATACACATGAGATAAAACAGTTTAGTTTGATTTATATTCGGTTGCTTTCAACACTGAAATATGTGGGTTATGTGGTTTTTCTAATTGGCCTTAGATGATAAGAAAGGAGAACTGCCTCTTCCACTAAATCTTGTTTTTCCTTTCTCAATTATCCCCATCAAGATTTCTTCACCAATATTTTTTTTTTTTACATTTTAAAAATCATAAACAAAGTGAGGATTAGCTCATACTCCAGTGCATTATGTATTTGGACTCTTTGTTTAATCTCTTTCCTTTACTCTGCCACAGAAGCTTTTAATAGTTCAATTTGATGCATTGGTGGAGTTGCTATGCTGAGAGATTAAAGAGTTCATTTATCTTTTTGTTGTTTTTCGTCTTCCTGCCACTGCAATCCCCTGGTGTGCATAGCATAATATTAAGTGACAATACACAGTATCTGTTGCATTAAAATGACAGCCTGTGCACACAGAGAGCTATTTCAGGTGCTGGTTGCCGTTGTAAACACAGTGTTCCCTTGCTAGTTCCAACATGTGCAGGAAAGAAAAGCATCCACTTATCCAGAAGAGAGCATATTAATAGCCTGCACAGATACTCTCTCCAAATGAACCTTGCATGTAAAATGATCCGTTCACCTTCGTGACAAAGCTTTGAGTGTAAATAAATTGTGCAGGTGTAGCTATGGGTACACCTTCCATGCTTTCATTTATTGCTCTTGCAGCAAAAAAAAAAAATAAGTGCACCTGCTAAAGTCCCAAAGTGTTCATGCTTTTAGCTCTTCCAGATTTTTTTTTCTTTGACAATATGGTGGCTGCAGAGAACATAACTGCTGCTGCTCTACTTGAATTTTTTTTTCTTCTTAAAAACACTGTTTGCCATAAGGAATAGAAAGAAAAAGCTATGCATTCATTTTGGGAGGCAGAGATTTTGTTGTGTTAGAATGTGCTTCGTTTCTTCTTCTTTTCTGCAGTTGCTGTATGATGCATAGCAGATGTACATATCAGGTGATCATACCACTACAGTATACTGTATTCAAAGTAATGTCCTGACCTTTGGGGCTTTTATGACCAACGTGGTGCCAATTTAAATTTCCAAAAGACTAATATTAGATGTCATCCAGAGGCGAGTTTCTATCCACCTGATGAATGTACAATCTTTTTAGCTCTATCTGGCTCCTAATTGCTATACTCCACACTTTATTCACTCGCTAACTTTGTAATATATATTAAAAAAAAGACTGATGGAGCTGTAGCCACGAGAACATGTTCACATTTTACTCTCATTTAGATGTGCTCTTCATCCTCGGGACCCGGTAAGGCAGCAGTTGGCTACAGAGGGAGATGAGACACCGACTCTGGCTGGTAGTTCCCCATGATGGATGTGGCTCACAGGTGACAACTCATGCTGACACCCCCAAAGACAGTGTCATGCTTTATAGCGGGCCGGTAGACTACGTCCTGCAGCTCGGTACCCTCTGCAGTGTAAAAATCACTTCCCAGCGATTCCACAGAGTGATAGTATGGAGAAGCGACTCCATGCAGGTGTAAAAGTTGGAAGGTTTCTAAAAATGTCTTAAAGCAAGCCAAGGCCGGGCCAACGGTTTGATTTACAGAGGCGCTGATCGATCGGCCGCCGAACAAAACTGGCCGGTTTCGAGGTGATTGACCTGCAAATCTCTCATTTACGATTTCCTTGCTGGTCTTTGCCAGTGGTTATGGTTTTATGTCGGCACACAGCAGCACAGGCAGTGATGTCACATGTCACAGCCACAAACATGCAAAAGGTCATCGGTGTTTAACATCTGCAGCGTGAGTGAAGAAGTCTTAAAACTCATAAATCCCAAAATAAATTCTAACTCTCATGATGTGTTCAAATGTAATCCCATAAAATGTAGTTTTTGTCAAGAAACTTGAATGAATCCAGTTGTTTGAAGATGTTTTCACAGCATAGATATTAGAGCAGGGATGCCAGGGTGAAATTGGACAGGGGGCCAGATTTTTTTCAAGTGAGACCTCAGGGGGCCGGATTACACTTTCGGACTAAAAAGGCCAAACATTGACTCAACACATGGATAGGTAGCTATTTGAAATTATTCATGAAGGCCTACACATCAAAAAGAAATTGCATTGGCACCAAAATAGCCTCACAATGAGGCCTAAATTACATACATTACAAAGGAGGATGATTGACAGGCGCTCTCCTTCATACAATCACATGCACACTACATGGCTGCACATGATTGGACGATCGCTTTCACAGCTGTCCTGTCTGCTCCCGAATTTTAAACCGACCAACATGGCGGCTCGTTTGGAAACTTTCTCTTATTTTACGACAATAGTTCACCGAAACGTGTTTCTGAAAACATTTTAAGTGAGAAATAAGCTATGCAGTTGCTGAATCTGTCTTTATTTTACATGGACAACATTCAGTTTAAAAGATTTTCGAAAGCTTGCGGGAGGTAGTGGCGCACCGTCTCTCCACACTCGCCGTGAGTCGAATGCATTGCAGGGCATACCGTAAATCCTTTAATATAGCCTCAGCCAAAATCTTCGCGACACGAACCTGACTGAATGAATGGGAAGTATGGAAATAAAGCTGCCTGTCGACACTTGCCCTGGCCAATGTGACTGGCCGGTAATAGAATACAGGCCAGTATTAGAGGATTTACGGTATATATTTAAAAAAAAAATAGATAAAATAATAATTAAAAAAAATATATCTATATTATATATTTATCACCCGGATGTGACATACAGTCGGGCCGGGGCCGTAACCCTGGCATCCCTGTATTAGAGATTATTACACCAGCTCTTAGAATCTTATGATACATAATTTAAACATCAATATGAATCAGAGCAATTGAAGTATTTAATGAAAATATATATTTTTTTCTAATCATATGAATTGTGTTTTTTATCTATATAACCACAAGGCATGGGCCAAATGAAAATGGCATGCTTTTATCCTTTTAATTATGATTCACGATATTAGCCCAATAATCATCACAATGTGCTTAAAAGTGTTCAAGATGACTGTAAAATGCCTTTATTAGTACATAGTACAATCTGCAAGTTTTAAAAATATTTTTTACTTGTCTGACAAAGTGAGGCAGCTTTTTTCAAGTCACTTCTGACAATATTAACGATTAAATCTCAAAAGGATCAATTTATCGTTTGTTTTTTTATCCTGATTCCCAGTAAAATCTTCTCCCGTGCCGTCGTTGATAAGCACTTTAGATGACGATAACAAAGTTAGAAGACGACATTTAGAACATTGCCATCGGTGTGTCTCCAGTTTGACTCCGTCTGTGTTAGAGGAGCAGTTTGCCTGCTCGGCTCGCAGGGAAGAATTACTAGGCCAGTTGTTAATTATAACTACGCTGCATTGCACAAGTGCACATCTGGGCGCGAGTGTGCACGGCGGAGTGTGTGTGTGAAGGTCGGGGTGTTTGTGTAGAGACACATTGTGCGCCTCATTGCTGTGCATGAAAGAGCATCGTGGTACACCTGAAAAAAAAACAAAAAACTCATTTTCAAGTTTATCCATGCGCTAGCATCAGCACCGGCGTCTGAGATATGACTTGCAAAAGGATGCGCACGACAGATAGAGACATGAACGCAGAACATCACAAAACACACAGCTTTTAAAGATATATTTCATACGGGAGGTATAAGAAAAGTGGCAAACAGTTTCCTGTCAAATCTGGCTGTTTGTAGATTCATTCCATGACCTTATTTTTCCTCCAGAAAAACATCCTTTCAAGAAGAAGAAGAAGCTGCAGGGGGAGAAACAAAACATCAACACCTTGTTGTCTACTTTTCTATTGTTTTTGGGGGGATTTTTCATGTGAACCGTATGTGGCAAAGCGAGACTTATTAGAGGGCATGAGAAGAACTGAGTAAGGAAGATAAGCCATGACTCCCCTTTAAGTACCTCTCCATCCATTAAGATAGAGATTATAGTTTCAAAGCTAATTGTTTTTTTTCCCGCTTTCTCTCCTCAATCTTTTTTATTCTTTTCATGAAGAGCGTGCAGGAAGTCAAGAAGTCTTCTTCTTTTCAATTTCCCTCCTAATAAATTCTCCCCGCTTTTATCCCGTGTCCTAATATCACGGCAAATTAAAATTCATTGAATTTCAACATGTTCATTAGGCTCTGAAGGTGAGCTCTCTGTCAGAGAATGTAGCACTTTAGAGGCACTTGTCTTCCTCTGTATAAGTGAATGACAAATAGATGTGAGTGTCAGAAGTGAATGCGGAACGAGAGCCGGCGGAGGCTCCCCGCGTGCTGAAGGAGCTTCACTTAAAGTACAGCGTGCCGCACTCATACATGTATACTCACAGCTGTGTGTGGAAGTCAATGGAGGGCTCGACGCCGTACAGATCCATTTACGCGACGTTTCACTCCACATACACATATCGTGAGACGCAAGAGAGGTCATGCTGCTTATTGCGGATGACAATTGGGTTGCGAGTTCTTGATGTCTACCCGGCGATACGAGAAGTGGTCTTGGCAGCTGTTGAGGATTCATGTGCAGAACAAACAATGGGTCAGTAACCCTGAGTTCCTCACAGAGACAGCCTGCAAGCAGACGGTCACGGGGAAAAACTAAATACCAGACTGCCAGAACCTTTCTCCATAAGAGAACATGAGTCATGAAACATTCTGGGGACTACGTCTGATGGCACTTCTGTCTACTTTCACTCATGTGTCAGTCCAGCAATCTAACAGTACTCAAAAAGAAAAATAATGCTTAAATCATTATAAATCTTAAAATATGTAATACTCTTTAAAACACTATTGTAAATAAGGTTATTATAATTGTATTGACTATGTTATAGTTACCATAACAACGTCCGTGCACCATTTATTTTTGTGCGGAACGAAATTGGGGTTACCTGAATTCTGTTTTTCTTTGAATAAGTTATTCATTCAAGGTCACTGCAGGACAATTGACACTTAAATTGCCATCTGTGTATGTCTTTATTTATTCATCTTTAAAGTCTACATTTTCATCGCTTAAAGCAAGTTTAAGCGGCAGACTACTAAGGATTAATTAGAGGCCATATCGCTGGATGAGGACAATAATGCATGTGGAATGACTGCAGCCAGCTGTCAAGGCTCATGTTCAAGTCGAGTCATCACCCCTAAAATTGGTAGAAAGTGTCATCATGCCTAGCTATGATGAAAAGAACCCCATTAGAATTTTAGATTTTCATGTGACTTGAAAAAGCTGTCGCCGTCGTGGTTGAGGAAGGATAGATAGAGGCTGATTTCATAAATACAAAAACTATGCAATAAAGTTGCTTTATCTTTACTTTATGTAGGGGACCTCATGATTTATGATTTATTTAAGATTCACTTAAACAACATGTGTCTATTGGGAAATGTGAATTGTTAGATTGGTCGGGGAAATTGTGTAATTAATTTTTCATCCAAAGCCTAGTTCAGAGAACCCATAATCATTTATGCAAATTGTGTCTAATATTATACATGCATGTATGAAAAAAAAACACAATTTTGCTGGCAAAGTAGTGTAAACACTTATGGATAACAACACTGTGATTACATTAAATGTAATTACCACATGAATTAAGTGTGTAGGAATCCCAGGAGATCATCACATATATAAGGAAGCGAACGCATGCATTCATTTCATCCTGTAAGCTGCTGACCTTCTTGGGTCATTCTGAGGGAGAGACAATGACAACGAGAGCCAGAGAGAGAGAGAGAGAGAGAGAGAGAGAGAGAGAGATAGTGAGGGACAACAAACAGAAAAAACAAGAGTTCATAATGTCTCGGCCTACCGTGGTGAAACAAGCGTGGTGGAAGCTGTGTGTGTGTGTGTGTGTGTGTGTGTGTGTGTGTGTGTGTGTGTGTGTGTGTGTGTGAGATAGGGACAGCCGCCTGTGCCTTCCCGAACTGCGTTAGGCCAGACTGGCATTTTAATAAGGCCTGGTGAATACTGCTTCATCCCCCTGGGAACACACACACACACACACACACACACCTTCTCTCGCATGCACACAAAGTATACAGACGGAGGTCGAAGCACAAATGATGCAAAGGTGTGTTTGCATGCCAGTGTCCACAGAAGGATTAAAAAAGCCTCCGTGCCCATCGGTGAACACGCTCCAGATAGTAAATGACTTAAATGTAAATCTATAAATGATGACTCGAGTGGCTGGCAGGGATAACCCAGACCCATGATGCAGTGTCGTTGCCATTCATGCTGGAGCCGCCAAGGGAAGGCCGTGTGAACGCAACAGAGCTTTCACATTCTCACATGTCGGGCCCTCTGACAGTGAGGAGGTAGGGAGCCAAACCCAGCACGCGTCCCATGCATGTAGCCCCGATGTGTCGCATCCCCTACGCCGGGCGAGGGAGGCTCAGTAATGCAGATGGATGAGCGCCGCCTCGTATTGACCAACGCGAATGAAAGCACAGTCGCACACAATGTTCACACTATAACGCGTCTGCCATCTGCAATCGATCTGAAGCGTGGAAGCGGAGGGAGAGGCGGCGGGGCCTGCTGCGGCACACTCATTGGATTGCCGCTGTCACACTCTTGGCGAAGCATCCCGTGTCACAATACATGTAATGCATCTCCGCCTTGGAAGCCCTGGCCCTGCTGCAGTGCATCCCCTTTTGTTCCTCCCGCTTTGATCAGAAACAGGGAAAATGCCATCAGCTAGAAAATGCATATTTTCATATAATTTGTTGTGTTTTTTTTTTTAAGTGAAAACATAAGTGCGATGACTTGACTGGAGCGACTTGCAAATGCAGTCGGAAACCAAACTAATACGTTGACCTTTTAAGCTGACAAGTGTGTAATGTGATTGCACGCACGTGGCTCCCGTTTCTATTTTTCTCCAGACTCGGTTCCACGCAGCGGGGCGAGCGGCTCGTGACGGGGATCAGAGCGGTTGTGATACCACTTGCCCTTTTTTTTTAAAGCTACGCAGAGATGAAACAGAGCAGCGTCCTGATTGAAGATAAATCCACCCTGATTTGCTTTGCTCGGGCTTCTCATGTTGTTGCTACGGCTCCTGACTTTCTTTTTTTATTCACCACTCCAAATGAAATGCAAAGTCCGGCGTAAAAAAATACTGAACTGCTTGGATAATTATTCTTACTCTACTTACTCTATATCTAGACATTCAGAGCAGCAAAGATATATATTGTCAGGTAAAGTGTGGATGCAAGCAGGGCCAATGCATTACTTCAATTCCATTACTGCTCTCCCCTAAGTTAGAAGGGAATGTTGGTTGCCCTCTCCAACTTGATTTATTAATTTCCATTTTCTCACCAAGAGTCGTGGAGGACAGCAGTTTTTTTTTCATGATTTATTTATTTATTTTTTTACCTGCATGCAATTATTCCATATAGCCATTGCATATATACACACACACACCTATAGTGTAACCCCAACATGCGGAGGCTCTGGCTCGTCCCTTTACATTATTGGAATTGCCCAATGGGCATTGACAGTGGGGGTTTAATGAATTAAAGTGGACATAGCTGACTCAGTTCAATCGATAACTGGTCCCCTGTGGAGCCCTCTGCTCTGTGCGCCAGAAACAGCAGAGGAGGGGAGATAGGAAGGTAGAGAGAGTGACAGAGAACAAGAGAGGAAAAATGAAAGAGAGAGGGAGTAGAAAAAAGGCATACATAAAGGGGAAAAGGAGGAGGGACTAAACCCCCGAGAGACAGCTGATGTGAAGGGAAGAGGACCAGGGATGGAGCGGAATACAAAAATGAATGGGGGGGTGAATGAGGTCCGGCTGATGAAAGGGTTAAGTGTTTTGCACTTCCTCACCCTAATGGCTTCTCAGGCTTCTCCTCCTCAAGAGGGCTAATTTGTACTATACACCCCCCCCCCCGCAAAAAAAAAAAAAAAAATCCTGCAGGATGCAAACTCAATTCCCGTTATATATTTATTTTTCCTTCATCCCAACAGCGGCTTGTTTGTGCTTTACAGCACCAACAAACTGGGACTTTCTCACACATGTGGCCTAATTCAGTCCAGCGCTCATCGGAACAACATTTGTCTTGCTCTCCATCGTGGCGCTGAAATCATAATTGTCGTCGCCCTTTTGAGCAAAAAACGCTTTGCGCTGGTGCGCTTTGTTCCAACATGTGATCCGGCAGGAAGAAGGGGGGAAAAAAAGTTTTGCTTCACATAAGAAAGATATTAAAGTAAACTGCTGGCCTTGTAAAAGAATTACATAAGATGAAAATGCAAAGTACAAGCATCTTACGAGGCTGAATGATCTGGCTCTCTCCAGGGTCCACGCTGTCAGGGATTCCAAACACCCACCGTTAAATGGACTCTGGTCGAGTGTTTCACTGGCGTCTGTGAGAATAGATGCTACGTAGACTCCAACAGAGCCCATAAACCGAGAAATAAATGACAATATTGCCCATTGGCTTAAACCCAATGGGACAGACATAGCGTGACACTTAAGATGCCGTTTAGACAGAATACAGACAAAAACAAGATGAAAACACACATCTGCTGACATATTGTTTCCTTATACAAATGATGGATGTGTTCGCAAACAGCCAGCTAAACATCCAGCGGGCTTGAAGCAACACACGCATTTATTTAGGATCATCCTTGTAGCTCTGGCTTAGTCGCCACCAAACCCGTGTTTGTTTGCTGGAACATGATCGCTGAGTGTGATGGGACTGGGGGACTATATAATTGATATGCCGTTAAATGGAAACAATAGTCTCAGGTCCTGAATGTAGAGGTGGAAAACGTGACGCAGGTCAAACAAACACAGGACTTTCAAGCAGGAGACCGATGTTTGTGTGTTTTTCCATATTTATGTTGAGTCGTTGGATTTGGAGGCGTGGGTGTTCTCCTATACTACTAGGTTAATTATAGAGTCTAAATTGCTGGTAGATGTATAGATTGATGGATGAATGTTATATTGTAAACGCTTTTCTTTGCCGTATCTTCCGAAACCTAACTAAGCGATTGTGTTGAATAAACCTACCTGTTTTATTTCAGATTAATATCCCTCTACTACAACTGTAGTGGAGCTTCATAGTTTTAGCTCCCAGGACAATAGAAAGTGTTGCCGAGAATGAAAACGACTTGTAAAGTCATATAGTCCCATGTTTCCAGCAACTGAACAAGGCTGCCTCTCAATTCATGCAATTGGATGATGGTAAAAAAAAAAAAAAAACACTTTTCTGACGTTTTCTGACAAAAGTTGCATTTCCGTTCACTAAAATGTTCACATGTGAAGCAAGAAAATACGGCTTCCTTACCGACAATGCCAATCGAAGCGAGTCCCATCTGAACTGATTGCCTCTGTCTTTCCTGTTCCTCCGCTCCCTTCAATCACCTTTTTCTCATCTTCTCATATTCTATTATTTTTGTTTTAGCTCCCCCCCTGCCCCCATGCTCTCTTTTTGTATTTTTCTGCCTTGACAGGAAACGGTTTCGCCTGTCATGTCACACTTGTGACTGACTGCATGATGGATGGTATTCTGGTTAGAGCTCTGCTCTGTTTAAGGCACACAGCAGGGCTGAGGCACCCATCCACCCTCCCCACTCCACCTGTCACGCACCGCACCCTGCTCACGTCACCCTGTATTAGGTTTCTCTTACTGCTTCTCCTTTTTTAAAAAGCAACCTTGCTCCGGCTCTCCATTCATTTGTTGGCTTTTCGCTCTCGCCTGGCACCATTTGTCTTTCTGCCGTGCGTCTGTCTGCTGGAGCTGGTCCATCATTGTACCATACTTTGCATTGTGTCTTCATTTACAGTTTACCATCATTTTAGCATGAGGTAATAACAGCCTCCCCAACATAGCCAGATGTTTTTATTTCGTTAAACTTCTCTGCAGTTCAACTCACAGTCCTCACTCATACCGATTATCTTTCAACAAAGACACTGTAATCTAATGGTACTTTTTTATTTTTTATTCCCACTAGGCTCTCTGTTCAATCCTTTTGTTCCCTATTATTTCCTCGCAGTCGCCCATCCCGCTAATCATCGTGTGCAGATGGACAAAGTGTTAAAATTTCGTTATGCTAACAAGGCGCGGGGCAAGCGCAGCCTTTTCAGCCGTCGCTCCGGTAATGGCTCCTTGACTGATTGACAGGCCTATTCTCTGCTGCTCCTGAGTGACAAGTCTGCAGTTGCCGCCGCAACGTAGGAAATGAGAGTGGAATTACAATACCAACCATGTCACCTCCTCGGGGGACGGGAGAAAGGAAAATACAATCACGGTCCCCATCAAACACACACACAGACACGCAAAGTCAAAGTCACAGGCATGTGTGTTTTTCTCCGTGGAGAAAAACACACATGCATGCACCCACACTAAGCCTGCAACAATCTTTGTACCTTAATTACTGGTACTTATTCTACTTAGAAGTAAAATCTGCCACCTTTTATGTGGATCTCCAATCAGTGTTGATGGGAAATGTAGTCGATTGAAGCAATAAATAACTCAGTGCGTGCTTTATTGACCGAGTAACTACTACTGCTCTGTACCAGGATGCATTATGCATCCTCACGCATGGTTTATACAATTTGGCCATATCAATGTAAGATGTACCCTAATCTGTAACGTCCTCTGCACTACAGACACACACACACACACACACACACACATACATATATATTTATGGTTTTACAGCTGCAAACTCAGCGTTCTGGGTCAATAAAGCACTCACTCAGGCATTTATTACTTCAATTCCACATTTACCATCCAACACTGATTTGATATTATCAACACATAAAAAGTGGCAGATTGCACCTTTAACCTTGTCCCTCAGCTCTGTTTAGCCTTCTGAATCCCAAAACCAACTGGTTGGAAAAGCAGGTTTTCTTTCTTTTCTTAATTTTTTAAATTCCCAACATTACACCATCTATCACAGCCAGAAGTTGTGAAAACAGACATTTTGATGAATTTATCAATTTTCTGACGGTCCTTGAACGCATCATTTCTGACAAGCCCTTCAGGAAAAGCAACCAAATTAAAGCTTCAAATTGTAAAACTGAATCCGGATCACTTTATTCGACATCTTTCATTTACTATGTTGCCCAAAATAAACCACTTGCACAGACCACATCCTGTTAAAAAACGAACAACCATTAAATCCTGTGCTCATCAACCCAACTGGGAATCAATGATTAACTGGGTGGAGACCACCAAAACTGGCGGTAAGTAGAGGTTGTAAAAATGTCAATAGTTGCCTTTTTTCCCCCAATATTGGTATACTGACACTTGGCAAAACTTTGTAGATTTGTAGAAAACATTTTTGTGAAATACATTATCAAAGAATATTGAAAAAGTTTTCATGAATTACAACATAACTGCACAAAGACGTTTTCTTTTAGTTCTCTCTACTTCTGTCCATGATTGTTCTTTTCCCATAGAGGTGCAGAACGTATCGCAGTGAAAAATGAGGCCAGAGTGAGTAAAATGGGATGGGACCAAAAAACGGCCCAAAACTGCTTGAGATTCAGAGGGTTAGACAATGAAAATGAGTGAAAAGCTGCACGCCTGTGGACCTGCAGTCTTTGTATAATGGCACATTTATTCCTATCGGGAGGAAAGTTGGTTAAAAATCAAACAGACTCTACCAAATGCAGTCCATTATGTTTTATTAATTTACTAAATGTAATTTCTTATGCTCAGAAACATTTGGGCTTTAGAGGAAATGACAATATGAATACAAGGCGAGGGTAATTCAGTTCATCATTGTCCTACTGTGGGGAAGTTTGAATAAGTGTGGCTTTCTTCCAAAGAACTGTGAAAACACACTTAATATTGCAGGGTGTCCCAGGGATTTGTTTAAAGAAAATTGTGAAAAAGACAAAAAGCAAAAAAAAAAAATCTCTCTTTGTGTGTTTCTATGTGTGCATAAAAATGAGAGTTAAAATAGCAAGTAGGAGAGCTGAGGTATCTATTTACACCACATGGTGAAATGTTAATTCAAATTATCTTCCGTCAGTCAAGTAATATAATCCTCGTAAGCATGGGGGGGGGGGGATACAGATGTTGACCGAAGCATCAACACACAGGAGACACTTTACTACCTTTTTTTTTCAGTTCACGCCCCAGTTTCAGCTGTTTATACAGTGCTCGGGCAGATTAAAGTCAAAGTGGGGACACTTCCTATTAAAAGCTGATATGGCTGGTTTTACATGGAGACAGCCACCGTCCCGGAGTCTGTTTGTGCTGCGTTTACTGGCGTTCCCCTGTCTCTCTTTCTTTACTGCCTGTGGTGCGAGAGGGGGCTGTTTATGAGTTTATAAAGGCTCATGACGCATCATCATGGTTTTTACAAATCCGAACATCAAAATGCTGCGCGTGAGCCCTTTTCCTCTTGTCCCCCCTCTGCTTTTCTAAACCATCCCAGCACACTCATTTAACCTTGTTAAACCCTCTAAACTGGGCCGCTCCAGGGCTGTTACATGCTACAGCAATTTCTAACAGGGGATTCATTTCTGTCACCGTTAAAGGGGGGGAAAGGGTTCACATCAGCCATTTATAATTTACAGACACCAGGCTGGCGATCTTCAGAGGAGGATGGATGGCTATTGTGGGGATGCTACTTGAAGACGGGGCCTCGGGGGCACACGCCGAGACAGGCGGCAGGCTGGTTAGTGCTCTGAAACAACACCTTGTCGTTTTGTGGCGTGACAGGCCAACAAGGGGTGAAGGGTTGAGGGCTGTAAGAGCACGAGGTGGTGGTGGTGGTGGGGGCTGCTGGGGGCCGAAAGAGAGATTCCATGTCTTTAGTGTAAAAAGCAGCAGCTGGACGGGTGCACAGCCGCCATAATGAACCCTTTTGAAGGTGAGCAGGAGCCAGGTGGCCAGCCTTTCAGGAGTGGACAAAAGGCAATCAACCCTGCCCCCCCCCCCCCCTCCTTGTTTGTGTGTGTATGATGCACATGCTCCTGTACAAGTGGAATGGGGGATCAGTCAGAGAATGGGATTGTGTATGGCATTGAGAATTGCTTTCAGGGGAGCTGGAGTGTGCTGCTGTAGATGGACTGGCATTATAGCCTCAGCAGACATCTATTGGAAAACCCCCTCACGATTCCTTGTGGTTAGAATAAACTCCCGGTGTCAAGCATAAGAACGTTCCATAATTCTCTACCTGAAATTGATAGTTTTGAGTGCATTGCACCTCCAGTGTCATGGGCTTCTGAAATTGTTTTTTTTTTTTTTTCCCTTCTTGAGCTATAGGTTTCCAATCCCGCAGTTGATGATACTTGTGCTTTATTCTTCCAAACCGCAGCCATCTGTACATTTGAGTTTTGAACCGGGCTCATGAGTGCACCTGTTTGAATGAGTAATGGCTGGTGCAATATTGTGCCGTTAAGGAGCGCCATATGGAGAAAGAAATGATGATTGTCTCCTTCCTGGAGAGGTTCTCGGAAGCCACAGCATGGCGCCCACTCCATAGATACACCACCAGATGTTTAGGCTCCTCGCGTTCGCCTATGAATCTTCTTAACTGCAGCTCAAGCCCCCTGAATGACAGAACAAGTATATGGTCAAATCACCGTTTGTGACAGCAACCCCACAATTTCAGCTTTCCTAACAACCACCATTGATGGCTTCCCTTTTTACGTTCCCCCGCCCTTCTATTACGCGGCTCTTCCTCGCCATCCGTCTACGGGGTTTCGGCTCCTGTGGCAAACTGCACTTGTTTGCTGCCGCTATTCGCTATCAATGGCTAATTAAAACTGCAGCATCGCTTTGGTAAAACATCTGTTCTGCTCTCAATGAGTGGGGCTGTCTTGAAGCGACTGCGTTAAGTGTCATTAAGTGCTGATCAAACGATGCTACCCGGTCAGCGGCGGTAAACGTTGCTGAATACTGACTCGTCCCTGCATGCTCTGAATTTCGATATGCATGCCATACCCTACACTTATTATTTATTCTCCTTTAATCGTGCTGCATGTGTATTATATCTTTTGCATGTCGCTTTGCTCCTTTGATTATCTTAACTTGGTAATCATTTTATTAATTTTAATTTGTTTTCAGAGTACTTGTTAACATCTGTTCATGAGCAAATATGAGCCTTCTAGTTAACTGGGATCATATTTTAAAATCTAAAAGGCTAATTTTGAAGTGAAATATGGTGTATGAGCCACAATATTGGTGATCATGTCTTTTTTTTTGGTGGGGGGCCCTTATTAAAAATTTGAAAAGCCTTTATACAGAAATATAGGGATGTTGTTATATGATGAGATTCAGGCTAAAGGTTGCTTGACAGTTTAAATCTGCCCTAATTTCTGCTGTTTTGACATCAATGAATGAGGATTGTGTAACTGTTTACCAAATTAAACCTTAAAAATGAAGCATCTTGCCTTGTTTCCACAGAACAACAAATGCTCCCCCACATATATCTGGGGCACCAATTTACATACAGACAAAAACGAGACGGGGAGAATAATAAAGAAGGGAGAGGGAAAGAGAACCAAAAAATTATTTATTTGAAAGTCAGAGAGCAGAATAAAAAGAACCTTAAAAAAAAGTTAATTTTAAGCAAGGTGCGGGATACTTCAGAGAGACTGATGGTGGGTTTACTAACTGGGTCAAAGAAACCCATGACATCTGACTGACTGGGATGTGGGGAAATAATACAAGGAGCTGATGGTTGGATTTATCAGGCTCAACCCTAGTCTGCTACACAAGTACAACTAAACATTCTCAATTACAGTTCGGGGCAAAATGTTTGCGGTCACAGTTCTTCAACTGCTTTAAATATGTGGTCGACGTTGTAAATTGAAAAAAATTATGTGGTATTGTTTTTCTAATACGTTATTTAAACAATGGAAGTACATTAAATGGGAGTTTTTGCATGAACCATGGTCTGCTGGGTGAAAGTCCTGTTTGTTTGATCCATCCATTAGCGCGACCCCCTCCTTATGTGGACTATAATAAGATAACGTTTCCCTCAAAATGTGTTTTTAGGAGACAGGCCTGCTCAAGCACACACCTCGAGTTTACAACATATCGAAACAATGGAGTGTCATCCCCAATGCTGACAAATGATCCACATCAACCCCTTCTCTCCTTTATTTATACAATGTGACACATTGGAGGAGACATAAGGATCTTAAATACGTCAGTTATGGATATATATTCCTCCGAAGGTGAGCTCTGTTTGCTGAGAGCAGCCGGCAGCGAACATATGTCTCATATATCATTATCTTTTTGTTTAAAAGTTGGAATCTAAAGATTATCTAGAGGGCAGTTGAACGTACTTTGTTAAGCCATAAAAAACAACAAAGTGAGTCAAGGCGAGGTTTACACACTGCATGAAGTTTATTGCCCTTGTGATGGTCTTTTTATTAAAACTTAATGGATTTGGCTGGCCGGCTCAACTCTCCAAGGCTTTTGTGTTTCTAAAGATGCCATTTTTTTTTTACTCCACTGTCTCTGCTCTTTGCTCTCCCTCCGCCACCCTGCCTGAATCGTTCCTCTCTGAATTACTGTATTTCTCTGCTTTAGTCTTTTTCTGTGCATCTCCCTCTGCGCGAGTGCTCTGTCGTTTGTGCCCATATAATGTCTAAAAGGCAGCATTCCAAAGTCCTATTGTGCAAAGCATTGGTGTGCATTGCTGAACTAATGGCTTTTAAGATGTCAAAGGGAAATGTAGCGCACAGAAAAAGCAAACTCCCTGCCCTGTGTGGGTTTTAATCTAAAATTGGTTCCTGTGCACAGTGCACTCGGACGGCTGCCATCCATTCTCCGAGAAGCCTCTCTCTCTCTCAGCGAATAGTTACCAGCAGCAGGCAGCTATGACAATCCGACTGGATGCATATTAAATCTCTTAATGTCCACACCCTGCCTTGTGAACTTAAAAGCATGGCATACACAGGATGTCCCCCCTATCTACTCTGCGTTTTACTCTATGGCACTCTCGGCTATGTCAAGAGTGAGTCGCTGCCCATTAAATCGTGGCAGCGGGACGGATCTGATCCCCTTATTTTCACCCCGGCTTGTGAAAAACAGCGTCCGGGGGCCCCGCAGTCAGGTGAGAGACGAAATCTCACATCCGCGGCAGCACCAGAGGAGCCGCCGTCTTATACAATGCTTCTTTGCTCTGGCAATCTTTTTACCCGGCAAATAAAGGGGCTGTGTGAGTTTTTATCAGCGACGCAATGTTCCCTCTGAAGGCTTCCTCTCAGGAAATGGAGGAGGAAGTGAGGGGTTGTGCACCGTCAGTTATCAGATATACAGTAGTTGCTCTGGGATATTACTTGCTGATAGATTCTGAATAAGACATCTGCTGGAATGCTTAGAGAGTCACTTCTCGCATAGGTGCTTCGCGGGAGAGCAAGACGCCATTTGATTCTTCGATTGGAAAAATGCTAGAAGTTGCAATTGTTCCGGGTCCTTATCATCGCCACGTGGTGAAATTGCATGCAGCCACCTCCCTTCCCAATTTACCAATCCATGTGGTTAAAGAGGATGGGTAAGCAACACAAAAGGAAAAGCTCTTCTGTATCGACTACACTTGCACAGACACATCTGACAGGTGCTGAAATGAGATGTAAGGGCCTGTAAAATGTGGAGAGCTGAGGAGCTGCAGCTTCTGAGAGGAAAAACACATCGAGGCGGCTGTCTCTTGGCTGTAAACCTGCGACAGCATCGCTGTGTGCCATTTGTCTTCATGGATGTGACGGTCTTTAATTATTTCCAGGAGAGGCTGAATGATTTGTATTTCAGTCGATGAGCTACGGGCCTTTTATTCATCTAGTGTTAATGATTTAACTAAGTGCCTCTCATGCGCTTTATCTGCATATGAATCCTGTTAACCATATTTTTTTGTATCCCCACTGATAGCTATACGATTCTCCGGCTTCTGTTTAATTATCATTATCATAGAGTATAAGGTAATTGTAATACTAGCTTTGCTGTTGCCATAATTGGCTCCGCCGTGTGTGTGGTTGATGTTTGTTTTCTATTGTTTTTGTGTGTTTTTTTTCAAAGAGATGTCCTTCAGTCGACATGAAATTCTTTTTTGAAAATCAACCCGCGAGCTTTGAAGCTGTGCTTCTCGTCCTATTTCGTGTTCTCCGTTTTGTTTGTTTGCCTCGCACGTTGGTGAAATCATTCCTCAAGCCCTTTTTCTTTTTTACTTTTTTCCTCCCCACTCTCTTCCCCTCCTATTTCCCAAGACGTTGTCGCTGTAAATAGATTTACCTTTCCCCATAGCAAAGTCCTTTCTGAATATGTTTCCCCTCCCCGATCCAGCGTTGCAACCTTGACTGTCTGACTCTTTCTTCCTAACACGAGGCTAAACTGAGGGGACGGATTGATCCAAGGTGTCATCTTAATAACAGCCCCCCTAGCGTCGCAATTTGCCATTAAATGTGGTTCCATTTGTATTTCCACGCCATTAAGCGGTGAAGGCCTGCCTCATTGTTTTATCTCAGCCTCGTCCCTCTATTTCATCTGAAAGTCTAGGAAACAAACCAAAACAATATGTGTATGCATGAAAGGGAAACGTGTTAGAACAGCGTGTTTTCCACACTCTGCCATTATAAGAGCCTCGCTAAGCTGACAGTGTTACCTTTCTATTCACAACGCTTAAATCTTCCTGCCACATGACAGCAAACAATGAAGGAGTAGCTCCCAAAAATCCCCGGTAATCCATCTTCTCAGTGATTACGGCAAGAACTGGCTCTTAACTGCTTGTGACAGGCAACATGAAACACTGAGACAGATGTCATAAGTTATTGTCGTTGGCAGTCAAGAGGCATTATGCAACTTTAATGATGACTTTCATGGAGCTTCACAAAGGACCCCGTCGACTCTGAACGGGGGGGGGGGATCGCCGATGCAACGTCTCCCCGGCATCGAATCCGCGACTGGAAGAGCATCACTCCCTAAAAGACTTACTGGAGGATGGCCTCGAGCCACCTTGAACCGTACCACCGCTCCTCAAATAACTCCGATGGAGGTCGTTTGGCAGATAGCAGTTACTGTAAGCACAATGGATGTGCCCGGTCTGCAGCGGGGCCCCGAAGGAGTGGAGCGAACATAAATGAGGCCTGTGATATTTCATTTCAATATCTCCCTCTTTCTCCTCTTTCTGTCATTTGTGCATGCACAAAATGCCACTTCCCTCTCCTCATTTTTTTTCTTTCTCTCTACCAAGTTTGGCACTTGCAGTGACGGTGGCAGAAGTCCACGGATATCGGCGCCATTTGGCGTCCCTCTGCTCGTTAACGTTCGCCTCCCGTTCCAGCTTTGACGCGTCCTCAACTCTTCCTCGTGACTAGCTTTTCTCTCAGCACCCTCGGTTACCCCAGCCTCCCGGTACATGCAGCATCACGGAAACCCACTCATCTACGAACGTTTCCTTTTATTTTATGCATGGTTTACCGGCCGGCCACTGACGTCTAATCTGCCCATGTCATCGCCGGTAACAGCAGCCACTCCTGCCAAGCCACCCAGAGGGAAAAGCGAGAAAACGAGGGCAGCGGCGGGCCTTTGGTCTGCAGGGTAGGAGGAGGAGAGAACGAGGTGGGGAAGCACATCCTCTGGAGGACGATCTGGCTTCCGAACTTAAGCGTAAAAAAAAAAGTAAATCAGTTGCCGAAGACCACCAAAGTGTAATGTGCAGCCCTAATGAATGGGAATAGCAAATGAGGGACTGGCATCTACAAACACAGGCTGTCTGAATAATTCCATTAGAAAGCAGTCAATGTTAATTTGGGCCATAATTAGGCCCGCCTCTCCCAGAGACACGCTGTCCTGATTGATAGGCAAATTGCAGGAGATTGTGTTTACTTTTTCATCCAATCTAGTTAGGAATTCTTCCTACGTCGCGTGTCTCATGTTCTCTCTTTCATCCCCCAGGAAACAGGAAACACAATTCAGTCAGACAACTCACGTTTAACATGTTTATTGTAGCAGCAGCACATAATTAGAGTTTGGCGTCTAGGCTCCGGTCTCATCACTCCCCAGCTAAACTTACAAGAGACAATGGGTAGTGATGAGTAAATATCTTAACCCCCCCTCCGGAGCCTACAGGTGGATGCTGGGGAGGTGGGAGGGGTTTGTACGAAGTTGACAGCAGTACTGACGTGCAGCAGAGGCAATGACAGCCGAAGGGGGGACACGGGAAACGTCATAGCTTAAATAGACCGCCAAATAGGGAGGATGTGAGTGGGAGAAGATTATTGGACTATGAGGTATGTCACATGATTATGAAGGCGCGGCTCGAGTTGTCTGCCTGAACTAGCTCGCAGGCTTCGCTCCATTTATTGTAAACCCCAGGGGGGGCAAAAGCAGAATCATTAGACCACCTCGGGGTGTCTTTGTGTCTGTATGTTTGCGTTATGAATGTATGTTACACTGTAGTTTACGGACATTCCCTTCAATCGTCAAAGCGAAAAATTTGAACTATTCACAGACACTTCAATGGTACACACAGGTTAACAAATACGTTTTGTTTTGGGGTTTGTTGTGGGTGATGCTAGCGGAGCTTTTAATATGGGTAAAATTTACTGTGAACAATGGATATAGAAAATGTGTTTAACTGCTGAAAAGCATTTTTTTTTTAAACAAACCTAAAGAGCTTTTAGGTGTCGTGGAAAATGTTTGGCTCACGGTATTGGTTTAACCTGGAGGTATAGTGGAGGTATGTCATCACAGTGTCATCATGGTCCATGAAATCGTCAGCCTTCGGTGCGGTGCATGCTACTTGCTGTGTTAGTGTCCTTTTTGCCTTCCGGTGTTTTGTGCCGTTAACATGCGACACATTGCTTGAGAGCAGAGATTTTGTTTATTTCTTTTCTGTCAAGTGGGTTGGTATTTGCTGCCATGTTGGATGGCATGTGCAGCTTTCATAGCTCACTGAAATAATGATTCCACTTCTGCGAGTACCGACCCTAAAATCCTGTTAGGTCCCGGTTGCATCCAGTCCTAGAGCCTGTCAGTCCAAATCAAGTGTTTGCAATGGGTTTCCTGAGACGCTGCCGAACAAAATCCATCCATTTACTTTCGAATCGGTGGACTTTTTTTTATATCTGCTTCCCATTTCCTGGATCCCTAGGGTGCCCCCCCCCTCCCATTCATGCAAAAAAAAAAACAGGAATGCAGAATCTAACATCCTATGACTAATCAACTACCAAAGGGCCTGTGCGTTCCATAAACGCCCACGATGGCAGTTTTGTTTTCTTTATCGTCCGCTCAGGAGTCTGGGCTGATGAAAAAAACATGCAGCCTGCCTGATCCAGTGGCGACACACTCGCCCTAGCAGCCATGTGTGCAATCGCAGTATGTGCTGGCAGCGCCTGCGGTAATGACTTAATATCAGTCCTCCCACGGAGGAGCAGATGAGAGCACAGGTGTGCAGATTGTCCCCTGTCACATGGCACCGCGAGGCCCACACACGCCATTACTTATCCCACCATCGGGCTGTTAATGGACACGCTGACCTTAACATAAATATGTATATTTATATATATATATATAGAGAGAGAGAGCATATTTGAATGTTTGCCTAATTGCCATTCCTCCGTAACTCGTCCTCGCTGTTTTTTTCCACACGAGGCACGTGCAGCCTTTTGCCCCGCAGGTGTGGAAACAACGTACGCCACGGCAAGGATATGCTTCAAACGCTCCTCCTCCTTCTGTCTGTTTTTCCTCTTGCACGCCCCCATGCTCTCACATGTGCCTACACGGCCACGTTGTCTTGCACAAACACAGCAGGGGAGAGAGAGAGAGACGGAGATGGCTCGTGGTAGGAGTGAGTTTTAGCTCCAATCTCATCCGAATTGGAGCTAAAAAAAAAAAAAAAAAACACCCACACCAAAACAAGACGGGACGGACCCAGCTGCGATCACAACAGAGCGTGCGACGAGTCTGTCAACAGGTCAAGGTGCTTCACTCCCCACCATTTTCTTCTTCCTTGCTGAGGTAGCAGCTTGTGTGTGTGTGTGTGTGTGTGTGTGTGTGTGTGTGGGAGGGGGGTGGTCGCTTTAAAACCGATGCAAATCTCATTTCAGTTCTGCTCAAACTGCCAAAAAACTGTTGTTGCACACGATGGCTCGAAATTGATGCGCGAGCTGAAACCGATCACAGCGAGCTGCCGTATCAATGATAGCAACACATTTCATGCCGGCTCGAAAAGATGATTTGACAATTACAACTTCTGCATCTTATTTAAGTAGCTTCAGGGCCATTACTCCTTTGCCACCACGTTTCCAGATCTCAGCAGTTACTTTTATGAGTACAGCGTTATCATAACCGGTAGAAAACAGACAGCCAAATCTATCATAATAGGCCTTCCTTTGTTTTCAATAAACTGAAATTATCCGTTAGATGCTTCGTTAGACACAGCTGTGGCTCACCGCAGGTGAGAGATGGGACGATCACGTGACGAGGCGCACTCTTTTTCACCACAATCTCAAGAGCATCTTTCTTTTTTGCACGATACAAATTCCAAAATTTCAATTATGATAGCAGAACAAACTATAGACCAGAGATCTCCAACAGAGGGCGCAAGGGGGTATGCAGAGTTACTGTGGGGGGTCTCCAAAATGGTTTAATCCCAAACTTTTTTCCTGTGTCTAAAATACACATAGACATGAATGCAACCTACAATACAGAAAGAAAATATACATCTTCCTATTTGTTAAACTTTATGATGTATAAATGCCGACATAGAATTACAATATGTTCTATAAATATATGAACATGTATTAGCTTAGCATTGTATACATACATCATTACAAAGTACCTTTATACATGGCACTATAAGCTGCACGACACTTTATTATTGGCCCGGTTTAATAAGCAACACAATTTTAATATGATATGTAATAATGTAATAATCACTGCAAAGGGTTCCTTGGCCTGAACAACGTTAAAGACCTCTTCTGCAGACGACAGCCGCCGCAGGCTACAAGCCGATCACAACATGTACAGAACGACTCAAAGGACTCCAAAATGAACAAAAATGGGTCACAACAAGATGTGTCATTTTGGGTAATTATACAGCGAGAGTGTCATCCTCCTGGGAATTAAACGTGTGCAGTGTGTCTTTGTTACATTTCTCCTTTTGCACTGCAGCTCCTGGAAAAGCAGCTCCAGCGTGTTGGTCTCAGCTGACAGTTCCAAGAAAACACATGAAGGCAGTTCGACTCGCTGCTGGACAATAAAACACTGCGTTTGAAAAGGAGAAAAAAATCTAATACAAAAGCACTCTTACAATGTGCTTCTGGCATCACAGCTAGAAAAAAAATTATCTAGAGTAGACAAGCAAACAGACTGAGGAAACCGATGGTTACTAACTTTAGCTGGTGTGACATAGTTTTCTGTTTTGCAGAGATTAATAATTAGTATAGTTGAACAGTGGAGATGTTTAAAGCATAGCTGTTTGAAATAATGAATAACAACTAAAGTAGAGCAGCTCAACATGATATAGCTTCACAAATGTCTCTGTGACAACATCATGGAGCAAATGGTCAGCTTTGATATATATCTTCCAGGGACATAAATGCTTAATTTCCGTCTTTGATTATCTTTGACATGTCGTTTAGAAAAAAAAACCTAAAAAAATCAAGTAGCGCTATTGCATTTTTAGGATGCGTTTGAAGTAATTTGCACTGTCAAGCTGATTTCCTAAGCAGCACATTTAGTCCATAACAAGCAGTGACTCAGCCAAGGAACCGGATGTGTTCAAAGCAGTAGACGTGCGCTTCGGAGAAACATTTATTTTAAGGTTGATGAGTTTGCGGAACAAATGACAAAATCCAGAACAGAAACATGATTTGCAACCGGCGGAGACTAAATTACCTCTGGCAACTGTTATAAATGGCTACTGTCATGTCGGACGAGGCCTGTTAAAACAAATGGAATAAAAAGCAAAGTATGACTCAGGTTGGAAATTGTTAATCAGTTAAGAAATTCAATGACATGGCTTTTACGTCTGTTTCCTATTCAGTATCAGGGTACATACATTCAGAGTGACGTACATGAATATGTGTTTGTGCTGTAAAAATACCAACTGGTTTCATGTTTCCAATGCCATATTTTTCATACGGTGTCAAACATGTTTACACACTGTCTCCGAAATATTTACAGAATTGGCGAATATTTACAGCTTGGAATCATGATCACAAAACTAAATAAACATTAGAAAGATTGTGCTAGGTGATGATAGCTTCTAATATAATTCATTCATTCGCCCTGTCTAGGACCTGATCTGTACATTGCTCCCACGTTATTCAGTCAGTTTTGTCTTGTATTGTGCATTTTCGCAACAAATAAAATAATAACACATCAGACACAGTGTGCATGGTTTCATAGCGTGACAATATATAGACATCATGCAGCGGTATCGCTATCAGTAGTAATTTAGCAGTCAGAAGAAGCAAAGAAAAAATTAGGACTTGGTATGCTAAGCTTATATACCTGATGTTATTGGGGTAGAATCCTCTGCACTGACAATTCCTCCTCACAATATATAATACACACTATTTTCACTGTGTCTATTCCGTACAGTAGACTTTGCATTAAGCTTTGACTTGAGGATTTTCTTCCATTTCTCGGAGGTCAATCAGGCCAGCATGCTTGTTACCTGCAATCTGGCTTCAAAGACGTGTCTGCCATTCAGGAACAGGCCTGCTCTTTCATCAGTGTGTGTGTGTGTGTGTGTGTGTGTGTGCGTGCAGGTAGAAGCAAAGATCTCTCTGGTTACTGCTGTTTCCACCGACAATACAACATGTATACAACTTTGATGAGTTAGTGGTCGATCACTGGCTGACTTTCACTACATGATAATTGCAATATTTGCATACACACATTGCATCTGCAATCATTGTTTATATTAACTTTAATAAACCAAGTTGGATCAAATGTTGAGAATAACCTATCCAAAATAAATAAATCAGATAATAAACAGACTGAAAAGAGTCTGCACACGCAGTGATGTTCGAACGTTGGCTGTTAATTTGGCTAACCTTACGACATGCTCGGCACCTCGCCGCTTCACAAATGCATGATTCATATCGTTCGTAGCGGAGCAGAGTGGCTTGTGGGTGTAGAATTTGAGATGAGCTTGGAATATGAAAGGCTGTGCATGGAGTTCATTATTTGGCAAGTTCCACAGTCAGAAATAATACTAAAACATCAATAAAATCAAGGCACTTTTTGATAAGTTTTGCAAAAAGCTATAGATATCCAACTCTGCATCGCCTTGAATTCAGAGTATGGGAGAAAAAAAGTTTGAAGGCAATGTGCAATTTCAAGATAGTACTAGAATAGCGACATTCACCTGAAGTGAACTGAAAAACCCTTGAATGATACCTTCTAGACAGAGCAGAGGATATGCAAATCATACCATACACATTGAGTAAGATCCTACAGAAGTGACAGCAGTCTAATCTTGGGAAGAGCTCAGTAAATAGGTTGCTTTACAGATGTTGGTTGCTAATATTAGAACTTTAACGAAGAACAAAGTGGAGATCTGGGGCAGGCTGATATTATTTACATGTACAGTTCTAGGTAATTTCTAAAGAGTCTGGGCACGCTCACTGTTACTAGTCTATAGTAGTAAGACATGAATAAAATACCATGAAAATGGAATTAAATAATGATGATTGTACAGAACAGTGTTCCCATGAAAGTTATGAGGATCCCATTTCATTCAGTATTTATTACCGTTTTCCTTAGATGTAGCTGCAGGCTAGAAGTCACCTTTTCCATTGAGAGTGGTTAGCTCGTTGATGAAAGGGCCCGTCGTTGGAGGGCTTCTCTTGGGCAACCGTTTTGTCATAGTTGTTTAGCTTGCAGCCATAAAGATCATTAAAGGATCACTCTCACATAAAAACTACGGCAAGAGGGACATTGAAGTTACATTAAAGCAGTTTAAACTTGATATATTTTCAATTTAACGTTCTCCCAGAAAAGCTTGGACATATGGACACGGCCAGTGGGTGAATGGTCCAGTGCTAATTCACACTTCCTCCTTTACAAAAGTGAGGCTTGGCAATGGCACAATATCATTTTTTTTTTTTTTTTTTGCCACAGCACATAAAACACTTGCTATTTTGATAATACTTAATGCATGCTTTCAATAGGGAACATGTATAATTTCTTGGAGGGAAACAATCAACATTCAATGAGCCATTGGAACCTATGCTGACAAATCATCTGTATTGTGGCATTGTATACTGTATATCCTCGATCAGAATTGTACCCATCTACCTGCTTGACTGCACCTGCGTCGATTAGCCATCGTTACACTGATTGCAGTTGCCTGGCAGCTGACAAGAGTCTTGGCATATCTGTGAGCTGTGACTTGATTTTAATTGCCCTGAAGAAGACTGAGTTAAAATGCGTAGGCAGAAACCCCATTCATTAAAAGGTTTTCTAATTTTTGCAAAGCACATTGCTTTGGTATTTTTTTGGTTTATGATTTATTGATCACAAAGCTACAAAGTGCAAGTCTGTTGTTTGTCTTTCGCTGATCTCATGGTATGTCCTCTGATCCTAAAAGCACCTGATCTTTGATAACCTGCGTCCGTGAAGTAGCACTCCTAGCTAATCCGCTGGCATTCGGTGTCTCTGCAGCAACGGTCCAAGTATTGTGTTGTTGTTGAAGTCAGGCTACAAGCTTACTTCAACACTGGAGATCACAGCTTTTAGCTTCTGTCTCGTACCAACAGTCAATATTAGTTTATTTTAAACTTTGCTTGAAAGTTTTACTTCCTTAAACTCTTCCTAACTAACAAGGGTGGCAGATCACAAAACACTGTATGACTCATACCGTTGTTTTGAAATGAACAGACAAACTACCTGCAGTTTATCTGCTACGTTTGAAAACTTGCTTTCAAACCTCACTCTGTGCCTTTGTCTCCTTTTGGCCCATTTCTCTTCACATCATTCGACTTCTTTGAAATAACTCACAGACCTTCTCTTTTTTACGATTATTATTCTTTTTGGACAAAAAGTGATCGAGTGCTTTGTCAGAGTGCAATAAGATTGACTCAGGTGACACACACTTCTTCAGGCTAATTGCCCTTTCTTGCAGCCATGACATGGACTGATTTCTGAGAACCCACGGGACATCAAAGACAAGCATCGTCTGCTCATCCTTACACCCCCAGTCTCTTTAGCATCTCCTCTTATAAAAACACTGGTCTGGCTTAATTGACTTGGCCCCGTCCAGAGTAGCTCTTCCATATTACTGAAACCTAAGCTGCTTGTGAGTGTCATGAAGCAAGCCAGCAAAGGCCCAGGGAGGAAATATTCTGTGACAGCTCCTCTCCCCTGAGCCCTTATTGTTCTTCCTACGGCACCGTTGGCTGAGAATGGAACATTTGGATGATTAAAGGGATTTGGTGGTGCGCTGCGTCATGTTCCTGTAATCTCCCAGATGATGGATTAGGGGTCTGCCCTGTCATACCCCCCTAATCTGGCCCGGTGACGTCTGTGTGCGAGTCTCAGTTGCCTTGACACCCACGCCGCATCCCAGAGGCCTCTGCTGCCCTGGAGGTGGCAGTCACAATTTAACCCAGTCAGCCAGATTCTATACAATTGCATTGCATGGGCAGCTTATAGTCAGTGAATGCCTGGCACTCATATTTCTGCATTCCTAAAATATAGCCCTAATAGAGTAATTGTTAAATATAAAAAAAATAAAAAAAAATCTCCCAGTAATATTTGATCCATATATCATTTTTCTGGGAGATCAGAAATAGGGTGGTGGTGCGAAGCTAGATAATTATTATTGAGAACATTTAAACCCAAGGGAGCGTCATACTTGCCATCTGTCATGATGCCTATTCTTACATGACACCAATGATTTGACTGGGTTGTCTCTTGGGATTTTGAATATGATGAAGCGGAAAGATATTGAAATTAATAAGGTGAAATAGACAGATGTGGGCCTTGGCCTTTTGCCTTTTAAGTGGCTGACTGTCATCGCCTTTTGAAAGGCTTCGTAAAAGGAGAGAGAAAGAGAGTGAGAAGGAAATAGAAAAGAGACAGAGGGGGATGAGGCAAGAGAATAGCTTTCCAGTGCTGCCGCCCCCTAACAATAGCCCTGTCATCTCCCTCCAAAGAGCAGATGCCCAGGTTTCCCGGTGGCATCTCCAGAGAGAATGTCAGGGGAGAAATAAATCTCCGAGCCAATTTATGTGAGGAAGGTTAACTTTTTTACTAGCTTTCCATGGTAAAGGCGAGAAGGGAAAATCACTGACAGCTCTGAGTGGAGATTTTCTTTCTTCTTTTCCGAGTTGACATGGCATTTTTATTCATTGGACCTCCGGAATGCACTCTTGTGCAACGTGGGGGTGAAAGAGAGTCAAAAACAGGCCATGTGAAACCCTGCAGACAGCAGAATGGTAAAAAGTGAGGAATTTTTTTTAACAAGAGAGCTCGAAACCCCACCGATCACTTGGCTCCTTTTCTGTGTGTGGAGATATTCCATTACAGGCAGCTGTAAATACTCATGTGAGGGGCTAAAAGAGCACATTGTGTTTCCTATTTAGCAAACAAACATTTCTCCTCTGTACATCTTTTCTTCCCCATTACATGCAGCTGCTGTACATGTTATATGGCATTTACCTCAAACAAGCAAAGGGACAAGAACATCCAATGGCAGACTGAAGCACATACCATTAGCTTTAATGGTCTATTTATGTTGCTCTTAGTTAGCGGGTTCTCAATGTGATCCTGAAAAACGGGGAAATGCTACAATGAAACCAAATGGTTTTGCTGTAAAACTCCCATTTGGCTGCTGTAGGTCTACAGTAACTGCCTTATTTATGTCTGCATTCTAACAACACGGTGCAGCGCCAGTGAGACGTGCTTGGGATTCAGTGCACGTGCAACATACTGATGTATCATTTCATGCCAAACAAAGCAGTTAATAACCTTGAAAGGGAGTGAGGAGAGAGCTGGGTATCATGCACATACAATTTACAGTATAACAGACGAGAAGAAAAGGTTACAGCAATGTAATATAAATATACGTGACGGTGCCACCTCAGAAATGCAACGCAGTAGAGAACAGGACTTAAACTAATGCCGTGCTAGCGGTTCTGTGAGGCACGGAGGTGATTTTGAGGAATGTTAGCATCCGCATTGTGAGCATGCTAGCTTATTTAGCAGGTATAATGATGCCATGTTCAACATCTTGTTTTAGCATGGCAGCATGTTAATATTTGCTAATTAAGGCTTATCAGAAAGTACAGCAGAGTCTGGTGGCTAAGTTTTTTTTTTTGGGGGGGGGGTATTTGTTTCGCATGTCAGCTTTCTAACGTTTGCTAATTATCACTTAACATAAGGTACAGCAGAGGCTGATGGGGATATCATTAGTCTTGCAGGTATTTCTTTGAAAATAACATATTGAGCAAATCAGATGATGATGTGCTGAATGAAAAGTTTTGGGGTGTCTAACCTGAACAGTTAATTTGCAATTACAATTCATCCTAGAAGGGACATTGTGTCTGTACCAAATGTCATTCCAATCCATTCAGTTGTTGCCAAAACAGTTTAGCTCATTAAGCTTCACCCTGTGGGGACCATGAATGTCTGCACAAAATTCCATTGCAATCAATCTGATAGAATGAGGCGGTTCAACAGAATGACATTGCTATCCATTAAGTCATGTGTGTTTAAAAAGAGAAACAAGCGATATAGCGGTTTTGATTTTGAGCCCAAACGTACCAATGCCTTTACTAGGTGTCTTGGTCACAATTTGTTTTTGCTCTCTTCAGATTGTGGCTAAACTTTCCTAAATCACTTGGATGTCTCAAATTTGTCATTTGACAGCCCTTCGATCCATCGTCTACCGCTTTATCTTGTATTCAGGGTCGCAGGGAGGCTGGAGTCGATCCCAGCTATCATTGGGCGAAGGCAGGGCACACCCTGAACAGGTCGCCAGTCTATCACAGGGCTAACATGTAGAGACAGACAACCATTCACACTCACATTCACACCTATGGGCAATTTAGAGTCACCAATTAACCTATCCCCATCCTGCATGTCTTTGGACTGTGGGAGGAAGCCGGAGAACCCGGAGAGAACCCACGCTCACACGGGGAGAACATGCAAACTCCACACAGAAGGAACCCGAACCGACAGGTGCGACAGTGCTACCCACTACACCACCGCGCAGCCCCATCTGACAGCATTTTTTAAAAATGATTTTGCCAACTTGTCACATACTGACATTTTTGTTAGTCAGGCAATTTCTATCAGATCCCCGAGCAGAGACTGACAGAGGTGGATGGTGCAAAAAAAAAAAGTTAATTTAAGCGCAGAGCAGGTTGAGAGGTAGGAGCTGGCACAAAAGTTTTCACCAGGAGCTCCACAAGGATAGTGGACACGTAAACTCAGGAGCTGGCAGCGTGGTGAGGCACACTGGAAAAACACTGCTTAGTCTCAAAAGGCAAATAACACACACAACACAACTAATCATGAGTAGTAACAACCAACACTGTGGCAAACACTAGGAAAAGACACACTACCAAACAAGGGGATCTGGAGCTGTGGTATGAAAACCCGGGGTGCAGTCGAATAGTCAAAAAATAAGGTCCTAACTCCTATTCCTATCTCCTATTCCTTGACCTCTGGGGAAAACGTCACGGGGTTAAGGAAAGACGATAGGAGAACGCAAAAGGACTTAGGAATAGTCGACCGCGGTGCTCAGAGAATCCGACCGGACTTTCACTAAGATACGTCATTATAACGCGGCCGCTGATGATTGACAGCTGATGATCGGCACCGGCGATTGACGTGCGTCTGCACTGGAGAAACTACAATAATGGACTACAAAAAGCGCATCGTCCACTTCTCCCCATGTTGGTTTTATAAGCAGCTGGTTCACTGACCGGCTTCAGGTCCAGCAGCTCCTCCTTTCTGTTTGACCGTTGTTTTATTTACTTTTCATTTGTGGTTTTAGTTTAGTTTTTGTCAAACATTTGTAACATGATTGAAATAAATAAAAAAAAAACATTCAATTATTATCACTGTCCACACATTTATTATCACTATTCCAATTACTATATGTCTGCATGGAAGTCATTGTTAAATATGTAAATGCACATATCGTTTGTTTTCATTACGGCCAAGGTGTGCGGCACTTTAAATGTTGCTCTTGCAAAGAATTGTGGGTCGGCGTAATCTCCTTTCCTATCGCATAGGAAGGTCCGTTGCATCCTATGCTAAAGGAGCTCTGAAAGGAAGCATTGGAGCTCCTTTCCTATGCATTTAGAGAATTCGAACAGCTCTTATCATGGCGGCCACTTGTTTACTTCCGGGTCACTTCTTCAGTTAGGAACCTTCCTAAGCAAAAAAGACTATTCGACTGCACCCCAGGCTTTTATGGAGCAGGTTGATGAGGTGAGTGGAAGCAGGTGTGCCTCGTTTGCTGCAGAGGGCGAAGCGAGCCACGCCCCTGCCACGCCCCCTGCCACACAAGCTCTGTGGGAAGAAACAGAAAAGGGAGGGGAAAGGAGAAAAACAAAATGCAAAACAACGAAACAGAATCTTAACAATTTTGTCAGACCTCTTGGCATTACTTTTGAATGTTCTGGATAGCTTGTACGGTCGCATTAATGTGGTTAATGCAAATTCCAACAAAAACACTTCTCTGGGCTTAAAATACATGTACACATAAACAATGTAACAAAGGTAAGGAAATCATGTCACAAACAACTAAACATACTCAGGGACATGAACACAGGTCTCCTGGTTGAAAGTGCAATAATGAAGCAGATGTGTTTGCTGTTATTTGAAAGTGTCAGATGCTGAAGGGTGCGTGGGGATCAGATGCCAAGGGATGTGACAAAGTGTTGGTTTAATGAAAATGAGTTGTTTGTTCGCAGAATAAAAGAACCCCGGACACATATTAATTGGGGCAGCAATTGCAGTTGATTAATACGAGCAGTAACTAATGCCAAGTTCCATAAATAAAAGTGAAACATCATTAAAAAAAGATGCTCTTTGTTGAGGCTCTGACAGGAAGAAGAAGGCTAGTGAGAGATTTGTGAATTTTTCTCAAACATCCTGCACATTTCTTACGACTGGGGGTGTGTGCTGATGTTTCAGTGTGTGTTTCCTGTGGTGGAAGCAGGATGCTTCAGCAGTTCAGCAGAGAGATTCACACTACAGGTCAGCGTCTACTTTCACTCATTCAGTGATAATGCTTTTTTGCAATGTAACTCTCAGGTCTCAGGCCAGTGAAGATATTGACGAAGTCACTACATGACATTGTATATAGTGAGATGTGTTAATTAGAAGGCAAACAATTGCTTCCTCATCTCCCTTGGTGATGACTCAGTGGCAGTCGCAGCTATGGAAACAATGCAGCAGGAGGGAAAAATGTCCACCCAATTTCAAGAAACAGTGGAATGTTTTTTTTTCTTTCTTCAAGATTGAAATGAAACTGAATGTGATGCCTTCGTGGCCTCATTGCACAAGAGAAAAGGCTGGAATAATTCAGGGGGAAAAAAAATCATTAATCTTAGTGACACATTCAGAGTTCAAGTGGAAAGCTGGTGCGGAGGAGGTCTTGCTCACATCCATCCTGTTCCGTCTGTCCTGCTTGGTAGAGCCTCCTGAGCCCCCGTGGGGGTCTGCCCGCTAGCGTGCCACACACTTGGTGCAGGGATCTGCAGTGCCTGCCTGGTTGCCGGGCAGAGTTCAAATCTATTTCCGTCTCTTGTGGTGCATTTTTGGGGTTGGCTCCTCCTCGGCAGGAATGTCAGCGATACCTATAAGGGGGTGCAGGGAAGTAAGAGAAGCTGCCAAGGCACTACCGGAAAAATCCCATTCTCTCTCCGTTTTTAATGAGCCCCGGCCCATGAACAGACACATCACCTGTGCTGTCTCGGCACAAGGAGGCTCATCGGTATGTGCATAAAAACACGGGGTGGGGGGGCGTACAAATGGTATGTCGTTCCCTCCATCCTGTGTGCCGTTATTATGTGCATATCATTACCTCCTCGGTTGATTTATTCAATCTATAGTATTTAAATGTATGGGTAGCTACTTTTTTATAACTCCTCTCACCTTACGTGACTGTCCTTGTGAAACTGCTTGTAGGTTTCTACTTTATCTGTTGAACATCATGGCAGCGTATTTTCAGTGAGTCGGAGGTTGGTTGGATGCATTAACGTGGCTTGTACTGCTCGGCGAACAGGCTTATACTCTCGCTTTTCTCTTTCATACTTCCACAACGTTGCAACCATGTAACTCACTGCGATTATTTGTTGAACAAACGAGAACATTAGACGTTAGTGTGCTGTAGCCACTGGCTGCCTACTCCATGTCGAGTTTTTTCCAACATGCCTTAATGAAAAAAGAAGTGGTTTTGATTTGAAGAATAGATATGATACATTTTTGGCAACGAAAACTGCTTGGTTGAGGGTTAGAGCAAGATTGTGTTTGTAGTTTAAAAAAAACCCCAGCTGTGACTGTTTTTTAGCAGCTGGGATGCTGGTGTCAAAATCAGACACAATGTGCTGCCAATTATCCTTGGAATCTGGGTTTCAATTCATCCTAACGTTTGCTACATTTGAGGTCAGGGCTCTGCGTAGGCCAGTCAAGTTCTTCTCAACGAAACTCACTCCGTGCATAATGTTTAAACTGGAAGGAGTTGTTACCGACAATGCTGAAGGCACACTTCATTTATATGTATGTAGTCGATCCATTGTTGCTTCCAATGCGTTACATAACGCCGCATGGTCAGTGCCCAAATGCTCTAAACCAGACTTTCTGTGAAGATGGAAGAAAGACAATATGCATGTAATTGCTGAGCATGCTGCATTATTTGACACATTGATATAATATATTTTATTTTTGTTATCAGATTTATCTTACAATTAATTGTCTTTCAATCGTATTATTGTCATTTTCATCTTATTTTATCTTTTACATGACGACATGTGCCTTTATATATTCTCACTGTATTCTCACAAAAAAACATCAAATACGTTGAAAACTGTAAACTTGAATATATAAATAAAATTGGACCAAAAGTAAATAGATGGGCATGTCCACATAATTTGAGTTTGTGTGTGTTTAATGTGTCATTTGGGTGAACCAATCCTTTTTTTGGGGTCCTACACCCAAGTTGATCCTCTATCACATAAATCAGTCGACATCCATCGAACATCGGATGAACGTTATAGAGGAAGCAGATTAGTTGCAACATATCTGCTCTGTGCCGCACGTCTGGTTCGGTGTCTCCTGAATGTCACATCCCACACAAAAAAAAAATAATTGAATTCAAAGTGTACAGTTTGTGCTCGTTGCCATGTTGGGTTGGCGTTGGAGACTGTTGGAAGGCTTTTTAGCTACTGTGTTTGTCCATTTGCAAATGGATGTGTATGAGATTCCCCATTTTGGTAGCCTCTGTGAGTGTGTGTGTGTGTGTGTACACATGTGTAAGTGTGCATGTCCACTGTGGAACCGAGCTCTCCTCTGGACATGCCAGGGGGCGGCTCGGGTGATCGGATACACGGCGGCTGTCGGCCATCCTTCTGAGATAATGTCATAATGGGGGGGACAGCTGGCAGCTTCGTTTCCTGTCGGCGCAAATTTTCTACTACATCAATAATGAGTGCCACAGCCCAGCCATGAGCGCTACGCCTCAGTGGGCGCATGACTGTATTCTCATGTGGCCTCTCCTTCTCTCTCTCCTTCCTCCTTCTGTCTGCTTTCCCTCCCTCTCTCCCTTTTTTTTTACCTTTTCCCTATTCATCTTGATTCCACCTCCTTCGCTTTTCTTTTCTTTCCCTCACATCTCCGCTCTCATGTATGTGTGTTGTATCAAATCTTCATCCTCCTACACAAATCTGCTCGTCCTCATTGATATTCATACTTTCAGATACCTTTTTAGATGCTAAATGGAGCATAAAAGCAAGTGAGGTTTAGTGTATCTCAAAACACGGCCGGGGAAGCAGTTTTCGGTGCTGCTTGGGTGCATTTTTTAGTGAGACAGACAGAACAGACAGACAGACAGACCGAGAATTTGTCTTATTCACCTGCTCCAGCG
This sequence comes from Eutrigla gurnardus, assembly GCF_963514095.1. Lineage (NCBI taxonomy): Eukaryota > Metazoa > Chordata > Actinopteri > Perciformes > Triglidae > Eutrigla > Eutrigla gurnardus. The sequence continues at coordinate 7,094,263 of NC_139930.1, read as the reverse complement.
AATCACTCTTAGTCATAAAGACTCTCATACAACATATAGGAATATCTACAGCATGAAAGACACACAACATTTCAGCATAAAATGTGTGCGGGCGGTAAGAGGTATATTTTAGGGCATATACAGCCAAGCTCCCATTGAACCAGATGATGTTTACAAGCAGTGTGACAGCACTTCTCCAGCCATCTGTGCAAATGGAGATTACTAATTAGTAAGGATACCTGAAAGCCATTTAGTAAATGATCCCATTTTGTATAAATATCTATTTTTTTGCTCGTCTAATGGCACACTGTCAAAAGGTTTGCAAGAGAGTTTTTTTTTTAAATGTTAAAGTTTCCTGTTATCCACATACAAAATGACCTCTTTCACAGCCATTGGCAGTTGTGCAGCCGGTTATTGACGGCAGCTTCATTGATTTTTCTTGCGCTCGCATTCCGTGAAACCAAATCCTGACAGATCCATCGGAGATGTATCTGTATCTGACATCATCAAACTTAATCTATCTGTCCAGCTGACGTCAATCTGATTAATAAGAAAATGAAATAATGGCTCTTCATGTCATAAAGGTTGCCGAAACACTGTAGATGGGATCGGATCATGCAGTTAACTGTTATACCACACCCTATGGCATAAGGTATAACAGTCAACTATGAAAGTGACAGGTAAAATGTAGAAGGGCCGGAGGCGAAGGCCAAAGTGACTGCTGACATGTGAGTGCACTACGGGGACCGGTGGGTGACAGTGTGGCGCTTAAATGTAGTCCAGGATTTCATGAAGACACGTGAAAGCTCAAGTGATGTCATGGTCGCTGTCTTTCAGACAGACTAGAGGCTTCCTGAATCTCTGTATTACCACCTGTGACACGTCTTCTGCTGTGGATTTTATTCTTGTAATGTATCAGGTTGCCAAGCAACATTCCAAAAATATATGACCACTGCTGTTATAATGTCAATCTTTCTCAGAGGGGAAACAAGATCTCAGCATGACCTTTCAGCTTAAACCCCTGTGATTAAAACTGAACTTTCAAACACATTATATGACATGAACATTATAACAGTCAGATTTCCCATTATTCACCATCAGCCCCTCCCCTCCTCCGCCCCACAAACACGCACTTTGAATGCATTGCATAGAAATGCCGCTCTCTATCTAATGTCATTTGTAGACCACCCAACTTGTACATTCGCCTTTCACTCAGCCAGCGTTGATGCATTGCAGAACGGGGAGCGACGTCCTTACAGCTTACTGTGTGTCATTTATCTGCGCTTCGGTGCAATTCATCAACTCTATTTTAGTCTCAGAATTGGTGCTACTCTTTGCAGTAACTGTGATTTATTCCCGTTATGCGGCTGTTTTGCATTCTCTTCTACTCTTTTGAGTGTTTTAATCTTGATGTCCCTGTAAAGCACTTCATGACGTTGTCTTTAAAAAAAGCACTTTATTTAAATAAAGCTCATTATGATTACAGTTACCCAATCCATTATCACCACTTTGGGTTTAGTTCTACCAGGACTGAGTAATGACCTGGCAGAACCTGTTTTTCAACTAGACAAGACAAAAAAAAGAGAGAAAACACTCTCTAATCCCTCCTACCAAATACAGAGGTGTCAGGAGGAAATAGAGCTAGCATGCGGACATGCAAATTGCCCTTCTACTGTAATTAAGCGAACAATTGTTTGAACAACATGGGCCGCAAGATCAAACCGTTGCCGTTTTCCATCATGAATTTTCGAGTATTCTGCTGCTAGCTGTGCTGTTAGCTTCGCTGCTGCTGCAGATTGTAAAAGGGGGGCTTTGAACATGTTAACGCAGAGAGCAGAGCAGAAGGAGGGGGGGCAGCCAAAACCTGCTGGAACCAATGGTGGCATTATCTAGAGTCAAACATCTGGTGAGTCAGACTATTGTTAGGCTGCCAATTTAGTTGACGCTTTTTTCCTTTTATTGGATATTGGACAGTGGGGCAGTCATGTGGTCCACTGCTGATATGATGGACTTCTTCCCTGACAACATATATAACAATGTGGAAAAACCATCAGTTATATTTGATAATTTCTCACAATATATTTACTCTTTTTGACTTTATTAATGGTTTTGTGAATGTATTTTTCAGTTGAAATCAGTATTTTTATCTTTGAATGTATGGATTTGGTCAGCCTTATGTATTTCACTACTATTGGTAGTCTTTCAATTTAATTGCCTGGTGACTTGAAGGCTGTTTCATAGACATGATTGCTGAATACTTTACTTTTTTATTGCTTGGCTAGGTTCCATTTTCAGTGTATTTATTTAAGGTTCGAAGCCTCACCACATTAAAAAACACTTAAACCAACAGATAGCAGGAGTATGAAATATGCTGATATTCCATGTTCCTTATATAGAGTAACAAATCATGAGGAACATTTTCTCGTCATGATCAAACAGCCACAGCGTTTGTTTCAAGTCCCTTTGATTTAACAACCTCCTGTTGAATGTAGACGTTCTCATCTGAATTGCCTCTCAGTGCAAAACACAAAGCCAAATCAGTCTGCTAATATGAGGACCTGATGTCTCATATTAAATTCAGCAAATGCTAGCTGTAGCGGCACGCCGCAGAGAAATTTGAACATTTACACAACTTGCTATGCATAAACAGTGTAATAATGACAACTACTCAAGGGTGCCACATTCTGTGATTTCAAACAGCATTTCATAGCTACAAATGAGACAAATAATTACAGCAAGATGGCTGTATAAACCTTCTTAACAATGTTGTATGTATTTTTTTCTTTTGAGACACTCAACATGAACATCATGTTCCCTCTGTTTAAGGGCCCCCATTAGCATCTATTGTTCTCTACTGGTAGGGCACCCCAGAGAGTAGGTCATCATGTTTTCTCCACTTGAGGGTACCCCAGAGAACACTTCATGATGTTTTCTCCAATGGTACGGCACCCCAGAGAGTACATCATCATGTTTTCTCCACTTGAGGGTACCCCAGAGAACACTTCATCATGTTTTCTCCACTGGTAGGGCACCCCAGGGGGCATTTCATCATGTTTTCTCCACTGGCAGGTCACCCCAGATAGCATGTCATTATGTTTTCTCCACTGGTAGGGCATCCCAGAGGGCACTTCATCATGTTTTCTCCACTGGCAGGGCACCCCAGAGAGCACATCATCATGTCTTCTCCACTTGAGGGTACCCCAGAGAACACTTCATCATGTTTTCTCCACTGGTAGGGCACCCCAGGGGGCATTTCATCATGTTTTCTCCACTGGCAGGGCACCCCAGAGAGCATGTCATCATGTTTTCTCTACTGGTAGGGCACTCCAGTGGGTACTTTTGCTGCATCTTTTTCCATCGTGGGAGTCCACCATTGCTCACTGCTATTAAAGTGAAGTTTTTAAAAAAAAAACAGATAATAGTTAATTTTGTATGTTAGGCTGTCATGAGCGACTCTACAGATTAAAAAAAACCCCATTGTTCTTAAATTACCGAGAATTAATTGAGATGACTTTGCATCAGACGCTTGCAGGAACTTTTTGGCGTGTGCGTGGGTACGTTGCTATGGAAACTGTGGTCTCTTAATGCCCAGGACATAACCTCGCAATCGGACCACTTAGCAAGCGAGTCAGAGGAAGGCGATTCTTGGCTCCTCTCCTCCCTGTAATTCGGTTACCACGAGGCTGTCATTTAGCTCAGGCAGACTGACAGGGCTTTAAAAGTAAGGAAGAAACTGCAATTACCCTGAGAAATGCATTAAAAAAGGCTAGAGCCATCAGGCCGCTTTCATGTGTACTCCAACACACGAGAAGTGAAGGATTGACTCTGCGTTACACATCACTGACAGTGAAGAAAGTGTCCTCAATCTTTCCATGTCTTTTTTTTCCTGTTGTTTTTATTCTCTTTAAAGGACAACATGCTGGATTTTGAAGACATTAGATGTGATGAGAGTCTTGTAACATCACCGGTGGACTGCATGTCATGTATATCGTGTGCTGCACATCACATATTGCCAGTATTTGGCATTTGATAAGGAGCTGGTTCAGATACAGAGATACGTCTACCCGTTGGCAGACTCCGACACATCCTGTCCAGTTGATGATATTTCTGAAGCAGATTTGTCTTTGGAATTTTCATATCAAAGACCGGACATTTTGAACTTGTCACTGCAAAGCTGCATTTCTATCTGCATTCTATTCATATCAGTGCTAGCTCCATGGTGGCAAGCTACCGCTGCAAATAATACCAAAAACAAACCTGTTTAGTTCAGTACTATTTACAATGTTGGACAAATAAATCAGCTCAAAAATGAATACAAAAAAGGCTTTCCTCATAGCTTTAGATCTGGCATAATAGTCACATTTTCTTCAGTATCAAAAGTCATCATATTTGTGTTGTTGTTTAATGCAGCATGACTTTCCATTTTGGAACTATAGTGCCAGAAACTGAAAACAGAATCCTTTCAAATGGAAATAAGAAAAATAAATAGGAGTGATCAAATTCATGCAATATTTTTGTATATATTTAGAATAATTTATCAAAAGCAAAGAATATGTTTTCTTTTCTTCACATGTGATGACTATTCCTAAATAAAAGGAGCCAACCGAGAAAAATAATTACAATAATTAGCCCGCATTTCAGATTTCCATAAATACCCATACAGACACGAGCTGCTGTGTAATTACCTGAACAAAGAGTTAACTTGCTGAATGAGCATGGAACTGAAACAAAATTATCCTCAGATCACCTTGTGCTGCTGCAAAAAAAAGGAAAAGGGAAGAAAATATAGACAATATATATTCATTGTGAGAGATAACAAAATGTTCTGACAAGGACATCCAAATACACTCTATTAAAAGTCGGACGAGGTCTCAATAGGCTATGGAGCTAAGTATTAGTATTCTAGCGCAGTATGATCATGCCCTAAGTCAGTTCGGCTGTATTAATGAATTTCTGTATTTCTCCATAAACATGAGAATGTGTCTGTCATGCCATTGCAGAGAGATAACTGACTCTACCAAGGACAAGAGGAATCCCTAAGGTCTTTTATTCCTGAGCTCCAAATTTCTGTCACCTCTCACCGTCCATGCTCCATTTTGAGTGCCGTTCCCAAAGATTTGCACCGCGGGAGAACGTGGAGGTTCTTTGATTTAGTAGTCGGGGCAGAGCAGGCCCCGTTATTCTACATCTGTCAGCTTAAAAATCCTGTTGAAGCACATGCCAGGATACAAATTGAGCTTGCCTGTGTACGCTCGGTTTGTCTGTGTGTTTAGCTGAAGGTTCTGCCAATCATCGTAATGTAATTTTGAGTAGAACTAAAAGGGTGAATGTTGTGGGTCGAGTTGAGAACGGGAAATGTAAAACCTGGGAAAAAGTAACAGAAAAGACAAGCCGATGTATATGAAGCTATTTCGGGGGGATGTAAAGGACTGAATATGCGTTAAGTCGGGCTGAGTGAGCAATTGATTGTCAAACTTGCAAAGGCAGCAAAAACCAGTCGGTTGTGCCACCGGCAAGCTGACTGCCATTATCAGCCAGAAGGACTCTGGAGTGTTTGGGCTGACACTCGACTTGGCCAGGAGTGATGTGGTAAAATGCCTACAAGCTAAAGCTCCATTATTTATTGTTTCCAAGCACAAAAGACTTTATTTTTTATTTATTTATTTTTTTACAGAGACATGACGGCTACCAAAGTGTGTTTTACTTGAGTCATTATGTGATGTTTCTTAACAATATGTCTGCAGCCTGCCAGCTCATTAGTCAGCTAGTCACTGGAGGACAGGCCTGCCAGACTTGTCTCCACGTTTATTTGAGCTGAGAAAATTAAATCAGGACAATGATTTACCTCCAGACGAAACATCTGCAGTGTTGTCAAAACTGTGAGAAAATGTGTTGCCTTTGTCATTTGAGTTTCACCTGCAATAAGCAGCGAAAGGAGTCGACAGCTTTTAGTGGAAACAAAATCATAGGTAACATCAAAATAGTCATTTAAAATGTCATTTAAAACTGTGGATTAAGGCCAATTGTGTGCGTAGGATTTGTTGGCATTTAGTAGAACGTGGGACATTGCTCTTTTAAAAAAAAACATGACACTGTGCCTAAACTGGCTGCGAGTGAGGAAGTACTGCAGAGTGAGCTGTTTTGAGCTGATTTTTTTCTCAGTCACCCTGTTTCTCTTCATTCCTGTCCAAATGAACATCCTTCTGCTCACTCCTTCCTTTAAAAGGCCACCGAGTGCAAATCCATAGTAATGCCATTCACTTCGCTCAGAAGATATCCTTACCATTATTACCCTACTTTAGGAACAACTTAAGTCAGGCGGTTTGACAAGCGTGTTATGGTGGTGGCAACACTCTTCGTTCACTCTGCGATACGGTAAAACATGGTCGGTGAAAGACAACGAACTCCATGTAGGCGGAATCCTCCAGTTCTGACAAGTGAACCCAATGCAGAAGTGCCTTACACTTGCATTCTCGCTGTCGGCCATCAGGGGGCAACTCCTCTGGTTGCAAAAAGAAGTCCGATTATATAGAAGCCTGTGAGAAAATCACTCTGCTTCTTGCTTGATTTATTATCTCAGTATAAAATTGTAAACATGAGTTTATGGTCCCAATCGCTGGTTGCAATTCTTCCATTTAGAGTAAAATGGATGATAAAGCAGGTATGCTTTAGGGCATTTTCTGGTCTAGTAGTTGTGTTTGCTGTCTAATAAATTAAACCCTTCCAGTGTGCTTTCAATTCATGCAATCTATGTGTAACATTGTTGTCATCTAAACATGCCTTATTCAGCATTCAGTTATAATTAACTCAGCCCTCATTTATTGTCATTCAAAGCCTCAAAACAGTAGTCTACAAACCACAGTGACTATGTCCACTTCTTACACACGACCGATGACTCATTCTTAGTCTAAAATAATATAAACACCAGCATTCTTTTCAGTTTAGAGAGATTATAATCGAATACAACCAGGATTGTTTGTTGCATTCTATTTCTGCTACTAGATCGAAATGCAAAACACGTCGCAACACCTTTAAGTGTCCAGTGTGTGTCACACTGCAAAGGATCTCCTATCGGCAGCGTTTATTTTTTTTTTCCTGGGCGTTATATCTAATAAGTCCAGTCATTAATTTTTTCAGCCATAAGGAAATTAGTTAAGGAAATGAGATGAGAAACCATTTTATTCCTATAATAGGCTCATTTAAACGTTGCTTATTTCTCAGGATCAAATCAAAGCGTACAAAAAACACACAGAATGGCCGATAAATTACTAATGGATGAGTGTATGGGTTAGTTTTAATCACACCACTGAGAGTAAAAGATGTGTGTTTCAAAGCACCACATGCTGTTTCTCCGAATCATTTGTCCAACCTGAGCTGAGCAACGGAAAGGACGAGATGACAGAGGCATGTACAGATGAGGGAGAGAGGAATAAAAGGAGATACGGGAGCAGCTCGTGGGCGAGAGAAGGTGACGGGGAGCTTGACAGCACATGGAAACACATGACTGTAGGCTCGGACCAACTGCTGTTCAGAGTGCAGAGGACTGGGGTATTTTACTGTTTTACTGTTAAAAAATTCTGTCAGGTTTGGAGCCCATCCCTGGACCACCTTATTCTAGATCTGTAACCTCATATGTTAACAGAAGTGCTATGAAATCCTGCGGTGCCTGGAACTCCTCAGGTGGTACAAGAGTCATTTTATGATTTGGAACTGAGAGCCTAACTGTAATATTAAACAGTTCTGCGGGTCCACGAGGGCGATCACTCAAACCGAGCTTCGATGGTCCATCTTTCATTCACTGACAGCGGAGGAGTGATATTTTTTATTTCCATTGTTCACATTGTACATTGGAGTGACGTCCGTCCATCCATCCATCTGTCATACGCGCTCGTTTATTTTCTAGTCATGGAGTCGTACAACATTGTCCCAGCATGCATTGGGTGAAAGGCGGCGGGGGGGGGGGGGGGGGGGGTGTCGTTGGGGGGGATGATATTTATGTTTTCACATAAACCTGTGAAAATGTGAAATGTGTGAATCCCTCAAAAAAGCATTTGTGCACGTTGTGTATTTGTATTGCGTGGAACTTGTTACAGTGCTACGCAATGATTCTTGCATACTGTTTCATTTACATAAAAAAAGACAAAAATAACAGTGCGACAGGGAGTGCGATTGTTTGCTTTTGTAACAGCAGCCAGAATTTTTCTGCAAATGTGTATATACATGTTTGTGTGTCCATGCATTCAGGCTGCTGCCATCTGTAAGACGGAGAGTGGGTGGGGACGCTGCAATAATATGACTAAAGGCAATTTATATACAGTTGCTCCATTACAATAGCAATCACCAAGAGCCACCTGATGAAATATTTATCAGGGATTTGAGGATTCAGGCGGTTTTAATTACCATTTGCTAAACAGGCATCTCACAAGGTTTACCGTGGTGCCGTCAGTGCTGTCATTCAGTGTTTGCTTGTCTCTGCTGCTTGCAGCGACATGTTTTGCTCTGTGTGCGTTACAAGAAGAGGAACATGGTAAACTAACACAGTCAGTCTGTCTTCATAACCACAAATCTTATTTTTTCTTAAATTACAGTAGCCTATCATGGATTAGAATGACATAATCCAGGGGGCGACTTCAGAAACTTTAAATGTAACGTACATGAAACTAATGGTGAGACTTATGATTAACATCTTAATTCATGTGTTACACAAAGCTATATTAGAAGGTGCTCAATAAAAAATTCAGACCTATTGGCTCCATATGGCTCTCAACATGGAGACGGCTGCTAGCAGCTAACAGTGCAAACAACAGTGATATGCTTTGCGACGACGGCTTCATCAGCTGTTTGCTGCTTTATTAATGCTCTGAATTTTTGATTTAGCACCTTTTAAATGGGACTGATTTGCTATGAAAGTGGACATATCGCGGAATAATACTGCATTGTAAAACTGCTCAGCTGCTCAAGAATTCATTCATTACAGGGACATTTTACCGTGAAAAGTCAGCGAAGAGAGTGGCAATATAATCAGCATATGCAGACCTTTAGCCGAGGCGAGATGCCGCGGCTTCTTAATGTGGCAGGGCTCATTACTTCTGCTAACTCTTCAGTCAGGCTCAGAAAGGCGTCTTTGGGCAGAGGAAAGTGACTGATGATGTCCGTGCCACTGTACCTTTCCAACAGGTCTCTGAAAACCCAAATAAGTCTTTCATTTTGTCCAACTTGTCTTCATCTAAGAGCGAAATGAAGGCCGGCCAAATACTTAAACCAGTCTAAAAGCTCTTCTCTGGTTTGGTAATACATTTTTGTCTGCAATGGCTTTAACATCTTGAGCATCTGACACCGTTTATCTTCAGATGTTCGATTCAGATAACGAAAAAAAACCTATATTACAGTAACTTCAAGAATAGCAGTAGTGATCCCTCTTCCTGCAGACAGACGTGCTGCTAAATGAATGGGCAGATATCACAGCTGTAGAATCACAGCGTTTATATATATAATAGCAAAACATAAGCAAGGACTTCAAGAGGAGAAATACACAGTGAGACGGACTACTGTGGGTCAAGTTGGAGATCAACTCTGAAGGGGATGACAAAAGATGCAAAGTGAGTTAGTAAATGATCGATGGGGTACAAGAAAGGGTATGCATTCTATTCTAATATCATTATTTAGGCGATCGTGTTTGTGCAGCGAACCAAAAGTTGATGAATGAGACACCGATGGATTTATAGCCTTAAATGTCTTGTGTCGAAGCAAATGAAGAGAGATGAAACGGGCGCCAGACTTCACTTGGTGTCAAACAATGGCAAGGTGATCAAAGAAGTCATTTGCCCCAAATTCCCTGAATTCTACATGTCTTTTTGCGCCGCGGAGTTTGATCCATTTGCACAACCTCTAATTGAAATTCCAACGAGAGATGTTCGAGCCTCAAAGGGGCTGCCTGGTCAAGATTTCTCAGTGAAAAGGTTCTCTCTTGAGGGATTTGCTCTGCCGCGGATGGATATGCAAAACCGTCCCCTCAGGGATTGCCAGTAGCGACCAGGATTTTCCTCTGATTACTTAAGCCCAGTGGCTAATTACCTTTTTTCAGATAAAAACATACGCCTCCTCATTAATTCAGCACTCCACAATCTATCATAATTACTGCCAAATAAGTTGTTGTTTTGGATTTCATTTCACAGAGGGAATTCCATGCATGTTAGTGCACTTTGTCAAAGAAAATAAATTGGTAAAACCACACCGAATGTAGCCTTTCACAACATGTGTTTTTAAAAGAAGACCCTAGAGAGGATGTTTTCCTGTTCTCTCCCTTTCCTTAGTCCAAAGGGAGGTACTCCCCACCACAGGAACTCTGCTCCTGAACTGCTTGAAAAACCTCAATTGAAATCTTGCCTTTTCTTCCATAAAGTGGTGATGTCACCAAGTAACACATTTGCTAGTTTGGCGCTCCCTCAAACAAAGGTAGAAAAAGCAGAGCTGAGTCGCCATGTGAAGAAGAGGCTGTTTTCTGTGGTGCAAGAGAACATTTTCTTTGTATCGACTTCCAAAGGAAGAGGAGTTGAAGTGGCTAAAATCCCACTACTCCTCAGCAGTGCAGCTCCTGTTTACTGGTTAGGATTGTGGGTGTGATATTTCTGACAAACACATTTAGCGTTTGACCAACAGAATGGGCTAGCTGACCAAAACCAAGTATAAACCAGAAATGGAGTATAATTTTTAAAGGACCCCATCTCTAAAAAACTACAAAGATTATTTTATAAATTACATGATATGAATGATTTGTTAATATTGGAGCAGGAAGATCCCTTTCAGTGTTTTAAGCATTAGATTTGATTAGATGACTGACAAAAATAGCTATAAGTTGTGATATTCCCCAGTCCCAGCCCCGTCCCAGGTCGGTAGCTTATGTTACGTTATTTATTTTAAGCCAAACCATTGTGTTTTTTCTAACCCTAATATAAAATGACTTGTGTACCACCAGCCTTGCCATACAGCGTTAAAGACTGTTTCACAACGTTAATCATGCGCACTCTTCAGCGTTACAATACTTTAATGATGTTGGGCCAAGTGGCCATAAGGATGAGGTTAAATGTACACCTTTTTTACTGACATTAACTCACTCCTTATTTAAGGACTCTTGCAGCCACATGCTGTAAGTTATCATTATAAATACATTCCATCCCTTCACTCATTAGCTTTTGTATCTTCCGGTCTATTCGGAAGCTTGTCAATCATCTTACACATATTCATTGCTTTTGTGCCATGTTTTCCTTTCCTTTTAAATTTAAGAATATTACTTAATACTGTTTAACAGGCAGGAATTCAATGCATCTCCATACAACCCTCCATCTTCTTTGCTTTCCATCTTCTCCAATGAAATAAAACACCTACTACTCAATCACGGCCGCTGCCTTCCTGCTGCATGCCAGAGACCGACGAGTGGGTGAGGAGTAGCATTTTGCCAAGAAATAATTAAAATAACTGGCATTTCACACATTAAATTTAAAAACAGAATGTGTTGAACTGGAGATGTGGAGAACTATTTAAAAAAAAAGGAACGTTCCTGACCTTGTCTTTACTTTTAAATCGTCCGTGCGAGGGTTGAAAATCTGCAGAGAGCCAAGAGAAAGAGGGAGAAAATGATTAACCGTGAACGCCACATGCTGCGTTGAGATGGTTTTGCGTTTGTTTGTTTGCATCAGTGAATATCTAGCTTTGTTAAAACGCCATCTGTGCCTGAATGCTGTTAAGTCAGTACGTGGCGAGGCAAGATGGGAAGCAGATAGGAAGAAGGTCTGCATATCAGTTCTGGCTGCGGCCCAGCTCCCTTTGACATGTCTTATTAGTCAGGTCTTTAAAAGCCCCGGCCTGCCTTCCCAGGCACACTCCTGCCCAATATCCCTGATTAAAGTGCGACTGACGCTCCCGGTGTGGAGCCAAGTTGGCCACACAGCGTTTATGTTGGGTCATGCTCATTACTCAGACACACTGCCAGTGCCGCCGCGACTGGAAGCAGAACGTAATGCAAGACCTCAGGAGCCAAGAGATTTGGGAACTTTGAATTCAATGTGGGACAGCAGAAATTAAACTACAAATTGTTCTCCTTTGACACAAATGTCGTTCTGGCTTCCGAGATTTATTGAATGAGTGGAGCTCAAGCAATTGAAATTTGTTTGTTCAGTGTGCCCTGGGTTTGATCATTTGCATGTATATAGATAACATAAAAATAAAAGGACATGGATGGTTTCAGCTGCACAACGTGCCTGCTAAAGGGTTAATTTATATTACACAACCCAGAAATGAGGGTAACTAATGAATAAAAATGTAATCATATAATTATTGTGATGTTTAATTTCTTCTGACTATCATGCTCAGTATGATGGGCTAATGCTAAAACCAAGCACATAGGTGTTGTTTTGTTACCCTGAAAACATGCAGATATGGTGAATGACTTTTCCCTAAGCAGTGCCTGCAGGTAATTACACCCAGGGCAGCATGTATTTAGCTGGAGAGATAATCACAGGGCAACAAAAAAATGGAAAAGAATAATTTGCTTCGAAACAATTAGCTGTAGCCTAACGTTTACCACAAATTATGAAGCAAACTTTGCACCAGAAGCCAGATGGAGCCAGATGGAGTTAGGTTGCTGCCCTGCTGCTTGTGTCCACACTCCCATTCACTGGTTGCAAAAAATCCAAGATGGCGACTGTCAAAATGCTGAACTTGACGCATGAAAACCGTAGTCCACAAACCAATGGGGGACATCACAATGACTATGTCCACCTCGTCTATGGCGAGTATTCATTTATGCGATTCATCGGTAAACAGAATCTACATTTATGATAATCAATTGGTCATCATTTGTAATGGAAAAAAATTCATTTCAAATGTGATAATTTATTTTTTTTGTGCTATTTCCCACAATTTAAAATGAGTTTTAAACTGTCGGTCGGACAAAACAAGCAACAAAAGAGTTTTCTGATGTTTCACAAAATAAACAATTGAAAGAAAAATAATTAACAACGATAACAATCATTAGTTGGAGGCCTTATCTATACTGACAGAAGTGAGCATGAGACTTGGAAACGAAACGTACTGTACACTGCAAGCTTTCCTTCTCATCCCCATTGTTCCACAGCCCTCGCCTTCATTAGTTGTGGTAATTGTGTGTTGTGCTGAATGTGTGTGTGAAAGCAAACTGGGCCGAGGAACGTGTTGAGCAGTGAGTAACATTTCACGGCCCATTTGCTGTGGTCTGCGGAAGCCCCTTTCTCACTGTACGTACCGTCGAGTGGGAGGAGGTTGTGATGAGCCGACGCTGGGCGCTCATCGGTGCGTGAAGGGGGCCTCGATCCTGCCCTCCTTCCCAGTCTTTCCCCCAGTTTTTTCTCTCACTTTACCTTCCTTTAAAACCACATTCCTGTAGTGGAGCTCTGTATGTATTTATTAGTGCATCCAGCTATCTGTGTGTGTGTGTGTATGTGTTGTGCCAGAGACCTGTAATCAAGAGTCACGGCACATAAAGGGACCTCTGGTCATTAAGGAATTAGTGGGAGGCTAACGGCTTGTTTAGAGAATCAATTAGTTTAAAATGTGGACATGTGGGCTCATTTTCACACACGGCTCTACGAGGGGGAAGTCAAGGTTGTACATTCTGCCTCTGAAGTTAACTGACCCTTTATGGCTCTACGACTAGTGCAGTCCTGGGAGGCCCCTTTAATCCGACGGAAGTTTGTCTTTAAGACACAATAAAGCAGCAGTTAGAGCATCTTTAGCCTCTTTACTGTCATCTATTTCTGGGTGAAATGGAATATGTGGGCAGGGTGTAATTTCAGGAAATATTTGATCAGATGGCTGGGGCGCTTGATTCGATCGTCTGGAAGTGGGCGTTAATTAACAAGCACAGAGCCCCCAGAGACCCACAGCCATTCCTCTATTCACTTGTACCGGGGCTGTTTGTGTTGTTGGAACAGGATGTGGCAGAGGAGGAAGAGTGAATCAATTCCAGCCACTTCGACCGCAGCAGCAACAGCAGCACTTTTTTGGAAATGTGACACACAAAAGGAAACATTCAGGCGCTTACAAATGCAGCGAGGGAAGTGTTCCTCTCGGGATGGGCTGTCTGAAAACAAACGGATGGTGTTTAGCTTCACACCCCCTCAGACACGTCCACGCACAGCGCTCTGCTGAAAACCTGACTGGTGGGCTCCGTGTCATCGAAGCCCGCCTCGCAACATCTGTGCCGACCACCCCCGCATGCTGGAGCGGCACACAGCGGGAACACGGCGGTCACACGTGCAGACAGCGCTCTTCACAGGTTTCCAGAGAACATGTGATTTAGTCTTTAGAGTCGATCTACGTGTGTACAGACGGTACATGCTATTAACATGTTAACATACGGCCTTCGTAAGCTGAGCTGTTTTACTGAGCTGCAGCAGCAGGTACTGAACCATATAAATGTTGGAAACTACTATTACTACTACCACACATCCACAACTACTACAACTAATACTACCATCAGCACATGCACTATCACAACCTTTACTACTATTGCTACTGCTACTACCACCACTACCAGTATTGTTAGTAGCATGACCCACTAATGATGACACCACATGACCCCCCCCCCCCCAAAAAAAAAAAAAAAAACTATAGCACTCTGATCATAGCACTGTTGCTCTTAAGGTATACTTTACTCAGATGAGGACCTAACACTTGTTCTATTTTTAGCTCTTACTTTATCGGCAATGATACGTTGTGGTTTCTTTGTTTCCTTCTTTTGACAAATGTACTTATTGTAAGTCGCTTTGGACAAAAGCATCTGCTAAATGACCTAAATGTAAATGTATTACTGCTATCACTGCATTCACCACAATCACCACTACAAGTACCAATACCAGTACTACTACCCCCACACCCAGCCCCACTACTACTACTACTACTACTACTACTACTACTACCTTCAGTACCACTCCTAATACCACCACCCCATCCAGCACCATTACTACTACTTTCATCAGTATGATTACTACTACTACTACTACTATCTTCAGTAGCACTCCTACTACCACCGCCACATCCAGCCCCACCACTACTACTACTATCATCAGTACCAATACTAGTACAACTAGTCCTACTACTACCACCACATCCACCACCACTACTACTATTATTACTACTATTACTACTTACATCATTACTAATACTACTACTACTACTACTACTACTACAAGCAGTACTATGCCCACAAATCCCACTATTACTACTACTACCCCTAAGAACATTACTGCCATCACTACTGTTCCTCCCACCACCACCTCAGTACTAATATTAGTATGATTACAGTGCAAGGGTAAAATTGTATTATTATATGCCATAATATAATAATTCATAATACATGTATATCATCATAATGATTCATAATATGAACAACCTGCACCATTACTGGTCCCACATTCAATTTAAATGCATTGCCAATTGATGATTTCATTTAGCAATATGCAAGTAAAAGTGAAGGCGAGATAATAGTCGGGAAGCGAATGATGTTGTAGTGGGGGGGCACAAGCATGACAGACACAAACCCAGAGCTCTGTGGGAGCTGAGATTTATTCTCAGTGGCAGTAAGTACTTTGTACAACAACACAGCACTGTGGGACACGGTTATAGAGAAACCGTTTCAACGGCATAAACACTGGACCTTTACATCAAATATGCATCACGCCGTGCTTTAAATATAGATGAACTGAAATGAATCACGGTAATATACGGTATCTCTCGACGTCTGCGTAGAGGACTGGAGGGATGGGAATTGGGCAAAGAAAAGAGTAATTATACGGTTATTTCCAGTAGCTCAGTCATGGTTTATTTCTATAATTCCCAAAATGAAAAAAGTAAGCCCACAAATTGTTTAATATTCCATAACACAATACAGATAAACAGATACATGCTGGAAAACAATGTTTTACAAGGATACAAGTCAATAACAACAGTAATATTTAACGCTGTCTAAAAAAAAATTGATAGACAACCTGTTTTGTTTTTGAGATTACTTCACAGAAGCAGACAAAACTCAAAATGAGTTATTCCCAAGCTAATTCATGGGTGTGCAGACATAAAAAGACTGAACATTAATGAGAATTAAAAAAAAAAGCAACAGCCCGGGCAACATTTTACTGGGAGTCTGTTGCGCCTCCGATTCACTCTGTTATGTTATGTGTCTGTGTGCCACAATACGGTGACTTGAGAGGATCAAAGTGTTTGGCTGGGAGAGCGGCAGACTTTTGAACCGGAATGCTCCTGCAGCTCAGGGAGGCATTAGCATGGTCTGCCTGTGGCACAGTTACTGTCTCCTTAGCTGCTCATAAAAGCATGAATGCAAAATGAGACGCAACTTGAAAAGGGCCACTGGAACACTGTAAAAAATGAATTTATGGGATTTTGCGGTCTGTTTTTTTAAGAGACTCCCCTAACAAACTGCAGCTGTTATGAGGAAGGATTGTGGAAATATACACAGATGGAGGATGCAAATTGTTTTTGCAATTCTCTGATCAGGTTTTTACAGTCTTTGGTTATGAGGCATGTGCTTGTGCATGATGGATCACACGGTATCACTTAAAAGAAAGCAATATATAATTTGACCAGCACAAAAATAAAATAAAAAATGTATCACACAGCTTTAAATATGACAACTATGTAATCAAAAGAAGCAAAAGTGGATCCGATAAAAAGTAAAAGTCAAG
Source organism: Eutrigla gurnardus (assembly GCF_963514095.1). NCBI lineage: Eukaryota > Metazoa > Chordata > Actinopteri > Perciformes > Triglidae > Eutrigla > Eutrigla gurnardus. The sequence goes on along the minus strand of NC_139930.1, from coordinate 7,077,551 downwards.
CTGAAATGCATTTCAAACCATTTAAGATCGTATCCCCAGTGATATTGTGCACAACAATACATTTATTCATAATTTTATCTCAAAATTCAATCTTTTATTCTTCCTGGAAAACAAAATATGATGAGTGCTTACATTAGCTACCAATAATATCATGACATCCATCCATCCATCCATCAATCAATCTGCAACTTTGACTCTGCACAGAGCTGGAGAAGGTTGTGAGCTTATCTTTTTAACTGTCAAGTCATGTCCCGACTGCCGATCCTGTTTCACTCGGAAATACATCACACAGAAGCTAGAAACTCCGAAAATACCGTTTCAGCTGGACTCTAACTTCCTCATGCAGCTTGTTTCAACGCTTTTGGGACAAAATGTCCCTGAGGTCACTCTAGTGTGTTCAGGCATCCGGAGATAAAGAGGCAGGATGCCAGTCATTGTCAGCTGAAGCACAATCAGGTACTTGTGGCAGAGATCCAAAGAAGCAGAAATCCATCCAGCAGTGCAGCGTGGGGAGTTGAGGGAGGTTTGTTTTTTCTTCATGCAAATGTCTTCTGACAAGTAGAAACTGCAGAATGAAATGTTGGACCCACACCAATAAGGCTCACACTCACATGAGAACGTCGTCCTATGGAGAGGTGAAAGCTCATTGGAGAGTTGGACATTGACAACTGCACATGCCAAGACTTAAATGCATCCAGTGATAGGAGATGATAATAAAAAAGGTTTTGTGGACCGAAACCCTTCTTGATTGCAAGGTTCTTCCTAGGAGGATCACTGCTGTGGCCTTCTTTTGTCTTAAAGGGACGGCGTGTAGCATTTAGAGCAGGTGTGTCAAACTGATCCAGTAAAGGGCCGCTGTGGCTGCAGGTTTTCATTCCAACCAAGCAAGAACACACCTGATCCAACCAATCAAGGTTTGAAGGCAAATCAGGTAGGTGAATAAGTCGAGTCAGGTGTGTTCTTGCTTGGTTGGAATGAAAACCTGCAGCCACAGTGGCCCTTTACTGGATCAGTTTGACACACCTGATTTAGAGGCATCTATGGGCAGAAATGGAATATCATAGTCTGATTTTTAGTGTGTAATTACCTGAAACGAATAATCATTTTCCACTGCCTTTGAATGAGCCAGTTGTGTTTTGGGTCCTCTTCACCTCAACATTTCTACAGTAGCTGAGGAGGGACAAACCAAATGCTGGCTCTAGATGGAGCCATTCCGGTTTTCCTATTCTAGTTTTAATACAATGTGGAAAAGATGACAAATCATTAAAACAGTGAAGGTGGAGATGACATTTCAGAACATTCATACACAAAATGGCAAATGATAAGGATAACACTATATGGAAAAATAAGAGAGAAAAATATATTGAAAAAAATAAAAATAAAATTAAAGAAAATAAGCAGGTTTTTTGCTTTAATCTTCAATATTAACAAGAATGTCTCCATGGTAGATGCCCTACATGCTTGGCCCATGGGAGAGTTTTGACTTGTTTGCAGTGTGCAACCTCACTGCTACCGCCAAACCCTACACACCGGCCCTTTAAACTCAAATGAATCATTCATAAATACTGGGATCATTGCTTTGCCTTTCTAAAGTTCATGTGCTACCTGGCGCGTAGGAACATGACCTCATGCTATTCCCTTTCCCACATGTACTAACTGTGAGTGCAGCTCTTATTGTGTTCAACATAGATACATAACTTTAGGTAAGGTTGGATGTGTCAAAGTAAAGCTGCCGTATGAAGCACTTATTCCCTGAAGACACGACGAACCAGTGGAAGATGAACCAATTTGTCAAGGACCAGTATGTGTTATGTTAGACCTACTTTTTCTGCATTGTGGCAACATACTTGGGCACCCATTCAGAGCTGAATATGTAAATGACGTGCTCAGTGCTAAACAAGCCTAAGAGCTTCAGATTTAGTGAGTGAGCCAGCCTGCTCCTTTATGTCTTTATGCTTGAAGGGAGGGAGCGTCTAGACCTTAAACCTGCCAGGAAGTTCCTGCCTGAGGAGCTCAGGTTGCAATCACATGGGCTTTCCAGCACAAAAATAGAAAAATTTGAAAAAGTAGTGCCGAAAGAGAGAGGCATGCCCGGGTGCTGATCACCGAAACGTTCAGATCAGTTCTAATGCATAGTTTTCCAGCGTAAGGATGCTCAACACAAAATTACATGAAATGATAGTTCTTGTGAGATGCTTTGCAGCTCTGCATGACACTCATAATACCATTTTCACTCTTCAGATTTATGAAGAAATCACCCGCCGCCTGCAATATAGGCCTCACTGACGCTCTGTTTACACAGCCACCAGTTTTCCAATTTAATGGAAGCAATTAGATAATGAATGATAGATGGAATATTAAAATTTTGCCGCACCTTTTTTTAATATGGTAGGCACATCTATAGCAATCTGCTAAGAAGACGGTGGATAAATGGTCAAAAGCACCTCGATTAAGCGTGAAGAGTGACGGATGGATGACAAACTGAAAGGATTTGGCCCAGTTTACACTTTTTTTAAAATAAAAAGCAGCAGGAACTTCTCCGCAGCGTTCTGACCTGTTAGATAAGCCCCCGCATCATTCATTCCCACCCACGCCACGTATTTTTAGAACATTCGGAAAATAAATTGAAGTGTCTATGCTGTATTTTTGTTCGCCTGACCAGATGTTATCCGTTTACATATTTGGCAGCCTCCACAGTCAACAGACTCTTCGGCGTGAGGAATTAATAATTTCCTAATGCTGAGAGGCACAAAGAGAGGCCGATAGCATTCCTAATGAGCTAGCCGTGCCTCTTGACTGCACGGACGGGCGGTGAATATCAATAGCACCTTTTTTTGTTCACGGAAAATCTGACACAAACAGCGTTTTGCATCAACGACATTGTCCAACGAGCCAAATCTGCTCCTTTTTTTACATTTATGCACCATTTTTTAGAGCTGTACTGAATGTTAAAAGGTGTAGACGGAATGTTAAAAGATGAATAAGTCTCCTGTTGCTGTATCTGTTTTCTCTTTTTTTATGTTCTGTCCCTTCTTCCGTCCATGTACAAATATGCATCACACACTCTGCACAAGGTTAGATTTATGCCCTGACAATGTGATGTAATCCACTGAAATGGTTTGGACTTAATATCAGTTAATTAGTCTGTTGGACCTATGAGGAGAGCTGAGGTGGACTGGGATTGAGCTGGTGGTGGTGGTGGTGGTGGTGAAGAGTTTAAACTGAAAGGGGAATGAGGGGAGTAATCCACTGAGTGCCTGTAATGTAATGAGTCAGCTGCACTTTATGGGAGTCCATCTGAGGAGGAACGAGGTATGAAAAGAAGGAAGGAGGAGGCTCTGGAGGTGTGTGGACGGAGCTGAAAGTAAGGTTGGAGGCCTGATGGGTGAATATGTAACTCCGGCACCGTACATTATCTGTAGACCAGGCAAGCATGCTCTCAGCAGCCTTTTTACACGAATACACCATTACAATTTTGCCAAATTGTATTGCAGCACTGCATCATGGTTGCGCTTTTTACAGTAAAGCCTGAAGCAACAAATAAACATTTTTTTTCTAATCTAAAACAGAACTGGTGTTAATGCTTTCAGAGTGGCTTTATCTTGGCCCCGTGGTTCGGGATCATTTCTGAACCGCCGAGCAGCGTTAGCCCGGACTGTTTGCATTTGACTTTGAAATCGGTGCCCGCTCACACAAACACACTATTCCCCCTCCCCAGCCGGCATATATCTGCATTTCATTGACACAGTCGGCCCTCTTTTAGAAAAGCTTGGCGTGCATTCTCTTAAGTTCCCTCAAATAGGATTGCTGCACTCAGAATGCCATTATATGATAAGTTTAATAAATGTACAAGAATATTGGTGCTTTTCTGGGTCGCTGGAACCGATGATTCTCTTATTTCTGAATCCACTTTGTTGACTTGTCTCTTCCTGCTTTGCTCCTCCGGGACATAATTTGTACTGTATTTGGAATTGCTGTTAGAAAATCCTCTGCTTCCCGATTGCCCTCCACTCAGTTGACCAAATTAAACAGCACTAGTTTTGCATGTGGTTTCAAAGTTTTGAGATCACACACACAATCTGAAAATTCTGGTGCCAAACTTTTTGGGCCGATTATTTCTTCAATGTTCTTTTGTATAAACCAATAAATGTATATTAACCATGTTTACCAGACCATTATTTCTGGAAAGGATGTGTTGCTTTTGAGCTTTTCAATCATAATTATCAAGTACTAATGCATTTCAGTGGACATAGTCACTCTGACATCACCCATGGTTTTAAAGTTCAACATTTTGTAAGTGACCATAATGTTATAACATGTATTGTGTAAAATGTAAGTGAAAAAATAATTTTCCAGAGGAGTCGCCCCCTGATGATGGGCAGTGAATGCAAGTTTAATGCACATCTGCATTGGCTTCACTAGTCAGAATCGAAGGTTTCCACCTGGTTACAGCACAAACCTTCAAGGTAACTCAAAGTCTTGGCCCTTAAAACCACATCTTCATGTTCAGATACCAAAAAGGATAAGTACAAAAATGTAATTTGTAAATGTAATGTAAAAAGGGTGACCTGATTTACATTACAGTATTTTTAAAGAAGCGAACCTCCACCAGTTAAGGTTAAAACCGCGACGTCAAGGATGTGCATGAAAGACGGTGCAGTTGTGACACGTCTCCTCCTCCTCCTCCTACGCCTCCTCAAGAGTCCGGGGTTGTATTATTCATGTCTTCCGTGTCGGTGTCATATCTGCAGCTCCCGCTGTTGTTGTGTGTTTCTTGTCGCCTGTGTGTACAGATCTGATGATCTGTCGCTCTGCCAGGCTGCTGTGTTTAATCCAGGTCAGCTGCCATCTTCCCTCGCTGTTTTTACAGCCTGTTAGGGATCTCTTAATTGGCCTTTAAAAAAAAAAAAGAAGAAGTGTGTGATTTAGTTGGGGAGTAATTGTGGAGTGTCATGAGAGACTCATCTGTTTGTTTGGCATGTTTGAAGGTTGGGGGGGGGGGGCAAGCCAAGACACACAGCCAGATGTGACGAGCGCTCCTGGCCGTCACACAAGTGACATGGCGCTGAGACAGAGCGTATTCACTCCAGCTCTCATCGGCAGGGTTGAAGACAAAAGAGGAGGTCGTCATATGCAGCATGTTTTCCCTGCTGTTCATGCGTGCATATTTTAACATGCAAAATGCTGTATTTGATTGAGTTGCAGGGAGAGCTACAGTACAAGACTCGGGCAGGTGAAATGTTTCTCGCATCGGTAAAAGGAAAAACAGTTGCTCGCTTTTGGAGGGACTTTGCAGCAAATGTTTTTTTTTGGGGGGGGAAGCTGCAGGCTCAGGTGGTCGCCATGTGAGGATGATTACAGAGGGCCAGCAGTTAACTGCCAAATTAACTGCTCTGTAGGCTTGGAGTCACACAGGCACAATGAAATGTTGTGTGACAAATTGAATGCATTAAAAAAAAAACCCCAACCAAACATAATTTGAAAGTGTGTAATGTTTATTTGAAAAGAACACAGCTCGGGCTGTGGTAGCTTTTTAGCCAGGGGTTGCTGTATTTGTTTTTATATGTATAAAAGTCCAGAAATGAATCCTAGTTATTTATTTATTTGACTTCACCATTAACTGACATAACTCTGGTGTGTAATCATTTCAGTCATTTTCATACATCTGAAGCACACAGCTGGCTGAGAATTGGTGAGGCTAATGATTTTCTTCTTCTCTCTCTGTCCCCTTCTATGTCCTCTTCTCCTTCACTCTTGTCCACTTTTCCTGGCGTTATCCTCTCCATCACGCCCTCCTTCCTATCTTTCCCTCTCTGCTCTCTGTCTGTCTTCTGAACAGGTCCCCCACCAGTTGGGCGCGCTGACCTTCTACCGCTACGAACAGCCTATCGTAGACTACTGTCAGGCCCATCAACCCCTGCGGCTCAACATGGGCTATGAGGGACCCCCACAGGGCCTGGAGGGCCTGGAGGACCTGGGGCCGTGTGATAGGGGCACTATACAGACAGTGGCGCTGCCTGCCGTGCCCTCCGCTGCCAGCATAGGTGCCCCCGTGCCAGGGCCTCGCTCTCCTCCGCCGCCCCTCAGACCACCGTCTGAAGGTCCCAGCGGCCCTTACCCTCCCGCCGAACGCACCGGCACACTCAAATTCGGACGCTAGCAAGCCGAGGCTGCTCGTTGGAAGTGGGGGCAAGGACTTTGTAATGAAGGGGGCGGGCGAGCTGGTTATTCAGTGGGGCCTTGTTTTCAGAACACGAGTGTGTAAACTAGAGGACGAAACATTTCTAATTCTGCCTGGAGGTTATTTAGCATCTTAAAACACACACAGTCTCACTAATATACAGTCGTGGGTGAGACATCCCTGCACATCATTTAGATTCCTTTTTTTTTTTTTCAAAGCACCTCACATAAAACTCGTTACTACTGAATCATGGAAGATAATACAGCATTACAATGAAAAAGTATTAGCTTAGTTTATACATCTGGTCTTAGCCATATCCCATCATGGGGCACCTGTTCGTCTCAGTCCACATGCACCGAGTCAGGAGGTTGAGGGGGACGTGCAATAAACACAAGTTCTCCATCAGGTGAGAGCAGTTAACATAAAACATAAAAAAAAGAGAGATGGAGCTGGATATCATGTGACGAGCGAACGGCTTCTTACTGTGATTATTATTAAAAGTATCGAGTCAGTATTTCATAAAGATGAGTCATTCGAAACAATTTCATCGAATTGATCTCACTTTTGTCATTGTTTCCTTTAGATGTGGGACTTCATGCTGAATTCCATTTAATGTGCATGTCAAACCAAAGAGTTTACTTGTATTTTTTTTATTTTTTTTTATTTTAATGCACATAAGCTACTTTCGCTGAGGGCGTTCTTAAAATGCCAGTCGGCCTACTAAAATGGCCTCTGCCAACTCACATTCACAATTACAACCAAACCCCCTGGTGGTTTTTAAGGTGGACTGGGCGTAATCTTCACAGATTAGCAAAGTCACCGCATACAAGTGACGTTTTAAAGAATATTTATCGGAACGACTACCCGGTCTTCCCAACATCAATTATTCACAATCTTGGTGACGCCACGCATGGCAAACACCAACACTTTAAGGTGGGAAGTTTCCCTCCAAATTCCTTAAACGTGCAGCGGCCTCTTTTCACAGCAGAACGGCAGGTCTTTGTATATGATTATATCCCAGCTGAATGATCGACTATGCTTTAAAGAGGTAATCATGGGGAATTCACGTGGTCAAATTAGTCCATTTGAATGGAAAGTATTGTACATATTGTTCCGATAAAAGGCCCACTTTTACAGAAGGTCAAACCACTGTCACTGCCCCAAACGGTCATTTGAAACATTGTTCAGTCAATGTTTGACTTTTATCACACTGGACAATTTGGAGCGCACCATCTCGCTGTGGTCGTGTTGGCAAAGCTCTGGCCATGTGCTCTCCTCCCCCCCCCCCCCCCCCCCTCCCCTCCCCTCCACCACAGAGAACAACCGTGCCTAGTGGGGGCATGTTGAACCGGCACGCTGACTTCTCTTTAACCTGCGTATGAACCCTGGGACTCCACTGGGAATATTGCCTGACATCATCTTTTTTATTTTTTTCGCGTGCCTGCAGTGCTGGACTTTATTGCACTTGGTAACCCTGTCGAGCACTGCTACTCATTGACTTGCGGAGCTAATGGGGACTGCAGACACGGCCGTGATAGCCTGTCAAATATCATCTCCGGCTTAATCCGAGCAGTGCACCGGGGCGTTTTCTACATGTCAGTGGTCATACTCTTGGGAGTTGGTGGAAAACCGTGCTTGGTCCTCCCACGGGCGCGACTGATTGATCTGCATATAAAAATGCCAGGGGCCAAAATGTCCTCGCAAAAGCGGGGTGCATCCTCAAGATAAGAGAAAAACTAGGGATTTTTGTTGTTTTGTTTCTTTTATTGTTTTGTCTTGGAACATGAGACCGTTTTTGAGGTGTTCGAAGATGATGTCAAGAAATTCTATAAGACTAATCAAAGGACAAAAATTGAATATTTATCGTGTAAATAGTGAATCTTTAAAGATGAAGAGGAAACAAAAAAAAAAAAGAAAAAAAGTATGAACTTCACTTCTTCTGAAACACAAACTGCTTGTGAACAGAAGAGGGGCCTTATTCACTCTCCGGTGGGAATCTGTTACCAGGATGACTCGGTGAAGAGGTTCCTACTGTATCGCTCCTGTTGTTTCGATGATAAATATTTTTCTATATATGCTCCCGTCACTATTCAGCCATTTAACACTAATTATGTTACCGAGGTTATTTCTCAAAACCCAGTCATCACCAGAAGAAGGGAATATCGGGAGCCCTGTTATTATGATATACTTCAGAACCTCATAGTGATCCACATTTTCTGTTCTGACATGTCTCATCTAGCAGGAGTTGGCCGTGTGATGTGTTGTTAGGTGCATCCCAACCCTCCTGTTGTTTAACAATCCTCCACTCTGCCATTTTACGGCCCACTCTGGGAGAGGAAGTGTGCTGTTCTTTATACCAAGAGTTTAACTTGGGAAGGATGTTTTTTTCTTTTCTTTGATGTGCCATTATTGTGTTCAATGTTTGACCAAAAACCAGCCACAAAACAACAAGTGACCCAAAAGTCTTAGGGTTTGGGTTCCCCTTCGTGTACAGGATAAATGCATACAAAAGCAGTTGAATTCGCTCAGTGCGGTTGCTTAATAGTGCTGGTGGAGTTTACTTTGTAATAGCAGCTGTGCTGATGTCTTTATAATGGGAGCTCTCTCGATTCTATCCATGTATTGTCTTGCCTTGCTCTATATCACCCCTGCTAACTCCTTGGCCTGAATTTTCATGTCTGCCTCCGGGTGACTCGGGTGAACCTGTTTAATGATGTTCTATTTCTGTCCGCATGCTGATATTTTTGGGAAAACTATGCCCAGTGAGGGAGGAGCGCTGAACCAGAGACAAACAGTACGGGAGATATTTCCTGTCTGGAGTGCCCTAGAACCAGCAGCACGTGTCATGGACAACTTCACTGTTTTTTTTCTTTTCTTCTTTTTTTTTAAGCAACGTGTGTGCCGATCCATCCCACCCCCCACCCCCTCCTCCCCAACTCGCCTAAGGTAGAACTCCCTGGCACTGCATAGGCTGTTACACAGAGAAATAGGCCTGTCCCAGCCACTCACTCCAGGGAGAGGCTTTCCCTTTAATGGTCTCCTGCGAAAAAATCCCAGTACCCCACATGATGTAATTACTCCAGTTTTCAGCAGTGATAATGGTTCAATTCCGTCTAAACACAATGATCAAAGCTACTTCGCCCTTCATGTGTAATTAGAAAAGAAGCTATTAAAATCTTCGTTTGTTCACAATTAAATCAACTACTAATAGGCGATTGATTAATCATGGCTACCTCCCTGATAACATCGGATATGTTCAGCGGAATGTTCGAATCCTGCTGCCGGTAATTATTTAGTCTTTTGTCCGTTCCTTTTTTTTTTTGCCATCCAAGAGCTGGCAGCCCAGGCGCTGCATGCTAATAATGCATGTTTGAGCTCAACTCCAGGACCCTCTACGCCTGCCTCGCAATGCCAACAGGCTTTATTTTCTCCTCTGCTTTTGTTTGTTTATGGTTTTGTACACCCAGAGCTCCTTCCTCCCCCTCCTCCCACCACCACCCCCCTTTACTCTTTGAGTTTGGGCTCAAGTCCCCACTGGGAAAATTTCTGTTATTTTTTCTCTCCGTTTCTTTCTTTCTTTCTTTCTGTTTTTTTTTTTTTTTTTTTGCTTCTGGAGGGGTGAATAAAGGTCTGAAGAATTGCAGTGAAAAGTTCCATATTTCAGTGTTAATGCGCAGAGGAAAAAAAAAAAACTCAAATCAGAAAGCAGGGGAGACAAGAGGGGGACATGTTGTACAATAAAGGATGTGGAGGGACAAACGGGTATAAGTACAAGGACACATTGTATTGTGAGGGAAGCTTTGTGATGTTTCCGAATGTCCCGGGCGCACACACACACACACACACACACACAGAAACACACACACACACACACACACACACACACACACACAGACACACACACAGTTACATACGGCACAAAAAAGGCATACCCAAATCTACTCGCATCTTCTATACTGTATGTATTATGCATGCTCGCCTACACAAACACACAAACTCACACATTGTTAAAAAGACCTTATTTGCTTATGAGTTATCCAAAATCCATTTTATTTTTTCAGCTTTTAACTGCAGGTCAATAAATGTATACACAAATAAAAAAGTGAAAAATAAATAAAAAACACAAACACAGGCACATGCTTTGATAGATGATAAAAAAGCACGGCAGGTTTCGACACTCCCATCCATTTCAGCTCACCCAAGGCCATCTGTGACGGTTCAGTAGGTTCTAATCCATTACCTGATAAATAGATTTGATAAATTAAATCCAAGCCTGACGTGGAGTTCTAGCTTCTCACCTCTACCATGCGTCTGTGTCTCACCCACAGGCAGCGCTGGAGGACCCATATACGGGCCACAGTCACGACTCCACACAGTCAGCACTTATACAGGAGAATTAAGAAATGTGACCCATCTGCCAAGTTTAGACACCTAATTTGAGTTCCTATTTTTGGTTAGTGTGTCATTAGCGTGTGTGTGTGTGCGTGCAGACTGCCAAGTGGTAAGAATGAATAACTTTGTCGTGCTTAAAGGCAGGAAGAGAGACTGGGACTTTTGCTAGTTAGTCTGCATGTACCCAGGCAACCTGTATGTGTGTGTGTGTGTGTGTGTGCGCGCATCTATAGCAGCACTTACACCTCTACCTCCTCTGAACCAACGTCACCATTACTGATGATTACTGATGCTCAGGCCAGCCCGGTCCCCATTGATTGTTATTGTTCCACGATTCACATTAGCAAGAAGTCTTTAACCTTTGACCCTTCATTGTCCTGACTCTGTTTTTCTGCCATTGCTCTTATTGGGGGGGGGGGGGGGGGGGGATACAGAAAGGGAGGGCATCATGATCATTAACCTCTGTCAGGGAAACACACTTTTCCGTTTGTCCAACAAAGCCCTTTTGCGCACCTAATTGGATTTAACATGAGCACCGAAGACAAAGGAAGGTTTTTATTTAAATGGGCTGCAGTTGGCTTGAGAGTGCAGCGAGAGAGAGAACGTGACAGAAAGCAATATCAGAATTAGTCTTTGTTTCCATGCAGGTTCAAAGCACTCTCCCTATTTCTTTCTTTGCCGCCACTTAAACGCTTTCCATATAAATCCAGGGGATCCCCGCTGTCTCCTTCTCATCCATTTCCTGCAGAGAGCGTCGCTTTCTGTAGGGTGTAAATATGCGCTGCATTGTTTTCTTTGGTAGTTGGTTTTGTTGGTGAGTTTTGTTTTTCTTTTTTCTTATTTCAATTTTTTTGTTCTTTTTACTGTATTCAGACCTAACGCATTTTTGTGGAGACCTGGTCCAAGCGCAAAAATATGGCTCTTCTTTGAGTATATTATTGTCAGAAAATGTTTTGTAAAAATTTTGATGATGATATCAGAAATAAACATCTAAAGATGGGAGTTGTCATGTGTTGTTGAGCTGAATGTAATGCGTTACTCACATTAAAGGAATTTTACACACCATCATTAGATAGCAGTAATAGTCAGCCTGTGTATACAGTGTAACAGTATATCGTTCTCTGAGGTTATGAAGGATAATCTGTGCATCTGGAGGAGTCGAAGAAAATAAGCAGTCAAGTACGTCACATACAACATATCAATATCTCTGAGACAGTGCATGTGAGGGATTTGCTTTTAGTGGAGAAATCAGCCATTGTGCCAATTCAATGAGGGCTCTGATGCGATCATAGCCCTTTCAGAAGCTTTGTAATCCAGCCTTGAACTGCAGTGACCTTTCGGACACTTTGTCAAATAAATCCACAAGGACATATCCATTACTGAATGTGTTCTGAATGTTTTTGGGATTATTATTCTAATGTTTCATGTTGAAAGACAATTCCTGATGCCTTTGGTTGAGTCTGTCCACCAATCAGAGGCTGTCTTCCTCAATTGCCGACCACTGCACCAGTCCCGGCGGCATGGGCGGGCATGGGCGGGCATTGGCGGGCCGTGCCCGCCCACAGAGTCAGCTGTGCCCGCCCTGGGCTGGAAGCTGTTTATTTTATTTGGGTTTTGTTTTTTACCTCGGAGTGGCCAACTCTCTATTATTCCTATCTCGGTTTGTCGATCATACAATTCAACCAATCCAATCAACGAACAAAGGCAACGTGCTGGCCAATTCCGGGTGTTGGGGGGGCGGGTCACTGAGTCAGACTCATGAGAGGGATGCTGTTAGTACTTGACGTCCATGGTCGCAGTTGCTCATAGAGTCGCTAGTTAGCTGTGGTGTTTGGTATGGATATCCGTATTTTTTTCCCAAAAAATACGCGGACAAGAAGTGACGACGAGAGCGGGCAGGAAGCAGTGATATTCACTTCTACTGGAAACGTCAGCACTGAAGTCAACAGTAACACTGGAGTAAACATTCATGCTAGGAGAGGTAGCTCCCTAGCTGCTGTACCGCTCCCAGTATGAATGTTAACTTCAGTGTTCAGGTTGACATCAGTGCTGACGTTTCCAGTAGAAGTGAAGCTGGATGGTGCTATCTGCATGCCACAACCCTTGTTGCTGGTCTTCTTGAATAAATGCTTCAGTTGAATAAATGGACACAGCACTACACTATTTTGTTTGTTTGTTTGTTTTTTTAGATTGTGGGATGAACTGCCCTTTTTTAGTAAGAGGAAAATTATTTCTCCGCACTGTAAGAGTGGTCGCAGAGCCATTGTTCAGCCTGAAGCAAATAAAATGTATGTTGAAAAAGTTTGCCCCCCTGAAAAAATGTAATGCCCCCCCTTAATGTTTTTTCTGCAGCCGGGTCTGCACTGCACTATGGAATAACAGAGATTTCAAAATGACCATATATGGTAATAATGTATGAAATGTCAATGCTCTATGAGAAGAATACATGCTCAGAAATATTGTGTTTTATTTTAGTACCTAGTAACTTCTAGACTGTAAAAACCCCAACTCTGTCAGGCCATAATGGCAGTTCTTGTTTTAAGCATTGTTCATGCTTTGCTAGGAGTGTAATGTCAAAGTCATCATAGTGCTGCAAGAGTGGGTTACTATCACATAACATGGGGCACTGGTACTTTTAGGTGGAGGAGAGCTATCACAAAGCCTGAAGGCTGTACCACCTTCTAACAGTCCACAACAAAAGCTAGGATAGTGAACGCAGGCCTTGCCGGAAACCCAGCGAGCTGCTTGACCTCTCAACCGCTGCTCCACTCATTAACGCTCACGCCACTGGCAGGTTGGATGCCAGCCAAGCATCCTCCTCTCCCAAAGTCGACCTTGTATGGACCTTGGTTTGGTTCATTTAGGGTCAACAAGTAGACACAGACAGAAACCAAACCAAAATACTTGAGCAACAAAGGTTTGCAACAACAAAAATTGTTGTCATCGGCCAATCTCAGGCCTCTTCCCTCAGACTGGCTCATATTAAGTAAGCCAACCAATCAAAAACACCTGACAGGTAAACGCGGGTACATGACAACACAGTTCCAACACCCAGTTGGAGCATGGGAACACGGTTTCCACGCATCAAATGCAGCAAGGGTCCCATCAGTCCCACATTTCAACTGGATTATTTTTGTAGGCTTAGGATGACTGATGCAACCACCTACAACTCTCTCTCTGTGTCGTTGTTTGACCTTCCACAGTTCATGAGATCATGCTGGGAAAGTGTTGTATGCTTCCTCACCTTAAGGATTATATGGACAAAACAAACCAGCTACAAGCAGCTGAGCAAAGGTGATTCAATAGCGTTTGATTTTTCATGAAGGATACCTTTAATAATAAAAGCTGAGTTCATAGCACAAGGTACTTCACAGAGAAGAAAGAGTTGTTTTTTTCCCCCCAGTGAGGACTGGTCATTGATCATTCTTAACATAACAGTATGTCACTGAGCCAATGGTTGAAAGGAGAAAAAGTCCAAAGACATTTATGCATGGGCATTGCCAGCCCCTGGTGTATATATATATATATATATATATATATATATATATATATATATATATATATATATATATATATATATATATTACAGTGAATGTGGCTTTGGCTGTTTGAGATCCAGCTTTGTTGTAAATGTCTAATGGTTGAGGCAGATCTGATTTCTCTCAACATGTGAGTTTCCACGCTGTCTTCTCAATTCCTCGCTGTAATTTAAGGATTTCCTTGGCCACAATTGTGCCTGGGAAAATTCCTTTCAGCCAGACAAAGATGTCTCAAATACATATAAATTCTGCAAGGCTGGACTGTAACTGACAGGTATAAGATGTCCAGCCAGACATCTAAACACATTCCCTGGAGGCTAATGAGTGTAATCTGGACCTTTCACCACCTGCAGAAGGGCAATCAAAGAGTCCAACGAGGGAACAGAATCCCACTGAGCAGGCTTTGACAGCCTGTGGTTAGCCTGACTGGGGTTTTACTCAAAATAGCAACACAGTCCACAGAGAGCACCATGAGAACAAGAACAGCGGACCACAGTATGAGACACATTGTGATCAGTGATCACATTGTCACAATCCCCACAAAAGGTGTGAGGAGCCTGTTGTCCCCTGTAGTTCAAGCATCTGAGAAGCTCCAAATAAAAAAGTGTTTTTTTGCCAGCATGCTGGAAATTCTGCTTACAGCTGTAACTAATTCAGAACACTTTATCCAGCATTTTGTGAACACAATTTATCCAAAATTGGCCCAGAAATAAAACATGAAGCAGAGATGAAAAAGTGATATAAAAGCAGTTTTCCAAAAGCATCTTAAACGTTCACTGAAGATCTTGCAGTCGAATCATTGACTGTAAAGTCATCGTGATGTCACCCATTGGACTGATTGTAGACTGATTGTGAAGTCTTGATCTCGATATTTTGTTAAGTATGACCAAACCCTGAATAAGACATTTTTAAGGTAACCAAAATGTTACAATTCACTTTTGTAAACTGGAAACACACTGGGGAAGGGTTAAAGTATGAAGTCGAAAACACACACAACACCTATCAATCACACGGCCTGCCTTGGTCTATTTCCCCTAAATGGACCATCTTTTACTTTACTACATCATGCTATATTGAAGAAGACTTGAAACTATAGATTGAGACCATAAACTCATGTTTACGATGTTTGCTGGGATAATAAATCAAGTGAGAAGTAGGGTAATTTTCTGATAAACTTCTAGACAATCAGATGTCTTTTCTTGCAACCAGGACGACCCTGATGGCCAGTAGAGAGAATTCAAGTTTAAGGCACTTCCACATTGGCTTCACTTCTCAGAACTGGAGGCTTTCAGAACCGGTTCAGTTTCCAGCTTGCTGATTCACACTGTCGTTGTGTATGCTTCATTTGTAACCACACCCACCCACTCCTTCCTCTCATCCCATCATATTGACCGTAAAAAAAAATGTTAAAGTACAAAAATTGTTGCAGCAGAAACAGATACATTATATTTTTCCTCCCATACTCCTTCTTTTTCGAAATATGGCACCTACATTACCCACGATGCAGCTGAACTGTGTCAGAGATAAGCAGCCTGCTATAGAGGTCTGGTAAGCTCACTTCTTTCCTGACTGACTGGCTTCTGGCAGCTCCCTCTAAAGCCACAATGTTCCTCAGGAGCTGTAAACAGACTTTGCCGTGTGAAATCAGCAGAGCTCCCCTTCAAGATGCTTTGGGGAATGTTCCAAACAGAAAGGTGTCGGTGGCACAAAAAGTAAAATGTGCAGTGTGACTGTATCACCGGTGACATTCCTTCATCGGAGGTGCATGGTGAATCACCACAGTACTGAACAGGCACAGGGCAAAAACCAGACAGTGGCCACGTAACCTACATTTCAGAGTTTATTTAAAAAAACTCTTTTTTTGGAGAGTTGTTCCGAGTGAACCAAATATCCTCAGTAGAGGAGCTCCGTCAGTGTCACAGAGACAGGGAGATCTGTGCGCTTCAGCCCGCTGTCACTTCAGATGCGCACATCTCGCCGTCACCGCGTCGGAGGAACATGACAGGCTTGCTCACATTCCGGCTCACAGCGGTTTTCGGGACATGAGGTCTTGCTATCCTTTTACTTTTCTCCACTGATCGCACATCCTCTGGAGTAAACGTCAACACAAACATCAAGGAATTACCGCTACTTTACATCAAGCGTTCAAACCCGTAGCCAGGTAACCATCACCTGGATCACAACTCGGTCGTGAACCTTTTTTCCTACTGCTAAAGGATGCTGCTAATCGCATGGGAGTTCTCATTTTACCTGGAGAACATCATCTGAATTTCTACAACTTAACATCATAATGTTTAACCATTTGAACCAAAGTGCTTATATATGTCTCGGCTACTATAAGATGCTGTTTACGGTACGCTGAAATGCCGTGAGCTTCGTATCACAACATGCCAAATTACTATGCAATGGAAGGGCGCCAGCTTTTCCTCTGAAAAGGCGCACTTTATCTGAAAGGTTAAAAAAAGAAGGTCTGACATGGCTGAGAGGTCAGCCTCTTTCAGCTGATTGCACACAGCCCACCTCGTCTCAGTCTGCATAAAAGAAAGCCTGTGGCTGCCGGTTGATTGGCCGGGTCAGGTGGCTTGGTAAGTATGCAGTGTCTGATTCACAGTGACCTTTTAAAGCAGTGTGGCGGCGGTGGCGGTGCGGGACCGGCAACTCGCAGCTGGAAGGGGAATGGAGAAATTCATGGGTTTGATACACACTTAGGTTGTTTCTCAGTGTTTTGCAACTCTAACTCTCTCCCGCTCTCTCTTTTTTCCCCCCCAACTAGACAAAGATTTCTATGGCACTGTTGGCCCTACATCCACTGTAAGTAATGGAGCTCCTCAGGCATGTACAATGTCTCGTCCTCATGCAGCCTACACCGGCTTTCAACTGTGTGCTGAGTCCGAAGCGAGAGTAAGTACATTTCATCCACATTTGTTGCCCTCTATAGAAAACCCTTTTCTCCATTCCCTTTGGCACTTTCCTTTTACACACTGTGCCACATGTTCCCCTTGACCTGGAATGAGCAGTCCACATTTAAAAAAAAAGGGGGAGTTTATATTTTGCTGTCTTTTGGTTTACATGCTCTCATGTGGCCTTTTTCTTTCAGCGTCTCACAATAGACAGTGCATTTAAAATGACGCTCTGACTGCAATCACATAGGAGAAATTAAATTTTCTCTTCAAAACAGAAACAGAAATAAGGATTTACGATTGTCAATATCATATTCATTTGTAGGTTTTTATCTATGCACACTGACATGCACATATTGATGCCAATTATCAATATTCTATTTTCATCACAATAATAAATATCTCTTATTTTATATCCTGCACAACAAAAAAACTAACCGTGTAGAGAATGTCTCAGGGACTTACATTTACCACACAATAAATGACGCTAACACCAGCTGTTGTGAGCAGCCTTGTGCCATGAGCAACACGTAACGTAAGTGCACATCAGCTATATTATCATCTCTACTGTATCCCAGCTGCTAGGCTTCCCGTTTTCATTGCCCTCCTCCTCATCGGCCAATGGGTTCCATGTTTGGACAGGAAGCTACCTGGAGCTATAAGGAGATATGACATAACTTAGAATGAAGGATTTCACTGGTCAAACATTTCCCTCAGGCAGCAATCGGCTGGAATCATGATCCGTCCGCACATATACAGTTTTTTATCAATTTCTGTGCAAATCTTCAGACAAAAATCCATTTGTGCGTGTTCTTTAAGTGTGCTAAGATAACATCTTTCAACTTTGTTGTTACTCTAGGTTTTCTTTTCGGTGAAACACACACACACACTGTCAGATGCCAGCAGGGGAGCTTTAAGCGGGTGTTTTCCGCCATAACAACCCAGTGATTCACTGGAGGGGGAGTCCATCCCCCCAGTGACAGAGCAGAACAAAGCCTGGCTGCTGGGCATCAGAGGCAAACAGATTTGAAGATGCACATCCAAGGTCACCGAGGTTCTCCTGACAAAGTAGTGAAGCTTTAACCGGACGGGTGTTTACTTCCACCAGACAGCAGCAGTGTGTAATGGAGGGAAAGCAGGGACACCATGCAAGGGGGGGGGGGGGTCAATGAGCTTCAGCTTAAATCAGCAGCCTTTCCCCTACGCTACACATGATGATGGGGAACACAGTTGAGGGTGCCTAAACGTAGAAGCCGTTAAAGAGTGTGCTGCTACTGAGCACATTTTTCCACATGAATGACGTTTGCAGAGTTTGTGACCGCAAGAGTTCATGATCTCAAGGACGGCAGTGAGCCTGATAACCTCGCTTCAGGAAATGCCATGAGATGCACACCACGGCTTTAAAACAACATGATGAGAAACGTTCGCTCACGACATTTGCTCAATACGTTGGGCATGCTGTGACACGAGAAACTTGATCTTAAATGCAATTGTGCATTCTAATTTTTAAGAGGAGCAGACTGAACGGCACTACGTCCAGTATTCTTTTGTTAACCGCATGTTTTAGGAAGGACTTTAACCTTAATGCAATGCATGCTGGGAAGCATGTGCTCGTAAGCATACAGTGTTTTGAACTTTAATGTAATTAATCGTTTTGAATTTGACAACCCTCTATGTAACAAAGCTGATTTAATATAACTATAATATAATATAACTACAGTGTGAGGAATGAAGTAAACATGGTTAAGAAAAATGGTTTTTAAGCATCTGAAAAACACAATTTAACATCCTCGCTTTGTAATGAATCCCAGACTAAGATGTGAAGGTATCAAGAGACTAGCTTAATTTGCTCACAAATCTATTTAGGTAATTCTGAGGTCTAACGACATGTAATTGTCACAACATCCCTAAACAGGGAAAAAAACTATATATATTCTAGTTTTCCGAACTCATCTGCCAATGATATAAAAAAAACTATAAAAAATGTGTTTAAACCAAGTTGCGTGGAGCCAAATGTTTAGTTTCAACTTTCTTCCTGCATCTGCTTTACGGGGAAATCCTTAAAGTAGGCGCTTTAGCAATTCTTTATTCCAACCAGCCTTTTTAACGTCATCGTTGCTGAATACATTTTTCATTCTAATCCTCTTCTGTCGTGTTCCGTGCTGAGAAAAAAAAAAGTCAACCAAAACGCTGCCAGAAAACGAGTGAGATCTATTAAAAGCATAGCTGCAAAGCACAACTGCTTCATTTCACCAGCCTGAACGAGTCGGGTAGGTCGCCTGAGGTTTCAACGTCTCTCATGGGGGTTTCAACCTGTCGTACTTTTTTTTTTTTTTTTCACTACAAACCGTCTTTAACTCCCTCGTGTGGAGGTTTCAGTCTCTCTCACGGGGTGCAATCACTCTCCAGATCTGGACCTCTCTTCCCCGACTAAAACCACTTTTGTCTAAATTGGTGCTTCTTCCTGACACACACGCACGCACGCACGCGCGCACAGAGTCATGCATTATTTGAAAACCTTTGAGGGAAGGCTGCACTAAAACCCTCCACTGGGTAAGGACTTTAGTGTTGAAAGGGAGGGATGGACGTCATCACAGCGTAACAAAGCAAGTGGAGCAGATCAGGGAACAATGATGCTCCTATATGGTGGTACATGGCAGTAAGTGATTTCACTGAGGCTCCAAACTAGTGGGGATTGATGAATTAGGACGCTAAACTACGGAACATCTTCTGTGGTGCAAATGGGTCTCAGAGGTTGGGTTGATGGATGGTTACATTACGCTTCTAACTGCAAGACCACAAAAGCCATTGACTATTGTGAGTGATGTTGGATTTTTTAAATCCTTCCCCTAAGAAACCACCAACAACATTAATCAGTAGCTGCTTGCACAAGGTAACGTGTAACAACCCCCCAATATCTCTTTAACTCAAAGTGTCCATTTTATTGAATGTTCTATATATGAAATTCACGAATAATATTAAATCCCATTTTCAGAGTGCATGATGAGTGCATAAGTATTTAAGGGAAGTACTGTTGCATAATGGGGAGTCTTGTGTGTCTCCAGGGGGCGCTGTATGAAGTACCTTCAAATGATTCAGTGTCGGCTGAAAAAAATCTTGGATTGTGGAGTTAGAAAGAAATCAGTTTTCCAGAACTCTGGAGCCCACTACTCATCTCTGCTCGAAGCTAGCAGCTTAGCATTAGCTGCACATAACATCAACGTGTGTGTGTGTGTGTGTGTGTGTGTGTGTGTGTGTGTGTGTGTGTGTGTGTGTGTGTGTGCTCTCGTGCATCTCTTGTCTTCTATAAATCATCTTTGAAATCTATCTATTAATTTGTTAAGAAATCTGCT
The DNA here is from genome assembly GCF_963514095.1 of Eutrigla gurnardus. Classification (NCBI taxonomy): domain Eukaryota; kingdom Metazoa; phylum Chordata; class Actinopteri; order Perciformes; family Triglidae; genus Eutrigla; species Eutrigla gurnardus. The sequence continues at coordinate 7,057,186 of NC_139930.1, read as the reverse complement.
CTCGGGTACTTGACTTGCATTACAGATAATAAAATGATAAAAGGTTAAAGACAGTGAGGAGAAGAAAGGAAAGCAGCAGACATAATCAAACTAGATAGCTTGTGAAGTGGCCTTTGACTTTGGTATCAAACTAAATTCTATTAGATCCAAGACAGAGTTAAATATTTTCAAGATACAATTCAGAGTTCAGTCGGTTTTCTCAGAGTGGGAATTTGAGAATGACAGGCGTGTCTAGTGTTGTACTCAGATTATTTATTTGGCATGAACTGCCTCTTGTATAACCATGCATGGTTGGGTTTTTCACTGAGCTACACTGTACAATGACCCCATAGAGACCTGAATCTGTCTTTTCAAGTTTTACAAATGGACTCTCACAGTCTGTCTTTACGCCCTCGGACTGGCTCACCCATCTACACACCTGCTCCCACTTCCCTCATCTGCTCTGCAGTTGCCCCGCCCACCAACATCCTGTTCCCTCTCCAGTCCTTCCCTGCCAGACCTTTAAAGTTGTCATGAGCATTGAATTGTTCTGTAACCTGAACCTGATTTATGTTTAAAGGTTGGCAACACATCCTGCCTTGTCCTGACAGACAATCATCCACAATCACATTCACACCTACAGACAATTAACCTAATCAATGAACCTATCCCCATCCTGCATGTCTTTGGACTGTGGGACAGAACCCATGCTAACACGGGGAGAGCATGCAAACACCACATAGAAGGAACCTGAACCCAAACCAGGATTCAAGCCTGGGAAAGGAGGAGAGTACATTTTTTCATACATAAACTTGTAAATAAAATTATATGCCAAAAATTATGTGGATACTATGTTGGTTCAGGAGTAGCCTGGTGTGACCCCAGCCCAAAGAGATGTGGGAAGTGCATGAATGCGAAAATAGATATCTACATACATTAAAATCATTGCATCTTCACATTTTTAGTATTGCATCACACTCTCTGCTGTAGATTACATACAAGAGTTGGAGCTTACTCCTGTTGGTATGGTGACTACAGTGATTAAAGCTGAAAAGGAGAAGCTTCATACAGACTCTATGCAGTATGGCTAAAACAAATCCTCCAATTTGATGAAAACACATAGTTTGCCCTCTAGAATGAAGCATGCCTGGGCCATGGCCAAAATGTAATTTTATTATAAAAGTATTGTATACATCTATTTTCAATACCACCACCTCCTCTCTGATTTCACTGTATCAACTGTATCGGCAGCTAAATCTGCTTTCTACCTGTCAAGGATCAACTCTTCCGCCTCCAACCCCAGGAAACTCTTCTCCATGTTCTCCTCCCTCCTCACCCCTACTACCCCTCCCCCTCCTTCCTCCCTCACTGCTGATGACTTTGCAACTTACTTTACCAAGAAAGTAAATGACATCAGCTCCTCATTCACTCCTATAACCTCCCAGAAAACATCTCCCCCCACTCTCAACTCTGATGGCCTTACCAGCTTCAGCCCTCTCTCCTCTGAAGACGTTCACGCACTTGTTACGTCTAACCGTGCCACCACCTGCTCCCTTAACCCGATTCCCTCCTCTCTTCTCCAAGACATCTCACATGACATCTTGCCATTCCTCACCACCCTGATCAACTCCTCACCTCAGGTCTCATTCCAGCAGCTTTCAAGACAGCTACAGTGAAGCCATTCCTAAAAAAAAAAAACTGACATCCAAAGCTACAGACCTGTATCTCTTCTTTCATTCCTCTCTAAAACCCTGGAACGTGCTGCCTACAACTAACTGTCATCCTATCTCTCACAAAACAACCTCCTTGACCCTGATTCAGGACTGCTCACTCCACTGAGACGGCCCTCCTCACAGTGACTGAGTCCCTGCGAAATGGCAGAGACTCATCCCACTCCTCCGTTCTCATTCTCCTCGACCTATCTGCTGCATTCGACACAGTCAACCACCAAATCCTCCTCTCCACCTTGGCTGAACTTGGCATCACTGACTCTGCTCTAACCTGGTTCACATCATACCTGACAAATCGCACCTTTCAGGTCACATGGAATAGCTCTATGTCCAAACCCTGTTCACTGGACACGGGTGTCCCTCAAGGCTCAATATTAGGACCGCTTCTGTTCTCACTATACAACAGATCACTAGGCTCTGTAATCACAATACATGGATTCTCCTACCATTGTTATGCAGACGACACCCAGCTATTCCTCTCTTTTCCCCCAACCTCCGACACTCACATTGCAACTCACATCTCGGACTGTCTGGCTGACATCTCTGTCTGGACAACTGCACATCACCTCAAGCTTAACCTGAATAAAACCGAACTCCTCTTCATTCCAGGGAAAGACTGCCCTCGCATGGACCTGTCGGTCACTGTCGAGGACATCACAGTATTGCCTTCATCAACTGCGAGGAACCTGGGTGTAATCCTCGATGACCAACTATCCTGCACCCCAAACATCACTGCTGTGGCCCGATCCTGCAGATTTTCCCTCTACAACATCTGCAGGATCCGGTCTTTCCTAACAAAGGATGCAACGCAACTCCTGGTCCAAGCACTGGTCATCACCCGCCTTGACTACTGCAACTCTCTCCTGGCCGGATTCCTGGCCTCGGCGACTAAACCATTGCAGCGTATCCAGAACGCCGCAGCACTCCTTGTCTTCAATCTACCCAAATTCTCCCATGTGACCCCCCTCCTCTGTGACCTCCACTGGCTCCCTGTTGCAGCACGCATCCAATTCAAGACGATGGCACTGGCCTTCAGGGCCATCAATGGAACGGCACCCATCTACCTTCAAACACTGGTCAAACCTCACGCCCCGAAGCGAGCACTTCGCTCCTCTACTTCAGCTGGCCGGCTGGTACCACCATCGCTGAAATCAAACAAATGTCGCTCAGCAAAGTCCAGACTCTTCTCTGTTCTGGGGCCTCAGTGGTGGAACGAACACTGTTGTACTTAAGGTATCCTTGCTGAACAGACACTTTACTCAGATGAGGATCTGACGCTTGTTTCTGTTTTTTCGCTCTTACTTAATCGGTGATGATATGTTATGCTTTCTTTCTTTCGAGAAATGTACTCATTTTAAGTCGCTTTGGACCCTAAATGTAAATGTAAGAACCGTTACTAAGCATGCAGCGTAAAAGTACAATTAAAAACTAGTGCTCTATTAATTCATGGAGTCATGCAGGTCATTGTGTTTTCCACATTTCTGACCTGCTATAGAACAATAGATGAGAAAAAGCCTTGCGTTAACAGATGAAGGCATTCTGTCCACAGAGAGCTCGAGGGTCATTGAAACTCTGGTAACATTGCTGCTATATCACTTTTTCACTGTCTATTTTGCAGTGAACGGCACGGCTCGCAGAAAAAAAATTGGAAACCCAGGGGGCAACCTCCGGTTCTGTAAAGTGCAGCCAATGCGGAAGGGCCTCGGACTTCAATTCTCTCTACTGACCATCAGGGGGCGACTCCACTGGTTGCAAAAATCTGCTTTGATTGTGTTGATCTCAAATAAGTGTTGAGTCTTCTTTGATAAAGCACCGCGTATTTAGTCAATTATGGTCCCATTTTGACTAAAATAGACGATCCAGCAGAGTACGCTATAGGGCGTGGCCACCTTGTGATTGACAGGTCTCTACCACAGCGTCACTAATGCGACCTTGCTACATTTGCCACCAGTCTAGCAATGCAATTAGCTACCGAGATTACTTTAACATTCAGCTGTGAATTTGACCTTGAATCATGGACGCTTTGTTAACAGCTTCACACCAGACGCCATCTTTAATCAACAACACTATTTGATTAGGTTTAGGAAAAAGACTGTGGTTTGAAAATAATAATACAGGTGGCATGACTGAGGTACGGAAGTTACATAACAAATTAGTCAATGTTGACTTCTGGTCTCACACAGGACATGAACAGGGGTCTCCTTAGTTTTTAGACTCATCCTTTGACCCCGCGCTCCTCCATATACATAGACTACACATGTGGTAAATGTTATACAATGATCGTTGTCAACATATGTCATATCGTTTTGGGTGACTTATTGAAACAACGGTTTCTTCTTAAGAGGACAGCCTTCCTTTTCTACCGTTAGAATTACCCATTTACCTTAACCGGGGTGAGGGTAACAAAAACCTGCTCCATTCTGTTGTGTTTGCAGTTCCATGCCAGAGTGATTAACAGAACTCCACTCAGCTGCATAAACACAGGCCAAGCTGTGGCTCTCTGCCCTCCCACGCACAAGCAGATTCATTTGCAGCCGCAAAATTAACAAATATAAGTGCAAAAAAAACAACGATGGTGTTGTTGTGACTGACGAAAAATGCTTCCAACGGGAGCGGAGCATGTTTATTTGTTGATAGTTTTCTCATCCTGAAGGGAGAATATCTGTTGGAATAATATGTACCGTGGCCCTATGCGAGCAATTCAGAAGCATAATGTGATAAATACTGAATATTGAATAGCAGCAAAACACCCCATTAAAAAGGGAAAACCCTTATTTATGCCCTATTTACTGTATGTTTCATTTCTTGCTCCGGCACTATTACACAATCCTATTTTTCTCAAAGGGGCAATAAAGATAGACGGGTTAGGTTAACACCACGCGCCAAGATGAATGAATGAATCTCGCAAACAGCTCAGCGGTGCTGAATAGTAATCAAGCGTAAACACTGAACTGCGGGACTGTGAGCAAGTCTGATAATGAACCCCTACAATGCCTCTGTACATGAAGTCAAATCTGAAAGGCTTGTTGCACCGCTTGCAATCCTGAGGGTCAATCTGGTTTACTCTGAGCTGTTTCATTTCCATCCTCACTTAAATGTGTGCTCTTTCCCTCCGTGTTGAAGATACGCTTTTACAATGGCATTTAGACGACTTAATGAGAGACTTCTTGCTCTCAGCCACATAGTGCAGCACAGAGCCCCAACAGACTGCTCATTTATCTGAATAAAGGCAAAGATGTATCAAAGCACGTTGCTCTCTGCAGGGGAGGGAGTGTCATGGCCGGATGGGAGGAAATCTTCAAAAAGAGTGTTGGTAAGCTTCGTAACCCCTGACTCCTAGAGTTCTCATGTTCACTCTTACCGTAGCAACCTGCTCTTTTACCGAATTGTATTCAATATGTTTCTAGAAATGGAAAGCGGCATTTAGATGTCCTTAATCCATGTTTCATCTTCCCTTTTGATCCATGAAACTATGTCACTGGGCATTTGTGGAGGCCGTAGGGTTCTGATTTCTCCTCTAGTGTTTAGACCTTAGCCACAAGTCAAATAGATCAGATTTCATTGATGTGTAAATTCTACATGCTCAGCATCCATTGTGGGAAAACTTTTTCAGAGACATGCGGGTGAAAAAACAAGGAGGAGAAAAAGCAATAGAGTGCATCTGATCTCTCCTTCCAGGCTCCAGACAGAAGTCTCTAACTCATTTGTGGTCATTGTTCAAGGGCACAAAATAATTCAAATCCTGTATCGTCCTGAGACTTTGCCAACAAAGCTCCATAGTCTCTCTCTATCTTTCGTTTTTTCTCGTCATCAAAACACCTTACTTCTCTGAAAAAAATGTGTGAGCTCAATGCAAATTGAAATAGAACTTAACTGAAAAAAAAAAAAACAACACACACACACAGAAACTTTGTCTTTGAAAGTTTGCGGCGTGTTATTTTTGGTAAAGCTCTTGTTTGCATCAAGGCCGTTAACTTCTAAAGAACTGAATCACGCCTCCGGAGAGTAACAAGTAGAAGTCAGCTCTCGTCACGTCACCGCTTAAGCAGTTGCAAAGCTCAAACTGAACACCGTTATCAAACAGAGAGATAGAGAGAGAGAGGCTCTTTTTTTTGGACAGTCTGACTTTCAAAGAGCTCTGGGTCTGTGTGATTGTATTTAAAAATGTGTGCAAGTTTTTGCACGCAAGTCTTCAAAAAGTCCAAAGCAGATCATATTTGGATGTATTGCACATCACAGCTCCGGAGAGAGAGGCTAAATTGATTAATAAGCTTTTGTTGTAGTGCGCCGCACACATTTCAAATGCATCGGATTTTCAATTTACTGTAACCGTGCGGTGTGCAGAGCTCACGGAGAAAAGCAGACACTACACCTCATTCTCGGTAGATGGGCTTTCTCAACCATTCGTGTATCGTTTTATTACTGAGGCAATAACGCTGCTCCATGAGCAACACTTGAACCCAGCAATACAATAGATCCAAATCCATAATACCCTCTCTTGGATGCCACAGAAGCAATATGTATATATATATATATATATATATATATATATATATATATATATATATATGCTCTCAATGAACGCTCTTGCTGGTGGCGTAACCTTCTGTTCCTTAATTCTCTTGATTTTTGTTATTAGACAATCTCCTGCTGCCTCTGATGTATTAGTCTGTTTGAAGTGATCCGCTCATTAATAATACAATGGGATCACTTCACTGTACTGGCCCCACATCAAGCTCTTACTTCGTCCCGTCAGATAAATAAGAATGGAATCAGCATACAATAATAATGAGCTGATTGGTTCAAGTTCAGTTTACTCATCACACAGAGGACGACTAAGCCTGCAAAATGTCTTCTATGGCTCCGGAGGGAGCTTTCAAGAGTCCCAGCCAGTCTTCTGATGTATATTCATCCACCAGGTAGTGTGTCGCTCTTCTCATCAAATGCCAATGCACGGTTATTACTGCACGTATAGATTCTTAGCTAAATACAGTAGCTCTCAAACAAAGACCAAACAGCGACTGCAGCCGGTAGCTCACATTTTTTTCTTCATTGATTTTTCAAGATTATTATTGGAGCACAGAATGGCATATAGAATACGTTCATCAACATTGAAAAAGGAAGTCGGGGAACTATGGACCTTGGGATGATCACCGCCTAACGGTTGATCAGCAGCCAGACCTGCTGACCAAATGCCACAAATAGTTGTGTTGACTGCCACAGGAGGAGAAGGCTGAGAGACAAGATGGAATGTAAGCCATCCCGAATCATACCGAAGGGTATAGCCCACTACCCAGCATGCTCCTGGTTGTCCAATGTCTGGTCACTAAAAATAAGATGGATGAAATAAGGCTTCAGGGTAATTCACCAACGGGAGGTCTGTGACTCAACATCGTTGCAGAGACCTGGCTCCATCGTGGCATCCCAGATCAAGCTGCACTGGGCAGACAAATTGCAGGACAGAGCTCAGGATCAGAGCAGGTGGACTCCCTGTGTTTATATCAATGATGCTTGGTGCTCAAACATAATGACAATTGACATAGGAAGTGTTCATGTAGCGGCTACGGGAGACGGACCCTCAGTCAGCAGCTGCAGCAACTCAAAGGCTTTTATAATGGCAGCAACAGAAAGTTTCCTGACCTGGGATCCAAATTCAAGCTAACTTCTAACTGAAGGTCTGTCTCCTTGAGCTGTGCTCGCTTTCCTCCCAGCGCAGCATCCCACTGTTGGCGTTGATGAAATGAAAACACAAGTACTTTTCTTATTTCTGGCTCTTTGGATTTTATCCACTAAACCAACTAAAATAAACACAGACCGTCGACCTTCAATGCGATTGACAAGCCCTCTGGGCAGCTCTAGTTCTTCGTCCTCTCATGTTGGACTGAGGACAGCCTGGATGCTACAGTGACTCACTAATGCCTCTCCAGATACAAGTGGTCTTACAAGACAAGACAGGCCTCGCTGTTTAGCATTCTCATTTGAATTGATATCCCTGCCAACACAATACGTTTTTTGAACGTTGTAAATCAAAATTCTGTCCTTATCTTCCATGTTGCACCTTCAAGAGCAAATCATTGTGCCTAATTATAAAATGTGAAAAACAGCTGTCACTTCAGCTTACTCTCCTCACTATTAATTATCCATAACATGTGGTTTGTTCCCTTTTTCCTCGAACTCTGAGAGCTGCTGTCAGAAAAAAGGCTGGAGAGAACATGAGAGCATGATGCACGGCATCCCCGGCCCTGCAGTGGTGGCAGGGAAATCATTTGAAATATTTGACAGGGTAAAATTAGCTCTGCACTAAAATACGGGGCTGAACTTGAAGAAGAGCCTCTGCAAAAGAAGCCCCTGAAGAGAGGAATAGCAGAGAGACACAGAGAGAGAGAAAGCAAGGGAAAGTGAGGATTAGCGGGAGAATGAGGCTGACAAGACTGAGACAGACAAACAAACAGCTCAACAGATTGACCAGGGATGGGGGGACAGATGAAAGCTACTGACTATAAGAGTGACTCAGCCATAATTCATAATCTCGCCATGGCACAGGGGAGAGTTGTTTTCAAAGTTGATAACCTGAAGTGAGTGCCTCATTCCAATATTGGTGTAAGTGTCTGCCTCTTGAGAATTAAAGAGGGGAGGGGGTGGTAAATGGACTGCTGGAAAGAAAAAAAGATGATGTATTCTGAGCACAACATACCTGCCGCTGCTTAATTACAGGATCAGTGTCTTAATTACTACCTGTAATCACCGAACGGAATGACTGTCCTTTTTGCTCATTACCTGAAGCGAAGCTGAAGCGCTACAATAGACTTTTCAGTGTCTTCTTGGCGTCAACACGCCAAATGAAAGCTAAGTCAATTTCCATCAGCTGGGTAAACAACGGCTCCGGCTTTGAAGCACACTCGTGAGGGAAAAGGTGGAGAAGGTGAGCGGAGCTGTCGACGAGTTAAGATGGACATGAATTCTCCCGTTGCTGGGTTCCACGTGACGATGCAGGGTGATGGCTGTTCCCTCTCTGAAAGCAGCCACTGCAATATGGTTGTGTGTATGTGAGAGAGAAAGCACCTGCTGGTGTACCTAATGTAATTACTGTTTTCTTGTTGCCACGGCAGCCAAACCAAGATGTTTTTGTTTAGTCGAACAGCCTTGAGGCTCTTTTGTCTGGTGGGTTATCAGTACTAACTCAATATTAGGCCAATTAATTATGAATGACAGTTTGTCAAAATTTTTATTTGTATTTTTTTCATTTATTGAGGCAACAATAACCACAGAAATACCTGTAGTGAGGCAAAACTCCTGACTGTTTCACGTTTGCTGAATTTGTCGACACTCAGGTTTTTGATGAAGTTATCGTTCAAGGGGGGGAGATGCTAAAACTGGGTTATTATTTTTGACTAGAACTGTCGAACACATGACGAGCTGTGTAAAACACCGGTGGGACCACTTAACAGGCGGTATTAGTGATACAAAATGCTCGGCTGAAATTCCCCCACACCTCACTCATTTCATTTTCCGCTCTGTGCGGTACAGCGGAGGGACGAGAACACCTGTTCACACTGACAGGTAGAGGCTCTAGCGACGCAACTACGGTCCAACATCGGGCTGTAAATCTTACATCCTCCCCCCCTCGTTTTTTTTTTCTGTGTGTGGTTTCTGGAATGCCTGTAGATTTAGCTAATTAGTCGGAGCCAGGTGTTAATTAGCCAAGGCGAGAGGGGGATCGGTTTGGTTCCGATCCATACTGCCGTGTCTCACGGAGCTCCAGCTCCTTGATCTCCCCTGCAGGGCTGAACGCGCCACTGTGCTTGTCATTTCCAATTAGGATGTTAAACAGATATTCCAAAGATATCCCCCTTGCCGCCCCTTCCCGTCCTCATCCCAGTCAGATGAGTGGAACAAGGAGGATGACAAATCGGCGGAGTGAATATTTTCTTTCTGTCAAGTGTTCTCCTTTCAGCTGTAGCTCTGATACGCAAAGCAACACCTGCTGAGGAGGAACATGGTGAAAATGTATAAACAGAGAAATGAAACCGCTCATTTCTTTCCATCGCGATTATTATTTCGCTGATTAGAGAGAAGACAATTTAGCAGTAACAGTTGTTTAAACTGGCAACACTCAGCCTTAATGTTCCACTTACACAATAAATACACAAGTTGTTGAGGGCCATTAAATGCATCATCAAATCTAAATGTGTCACCAGTAGAATTGAGGCGTAATTTGGGCCGATCAATCACCACATTGTGCTAATTAAGTGTGCGTTTGTTGGCACGGCCCCCTCCGAGTATTACATGTGTGCACACGTTGCACCGGCGATGAAATAAAGAGTGTACAGCCAACTGTGTGTGGGACTGGTGCAGGTGACAGTGTATTACTCACAGGGGCCAATATTCAGCACAGCCAGTACTCTTACTTTTGGCACTTTAAAGATACAGTTGGTAATATTTTTCAAAAACATTTCTTATATTTGTTGAAAAGCTCTTTACATCCTGACAGCAATCGATGAATCAAATGCTCTGACAAACGACTCGGAGAAATCTTGTATCTAAAACGTGTTGGTCAATGCACTTAGTTGCAGATAAGCTAAACTTAAACCTCAACGATTCTCTTGTTAAACACCACACAAAATGGTCTTTGGATGGAAGCCTGGGAATATATTGATGAGTTAAATCTATGTGGGTCCACAAAAAAACTGCGTGTTGGTCCTGTCCTGTCATTAATGTCATACTTGCTAATTTAATGGCCTGATGTTCTTTCCATGGACATTTGTCGTGCTTAAGGCAATCATAGCGGTTTGCCGAGGCCTTATCGTGTCTTGACATTTCATTCGGATTCATGAAAGAGACGGCACAGTGTGAATATGCATAGAAAATGGATTAGCGGCTACAGAATTTTTTGCTGGGGTCTAATTTGCATTACTGCAGTGCCTCAAAGATCTTGCAGCAGTTGCTGCACTGAATCATGTGTAATACCTTTTGTTTTGTATGATGAAAGGCAGGTGGAGGGAGGGAGGGGTTGGGGGAGTTGAGGCATTTTCAGAACAGCATGCAAATACGGAATAATAAAGGGTTGGAAGAGACACATTTGCATATGAAAAAGTGTTCACTTATGGGGAAAGCTTGATGCCGATAGTCTGTGGATGAACACTCGGATGAGTAATGAGTCTTGTGGGTGAGCGTGTGCAGGAGAAGCTCATGGGTTTTTTCCTCCTTCCTCAGTAGGATCCAATTGATGGGTTTACACAGAATCAAACCTAAACCAAAAGCTTTTTCCTGCACAGACACGAATGACAGGTCATTTAACATGCGGCTGTAATGTTGCAGTGGAACGTGGTAATTGTTTACCGGCGTAAATCTGAGTGTTCTCGCTTTTGAGCCACAAATCTGCATGAGCGAGGAAGAGATGGACAATTAATTGCAAGGGGACGCCACGCATGTCCTGTGAATGGGTATGGATGGGTGATGGTGTGCGGGGGAGGGGGGGGGGGGGGGAGGTTCTGGCTACAGTAAGATGTACAATCGCAGCGTTAAGGAGAGAGAACCTGTGTGCGTGGGTGAGGAGAAAAACAGGCACAGAAGGAAAAGAAAATCCATCAGAGATTGAAAGGCATGTCAGTCAACAGAGAGAGTCAGGCAGGTCTATGCACACAAAGAGAGAGAGAAAGGGAGATAGAGAGAAATACGGGGGCACAAAGGGGGAGGGATAGAAGGAGGGAGTGTGAGCACACGCCGAGACAAAAAAAATAAAAAAGCAATACTCCACTCTCTCACTGGATTTTGGAGCTTCAAGGGTTAGGATGAGGGAAATCATTTTTAAGGTCAATGTTTTAAATTGAGTTAAAACTGAGAACAGAGGAAAAGAAAATATGAGAGGAAGGGGAGTGAGGATGGTGAATGGGTTGGGTGATGCAGAGACTCTTGAGTGCATGGTTGCCAAGCTACGGCACAGCATCAGCAAGAAATAAAAGAACATGAAATAACAATAGAATTAAATTAGATCACTGAAAAGACAATTGTTAACCAAGTAACATCATTCATTAAATTGATAGCAAACATTAACTGTTATTATTTTCAAAGTTAGTTGGAAAAAACTGAGCATAATACTATATTATATACATAATCACTGTTTTCAAACTGATATTTCCATCTTTGTGGGAACAGTTTGGGGATGACCCCTTCCTGTTCCAACATGACTGTGTACCAGTGCACAAAGCAAGGTCCATAAAGACATGGAGGAGAGAGTTTGGTGTGGATGAACTTGACTGGCCTGCACAGAGTCCTGATCTCAACCCGATAGAACACCTTTGGGATGAATAAGAGTGGAGACTGAGAGCCAGGCCTTCCCTCCAACATCAGTGTGTGACCTCACAAATATACTTCTGGAAGAATGGTCAAAAAGTCCCATGATCTCCTAAACCTTGTGGAAAGCCTTCCCAGAAGAGTCGAAGCTGTTAAAGCTGCAAAGGGTGGACCGACGTCATATTAAACCCTATGGCTTAAGAATGGGATGTCACTTAAATTCATATCTTTTGGCAATATTGTGTATATCCCCCTTCGAGAATAAGGATGTTTTACAATGAAATGACAAGTAGAGATGTTTCCAAAACAGTATGTGAGATAAAGAGGATGACAAAAATGACAACATCAACTGTGCTTTTTCCGAAACTATTACATGGTTACGCAAAAAAAATCATTTTCATATTACATTTCCACTCCTTTGATCGATGTCCGAGCCGTGCTTTTCCTGCTAGATAATTGCAGGCTGTGAGATTTGACAAAGGAAAAGATTGACAGTAGTGGTAGGTCACGACCCCTCAATGAGCACTTACAACTCTAAAAGCTCTAACTCATCAGATCATTAGATATATTCATACGGCACGATGACACATGACAAATGGCCAGTAAAGAATCGTCCGCCGTATGAAAGCCAACGAGTAAAAAAGGCGAAAAAAACCTTGATGTAATGCAATAAGGACTGGCATGTTCCAATGGCCACCATGTCCCTGTTTTTTGTAAACCATTCTGGCCTGGAGACCCCGAAGGCTTTTATCAATCAATGTCTCTGCAGAAGCAATTATAAGGAGAAGCACTTCTGCTTTAAACCCAGGTCATCTTCATGCATTGCCTCCCAGTAAATGTAAGGTGGCAGTGGCAAAGCGGCAATAGGCGGAAATTGAAAAGCACTACGCAGTTACGCTTCAAGGACTGCAAAACAGTGTGTGTGCGTGTGTGTGTTGGGGGGGTTCAGCCAATCAGACAGAAGTGGCCAGATGCTAATTGAGACTGCGTGAATGACAGCACTCACGTTCCCAGAAATGTCTGAACCCAAGCACCTCAGCAAAATCTCTTTACAGGAGGCTGCTGTAAACAAAGATGTTTTTTTTTCTATATTTCCAAACTGTACCCGTGTCTCGCCATCTTTCTTTCTCTCCCTTCTCTCTCTCTCTCAGCCAGTGGAGTGATAGAGTGACCTATAGGGATATAAATGACATGATTTCCTATCTATCATTCCTCCTCTCCCCCTTTTTCCTCCCCTTGTGCTGTGGAAATCAAAGAATGCTGAGCCAAGGGGAAAAAAAGGAAAAAAAAAAAGAAGAAGAAAGATTCCATCAATCTCCGCTTGTCCCTAACAGTCACGTTTACCTGACAAAGTTGCACAGCACTCTGTGAAATGCGGTTCCCTTCCTGCCAAAGCCTTGGCTTATGCCCCTGAAATACGGTTTCTTTCTTTATATTAAATTCTATCTAATGGGCTGCCTTGGTGTCTCAGCAGGCGTAGAGGTGCATAATGTGAACTTGCAAGATCATGGAATCTGTCTCATGACCTTCGTCACATCTCGCGTGCTCTCTCGCTCTCTCTCTATTTGAAGCGTTATTTATTCAAGGAAGGTTTGCTGAGCACGCAGGCTCGCTTACAACAATGCCTCGCTTAACATTCACACAGTTGCACACACGCTGCCCTGCACTGATACAGTCTTCACCTCTGGACACTGAGTGCAGCTGAGGCTTTGCCTAAAGGCTCAGTAGTAACTGTTGAGTTTCAACGCCTGCAATACCAGCACGGCTTCTCAGTCTTGTTGACATAGACCTCCCGGTTAAATCGAATGGAATTGATGATGTTTATTTCAGGGAATTTTGTAACTGGGAATTGCGTAACTAAAAGAACATCACATTTGAATTGTGTTTTTTTATGTTACAATATTGCAATTCTATAGCCTATAAGGAAGTTTCAACTCAGAACAGTATTCACATGCACTATGTTGTACATTCAGAGAATTATTACTTAGTGTAATCATTGCTGAGAAGAGATTAATTTGGAATAGATGGGAGACAAAAAAATCCACTATTGTATTTGTATGCTTAAGTGCACTCTAAAGTTTTTTTTATTTATTTGAGGTTTCTGCAGTCTGGACTACACAAATCAAGTGGCTACATTCCAATATTATATTTGTTTTAGAATATAATTTGCTGCTCTTTCTTTGCCGAGCGGTTGCAGAGGCATTGCAGAACATAGAGGGAGATTTGCACGAAAACACTTTGGAAGATACCCGCTTGTTAGAGACTGCTGAAGACTCACATAAACTTTGGTTGAACTTAGTTGCACAGAATGAAGACGGTGGATTCTGGTCCCCGTCCTTCCCTCTGGAATCCCATTAGAAAGAGATTTCCTCACTGCTGGTATCAGAACAGACCCAATCACAGTGGACAATAACTTTGGAAATGTTGTACACATGAGTATACACCGTGGTGACTAACCATAGCTCTCAGTTGGTTCACAATTTATGAGTGCATTTCGTTCGCCTTTCAAAATAATGACCTTCTTCCAAAAAAGCTCAATGGTGTGATTGTGCATTTGGTGTGATAACGGAGTACTGGGGCAATCACATTGATCCAGTGCAAATTTCTGTGCAAATATGCTATTTCAATAATGAGTGTGTCATTGTGTCAGATATACTGAATCCAAATGCTTTTAATTGCATACTAATATATAAATAAAGACCCATTTTGCCAATTAGAGACATTTTTCGGGAAAGTTGTGACAACCTCAGAGGAGAAGACAATCAATGCAATACACACCATTTTATCTCAAATTCAAAGGACATTTTATTAAAAAAGTAATCCCAGAATAATGTTTGGATTATTGGAGGTTTTGCAGGTCATTCTGTATTCATATACAGCCAAATAAAAAAATAAAAATCCATTCTCTTTGAATGCCATGTCCTTTCCCCCGTTTCCTGGTTTATGAACCACACAAATGGTTTGATTGCCTTCTCTTTTAAAACTGGGCTCCTTTTTACCCCATACAGCGTTTGAGCTTCTGTCTGTGAAAAGTGTATCTCCTCTCTCCATAATTATTGCTGTCACCTTCCTCCACATGCAGAGGTTGGGAAATAATGTGTAAAAACTGTTGAGGCTTTCACCAAATCATTTGAGTGGATTCACTTTCAGTAGTTCGTCATTGTATCACGGTATAACATGTCACATTTGCCCACTGTACATGAGTAATTCTTCTCTGACACACTATGATATGAGAGTTATGGAACTGTACTCAGCAAGCCACTAAATTAATTACATGTTAAATGTGTTCAAAGATTTCTTTGCAGAGTCTCAAAGCTGGAGTATATCTGTCCTCATTATTCTGATATGATATTGCCCAAAGACAGATCAGAAGGCAGATGCTCACTACGCCACTAAGCCTGAATAACCCCTAAAATCTTTGCCCAGCCTTATTTTTCATTCCTGCGTTGATCATGTTATTGCAGATATGCTTATGACGGTCTTTCTAAGTATAGAAAGTTTTCCGGGTTTGGCTGAAAGCCTAGAGGATCAACATCATCATTATGGACCAGAAAAGAGCTGCCCAGCAGCGTCTCCCCAGAGGCTGCTTAATGAGAGGACAGCAAACAGGGAAGAGGGACTGAAGCACCTGACACAGTGGAGAGAAAAAAAAGAAGAAAGAAGCCTGCAGTATGTGTGCTGAGAGTGACCACAGGCCCTCCCCAGACAATGTCACGACCCCCCGCTCTGCCTTGTGGGCAGCCGGCAATGCCGTTTATCCAGCACGTTAGCCCTGTAGCCGCGGTTAGCGTGACTTAACACGAGATGACTCCACAGCAAAGTACGTGCGTGGCTCGTCCGAGAGAACACCCTTAGCATTCCATTTATTGTGTTGCTAACAGGAAAAGACACACAGCCACCTCTGGAACACACCGTGACAGGTGTGTGATGTTATTGCTCAGTAGCAGGTCTACGGCGAGCAGCGTAATTCTGCAGCAGTATCCTTCAGGGTCCCGGCTTGGAGAAATACTCCTCTCTCTCTCTCGCCAGGGGCAACTTGGAGTTGAGCGTTTATTTTTTGTATCACTGCAAGGTGCATATGTGGTGTTTTAACCCAGATTGTATTGCACAGCAGCTCCGTGTCAAACACTTCACGAAGGATTCAAAATATAACACGGAGGCAGGCACACCCAGAACACCGAGAGCAGCTCGGACTGTGCGAAAAAATCCGAATGGTATGGGATTAGCATGAACACAACAGGGAATATGTATGCCTTTTTTAATAAGGAGGACTTCCAGGCGTGTTCCACCAATGACCTATTCTCAGAGCTCTACAGGAGCAAAGACTCAACACAGTCAGCGCTCAGAGAGGCTACGCTTTTCGGAGCAACATGTGAAAAACCGTAACAGCGGTCTCCCCGTGTGCAGCATCGGCCTCCGCTCATCGCCGGCTCTGTGGCAAGGCTTTGTAAGAGGGAGCAGTGAAAAGGGGACGTGCGAGCAGCGCTCACAGGGAGCGGCGTCCTCGCCACCGTTAGCCGGAGCCCTGTGGGCACGAGCATTATGCTATGAAGAGCAAGCTCGCAGCGCACGGTGTGTGGGGGCGAGCAAAGCCAAAGATGGCTCTGACCCCGTGTAACCTCTGCAGCGATAACAGGAGCGCCCTCCTTTTCTAAATGAGAGTATAAACAAATGATGGATAGCAATAATCGGAGCAGTCAGCAGAGCGCGCCGACAGCCCCAACGCCCACATGAACATGTTGAACCGTCCGGGGGAGAGATAATAAATGGGGAGAGGACTGAAATTAACAATATCAAATGCAGCTCTTCCATAGAAATAGGAAGGTTTGAATTGAAGACAGCTAATGAGTTGTTTCTGCACGTCTGCCTCTGTTTGCTGTCTATATAGGTGTGTGTGTGTCTCTCTGTGTGTGTCCGTTTTTGTCTCTCTTTCCACTCAGATGCTGGTCCAATGCATGTTTGTACCTGGCAGTGGGTGCAGGTGCAGTGTTGGCCTGGAAGTCCCATCTCACTGCTGCCTCATGTTTATTGTTCTCTTCCGTTTCTGTTTCATCCCAGCACTATCAGGACCTTTAGCTTCACGGCCATGCGAGTGGTTCTATGAGACTGTATTCACGACTTTGAGGGAAGATACAACATGTGGAGGTGAGCATGGTTGGTATTGAGCTGCAGAAGAGAGACAGAGGTGTGGATCAGGCTCATCACAGCAGTGCCAGGTGAGTTGATTGGCACAGCTGGTGCATATTGTCTAATCATACTCTCCATTCAAATGCCATAGCGTGCTGGATCTTGGATGAAAATGGCTCTGCGGGACGTCAGGTATCATCATATGTTGAAGCAACAGGATCGTCTCTGCCAGAAAAGCAGAGAAACCAGAGGGGTATTCCACCAAACTCGCTAATTAAGGCGGCGCTTACCTAGTTAAGCCTGGTTAGAACTAACGCCAACTGCGGCTAAACCCATTCCATTAACGCATTTCAGCCGCGCCTTGTTGAGGCTAATTCAAGCCAGGTTAAAGTTGTCTTGTGTTACGCCGTTCACGGGATATGAAGCCAGACCAGAATCGTGAATGTCGAATCATCGAGAAAATGGCAGAAAAGACCAGAGCAAAAATTATTGATGGAACTGTACGAGGAGTACAAACCCATCATAACCAAAAAAGGTGTGATAAATAAAAATTTGCGAGGCTGCTTGGGCAAGAATTGCCGAGCGATTAAATACGGAAGTACCGTTAAGAGTAACATGTTCTAATATAACACTGACAACGATTTCTCAAACGTGAGGATAGTGTAGAGGTAACGCGCTGGCTTTGCACGTGGCTGGCCATGGTTCAATTCCTGACTGGAACTTTGTGAAACTTCTTTCTTTATCCGGAACTCTCTCTCTCTTTCTCTTTCTCTCTCTCTCTCTCTCTCTCTCTCTCTCTTTTTTTTATAAATAGGCCTAGTAAATGTATCTACATTGACCAACTCATTTATCTCAACAATTCAATGAACACATTCAATGAACTTATTAATGAACTCACCTGAAAGGAATTTATGTGGCTGAAAATTGCATGCAGCAATGCCTTTGTCATTGGGATCTATATCATGCTATTAATAATAACATCTTTATGCCTATCATGTTTTTGCAAGTTATATTTGGGTTCTGGGGAAATTGTATGACATATTTATCATAGTTAAGGTAAAATGTTGGTCTAATTCTCTGATCTAAAGACAATTATACAAGCACAAAAAAAAAAAAAAACATGAGATGTCCTCCCTGGGATGTGAACCTGGGATGCCCACGTCCGACGGCAGGTGCATCACCACTCACCCAACTGGGGGCTTTAGACAATAATATGGCCAGTTGGTATTAAACAAAATAAACGATTTATTCATATTTTTTTAATTGTAAGCATGTATTCTTAGACGCTTGATGAAAATATAGTCTGTTTGTACTTCATATATGTAATTTTGGTAATTTTTGGTCTTTCACGTGACGAAATCACGAGGACTAGGCTTGGCGGAACCTTCTGCTGGTACAGTTGTTTCCAACAGACGGACTTCTCTGAAACCCCGCTAAAGTAAGCCTGATGGTTAGCCTGCCCCGGGGCAGGCTAGTTTGGTCGGATAAATTCCCATGGTTACTTAGCGGAGAGTGCCTTAAGTCACGTTGATGGAACGCAACTCTCGCTAAAGGTAGCGAGGCTTATCGAAATTAGCCCGGCTTTGCGCTTAGCGAGTTTGATGGAATACCCCTCAGAGGTGCTGTTGCATGTTTGTGTTAAAACGTGTACGTGACCACCAGGAGAATAAACATGTTGTTAGCAGCAGTCACATGTTTGTAGAAAGTGTGTATACAACAACTTATATTGCCCTTCATACTTCCTCGCTTGTGATAACGTGGACTAAATCTGGATTGATTTTCTAGGATAGAAACAAATTACTTTTATATTGTATATTACTTTTCAGAGACATAGCTGAGAATGGAACACACACACAGGACATCACTGTTCTTATCCCGTGTTAAAATCAAAGTCACTTACTTGACTTATTTCTATTTTACTCACAAACTTAATTTAGCTATTTAAGCCAACCGCAGTGTTTTTACTGAATCTAACCAAGTACGTTTTGTTGCAGTTTTGTTTCAATTTCATTTATCACACGATTCAAACCTGCTAGTAATCTGGTGGAAGGTACGTTCCCCTCCAAATGCATTGAGACTGCAGTTATATGAAGGACTGCAGCTGATAATGAACCTGATTTTATAATGTGTAAGGGACTAGTCTATTTTTAATACAGCTTTAAACATGATATGCCATAACCTTAACCTAAAGATACTGATATCATTTTAACCCAAGAACATGGAATAGAAATATACGGAACCAGCTGAGCTGAACCATATGTCCTTATGAAAAGTCACTATTAGACCTAATAGCCAGGACTACTGCACAGGCTACCAACTTGACCTCAGCTAACCCTCCCAATTATTTCCCCCCTTTTGCAGTGTGGATCAGATGTTGCTGAGATGGTTCGACATTTAACATCCCTCCAACTGCATCTTGCTTGGGTGAACGCTTTTGTGATCAATTATGGATTAACCCGATGGACCTATGGGTATTGTCCATGAAGTCTTTGAAGCAGTGTGTGAACATATGACTTGAATTGACTACCAACAAGCACGCCCCTGTTGCTCTACAGCAGACAGCGGGGGCCCCAGGGGTCAGTGGTATCCTCCCCTC
Organism: Eutrigla gurnardus; assembly: GCF_963514095.1. Taxonomy (NCBI): domain Eukaryota; kingdom Metazoa; phylum Chordata; class Actinopteri; order Perciformes; family Triglidae; genus Eutrigla; species Eutrigla gurnardus. The sequence goes on along the minus strand of NC_139930.1, from coordinate 7,037,461 downwards.
AGAGCCCCCTTAACGCCACCCACTAGCAGCCTGCTCACCTTGCAATGACCTGGCTATTATGTACTATTTGGAAGCAGACTGTTTAAGCCATGTCAGCTGGCCTTAATAATGCCATCACCTGAACAAGCAGGACTCAGCAGCGATGGAGGGGGGGTTTGGGATTAGCCAGCGTGTTGGCTGCTTTCTGTCTCGCCTGCTGCTGAAGGGCAGATGGAAATGACTTGGAAAAACAATCCTTTTATCACCAATGTCAATATCAATATTAAGCGTACAGGGAGCAATTCTGTGAGCAAAACTCCGGGAAAAACAATGACAACAAAATCAAAACCAAAAAAGCGGTAAACATACACTCATAGAAAGACAAACAGACAAAGGTAAACACACACAGAGACTTGTGACCCGGCCAACACACGCGTTCACTGCAGAGCCGAAGGTCACTTGAGGACTAACTTGCAAACATTTCCAATAAATCCACAGTGCTGTGAGATCCAAAATGCATTGAAACATGTTTTTATGAGGCAAAATATTCAGTTTAAATCCATATTTGTTGAGTTTATCCATTCAAAGCTGCAGAAACACTTGAATCTGCCATTTTAATACCAATCTTACAGGCACACCAGACTTTTAAAAGGAAGTAGAGATGACACTCTTTGATTGAAGACTCAAGTTTGCGATCTTGGATTTTTACCACCAGTGAATGGAAGTGACCATATTTGGGATGCAGAGGAGTCACAGGTGAATCTAATGAAGCCAAACAGCAGAACGTCACCCAGAAAAGCAGTCAACCTGAACCTGGCTCGATCTGGATTCTTCTGTGAAGTTGTTCACAAAGTTAGCTTCCAGGATTTGAGCCGCAAATCGTAGGAGCTAATTGCATGGTAAGGTGGCAGCCTTGCCGTGGTAGCAACCTGTCAATCACAAGGTAGTCCCACCCTCAAGCATACCTTGCTTTATTGTCTATTTGACTCTAGCTGGGACCATGATTTACTAAATGAACATCATGCTGGATTAAAGAATACTTGAAATAAGAGATTGAGACCACAAACTCATGTTCATAATATTTACTGAGACAATAAGTATTAGACAATAAGTGAGAAATCGGGTCATTTTCTGATAGACTTCCACCCAATCCAAATTCTGTTTTGCAACCAGAGGAGTCGCCCCCTGTTGGCCAGCAGAGAGAATGCAAGTTTAAAGGCCCCCACACACCGCCCAGACGTCCAACTGCCTTATCCGACCACTCTCCGCCCACTCTGTGGCCTCTCGTCTGACCCGTTCGGCAGAAAAGTTGCGTTGTACACATCGCTTCGACGTGCTTCCGACAACACAGCAGCGTGTACGTTCTGCGCTTGCGCGAGATGCAATAAGCCTCCTTAACAGCGGGTGGCGCTAGTCTCGTGCCAGTACTCCAAAACAGGAAAACAGGAAATGACGGAACGGAGTGCAGATAAAAACAGTGCACACACAGTCTTGGTTCAGTATTCGTTCGGCTCTTCTGTCTCTTCGCTCCACGTAGCCATTGCTTCGATAAATGTGCAGAAATAACCAAAAGTGCGATGCAACGACGAAGTAAAATCTGTACTCTGTGCCATCTCTGTTTATGTGGTTTGTTGTTTACCATCGTCACTTCCGCCCCGCCCACACACCGCCATTGGATACTCTGATTCGCTAGCACACCGCCAATCAGAGTATCCAATGGCTCAGACGTCCAACAGCCCACCTCCTCAGACTTCGTATGCTCAGTCTGATCAGACAACGTCCGCGCGGCTCCGAAAGCTTCCGACGCAGCTGTACACACCAAACATATGTGTTCCCGACCTCGTCCGAGCCTCTCCAAACGCTTCAGACGTCCAATGGTTGGGCCGGTGTGTTCCTGCCTTAAGGCACTTTGGCTTTGACTTCACTTTTCGACTCGGAGGTTACCGCCTGATTACAGCCAAAATACACTCATGATTTATTTAGAGACCAAACACAAACATTATGCGCTGTTTAACTAACGAAAGTGGAGTTTGAATGAAGCCCTTGAATAACTCTGTGACTGAGTACTCTTTATTTACATAAGAGACAAGTGACTCTACACAATAACAGGGGGTTTTCCCCAAAAAACTTCTATCTCCTTTCTATGTGTAAGCCAAGTACACACAGTCATTTAGGTTAAGAATCAGAATGCTTTCTTAAATTCAACACATTAAACCTTATATACACAGCTTCAGCTGTTAATTAAAAAAATAACACTATTAAACATTCTAATTGTTAAAAGTCATTGTTGCATGAAAAAATTAGCTATTTGTCTAAATGCTGAGTAGCTCGTAATATAGATTAGATAACGACGTTACGTCTCGAAATGTCTGCGTTTAAATATTCCATTAAATAATAATAACCTTCACATATTTTGAAAACACTAGCTGTGGATGTAATTAACCTTTTTTTAATTTAGAGGCAATTATACATCCACAGCCCTACAGCCTCGGTGCTGTACAGTCTAATTGAATCTCATCTATCAAATGAGGAAGAATGTTCAAGAATGCGTGGCGCTTTTACACTTGATTGCTTCCATACATCTGATGTACAGTTTGGCTTTAAATACTGCGAACATCTAAATAGCAGAATGTGAGGGATGACGGGGATTGAATATGTAAATGGTCACATAGAGCAAAAATAATCAGCATAATTCTTTCTTTATTTTATTCTTGAATTATTTGTATCTTTTTGTCAGTTTATTTTGAATACCACAAGCTGATTTGAAACAAAACAATTATTTTCTGACAATGCTACTGCGGTCACACTTCATGTGTGATGGGAGAAGGGTGGAACACAAACAGCAGGAGGTAACGAGACTGATTTTCATTTTCATTACACCATGCAGGAGTTTGTCACCAATAATAATAAATTGAATGAATATAGCACTTTTTCTAATACAAAGAGCCATATATTCATCAGATTTTAAGCACATTTTGGTTACAAATAAGCTTTATTTGAACTCTGATTTACTCTTCCAAATGTATATCTTATTCCATAAATAATGTGTTTGTCACCGTTAGCAACATAATATCAAATATATATGCAGCATGATGTCAAGCTATGGTAGCACAATTAATTATCAGATGAAGATGTCTGAATGTTCTCGGTCAAGCTTTATCGTAACTGGAATTGCTTCATGTCTTTAGGGATATTTTGCTTCTCATTGAAGAGGCTTCATCAGATAAAATGTACTACAAGAAGTGTATGTACTTCAGAGTTTTCAGGGCAATCACCCAGTGTACTTTCTGCTAATGATGATTTTTAAAAATACGGAAGAACTGAAGTTGACCCCGACACTGGATGAATACTGCAAAATACACATTCAATGTGTTGTAAATCAAATCCAGATTTACTTTAATAATTTATGCAACACTTTCCAGAGTTAAACCGTCAACTTTTTTTATGTGTAATCCACTTTGTGCAAGCAAGTAATTGGCATGCATTCCACGGCCTGTTCCAATTGCCAAAACCACGGAGGGATGGCAAAACTCTTTTCTTGTCAGGTGTGACTTCTGCTAGGCTCATTGAATCACATTCAAACAAATGGACTCCGCTGAATCTGTTTTGTAGTGATTAAAGTCCTGCGCCAGGTACACTCCCCAGCTCCTCCACAGTGCTAAGCTTTCACTTCTTGGAATGAGACTTGAGAGCACGAAGTGAGAAAACAAAGATGCTGCAGAAACATTGTTTTGGCATGTCCCACTGATCCCACCAAGAGCTGAGACAGGAGAAGTGGGATGTGGAGTAGAACTACTGGGAAATATCTCTCGGATATCTGGCAGCGGTGAACTAAATGTAATCCCTTCTTGCCATTATCTCCATCTGGGCTTGTGCGTACTTGAGATAATGTCGGCTTGGAGGAGCAAAGTAGAAGCATACTGTTTCCAAATAATGCATGCATCTAATTAGCCTTTGGCTGTTGTTAGTGGACAGGGAAGTGGCATTATCTCTAACTACTATGGCAGATGGATAAAAAAAAAAAAAACACACAAAGAAAGGAAATGAAGGAACAAGACAGAAGAGGGTAAAAGTGATGCATAATCATATTTGACTTCTTTTTAATGCTGTTTTAAAAAAAGAAAACCCTCCTGCACGTCCACGTCATCCATAAATGAAAATCAATTCAGCAAGATAATAGAATGTCGCTGTCCAAATCTATCAATTCAGCTGAAAATTCGGCTTTTGTTGTAGGGAGAGGGTGAGGCCACATCCGGACCCGGTTTAGAGAATGGGGTCTCACCATCTTAATGTGCATCCTGCCAGAACATAGAAATAAATTGTCTCATAATTTGCGTCCTTTCCTCCGCAGAGACAGCCTCAAACGCTGTTTTAATGTGTTTTTCAAAGGAATATCGACTGCAGAGTGGTAAAAAGAGATGATACATGTTTTACTGTGTGTTAAAAGCTAGTATTGTCACCTCAAATGTAGCCAGAACGGCCTCCTGCACATCTTAGTATCATACATGCAGCAGGGTGATTTTTATTCAGACTGTCCGTTGAGAGTAGTTACATGGTAAGAAGTTCAGCCAATATTATTATTATTATTATTATTATTATTATTATTATTATTATTATTATTATATCTTAATTTTGCAACAGCAAATAGCACCAGAAGTCATTTGTTAACACTTTTACTTATTCACTTTTTTTATCATCATGATTTGCACATGGGTTAGGTTTAACAAAAACTACTTGGTTAAGTTTAGCGAAAAATATAGCCTACATTAGACGATACACATATTGCATTTAATGAGTGCCTGGGTTTGGGTGCAAATAGAATTGATGGCTTCTGAGACCTGGGTGAAAATAGCATCATTTTTTACATTATTCCTTTTGGATTCCCTATCAAAGTGCATACTGTGGCTGTGATTCCTTTTTCTGGTTCATCACACCAAAAAGATCAGCCTAAAATTCATGCCTAATTCTATTAGTCATTCCAGGGGGAAGTACGTACGATAAAGAAGAGGGGATAAACACTGGAATCCTTTTCCCTCTGTGGTGCACTGGCACCAACTTTAAACAGCGCCGTCCTCGTCTTCCGTTCTCTTTTTGTCTCAGATGTTTTCTTTCTGCCTCTATCTTTTCCTCTGATGTAGACAGAAAACGCACAAGTCCCTCCTTAACATTGTTAAAGTAAGTGATGGAGCCACTCAGATGGGGCCAACGCGTTCTCCCGCCTCTCAAATTTGTTGCTGCCGCTGTTGTTGTTGTTATTCTTATAAGTTCGATGTCTTCCTCTTTCCCCTCTCTTTGGCATCTGTCGACTGCCGCTGTGCCTGCAGGACACCAGAGGAGACGACTGGCATCCTCAATGAGGGAGGGAAGCGGTGCTCGCCTTCACGCTCCAGCGCCCGCACGCCTGAAGAGATGACAGGGAGAGGGAAAGGTGTAGGTTGACGGGCCAAAACAGCTTTCTGCATTCACACAAATGCACAAAGACGCTTTTCACACACTGCATTTGCACAATCCGCATTTGGGTACAGATTCGGGCTCGGCGTAAAAACAGAAACATGTAATCCCGTACAATTCCTCCGCCTCCCATAGAGTTAAATAACTGCCTCTATAAAACTTAATAGCACAACACAAATGGACACGAACCAAACAAGACAATATCATACAAATATCTCTGAATGTTTGTATTTGTAAGGCCCACATTAACATAGTCAATGGGTCCCATTTTGTATCCTCACAATGTTATTGGATAGAAGTTGTGTTCATACGTCCAGTTGTCTGACCATGAAGTTAAAAAAAAAAAAAACGTAATTGATCCAGGGCTTTCTTTAGCTTTGTGTGTTTGCCCAATAGCTGCTTGTTGTATTCAGAGACTGGAAACAGGCTCTGAATGTTCTGGGCTGAGTTCAGGGATGCTTGTTGCTTTGTTCATGCCATTGATGACCCGTCCTTGGACAATGCAGCAGACAAGTGTTCTTGGGGGTGGAGGCATGTATACCTCTTAGTATGATAATAGAGGGCATAACAGACCAGACACAGTATTGTTGGGAAAGGATTAGGATCTCCACTCTGAAAATACATTTTTATTTGAATGCCACTTCTGTACACGTTGAAGGATGTGATCGTTGCGTTCAGAGAGGTCGTCTGTGGATTATGAAAAAAATTGAGTTTTGTAAATTGAATGTAGATAATGTAAATTTTACCCTATGTGTAATACATGGCTATTGATAAAAAATATGACCAGTTATTATATTATTACAAGCAATATATACTATAATGGGGGTAAACAAGCAGTTAACCCTGCAAATTAAACATATAAAAATAACATCTTAGACTTAGACAGTATGAGTACAGAAATTCCATTCCCACTTAGGCCCAACCTAAAACCTAAAAAAATCAACAAATGTTTTGCAATTTGTTTCTGCATGTCTGGGTTTTACAGGGTTAATGCACAGGAAGGACACATTGAAAGCGGCCCTCTGTCTGGGTGTGCCACCATCCGAGCACCATTAAATTGGCGACAAAATGAAATAAAGGTGAACTGAATGTTCAGAGTGATGAATGCTTGTCTCAAACAAGTGTCAAGGCTGTGCAAAAGGCTTTCTAGATATTACAATCAATAGGAACTGATGGCTGCCTAGAAAGATGGAAGTAACAGTGTAAATATTTGTATTAGCTTTAGAGGATTTAATGACATTTATGGGCCAAAATATCAGTGAATTAGTTTACATAGATATGCCTATCCAGTGTGTTTCTGTGCATTGTGTGGGTTGCCCCTTGACCCAATCTTCAGTTTGTTTTGTCTTTTCTCAATACCCTTCTTTGATTATGCAAGATAATCTTTTTATTCGACTTAATTTAAAAGGTTTCAATGTTGAACTAATAAATTTGTGATTGTGAGGATTTGCAAGCACTTGATCTGCTCTTAGGGTGGCTCCGCTTGCTGAATAAAAGATAAAGATTAACATCTGAAATTTATAAAGGGAAGAAGAAAAAAATAAACTAAATTAAAACGCAACCCAAAATGATTTCAATCTTGCCATTTAATTTGGACTGCCATTACAAAAGCCCTGTGGACCCTTGTATAGCCATAAACAAAGTGCCAGATTTCACAGATTTAATGTCAGATTCCAAGGTGAATTAGAATACAAGGACAAGCATTCTGTCAGCGACTGAACAGATTGCTCCTGCCTGATCCAGCATGTGGTCTGCCTGAGCTGGTGGGTGAATCTGGCTTTGCACCGTGGAAAACGTCATGACAAATTGTCTCAACAAACGTGTTGTACGTAATAAAATGTAATAAGATGCAATTAAATAATCTCCTGCCGACCGCTATTGCCACACACACACACACAAACCACCAGGCGTGTGTGACATCAAAGTACTTGTAAGTATCTTTAAATTGGAATGAGCCAAACATGGATTAATGTAGTAGAAAGCATGAAGTGACTAATTAAAGTCTTTTGCTTTGGTCAGTGTTGTTACTGACATACACTCTCAGGCACATAACAATTTCAACCCCGAGCAAAATGCAATTTAAATGTAGCGTGGCGTGAGAGTTTTAATGAAATGTTGCATGCTTTTAACCAACAAAACTTGAAAGCAGCCTCCGAAACAAGCACAGATAATATAATGAGTTCTTGGTTGGTTTCTTGGCACATTTTATGTATGTCACATTTCCGTTTTAAGGGACTCTAGCAGCTGGATCTCGGGATGGCGATGACAGTTGGTTGGTCCACCACTTTGTCCAAAATGTCCTGCCAATCCCTCGTATAGATATTGAGTTATTTAGACATCTTATTGGCTTCGGGAATTCTCTGACTAGAAGGAGTATTTTGTAGGAGTCAGTGGAATCTAGCGGTGAGGTTGCAGATTGCGTATCGGAGATCCACAGTGACTTTCAGGTAACAAAAAACAAGACTTGGTTACTGTAGAAACGTGCTTTTGCATGTTTGCATGGAATCAGTGGAAGTTTTGTAAGAATATGCTGCTCGCAAGATCTTGGAATGGTAAAATAAGAAAAGGAAAGTTTGGACAATAACAAGAGGAGCAGCTAACATGATATTTCTGGAAGGACATGGGATTTAATCAGAATTGGATGTGTTGTCTAAACTGTATAAAACCAGTACACACCATAATCTGTTGGTTTTTATTGTTATTAAACTAATTAAAATGCACAAGTCCTGGTGTTTGCCTTGCCATAAGACACCTACTTTGACAATAGCAGATGACTGCTCACTATGTAGATATGAATGGCTCATTTTAAGCTAATAAAAAACTATTATCACTTTGATGTTATCATACAATAATGAAAACAAAGTTACAAATATATTCCATGTATGTCATTACTTCTCCCTACATGGAATGGGATGCATGTAAGTGAACTCATTAACATTCCAAACTAGTATTACGATGTACTCTTTAAGTTTTACTTCCTAGTAAGCCAAGCTTCCCTTTTACATGTATATCCAGGACGATTATCACAGTCTATTTGTGTCTTGCTGCTTCTTCCAGAAATATTTAGCTCATGAATCCCCATTTACCATTTTAATAGTTAATATAAAAGCTTGCTTGTACGGATCCATGCTGATGAAACTGACTCTCATTATGTCCTCACTTAACATGCATCCGTTGCCATTAAAACATATAATTTGTTTTTACTCACTCTCAGCATCAGTCAGACCTAAATGTGCTGTAAACAGCCCATTATATATGAACTGGCCGTCAGTCCTCTTATTATTCATAACCGAGGCCATGATTAGTTTAGATGTTTACTTCAGTCTTCACACTGTACAATAATAATAAATGACAATAACCAAGTTACACAGTACTTTATGAAAACAAAAAAGCTTTACAAAACAGATCAAAATAATCAGCAGATAAAAAGTTATATATTACGTATTGTATTTTTTTTTTTTTTTTATATCCCTCATAAACTTTAAAAGTGACATAAGAAGAGTGAACACTTATTCAAAAGGCATTCAAAAGTTAAGGAGCACTCTGCCAAGGGTCTATAACCTTTATGTCTCTGTCCAGATCCTGGAACAGTGACAGGAGAAATGTCAGAGGATCTAAGGCAGCGAGGGGGACCATATCCTCTGGCAAGGCACCTCTGGGCTTTGATAGTAATGAGTCGGATCAACAGGTAGCAGCGCCACGATGTGCGGAGGATCAGTGGGTTATGATCTTGTTTCTTAGCTGGCAGCCAATTCTTTTTAATGAGTTTAAAAAAGGAAAGATAATTTTTTTTCACTAATACCAATGCAGTGAGTTTAAAAAGGAATGAAAGAGAAAACATTCAAAGGGAAATGTGTCAGGGAAAATGTGATTGGACCATCTTTTCTATTTGTGAGAGCCCATTGATTTTGCGGTGATCTAGTTCATAGCAAAGTGTTGGATGCCATTGGGGTTAGGGCTCTGTGTGGGCCTGTCAAGTTCTTCAACACCAAACTGGCAATACATTTGTTTTTCTTTACACAAAGTGTTCTATGCTTCTTCGGAAAGGTTTTCTCACTGAAAGTGGCAACAGACCAACACAGAATGTGACCCTCCGGCACAAAACATATATAACTTCTAGTGGACTAGGCATAGGTTCTGTGGTGGTGCACACCCTCAGAATAATAAATGATCTGCCTTACCTGTTAGTAGATTAACTTGGAAGAAGAGGGTTGCATCAGGTCAACCGCATAAGCTAAGCCCCGTCTTTTACCCCACTTCCCAGTTGGAATTGCATGTCTACTTGCATCACATAACACGCATCGGCGGAGAAGACCGACAGAGTCGGAGAGAAAACGACGGACAGGTAAAGCAAGGTCTCAATACGTTTACTTCATGCCGCGAAGCAGCCCCGTCGCTGGGACCCACTGGGTTCAGGTCAGGTCGCTGAACTCTAATGCAGCCATACACTGTATCAAGTTCTGAATAATTGTATGCCATACTGATGCTCAAGGTGATGCGGGAAGATGGGGTTTGTTTCTGCCAGCGTCTATAAAAGTAAGTAATGGATACAGATATCTGTGAGTGACAGTCAGTTAGTTTGGAAAGTGGGGAAAAGGGAGGATGACATTTTATGTGAGGAGAGGTGTCAGCTCCTGCAGGAGCAGGAAAGGGGACGGTGTCTCCTTCGCTTCAGTGACTTCCTCCCTCCTGTACAAGAAAGCTGTCGGCCATCTTCCAAGAGGACTGTCTTTCACTCAATCTCTCTTTATCCTCCTTCCTATCTGCCACCTCTCTACCCCCTTCACTCTTTTTTCTGTATGCAGTGTCTCTCCCGAATCCCTTGTACCACCAAACCCCCTGTCAGCCACCGTTAAATCAGATAGATTGCAGGTGTGTTTCCACTGTGAAGGGGGGATTCACTGCTGCTGTACGCCTGCAACCTTTCAGCATGACACAGCACCTCGCCCAATTTACCGTGGCGCAATTTATCCACGGACCCCGGAACATACTTAAACAGCATTTATGCATGCAGGCCTTACGGTTGTCCTATTTATCATAAACCCCCACCTCTGCATTAATTCCGAGGTTGCGATTAACTAAAAAAATGCCGCCATCGGTGAGCATGTAATGTCTCGGAATAAACTGCCAGACTACATCGGCTGCCCATTCAGCGATGGAGATATTACTCAAGCGGCCAATCTGTGATTATTCTGAATTAATTTACCACGGGCGCTTTAGCATGAGACTAGATGTATCTACGCCGAATGTGATTTCCTATCTCGCCATGCTGTTTTCAGGCATATTCTGCTCCCTGTAAGCTGTTATCTGTAAATGGCACCAACCTTTTCTCGGCGGGTTGAAAATGACTACCTTGTAAGCTTTGCACCGGCCTCAGCCCTCTCCCAAGATGGTAGTTAAAAAAAAACGAGGTTGACCTATGCGCGGCCTCAGGACTGTATATCTCAGCCAGAACAGCACGCAGGAAATAATCCCCCTGGTTTTGAATCATTATGTGTCCCAAGGTCCCTAAATGGATTTTCTAAGGAGCAATGCGAGCCTGAAGACTATTTTTGCTTTGTTGGTGGTTTTTTTCCCCTTCCTCTTTTATTGATTTTAATATTACCTAGACTTCCATAATCCCACTTATACAATTAGATTCATCCCCACTCTTCCAGTGGCGCATAACAGCACTGATTAATTGAGTCTCTATTGACAGGTCTCAATTAAATGGACAGAGCGGTGGATTCTAGCTGTACAAAATTCATTAATAGCTGACTCTATATCAAGGATTTGATAGTGATGGATAGCGGAGGTCTGCCGTTTTAAGATCACAACAGTAAACAATCTTGGTGTGACCATCATGACATTTCCAAACCATACCCTTTTTTTCATTTTCAAAGTGTTGGTCTGTGGGTGCACGGTTCTATATTAAAGAATTCCTCTTCTGGCTTTGTCCTCACAAGCTCTCAAAGGTCAGACTGGACAACAGCAAATGCTCTAATTGTATTTTGCTGGGGGAAAAAATGTCTAGGGAGCGCATTGTAGCTGCTGCACATAGTCTGCATTAGGGTTAAGGTTCAATCTAAAATTGCTCTGGTTTCATGGGGATTTGGGGGTTTTGACCCCTACCAAGACAGGTGCTGCTTAAAAGTTGCTGATTGCTCTGTGCTTATTTTTGTTTGTTCCCTTTTTCTTTCTCCATTCACATGCTTGCACCATGACTTATACTCTTACATAACCAAAGATAAGCTTCACATCAAAAGTATCCCATGTCCTGCATCCTTGATGTCTTGTTGTCTCCATGTTCTTAAACTATCTGTGTATTTTATTCTTTGCCTCGGGTGAATTTTGCAAAATAATGCGTGGAAAAAATAAGGGAAAAAAAGGAGAAGCACAAAAGGGAAAACCAGAAAAAAAAATCAATAAAAAAAAGGAGAAAAAGTTAAAAAACAAATCAAAAAGTCAGAATTTGATCTCCCATAATCCTCCTGTTTGCTAGAGTTTATTTGAGACTTGGTAGACAAAAACGCACTTCAGTGATTCTTCTGTTCCTGAAACAAGTTTGATACATTGCTACAAACTACAAGCATTGCATGTCGTATTCAGCAACAGAGTGCTTGCTACTTTTTCCTTTCCACAATGTGAAATGATCATAGCTTCATACACTGTTATTGACAGACCACCAGGATTTCCCTTTTACAATTGCAATGATTTTCAGAACAGGAAACTTTGGAAATGAAGTTTGCTTGAGCTTTATTCACCAATGACATTATGATTCTATAGCATGAAGCATCTCAGTCCTCTTGAGAGACGTTTTCTTTTTTTTTTTGTTGGCAGCATTAGTTCCTTACGGTGAGGTGGAGAGGAGAAGGTGACCCCTGCAGAGCAAGTATCTCAGCCTGAACCACTTTCCCTGTAGCTCTTTCCTGCACCATGGGCCATCTGAAAGCCAGCCTCGATCCACTTTTCTAAATTGCTACCATTTAATCGAACACCTTGACCTGACTTCCCTCCCCGCTGAAAATAAATAAAGAAGTTGTTTGTAAAGAAGAGGCTTTCCAACTTAGGTGACGCCTGTGGAAAACTCAACTCATCAAACAACGCTTTTGCTTAATTGCTTTGCAATACATTTCCTCCAGGAGATCTCTAATCGACCAAATACGGGAGCAAACCAAAAATAGTCAGGGTGCTTTACTACTCATACAGTATATTTACAGACAGTACATTTCCTTTTTCCTATTTTCTTGGTAATGCCTGGGTTGGAAAAAAGAAATGGTGGGAAATCCAGTGTTAAGAAAAATTGCAGAACAACTATAGTTTACTTTTGGTCCACAGGCATGTTAGGTGTCTCTCCAGTTTGAAGCAAAGGTGACTAAAAGGGTGGGAAAACAGATTCCTCACATTAGATAATAATACGACTGGCAGGTAGTCCAAACAAGAAGGGGGGATTGTGACTGCACTAGAAAGTAACAAGAGGCTATTTTTTCAGTCATTATTAAGCTCAGCATCTGCATGTTACAGATTTTAACAGCCAAAAGATGACTTTTATCTTTCCACATTGTTGAAAATCCCACATAGATACACAGTAGCTCAGTAGGACTCCTTTGAGTGAGCTTAGGAAAAAAAACCTTTTGTAACCAGGGCTCAATTTATTCTAGCTGATTGTCATCCTCCGAGAGGGGTAATCCCCTCAGATCCAAGATCTTGTTAAATCAGTCTGCAAAAATGCAGTCCTCTTTAAACACGAACAGTTTAAAATGTGCTTCTCTCTAGGTTTGACATCTCAGAGGGCTCTGATGAGAAGTTAAATGCAGCACGCCATAAAGTGTCCTACACATTAAATCAAGCCAGCGAGAATCTAATTAGCAACGACTGCTGACTTGAGTGACAACTTGTTTATGCGAGGCGTCGATAAAAGACTAATGTTTGCCAAAACCAAAGGGATAAAACACAATCCCTGTCCTGAGCCAGTAGCTTAGTGGGTAAAAGAAACTTGACTTCTTTAAAAAAATATCCAAACAAAGGAATTACCGGAGTACTTCATCAACATCTATTGACATCATTTCTTAAATCAAAAAAGTACAACAGCAACATCCCTGAGAGATTATTTAGGCTAGAGCACTTGCAAATTGCTTTTTTCCTATTTGCATGTCTCCGAGATGGCTAGGACTCCGACAAGAAACTCCACTTTCCCCTCAAGTGTCGAGTTTCTGTGCTCAGAATGCTCAGATTGATGGAGGGTGAATTTGTCACATCATTGCCTGCTATCAGCTCCAAATGTTGCAATGGATGGAATGTGAAAGAGGGGAGGATTGCACTTCTATTGGCATCCACGGTGGCCTTTTGATCTCAGCTGGAATGCCATTTGCTCGCTGGGCAGACGCAGAAGGCAAGCTGAGAGCCCAGCCGAGGTCCACCGTGCTCCCGAGGCTGGAAGCCAGCTGTTGTAAGTGGATCAATACCACGTCCGAACCGAAGACTGCTCTGTCTCAGGTAGTCTCCACTAGCTGCATTTCTCAAAGGGCTTTTTGGTGCTTATTTCATCAAGCTAGAAGCAACATACACAGTAATTCTACAATGTATATTTTGGTATTTGTTAAAAGCAGCTCGAATGGCTTCTTCCAGTATAGAGGAATAGAAAAAGAATGAGAAGGTATGACTTTGTAATCGAGGCGCTAAACTCGACTTAGTGTGCGGACTCTTGGACTTCTGAGTTAATCACAAAACTGATCCGAGTTTACGAGTGACTTGAGTCACATGAGTGATTATCACCCAGAGCATAGAAATTCTATTTCGCGCTGGAGGAAGCAGATTCACTCAGTTGGGCTATGCGAGTGTCTGCTGTTTCGCGCTATGAAGTTTCCTCAGTAGCGAATCTGTGTTTGGTGTTGAGGATTTCCTGATCTACAGCTACAAGTCTGAAGTCTCCCTAATCCACTCACTATCATATCTGCACTTTCACACTATGACGGTTGTAAGTTGCATCGAGTGATCTACGGTAGTGAATTGTCTGAATTATTAACTAAGCTAGGGTGTCGGCAGGGTGTCTTTTATCCCCGGCGGCATACATAGAATGACCTTCTCTCCTCTGTGAGAACATATAGCAGCCCCTTGCTAGGGATTAGCTGATGGACTGGGATATGTTAACATTTTATTTTACAGGTTATTAATTGAGGGACGCTATCGATCATTTGAATTTGAATACATTTCCTGGTTCCTTTGCAGCAAGTGATCCAAGTGAATGGAGACAGTAGATTTGACACTCCCAGATCCTTTAACTGTTTCACGTTATTTGACTCTTTTCTCACCTCAGCTTTGTAAAAAGCTTTAGTGATGTACACAAACACATCTCCTTGTACTGTATTTGGAAAGTTGGCTTGGAAACATGGAAATTAAAATCTTGATTGACTGGCATCCTTGTAAATAAAACTGGTTGAATGGCTTGGCGTACAAAAAGACTTCAACACCAGGACCGCAGTGATGGTCCTACAGAACAAGTGGGTTTTTATAATGCAAATAACTCAATAAAAACTATTCGTCTTTCAAGCCACTTTGCAAAGTGTGTTTTTGATGTCTAAAAGGTACTAAAATAAAATGTATTCTAAAATTTCTGGTCATTGATCTGTTCATATAAACTGCAGTTGAATAGACTGTAAATTATAAATCATCAACATATATGCTCATTTTAATAACATGTTATTCCCTTGCGCAATGTGCTTGAGATCAGAAGTGCCACCCATCAGAAACACAGCTTCTGATTGGCTGACAAGCCGCTGATTTATCACCAGACACAACCCAAGGTGTCAGCAATTGCTAGTGGACTTCTTAACAACAACAACTAATTTCCACACAAAAAAGACATAAGAAATAATTCCCAAAACATTCAGTCATGGATTCCCTGTTTGAAGACATAAATTACAATTCATCATTATGGATTTATTTGACAAAATCTCCAAAAAAGTCACTGCAATTCATGGCTAGATGAGATTCTGAAAGGAACACAATCACATCGGAGCCCTCATAAAAACAGCAGTTAGCTTCTCGGCTAAAAACAAGTTTCTCGCATGCAGTTTCTCAGAGCTGTCATATACCATGTTACCTGCAGCTTACAACACAGTATGTCACATGTTATATAAACTTGTAGTCATGTTTTAGTATTGTAAAGCAAGATCATAACTAAAACACAAACAGTGTGTGGCCTGATCCTGCCGACAACGCCAAGAATGTGGCCCGCCGCCGCCGCGGCGTGCACTTGGCCCCGTCTAACTGTGAGCAGCAGATCTAGAGAATCTATATAACACCGACAACGCCACCTTAGGACTTCCACCTAAAGAGTATACTCCTTTAACTTTAATATCTCAGAGGGGGTTTCCCGAAAACATCCCATACACAGGTCTGCACACAAATGAATACAGGCACGTATGATGTATAAGTTAACAATCTTTATTTCTTGCAGTAAACAATTTTTATTAAGTTAGCTCTAAAACATTTGTATAGTTATTTTCTTTAATGTCAGAGAAAATATGGTGTTCCACTTACACCCATCCGTAGCGGTCCAGCTAAGAGGAAGGGGGGCGATAAACAGCTAGCTCCAGCAGCGGTCACTGCTCTTAAATAAACTAAAAAAAACAAAAACAAATCAACTGGAAACTGAAACGAGAAAACCAAGATAAACCATGCAACATATATATATTTAGCAGGTCCTTCACTGTCACTGCTGCAATATTTTCCCTCTACCCCCCACTGACAACTCACGGTCTGATCTGAGCGGACAAGATTGAACTCCAGTAGCTTCAAAGCTTGTCTATGCGACAAGAGCAGCGCGACTGGTTACGCTAAGTACGCAGAGCAACGCGACTGGTTACAACTAAACAGAGCAACGCTAATTAAACAAAGCGAGGCTAATAAAACAGAGGCTGACTCCCCAGAGCAAGGCTAATAAAACAGAGGCTAAATACACAGAGCAAGGCTAGTAAAAGGAGAGGCTAGGCATTAAAGGCAAGAGTTTGGAGGCAAGACAGGGCACACAGCAGCCAGACAAGCTGCGTCGAGCCCGCATCAGCGCTAATAGCTGTTAGCAGCTACGGCGGCAGCAGCGGCAGCTACCCGGACAGGGGGGGACACACACGCACACACACCATCCCGGCCCACCGCGCCAACCTGCGGAACACTGCACAGACGCCGGGATACCATGGCTCGGCGGAGCTGCCAACACGCAGCACCCGCTTCGGCAGAAGAGAGACAGAGACTAAATAACCGGGGGGTATATAAACCACCCCGCATTAGCGGCCGAGGCCACGGCGGCACTACAGGTGCCGGAAAAGGGCGTGTCACACCTGCCGCGATCGCCATACCTGTCGCAAAACAGACTAACGAGGACACCAAAGAACCGAAATGAATAGATACCATATATCATCCGGTTACAAGTGCAAACAACAGCAAAAGTTCTGACAAAGCTAAGCTGTTCACTTGAAGGGGAACTGGAGGTCCGTTGCTACGCTTCTGCGTCGGCATGGAAACTTGGATTACAACACACAAAGGAAGTGACTTCATTTTCAGGTTGATATTACTTAATATTGCAGATAGTTATTTACTGCTATCACATCATCACACTTCAATACTTTTTCAGTATTTAGCCAAGACAATGGTCTTAACCTCACCCTTAGCACGTGTTTTGTGTTGCACTTAAAACATAAAAATATAAATCATGATTCAACTTTACCAGGAGTTTATAACAAGTTGAATATATAATATAAATATATTACCAGTGAACAGTTTGAAGGTTGCGTAGTATAAAGTTACTGCAGAGAGTAGAAATATTTCTAAAACAGGAAATCCATTGTTAAGACAAATCTAAACCTGCTGGTGGCACTATAGAGTTTATCCTCTGGGTATCATGAAGGGCTGTACAAATTTTTTTTAGTTTTGTTGAGATATGTTTGGCCCAATGTGGTGGAGGCAGACAGGCAGTGTCATACGTAAAGCCATGCATGGCTAAAAACACTCCCAATATGGATTTTATTTGAAAGAAGAAAATTGCGTGCATAGCCTACACCCAGAACTAATTTGTGACTATAAAAACGTAAAGCATTACAGATTGGGATAATAACATATTATCATTACTCCCAATATGTTCCTTCAATTGTGTAGTCTAGATATCTAAAGCTTAAACGAATAAGACACATTAAACTATAACGACGTCTCGTTTACTTCTGCGATGCATCAGCGCTGCCTGAATGAAAGGTGACTAACAACCAGTCTACAAATGACATTGCATAGGAACATACCTTATAACTAATAAGGCAATCACTGATGGACAGTAGAAAGAGTGTTAGTCCAAAATATTTGGGCTTTTGACAACAGTATTACTTTATTATGCTTAATGCGTTTCTGAATGATAAGTACTTTTGCACATATTACCCTTCATTCTGGGAATAACTGCTTTTTTATGGATACAAAAAAATATCTTCCTTCCACAAATGTGATGTGAATCAATGACATTGATGAAATACAGATTATCTCACCACATTTGTTGCTTTAGACAAAACTGGACGGACACGTCTCCAGGATGCCCTTATATAAATGCATCACTGCCAAGCATTCAAGAAGCCTAATGAAAGGAAAGGAGCACAATCAATAGGAGCCCCCCTTTCTTTTATTATTTTCCTCCCTGGTCTCATCCACCAGTGCCGATCCTGTTAGCACCATATAATCTGTCTCAGGATAGCACCTTTCCTGGATCCAGCCTACCAGGCTTATAGATTGCTGCCTTTTATTGGAGAGAACAACAGAACAAGGACAGGCTTTATCCACTATTGGAAAACTATAAGGAGCATGCCTCACTGCTATAGAGGAGACACTAAACGGGCTCAAGCCAGCCCACTGAGGCTATGCATCTCACGTTAAGTATATTACTGCTTCTTAGCTGCTTGAATGGAGAGTGGAGGAAGAGGCGCATACTTGAGAGGGTGAAAATATGGAGGTGATGAGCTATCTGTAAGCGTTTACAATCCCCACTCATCAAATATTGACGCATGGCTGTGCCCCTTGGCTTCTGATCCAGACGCGTTTTGCATGAGACGTACCAAGGCTTCAACTTCCCCTTCTGAGTTCTTACCCCATCTTCTGAACACATCACTCCCATCCTAAAACAACTCCACTGGCTGCCTATCCAATACCGTATTCATTTTAAGATTCTCCTCCTCACCTTCAAAGCCCTCCATAATCTCGCTCCTTCCTACCTCTCTGAACTCCTCCAGCCCTACACTCATCTCGAACACTCCAATCCTCTTCTTCCTCCCAGCCCTACACTCTATCCAGAACACTCCGATCCTCTTCTTCCTCCCAGCTCTCCACTCCATCTGCCTCCATGTCCACGATGGGGTTCAGAGCTTTCAGCTGTGCAGCCCCTCATCTCTGGAACTCCCTCCCCTATCCACCAGAGCCTCTCCCCCATCTTTAAAACCTCCCACAAAACACACCTGTTCAGACTGGCCTATCCCACCTAACTCCACTTTCAAACTCACAGATATGTTTTTTTGTTAAATTTTATTTGATCCATTATTTTAATTTTAGCTTGAACCCGTTTTAACTGTACTTGCCTGTTGAAAACTCTAAGGCGACCTTGAGTGTTAAGATAGGCGCCCTGAAATAAAGTGTATTATTACAGTTTTTCTCAATTGCTAAAACACTAAACCCTATTGTCTGAACCAAATGCTCCGTTGCCTGAACCCACTGATTGAATCAGTCACTCTTTTGGCAAAGCCATAAGCACTTTTCACCTGTTTAGACACAACTTGCCAACACATTTTCATTGTGATGTACCTGTGTTGCATAATGGTGAGCACAGGTGGCAAGTCAAACACAAGTAAAGCACAGGTGTCACTGGTTGAACACAACAACTCAAAATTGATCACACTTGTGGCTAACGATGTGAGGGAACATATATTCAGAGAGCACTAGCTTGTGAGGCACTACAATGGTTAGAAATCTGAAAGGAGGAGTTCGTGTGAGAGGTGGTCGAGGAGGTTGAGGTGGTCAGCAAAGACAAAGAACAGTAATATCTGATGAAATCAGAGCTACTGTGATTGACCATGTTCTTGTCCATGGTATGAGCATGAGGGAGGCCGGACAAAGGGTACAGCCAAACATCAGTAGATTCACTGGGCCCTAGTTTCGTAGACCAGGCGCAGTCAGCTTTCAGCTCACCTGCGCCGCGCCGACGGGGTGTGTCCGCCTGGACTTTGCGAGTTTCGTGCACCGTGTGCCTGTGTGCCTCCCGTCTCGCCCACCGGCGCAAGTGGGAAAGAGGGAGGAGAAGAAGGCGTGAGTGGGAGACGAGGAGGAGACGAGGCGTGGACTGGGATTACAGTTTTTGCCTAATGCTTAAACACTAAAAGTGGTTGCTATGCCCAAATCATCACAACCTCTAGCTTTGGTGACCATGCCCTAAACAAAAGCACCAAACCTGCAAACACAATATATGCTTTGCACTGTGTTTGAAATTCTCCAACACACTTCTTGCAAAACACTACACACTGTTTTTTTTACACAAGACACATTGTTCAAAAAGGAAGACTCATGCAATCATTGGGAAAACACATCGATTTAAAATACAAAACACAACTAAAATTGGAAAAGCACACTGACTCACACACATGAAAACATTTAACATCTAATTGTAGACCAATCAGTCTAAGCCATAGCACTACAAATACACCTGATGTGAGCTCAGCTCCTTTGTGCCAACTTTGGAAACTTGGAGGCAGGAAGAGGGAGAGGAAGAGCAGCAGCAAGACGAGGAAGAGGACGAAGAAGGGGAGCAGGCAACAGAAGACAAATATCCGATGACATGAGGGCCACTTTGGTGGACCATGTTATAAATCATGGCCTTACAATGAGGGAGGCTGGGCAGAGAGTCCATCCAAACCTGAGTCGCTATACTCAGTAGCCTCAATTATTAGAACGTTCAGACTGGAAAACAGGTATGTTTTAAAGTTTCCACACTAAAATGTACCAAAGAAATTACAGTATTGCACATTGTTCAAATGCACAGTACAATACATTGCTGTATTACTGTAGGTCTATGGGTTTAAAGTATGATGTTTCATTTTCTACAGAACTGCCAGACGACCTGCACAGGGTGGAAGGCAGGCTATGCTCAGTGATGAACAGGAGGTGGCCATCGTCAATATTGTTTTGGCAAATAATGAAATCCGGCTTCGTGATTTGAGAGAGCAGATCCTTGCAGATCAAATAACCTTCACTGGCATCAACACTGTCAGCATATCTACACTCTCCCGCATCCTCAAAAAGCACAACATCTCACTGAAGCAGCTATATCGAGTTCCATTCGAGAGGAACAGTGCGAGAGTCAAAGACCTCCGTCATGACTATGTGCAAGTAAGCCACACACACACACACACACACACACAGTATTGTGTGTAAATGTAAAAGTGATAGTCCTGTGTTTTCAATCACGTTATATCCACTGTACATTATCTACATTTTTCTGTTTTAGAGATTCCTGGAACTTGATGCAGCTCCACAGCAGCATGAGTTTATTTGTGTAGATGAGGCTGGGTTCAACCTGGCGAAAACCAGACGTCGGGGCCGAAACATTATTGGGCAAAGGGCCATAGTGCATGTCCCTGGTCAGCGCGGGGGAAATATCACCTTGTGTGCCGCCATCAGTGTACAGGGAGTCCTGCATCACCACTCCATCCTCGGTCCCTACAACACAGCCCTCATTATTCGCTTTCTGGACACACTTTATGAAACAGTAGTCCAGGACGGGCCAGAGCAGCCCCAGTTTGTTGTCGTCTGGGATAATGTCAGTTTCCATCGGGCGGCTCTGGTCCGGGACTGGTTCACCAACCATAATAGATTCATTACACTCAACTTGCCACCGTACAGCCCATTTCTGAATCCAATTGAGGAGTTCTTTTCAGCATGGCGCTGGAAGGTTTATGACCGTCAACCACATGCCCGCATGCCTCTTCTAGAAGCCATGGAAGAGGCATGCGGCCACATTGAGGTGAGGTCCATACAGGGTTGGATTCGGCATGCAAGGAGATATTTCCCCCGTTGCTTGGCAAGGGAGGACATTGCCTGTGATGTGGATGAGGTGATGTGGCCAAATGCCAACAGGAGACGGGATCCATAGCCTAAATGTCTTCCAATCGTTTTCTTACAACTCTGTTTTGTAGAACATTTTAGTTACCATGTCTCTGTGTTTTGCATAAAGCACATCTGTGTGTTGTTGCTGCTAGGAAAGAGCGCAAACAAAGGTGCATGTGTTTAATGTTTTGATGCTAAAAACTGTTTTGAAATGGGATTGTTAGGTTTTGTTTCAAGAGTTTCATTTTGCCGTATAAGTTAAGACTTTATCTCCATGTGCTGTGTCTTACTCGACCTGTGTGTTAAGTTATGACACAGTGAGCCAAAGTCTGCAACATGTGTGTAAGCATTCGGCAAAAACTGTAATACAGCCGATTCAGATCTTCACCAATCAAATGAGCTCCTCTCCTCACCTTTAATGCGTTAGGGGAGGTTCAGTGCAAGTTCCGTCACTTGACAACCCGATGACAGAAGCAGCGCCATCGCTCCCACCACGCTCATCACGCGCTGTGCGCGCGTATCATAATAATAACAATGCCCATATTATAAAAAACAGGAGAGAGAGAGGGAGATCTTTTGGTCCGAGAGGCTGAGTTTCCGTTACGCGTGCCATCCGCCTTTGATCTGACGTCAGATGTGACGGGACAATCTATATAGATATAAATTCACGTGTTGATTCAATTAGTTGCATTAAATAGTGTTTGTTGTGATTATTTATTGCATTTAAATGTGCCTGGAACTGTGGAAACCTGCCTGTGAGGTCTCGGTGACGTGTGCGCACTGCGCGCCATCAACCAAACTTCCACTCCGCCAGCTGTGATTCGCATTGAATGAATGGACTTTATTTACGCCTTGCGCCTAAAGTAGACCAGGTTGGAGCTGGCGAGCTTTCAGCGCAGTCTCGGCGAGGGTTTTTGCCACGAAACTTCCGCTACGCCAAGCTGAATCTGTGACGCCTCCCCCTGCTGCGCCGCCACACCCATCTTGGCGCAGGCGATCCACCAAACTGCCAAACTGACGGTGCGCAAGGCTGCGCGTGTCGAAACTTGCATTGCGCCGGCTCCGCCACCCTGCGCCGCCCTGCGCTGCGCCACGAAACTAGGGCCCAGTGTGTCCACCATAATCCGAAGATTTAGAGAAGAAAACAGGTAATTATCTTTTTTGACATTATAGTATGTAAATGTTGACAGCAATTACTGTATGACTATACTATATACTGTACCACAGTATACTCTAAGTAAATATATGTTTCAGTACATCACTGTGCCAATGTACTGTAGTATTATAATGGAGGGTTAGTCTAACTGTTTGTAGGCCTAGTATTCCATGTATATTTTATGTTTATGTAAGCTTACTGTATACAAGTGCTAAATGCACAAGATTTCTGTTTGTTTTTGTACTGTACAAGTTTTACGTGTAAATGCACAGGATTTCTTTTTTTGGTACTTTTATTTTTTACTATGTACAAGTGCTAAATAAACAGGTTTTTTGTTTTGCAACATGCATTTAGGCTACGGTAAACAATAAACATTGATTTCTACCGCTTCATGTCCTGAGCATTGCGTTTTCTATTTTTCTATGTAGTCTTTAGTGACTGCTCTGTAGTGTTTTTAATTTTGATTGACTCGGGGCAGGATTTGACAACATAGTTCAGTTTTGAGCACCGATTGAACTGTTTTGAGGTGAGAGTTCAGTTTTGGGCACAGATTAAACTGTTTTGATTTGAAAGTTTGCTTTTGCAAGAAGAGTCTGAGGTTTTGTGAATGTAGCTTGAAAATTGGGTTTTGTGTTCACAGTTTAGAGAAAAGGAGAGCAGCTTTCGAGAAATGTGTCTTAGCAATCGAGAAAAACTGTATTATATGCTCAGAGCAAATTAGATAATAAAAAGGGCCCCGTGGTCTGATTGGCCAAGAGGGGTGGTGGATGGGTCAAACAAACAGGACTTTCACCCAGGAAACCTTTGTCCCATTTGAAGGAAAAAAAAATTGAGGTGAGTGGCCATGAATTCCTTTATCAGCCATTCAAGGTTATTATCCTGTGTGCGCTATGGGATACCGGAAAAGACTAGAATGGATTGTGATTGAAGTAACGCAGTACTGGAGGGATTTATTTTCTTTGGGGTGGCTATTTGTTCGTGGTGGAATTCCAGGCTTTCACATAAATGCAATGCATGCAACAATTGAAAACTGACACATCCAAAACTGGTGCTAGAGGGGTATCTTGTGTCATAGATTGAAGTTTAGGATCACTGGACAAGCTGCAAACAAGTTGGGAGTGAGAATGTGTTGACTCTTACAATACTGTACCCAAGAGTGTGAGCAGTGAAGAAGCAATGTTCCACATTGCACAGAGGTGCAAGAGATTTGATTGTAAGATACCAAATTCAGGAATCATTGGGGGACATTTAGGTTACAGACACGATGTGAATAGACATTCCATGATGAATCATACTAAAAAACTAACCACACGGCCACTGCCTCAGACCACAGCTCTTTATTCTGATTTAATTTCTAGCATCAACAGGCATGCTAACGGCATAGCATGATGCTAAGCCATATGCAATCAGCTTTAATTGTGCTGAGATCTGGGGAACAGTGAAAGTTTTCTTCTCATTGTGATGGTGGGGTAATCATGAAGTAAGAGGGAACTTAGTAACTTCTAATTATCTGCTGCATTGTCTGCAATTCCAATTTATTCAAGGGCTACTTATTAACAATGAATCAAAGTACTGAGTCGCTCCTTAGTAACTACTCACAATTTACTGTGTCATATTGTAAAGTGCTACGGAAATTGCTGCCTCTCAAACTCCTTCTGCCATGCCAATACCATGAATTAGCTTTGTGATAAAAAAAAAGGACATTTGGGAAACTCAGCAGCAACTTGTCTTTCCCAAAAGCAATGTCCTTGTCATTATGGATGACCCACACCCAATGATTTCAATCAGAAATTAAAATAATAGTCCAACACAGCATCATGAATAAAGCCAACAGAGTTAGAAAATCTCTCAGCATTTTCCTGTCTAAGTGTAATGCATTAGCAGAAAATGGAGTCTGGGTTGCTTTTTGGATGAGTGCACTTTGTCACAGTACTTGATGATATTATAGTACGTTGATCATATGTTGCGTTACATTTTGCCTGAAGAAAGGATTGGACAATATTGGATATTGAGCAAATTCACCTATGCACCAAATTATTTTTATTTCAGCACATTTGTTTAATTTGCTTTTTAAAATGATATATTTCCCTTCATTCTACCAAGAATTTTACACTGCGTCGATGATTTTCATAACCATTTTAATACTTATTCCTACTGACTCATTCAGTTTTAATGTTCGTTCATTTCTGAAAGCCAAACTTTGCCAGCTGGTCTGAGATGAAATACAGAAGCGTTGCCCTCACTGGCTCGTTTTCCAATCCTCCTTCGAATGCCCCCGTTCTTTACACCATCACATTTGCCATTCCTTGGCGTGTTTTTTTTTTTTTTGGGGGGGGGGGGGGGGGGGTGATGAAGCGTGATTTGCTGGCGTGTTCAGATGGATGGTGCAGGAAATGGATCACTTGCTTTGATTAAAGCGCCCCGCTTGGCTGGCTTTGCACATCATAATCTAAGAATGGATTACACCGCAGTGATGTGGGTCACAATATTTAGCAACAGCGAAGATAAAGCCGTCGCAGTGCATGGGAAACAACGCTAATAGAAAGATTACAATGGGATGTGGCTCTACGCTGTGTGATTAAATAGTGGACTGTATAGAGAATCTCGCCGCTGGCCCATTAAATGGTGATTTTCCCACTCCAGCCATCCATATCACTCCCTCGCTCCCACCCTTTGAATGTAAAGGTGAGTTTGATGACGGCTGTGTGTGTGGATGTGCATGTGCAGACATGCCCGTGCATGTGATTGAGTGTGCAGAGTTTTTGACCTCTAGCGAGGGAGGAGCATTAATGTCCAGTGTGCCGTGAAACCGGCCTACACCCCGTGTCCAAGGTGACTGGCACTGCCCCTGTCCCATGGCACACTTCAGCCTCTGATGGATTGACTGGGCCTTGGAGAAGGACCTCTGGTAGTCTACTGTATTTTCTCTCTCTGTGTGTTTGGGAGAAGACATTTTTTTCTCCTTTTAATTGTCTACAGAATAGTATTAAAGTCTTGTTTCGGGCTATCTTCCTCCATCACTTGTAAAGCAGTTGTTCTCCTGGTAACTCCTCAGGAACATTTTTCAACACTGAGACTCTCCCTCCATGCCTCATGCTAATGACTCCCTGTACACTTTCTTCTCTCTAATGATCCTCAA
Organism: Eutrigla gurnardus; assembly: GCF_963514095.1. Taxonomy (NCBI): domain Eukaryota; kingdom Metazoa; phylum Chordata; class Actinopteri; order Perciformes; family Triglidae; genus Eutrigla; species Eutrigla gurnardus. Next base: position 7,011,635 of record NC_139930.1, on the reverse strand, counting down.
GAAACGCTCCCCTCTTGTCTGCTTCTTATCACTATCTCCCATGCTCCTTTCATTTATCTAATGCACTCTTTCATTTAAGTAACGTATAAATGAAACACACCCGCACCATTTTCTCCGCATGTTCTTCTTATCACGACTCCTATTTTCCCTTTTTGTGCAATTCAGCTACTTGTGATTGAATGGATGATCCGAACACCCGAAGGATGGGACCAAATTGCCAAACTAAGTTTTCTACATGCCAGTTTCATTGGGATGAGATGTAGATTCACTCCTCGCCATATGTGGAGGCAGAAATGTGAGAAAAACTGCTAACAACATACCTGAAATTGCATTACCGGCTGCCACGTGCAGATTTATTCAAAGGAAGATCTGATTAAAGCCTTGGCTGTCAACTGTCTCACATAGGTGCCAGATTAATTCCAGCGCTGATTAATTGTGGATGGCAGAGTGGGACCCTCTTCATTTGATGGTAACATGCTGATATATCTTCAATTTGTTTTTGGCCGGAGCACAGAGAGCCAGCCCTATTAGGCCTCTGTGGCTGACTAAGTAAGTAAGTCAGTGTTATGGCCACCAGGTCAAGGACACCCTTTCAAAGTGAAAAGTATTTATTTCCCATAAACACACAAATTACCATGAACCCCAAAATATACAACAGATCAGATGGTCTGGCTAAAAGAACAAATTAGAGCTCAGGCCAGCCACGCCATGGGCCGTCGGACCTGAATCATCTGACTGCCAAATACAGGAACCTAAACGACCAACAAAAGAACCGAAACCCAAACGTAAACCAGTCCCATCTGTCCTAACCTTCATAAAGAGTAACTATAGATACGCTAATCTCGTAACTCCTATGACTGAACACAGACTGCTGCCGCCAGACTGGAAGAGAAAGAAAAGGTATTCACATTTCAGTGTTGGGAGGATTGTCAGGCCAAACAAGCTGCAGCTTAGGCCGGCCAGGAAACCATGGGAGCAATCAAGTCTCTGACAGGCACTTCTGGAGCGAGGGAAAAACCGGTTAAAGAAAAGATCAGAGCCAGGATGACCAGAATAGTGGGAGAGCATAATGGTCAAAGTTACACCATTGGTCGAGTGTACTACTTCACCAAGAGGCGTTGCCCTTAAAGCAGCATACACAGTCGTCAGCATACACAGTCGTATGGTACCGAGTGATGTTAGTCGGTACTACCGAGGACTCAGGTTAAAGCAATTGGTACCAGATTTTGATACATGAGAGCGAAAAGAGGGTGAGAGAGTATCACAAAGTATAGAGGTAGGAGAAAGAGAGAGAGAGCAGTGCAGCTCTTTCAGTCAGAGTGGAGGGAGGGAGTCAGAGTGAGCAGAAACACACGGGACGTCATTCATTGTTTGTAGAACACGCAGAATACAGTGGATCTAAAAGCTACAGCTACAGTTCAGTCTGAAAGCTAAACTTCACATAGATTTAACTCTAAAGGATTCAGTTTACACATTAGTTGTTCACTTTAAACTTTAAGTTTGCACATAGCCCATATTACTTGCGCAAATTTGTAAAGTACATTTCACCAGTTGTTACCAGCGAGTTGGCCAACTCAGTTGCAAATTCATGGATTATTTTCCAAATGTTTTTACTATACTAACGTATGCCATGTTAATTCATATAAATGGGTGTTAATTTCCTTGAAAAGTTTCAACCTTGAATATTCCCGGAAATGTTGACCCCCAAATGTCTTCGTACCCCAGTTGAGTATTTATAAATCAGTGTGCAATGGGTTGGATTTGGGACGGATTGTGGTCAGAATATTATTGCAAACAGCTCTTGCTGGTGTCTGAGTCATGTTCTCTGCAGATCCTTTTTAAAATGTGACGCTAAATCATGCTACTTGTGCCTCTGCTTTAATAGGTAAGAGCCATTATCCCTGCAGCAACAAGAAGACCTTGTCAGTAACAAGTAAAGACATCAAGTGTTATAAATGACCAATGACACCATATTATTTGCATGGTGTATTTTTATGCATAATGTTATTCAGGTTCATGAAGTTCATTTGGTTTTATAGTCTTGTCATAATGGCTATATACATTTAATCAGTAGAGTTTTACCCTTTTTTTTAAATATGCATTTTCGTATTTAACTTCACTATTTGAAGTAGTTTAAATAGATATTGCTTGCAGTTATTAACCCCTAGTTCTTTTGTTGGAAGCACAAGGACAAACCGGAGAACTCTTCAGTTATTCAGGTTACAGATAAAGTATGGCAGTGCTGGGCTCAGAATGGCAGAGCTCCCAGGATCTCAGTCAGAGCGAGCACCGTTTCTGGGTGCTGGTCACATTTTATCTTCTTGGGCTGAGGCTGCCCTGTACAGAGGTTGAATTTTCACGCAACCGAGTCTCACTGGTCAGTTATCTCTGATGTGAACTTATAGAAATGTAATATGAAACATGTATGGGTGTTGTCCTTGAGGTGTGTATCTATTCTAGCAAACCTAACTGTCAGATCAAAGAGGCCCTTGAAGATTCAGGTTAAAATGTCACATTGCTCTAAGAAAAAATGTAAGCAACCAGTAAGTTACATGAGTACAGTAAACAGTACAAGTCCAAAGTGAACAAAGTAAAAGCCGATTCTAACACAGTAAAATCACCCTTCAATATTAATCAAAACATGATATTGACAAAAAAAAAGCACTCTGAAAGGGGAAACATGTCATGGTTAGTACTTTTACTTTTTACCTAACAATGATTTATTATTTGATGAGTACCTTTTATGCTGAAAACATTTTAATTAAATAATTTAAAATCCAGGACCACTATTTTTCTTCAAGTATACTTGTAGATCAATGTAGCTTTGTCCAACTAAATTGCATTTTATGAGTAATAATAATAACCTTAAACTTGTTGCTGCCATTTGTGTTTACACATTTTCTCAAGTGTATGTAAACCTCTTCAATCTAGTCTTCACTGTATAGTTTCCCATCAGTGCTGACTGATAAGCTTCTCTGACCCTATGTGTCTACAGTCGATGGAGATGAGATCGATGTTTCAAGTGACATTTCTCAGCTAATAACCTCTTATCCTATTGATTCCATGCCCAGATATCCTGCTCTGCTCTCTTTCAACAAATTGATTTTTCCTTCTCCCCACCCATCTTCTTTTCTCGTGTTTCTGTATTTCATAGAATATCCAACATGGACATTCTTCTTTTTTTACACTCTATGCTCCTCATGCCCAAGGCTAAAACTCCACCACAAATTAAAACCAAATAATACCACTTTTAGAGAGTGGCCCACTTCAAAAGTCACCCTGTAGTTTGCCTACAGGAGTGACTTCCGCTGCATTTATAATACATCTGAGAGGGTGGAAAAAGGGAAAGAATTGAAAAAGAGCCCTGCCAAAAGAGTCTTTGAGGAGCTCGTCAAAGGAAATGATGTTTCTGCACACCCATATCACAAAGGCAATCACTGCACACTCACTCACATCTTAATTAAAAACTGTGGGCAAACAGTGACTCCCGGTTGTTCTGCCAACTTTCACATCCTCGCGGAAGATATTCACAGTTTCTACATTGTGTGCCTTTCAATGTGCATTCTTGCCTCTTCCGGCCTCCACGCCAGCAACAGTAATGGTATCATGGTTTCAGGTTGTCCGTCTGTCCATACCTACGTCCATATGTTGGTCCGCCTGGTCTATCCCTGTGAACGACGTCTCAGAAACGCCCGGAAGCTATTCCTTCATCCACCTTGACTCAAGGATGAACCTACTAGAATTTGGTGGTCAAAGGTCTGTGACCTCACAAAAGACTTTGATGGCCTTAGCTCAAGAATACATATGCTGATTATGACTACCGTATTTCTGTCAATGTCTACTAGGGTAAATACCGAAGTGATGACATTTTGAAGAGACAGGGACGTAAACTGCAACTTGGCTGATCGGGGGAGGCATCCAGCCGGGAGGCGGCAATTTGACTTCATTCATTGATCCATACAGAACTTGTAATAAAAAAGTAAAAAGTAAAAGTTCAATCATGGATAAAGGGGAATATTTGGCTGAGAGATAGTTGCTGGCTAATAAAAGACAGTTAACAGTATAACAGAGGGAAGTTTATGAGCTAGATAATTACATAATGCTGTAGTCACACTCACCTCATTAGATGCATCTCAATGTGCTTTTTTACCTCCAAACCAGATTTTAGCCAAACAGACATGTAGTGTGAAACATCTAATGAGTTGAATGCCTGAATGTTGACAGTCTCCCAGCAAAAACAGCTTTAAAAATGACTCTGTTATCTGTTTATTTCTGGTTCAAGCAATATCCACTTTAATCACACATCATTCCAGGTTGCAAATGACAATAAACTGAATAAAAAGTCATTTGATGTCCTGTCCACCTGTCTCTGTGGAAATGTTTACAGCCATCCAGACAAAAACAAGCCCAAAGCCTGATAGACCATCATTTAGTCACTCCAGTTATTTCCATGATTAATTGCACTGCGCTTAGTATTATGCTGAATAAGTCTGCAGACACTTGCTTTTTCCATAAAAGGCCATACAATATGAAAATATTAAGACTCACTGTGGACATTTATGTTCCTACATCATTTTGCCAAAAGGAGATGTAGTTGCTGATATCATCATCCATCAACCACTTATCCTGTATTCAGGGTCGCGGGCGGCCCTGTAGTTGCCAGTCTATCACAGGGCCGACATGTAGAGACAGAAAACCATTCACACTCACATTCACACCTACAGCCAATTAACCTAATCCATAAACCTATTCCCATCCTGCATGTCTTTGGACTGTGGGAGGAAGTCGGAGAACCTGGAGAGAACCCACGGAATCGAACCCAGGACCCTCTCGCTGCTACCCACAATACCACCGCGCAGCGTTGATATCATCATTAAATATAAAACTGGTGTCTAAACAGAAAATTACAGACATTTGGAATGGAACAATTAGTGTTGATACATTCAAGTTTAATTGTATTTTAAATTAATTTAGCTCACAATAATGTTAATGGGATAGTTAGTAAACCCAGTATGGAGATCCCTGCACAGCATGAGAGCAAAGTAATGGAATGCTGTGGATGGGGGCAGCAGCAAAACATATCTGACACCTAAAAGAAAGCTTCACATGAAACAAAACAATATCTGTTTAAGTGACGGTAAAATAAAGCTTTGGAAATAATTATAAATATAGTGTACAGACAGCGCTATGTCTGAACTGAAAGTAAAACTGCTCTCTTCAGAGCCAATGGACTCCGTTGACAAAAACAGTATAGATCATTTTCACTTTTAGTTCAGTTACCTGATGAAAAATATTCAAAATATAGTATAACATTGAACGTTGTTATGTTTATCTGCTCCTAAATGGTAAATGGTAAAATGCTCCTCTATCCACAAGAGGTACAATGCTTTGCATCCATGTTGTTGCTCTTGTCTTTTTCTCCTGGGTACATGCCGGCTGCCACTGTAGTAATATACTGGATAAGAACCTCATACGACCCCACTTAAAATAATCCTTTCATGTCTGCAAAGTGGCCCATATCTAAATGTGTCTGTAGGCATCGTTTAAACCCACCATGTGCCGGTTAAACCGTGATTATGCATCATCGTCTGTCATGTACTCCCTACACTATTTACATTACAGGTTTTTCTGAGCGCTTGGGCACTATCTTTGAAACTGATGGCTTTTTTTATGCATAACTCTAAACACCAAACCAGGAAAACATTATACATCTCTTGCAACAGCAACATATTCCTACAAACCTCTTTGGTGTTTTTGCCTCGATGAAGTTCACACAAACCATAGTTTGAAAAAGAACCAACTGATGGTAGAAATGAACAACCGCTTACCTTTTGCTTTTTCTCTGAGCAGAGCATTTGCAATGTAGTTTTTTCATACATGTAGCAAACACGCATAAACACAGGTGTAATGATGTGCATTCTGAACATAACACACTGTTGCAAATAAGGGGGGGAATTTTTTCTTCAAATGTTTTAACATCCCTCAAACAAGAAAAATAGTATAAATAGAAGAAACCAAATGTTAACCTGTGGCCGATAGCTCCAACTGTGATTTGTAAGTGAACTTATCATCTATAAGTGTTTTTGCAGACAGTTTTGCTCGAAGTGTGTTATAAAACTTCAAACTGAGTGTAATGGAGAGAACGTGCATTCAGTTTGGCACTTGGTAAACACTTAAACTACAAGTGTTAATGGATCTCAGTGATTTGCTTCGGGAGTCAGAGTTATTTTCTGGAGTTAAATTCAGGAAAATAATTGCTAACAGTAACAGTAACATGACGTTTTGAATTCTTATCTTCCTAATCAATTTTAAATATTTAGAATGACAGTTTTAGGAGCTCACACCAACTTGGATGAGCACAATGCTGAGTGTGCTGTAAACACCTCATTTACAGCAATACAAGTGTTCTACATTACTGTTAAAAAACTTTGTTGCAGTATTATGCTTTTCTTGTCGCTGATTATATGTGTTAACCACCAAGCTGTCCTGTATTTGCTTTCAATTTTATGTACTGAATTCCTTGTTAAATTTTGCTTCAGTAGAGAAAAAAAAACATTAAATGTTTTGGAGGAGAAGTAACAGATGCTTAATTGTATTATATACAATATTACATCTTTACTTTGAACACTTATCATACATATACTTTATTATATCATGATGAGTTTGTCTAGATGGAAGTTATTGAGGGTAAGCATCCATCTTATTAGGATGAATCCAAATTAACAGTTTTTAAAAAGCATGGTGTAAGTTTTGAAAAACCAAGTTGCTGCAGGCAAAAACATTATTTCTTACGTTTGATTTCCTGCTCTTATGAATGTCTCAAAATGAGGAAGGAGTGGAGGTTGTTTATCCCTTTTTGGTATTTATTTATGCACCTGCATAAATCCAGATCACATTTTGCTTCACCGTTGTCATTATTGCAGTGACTTGAAATTGTCTGCCTGGTACATCAGAAATTAAACTGTAGAAGCAGCAGTTGTATAAGAAAACAATGCCAGGAGTAAGTCTGTGACTACTCATTTGTACCAACGTTACACTCTCATGTCTTAGTCTAGCAGTGCCTCCAAACAAAAAAGACTAGAAATTTAATTTCTGTTCCACAAACAATTTGTGTTTGATATCGCCAACATGAATACTTCAGTTAGATGTAAAGGTTCAGCAGATGCCTGTCAGCCAAACAAGGCACAAGTTGGATTTTCTATGTACAAAAGCAATAAAACACACTTTTGGGGGGCATTGAATCCACCTAATGTCATATAAATTAAAACCTTTAGATGTCACAACTATCTTTCTTCATTGTCTAATCCATCGAGCAACATTCATTCTTCTATTTCCCCTGGACACTAAACTCTTAACGGCTACAAATCACCCACTACAGTTGTAATTGCACAATGCATGGATCGTTGCACTACATAACCTGCAAACAAAAACATTCCCAGATTCATCAAAGATTTAGGGCCCTAATTTCGTGGCGCAGCGCAGGGTGGCGCAGGGTGGCAGAGCCGGCGCAATGCAAGTTTCGACCAGCGCAGCCTTGCGCACGGTCAGTTTGGCAGTTCGGTTGATCGCCTGCGCCAAGATGGGTGTGGCGGCGCAGCAGGGGGAGGCGTCACAGATTCAGCTTGGCGCAGCGGAAGTTTCGTGGCAAAAAGCATTGCCGAGGCTGGTCTACTCTTGGCGCAAGGTGAATTACAGGTGGCGGAGTGGCAGTTTGGCTGACCGCCGCGCAGTGCGCACACGTCACCAAGACCTCACAGGCAGGTTTCCACAGTTCCAGGCACATTTAAATGCAATAAATAATCACAGCAAACACAATTTAATGCTACTAATTAAATCAACACGTGAATTTATATCTATATAGATTGTCCCGTCACATCTGACGTCAGATCAAAGGCAGATGGCACGCGTAACGGAAACTCAGCCTGACTGAATTAACACAGCTGAAACTTGGACCTCTCGGACCAAAACACCTCCCTCTCTCTCTCCTGTTTTTCATATCTATCCACTGCTAATAAAATGCATCTATGCCTGAAAAAATCGTAAAAAATAAAATACAGCAGCTTGTGCCCATCTCTCGCCTCGGCAGCCTGTCCGTGTCCGTCGAGAAACGCGCAACTTTGCCGCGAGCTGGAACCGGAGTTGGGGCTGCAGCTGGTCTGAGCGGCGCAAGAGGTCCCGGTGTCCCGCCGTTCTGGTGTTGGACGGGGAATCCGGTGCAGCTGTGGAGCGCAGATGATGAAGGCGGTGATGATGATGATGAATGGCCCGGCCGGCTCGTGCAGGCACCGAGTTCTCGCTACTTTTATGTCTACTGCTGTGCGCCCTGACCCTGTTTTGTGATAGACATGCCTAAATTGTGCCTACAATTTCTATAGTTATATAATATCGGCATTATAATTATTATGACTATGATGATTTTTGGTGCCCCCTCAGCACTTGGTGCCCTACGCACAGCGCGTAATGCGCGTGGTGGGAGCGGTGGCGCTGCTTCTCTCATTGGGTTGTCAAGTGACGAAACTTCCACTGAACCTCGCCTGGCGCATTAAAGGTGAGGACAGGAGCTCATTTGATTGGTAAAGATCTGAATCGGCTGTGTTAATCCCACTCATGCCTTCTCTCCTCACTCTTTCCCACTTGCGGGGGTAGGAGTGACAGGAGGCGTGCCTGCGCCTGACTGCACCGTGCACGAAACTTGCAAAGTCCAGGCGGACACACCCCGTCGGCGTGGCGCAGGGTGCGTTGCGCCCCGACTGTGCCTGGTTATCGAAACTAGGGCCCAAAGTGTCACGGAGCTCCGATGACTAAAGAAATCGTCCGAAAGCTTTACTCTGTGCTGCAGTGCCACAAATAGCTCTTTCGGTGGCTTCTTGCAAGCAGCCAAAGAATGCGAAGGACAGACAGGGAAAGTGATGTGTGTTCTCCTCACTGTGTGTTGTTGAGCTGTGAATCTTCATTTAGTAAATTCCCCTTGCCAGAAAACTGGCACACCAATTCAGTGCCACTGTCAATCACTGTCACTGTGTGCTGCTGCAGAATAATTTAGAGAAAGTGTGAATTTGGTTATTTAAAGGCAGATATTTGAAATGTCTGGATTAGGGTAACTTGAAAGAAATTAGTCTGGTAATATTTAAAATCTTTAGCCGCTGCCTTACTTTTTTACATCTATTCTGATCAATGGAAGAACAGGAGGATCTGCAATATATAATTAGTCAAACGTTATGATTACATGTTGCAAAAGTTTTGCCGTGCCTTTCTAAATGACAGTAAATTATGTTGTTTAAGAGAAAATCTGTTATCAAAACATGTTGTTTATGAGGACTACATACGTGGCAAACAGATTCCTCCAAAATGCAAGTCGTTATACTCCGTTTTTCACATGTCATTTTACCGTTTTAATGGAGCCTCACACCCACACACTTTGCACCTGCATACATTAATTAAATGTTAACGCAACATTGGAACAGTTTGAGTGTGCCACAGTTTTCTTCCTCGCTGTATGCACCTGTCACATTTGACTGTGCATCAGCTGTTTACATTCTGTACAGTACATCAGATGTTCATCAATGTTAATGTGGCTAGTTGGTTGTATGTGTAATATTTAAAGGGATTAAAGAGGGATATGTCTGTGATATATAATTTTGGACATTTTATGTGACTAAATTAACACATGGAGTGCCACAGGGATCATTGCCCGGCCCGTTACTTTTCTATTCCCCCATGTTACCTTTGGCACAAATATAGAAGATGGAAGCATTGTTTATTGTTTATTGTTTATTGAGGATCCCCATTAGCCGACAAACAACCGCCAGGCTAGTCTTCCTGGGGTCCTTTTCAAAAGTACAAAATAAAATAATAATACACAGATCCAGTTACAAAACATACACAGATCCAGTTACAATAAAAAGAAAGGATAAAGGAAAAGAAAAAGATAGTTCTCAAAATAATAAAATAAAATAACAATACACAGATCAAGTTACAAAACATACACAGATCCAGTTACAATAAAAAGAAAGAAAAAGGGAAATAAAGAGAAAGTTCTCAAAATGATAACATGAAAGATTAACTCTTAAGTCTAAAAAGTGACTTTACATGTTTCTTAAATGCTTTTTTACTGGGAATGGTCCTAATATTTAAATGAAGAGTATTCCATATCGAAATGCCTCTATATACAACTGTGCTTTTCATTGAATTAGTTCTTGGTCGTGGTAATGCAAGTAGACCTTGAGTTGTAGCTCTGGTACTGTAGTGGTGAACATCAGCATTATAACCAATCTGATTAAAAATATCTGTAGGATACTTATTATGAATAATGTTTCGAATAAATAACAATAAACTACTGGATAACCTATGAATAACCTTCAGCCATCCAATGCATACGGTCCACACTAGATCTATAAGAACAATCAAGAGTAAGTCTAGCTGCCCTATTTTGAGCTGTTTGTAATTTTAAAGCATCACATACCACTAAGACTTACACAATGTAGTTTATCTCGTATACATAGCATGGCATTTATGACATTTCCTTCACTCTCCAATCATAATAAAACTCGATTCATTAATATATATTATAGGTTTTGGTTTGTCATTTTCCACTTTTTGCTTGTCATGTAATGCCACGCCATTGAAACAATCGCAGTTATGTTTAGTTAACAAAACTGCATCAATGCCCACAGTTTAGACAACAAAACTAAGTTAGGTTAAGGAAAAATCGGACTTATCTATATAACAGAAATACGTCATTAATGTTGCTCATGTGAATTGAAAAAAAAAAGCTGGGAAACCAGTCTTGAACTCCGGTTTATTTGACCCATCCACCTCTATTCCCACCATCAGCGGTCTCCTTCATCCTGACTGAGGAGGGGTTTGTCTTATTTGTGTTTCTAAAAGCTTTGATCTACGACGGCGTATTAGGGCCACTGTCGAAAAAAAAAAAAAAAACGGAGCCGAGAGAGGTAGGCAATATTCTGAGATTAAAAGTCACAAATTTGCTAGTTTTAAAGTGGCAAATTTGCGACTTTAAAACTAGCAAATTTGCGAGTTTTAAAGTGGCAAATTTGCTAGTTTATTACGATGCTAACAACCTGCATTTATGCTAGCTAACTTCGCTTCCGAATGTCGCTTTTATCTTTCTAATTAATTCATTCCAACATGTGACGCTTTGCTAAGGCCCTTAAGGTAATGGCTGTTGATGGTTATTGTTGGTTAATTTTATATGGGCCAAATTGTCATCTTATTTGTGTTTATTGAGCAGGTAGTTTGCCTAAGCTAGCGGTAGCTTTCACTTGTTGTCATAGCAACGGCAAACATCCGGGTCAAGCTATGTGATTACTTCCTCTATGACCGCTAGCTTAGCCAAACCACCCGATTAACAAACACACATACCGTAAAATGACAATTTGGCCCATTAACCAACACTAACCATCAAGAGCCATCACCCTAAGGACCTTAGCAAAGCATTGACACACGGGATGGATTAATTAGAAAGATAAAAGCTACATTCATGGGAAGTTAGCTAGCATAAATGCCGGTTGTTAGCATCGTAATAAACTAGCAAATTTGCCACTTAAAAACTCGCAAATTTGTGACTTTTAATCTCAGAAAATTGCCCACCTCTCTCGGCTCCGTTTTTTTTTTTTTTTTTTTCAACAGTGGCCCTAATATGCCGTCGTATTGATCAGAGGCGAACACTCTATCAGTGGACTTTTTCAGTGTTTGGATCTGTGTGACTAAAACATGTTTTTATTCTTTACATTTCCCCCAGCTCAGCGTGTCCCGAGATTAAATCAGTCTAGGTGATTCGGCAAGTCTGAAATGTGTTTATCAATTAGCTTGCGAACTTTCTGAATAATAAGGTTTACGATAGCCGGGTACAGGTCAAAACGCACATTGATTAATGTGATATTTTCTTCCAGGTTCCTGCAGAGACTCTGCAAAGTTACCCCCTGCCTAACTTTTAATAGATATATGATTCCCTCTTTTCTTACAACACACTTTTTGCTAGTCATTTAATGCCTTGCCGTTACCATGAAACAATTGAAAAATTATATTTAGTCAACAAAACTGCGGTAACACCCACAGTTTAGACAACAAACCAGGTTAGGTTTAGGAAATATCTGACTAAAAATTTGTGAATATAACAGGGAAATACGTCATTAATGTCGCCAATGTAAATTGAAGGGGAAAAAAGCCGCTGTTGGAAAAGAGTCTCGAACTCACACACATTTAAAACTATGTACATACACTTCAGAATGTATATGCAATTGTGTCAGTCATTACAGACTACATGGTGCACAAATGATGAAAGTAGCAAGAAAGGTGTTCTCATTGCATGCAAAATAACTTACACATTTTCATGTCATCCATACACCAATTTATGAGAGTGCGCTGCTTCAAACCTTCAAGCCTCACTGAACTCAGTTGTCCGAGCCTACTTCTTAGACCTTTAAGACATGATCAGAATTCAATGTTTCAATCTGGAAAGCACTTGACACCTGTCACCTATGCTTTCAGCACATCCCATACTAACTCTGTCTCATCCAGACTTCAGCTGTAGCAAGTCCACCCACAACATCCAATAGAAGATGTCATATGACCACAGATTATCTAGTTTAAATGTTTTAGAGTGGATTTTAGGATTCTCTATAATCCTTTGTAAGGCATGTACGGGATTGGATCCTCACTTTACAGTTTAAAAAATATGAGCAAAGCTAGACTTTTATTTACCATCCAATGATGAATGGGTTGTTACACTTCTTAAATTGAATTAGCTTCTTCAGCTCCAACATTGCAATGCTATACCTTTTGGTGAAATCCATGCAAAGGATGTTTTTAAGAAACTCTTGTTATTTTAATGAGAATTTATGATCCAATTGAGTTCTGCAAAGTGTAAAAATGTATTAAATACAAGAACAGAGTATGGCGGTGGGTCCCTTCCTGCATAAACAACTGTGATCAAAAGAAAAGCATTTGCATCCTTAGACATTTTTTGCAATTACTGGCATATTACTTGTGCTCTATGTTTCCAGTTGCTTCATCTTTAATGTGTTGCAGAAATGTGTCTGCAGATAGATGCCTTTGAGCCACTTGCTGCTGTGCTGCCATCCAGAGATCCGAGGCTTGCTGTGGACCGGCTCCTCTGCGGCACATGTAGCGGCATTTGTTTAGACTGTACGCCTTTTCTCTCAAACATTTTCTATCGTCGGTTTGTTTGAAGATGTGCTTACAGGTCTCCGTCCCCTCGGTCTCATTAAAAATTGTATCAGGACATTTTTTGCCATCAGTTTTTCCTGAAAGGACACAGAGGGAGAGGAGAATATTGTTTGTTGGGGACAATGTGAGACAAAGATAGATTAAGAAGAGTGCTGAGAGAGACGAAGAGGAGACTTTGAGCACTTACATTTAATGAGATTTTGTCAGCGATGGAATTTTCAGGTTTTTGCAACGGGAATATGGGTTCTGGATCCTGACTGAGGAGGAGTTTGTATTATTTGTGTGTTAATTGGCGGTCTTTCACATGAAGAAATACAGAGGTGTCTTTCTAAAAGCTTAAACTCCATTAGTGGACTTTTTCTAAGTCTTACGATTCCTTGAACGGTATTCAGAGCTGTGTGACTAAAACATGTTTTTATTCTTTTACATTTCCCCCAGCTCGGCGTGTCCCGAGATTAAATCACTCTAGGTGATTCGGCAAGTCTGAAATGTGTTTGTCAATTAGCTTGCGAACTTTCTGAATAATGAGGTTTATGATAGCCGGGTAGAGGTCAAAACGCACATTGATTAAGGTGATATTTTCTTCCAGGTTCCTGCAGAGACTCTGCAAAGTTGCCCCCTGCAAACTTTTAATAGCTATATGATTCACTCTTTTCTTACAACACACTCATCAAGTAAATTATACAATGACCACGCGACAGCAAAGTGTTTTAGTTTAGTTAAGTGTCCAACAGTGTGGAAAACGGTGCCGTGGGGGAATGGAATCATGTCGCGTTAGACTACATGGATTAGCAAATAATGAGGAAATAAACATGGGACTGCACAGCCAACGAGTTAACCGAGTGAAAATTGTAAAAAGCATTGAGCAAATTAATGTTTTAATGTCTTATCTGTTATACACTTGTGCTTAATTTATGATAAAGTGATTAATCTGCTGAGCCAGGCTGCGAAATTTGGAACTCAACCTTGCAGGCTTTTCATTACGGAGGTGTGAAACATTGGAAACATGCTTTGGCAATTAGTGTCGCTAAACGGAACTCATTGTGACACATTCATCCAAATATAATTTGTTTTAATAAGTATCGCTGCCCACACCACCCACACTCACCGTCTTCTTCAACCACACAGTTGTACACAACCACACAAAAAAGTTGTCTTTAGCTCTTGCATCATTATAATATGTATTTAGCACAAAAATAAATTGCCTGTATAATCAAAAATTTATAGCAGACTTCTTCTTCCATGGTTCTTTTTTGTGTCAGTGGGAGAAAGAAACAAGGTTAGAGAGATAAAAAATGTAAACGCGGGAATCAAACGGGGAGGAAGACAAACAAAGGAGAGGAGGAAAAGGAAGGCGGGTGAGATGACAGAGGCAAAGAGAGCTCGCACACAGCGAAACCAAACATTCTGTCTTTTGGTTCCTCAAGCGGTTCATGCCTCTGCTTCCATTAACCTCCGCGATGACAAGAAGAAAACAAACGGATACTCCCCGCCTCTCTCTCTCCTGCACCCAGTAGTGCGGCGACGCCGAGGTGGGGAGCGGATCACGGGCGACACAGATTAGGAGTCAACAGGGTTCCCTTCATCTGGCTGGATGCAGCTGGAGGGCCGATTAGACAACCCGAGCGTGGGTGAGGGAGGGGACGCCCGATGCTATCACAGCCTCTCAAACACACTTCCTCGCTGGGATCGCTGCAGACTACCGTGAAATTGATCAAGCTCCCCGAAAAGATCTCGCCGTATGTGTGAGTGGCATCTCAAAGGGAGGAAATGAGGATAACTGCTATATGAAGATGCCTTCAGGTCATGAAGAACGTTCAGCTTTTGTGTAATTTAGTAGATTTTGTTAACTGTCTGTTAACTGGACCCTAGGGTCAATTGGGTCAATGGAGCTTGTTTTTTGCTGTTTTTATACAGTTACACTTTTAATTTTACACGGCTGTTAAACTATTGTTACTCTACATTCATGGTTTCATTTATTGCAGCACAAAAACATAATTTAGCAGAAATATTGAGCTGCTATGAACAAAAATACAGGGAGAAGTTCAGGGTTTCAACTATTTTCTTTCACTGGTTTTACAGTGTAATAATACAATTTAATACCAAATGTTTTATTCCGTCTGTTTGTTTTCCTTAAACATAATCTTAATCCGTAGCTGCATGCATGTTTGTGCAGCCTAGTCTCCTAAAATGTACATTTCCTCACAGCAAAACTGCAATGTCAATGAGCAAATGTTTTAAGGATCCCAGATTTGGTACCATGATTACATTTCAAATCAGGTGTATTAGTGGGACGCAGGACTTTCACGGAGGAGACTGCTGTTTGTGTCTCGTGTGAAAATAAAAGTCAACGTTGACATATTTGAAGTAAAATCACATATTTTAAGCCAAACCATGATGTTTCATGCATTTTTGTTTTGCTGTGTAAACCACAAGACAGTAATCCGTGAGAAAAATACATTTCCCTCCAAACATCATCAAGATTAGTTATTAGGTGGTTGTGGAGGAGACGGTGGAGGGTTGTGTCGTTGGCTCAGTAGCTATGGTAATAGCGACTCAGCATCATGCATATTTTAAAAAAGTACTGCAAGACAAAATGTCCCATCATGACATTGTGGCAGCTCTGTGCAATTGCTTCTGATTGGTTGTAAACACATAAAAACTGGTGGAGAGTCTCAACTTCTTTCATGTTAGATTGATGAAAGCTGTGTTACTATTTTTCTGCGTCGCATTAACCACAATAAGATGAACCCTCAAATTGAAAGGAGACAGCATCACTGAAAGCAAAACCAAAACAACTACTAATAGAAAATGGTTATCCTGAGGAGGGTTTTTTATTTTCTCTTTCTCTTTTTTTTCCAATTCAGGGTTTATCATTTTTTTCTCTTCTAGTGATGTCGCCCCGACTGCAGATAGCATCCGTCTTTTGAGACGGTTGAAATGATAGTGATCTCTCCCTCAGGTTGCTTCTAAACATTTGGGGGGGGGAGGAGAGGATATCCTTCCATCATGTCATAGCTGCTCTCCGCTTCCTCAAAGATATTCTCCAACTAAATCGTTCAAATTGA
The DNA here is from genome assembly GCF_963514095.1 of Eutrigla gurnardus. NCBI lineage: Eukaryota > Metazoa > Chordata > Actinopteri > Perciformes > Triglidae > Eutrigla > Eutrigla gurnardus. The sequence goes on along the minus strand of NC_139930.1, from coordinate 6,995,358 downwards.
AAATAAAAAGGTATTCACAATCTGCCATCTCGATCTGAAAAGAGGTAATCGGATTTTGGTCCAGGGTCTGGGCCCGGGAACGCTCCAGGATTGTTTGAATGCACACACTTAACGTCCTTGTCTCCTCCTCTATCTCTCCTCCACTCTGACACATTCGCTGTTATCCGACTGTGACCTGCGTTTCTTCCAGTCACTCATCCCGAGCTGGGAAGTGGGTCAGGTTGACCTTTTTTAGCTGTCAGGCACATAACTAAAGTGACCTGACAGGACAGAGTGCGCTTTGTGCCGACTGGCACTTTTCTTTTTCCGATACAGGCTAAATTTGTTTGCTCTACATTTGCTGCTTTTCATCTACAACACTTAAAAGGAGTCGTACTAAAAAAAGGCACTGTCACTGTGGATGTGAGCATCCTCGTCCTTTCATTTCAGGCTCAGCTTTGATGCCACATCTGAGGCCTGAAAAAAAAAAAAGTTAAGGAGGTCGACCTCAACCTCGACAAAAACGAACGCACTTCAGTTTATAATAGAGCTACAGGGTGACAGCCGATACTTCCCATGTCTTGTTCCGAGTCTGATCCTGGTGGAAAAAACGTATATTAAAAATATGCTTCATAAAAAAAAAAAAAAATATGCCAAGCACTCTATTTTATCATTTAAATTGGTCATCCAGGTTTGGCTTTGACAAAGGCAGGGTGAACGGATGTTCCTCTGAAGATGAAAAGAGCAGCATTAAACTGAAAGCACCATCTTGTGTTAAGAAACATTTGCATTTGAATGATTCTGGCTTTGAGTTGGTGGAATAAATAAGCATGGAGTTACAGCACAACGCTCCTCATTTATGAAACCCAATAAAGGGATAATGAGCCCTCGCTGAACTGTCAATTACAGGTGCAGTTATGTTCGCCGCGACTTTGTTTGTTTTGTCAGCCGATATGTCATCATCTCGCAATGCTTAAGGTATTTGACGTCCCCGGGAGAATACTGTATGTACAGAAGGGCTGATAACAATAGGGATTATGCAAGTAATGACTGCTTCAGTGGGAAAAGCTCCAGAGGCAGTAGAGCTAATTCAAAGGGAAATGCTTCCCCATTACAAGTATGAGGACACTAAAAGTGGTACTTTATATTGTCATGGTGCTTAGTTTTCAGTTACAGACACAAAGAAAACAGGAGCTTCGTGGTGGAGCACCAAGTGGCAAGTACAGGAAAGTGTGACACTAAATTCCCCTTCATTTCCCTGGAGTCAGTTCCCTTTAAAAGACATCATCGTTAGTTGACCTCACTGCTAATAGAATGGGACAACAAACATGTCTCCTGTGTTTACTTGTTTTTTTTGTGATAACGCCAGTGAAACACTGGAAGGGGAAAATAAAAGAAACCGTAAAGTCACTGAACTTACTCAGTAATAGAACTAAAACGACATCTGTCAATAGCTGTCTGATGTTTTCTAACAACAGCAACCAGAAGCCTCTGATCATACCAGACCACATAAGGCTGTAGCGGCAACATGTCTGAGTGTATTTTGTCGTTGAATCATGCCATCAGTCGCATGGAAGCGTGTTCGTGTGAGTGAGTGTGTACCTCTGTGTCCGTCCACGGCTAATCCCCTTCTTAAAGATCCCATATTATACTGTTTTTCATCAATTTCACACAGCTGTCAGAGGTCCAACAACACTGTTTTCAATATACATTGCCCCAAACCCATCCATCGTCCTGAATTTCAGCTGTCTAAAAGTTGCTCAAATGAGCTCTGCTGAGAACAGGCTGTTTCGGTGTCTGCACCTTTAAATGCTAATGAACTCCTCACTCACTCCTCTTATCCTGGCCTCTGGTTGGGGCCTCTAGTGACAACACGGCCGAGTGCATCATCGACACTGCGGCCAGAGACACAGTGGGCGAAAACCGTAGATTGTATGTCTGTGGGGTAAACAGTTGTTTTGGACGGTGTGTTTGGCTAGTTGCTAACAGCTAACAGCTCTATACACACAGCTGACTGCATCACCGTCACTCAGCCGCTACTCTGGGGGCCAGTGACACAGTGCTGCCGTGGCTTTTTTATTGGGCATCAACCTCAATTTTACCCCCGTATTGTTGAGGAAAAAAACGATTAACATTTCAAGTCGCGGTTAGACTCATGAGACAGAGCTGAGACGCACCGCCACAGTGCTGGTGCAGATATCTGTCTGGATTCCAATGAGAGTGTGTCTGTCGTGTAATAAACATTTCAGATACACGGGGGTTAACCAAAGTGGGTTGTGTTCATGGCATCACACAGTGAAGCAGAGATCTGCACTCCACTGAGAGCATCTTTCTAGTTGTTTATGAATTTTGAAAATTGCATTTTTTTTATTGTTTCCGAAAGTTTAGTTTCACTAAGATCTCAGTTACAGACTAATCGAGAAATCGAGTTTTGCAGTGTGCAAATAGCAGTGAAAAGGCGAATCTAAACATTCAGTAAGCCTGAAGAAACTCATTATTTTTGATTATTGTCCAACACAGTAGGCAGGTGGTATCAGACCAGATCACTCCCACTTTTATGAATCTTCTGTACTGTTCTGCTTACTTTTCCTCCGTGAACCCATCCCTCTAAACAGACTGGCAGTTTAAACCGCCCACACGTGTTTGAAGGGGATGTTGGAAAAACTGGCAGCATCAAGTGAGTATAAAATAAAAGCGAGTTTACTGTGTGACATTGTCAGATTCTATCATCAAATACAAAAGTCTCAGTGTGTGGATGTTGCTGTTCAAAACAATACATACACACACACGCATACACACACACACACACACACACACACACACACACACACACATTTAACCAGTGCACAATGTTTCCCCAGAACGAGTGGGTGGTGGTGTCCTTACCTGCTCTCTCTATCCGCTGTGTGGTCTGTTTTCACGGCAGAAAGAGTTATTCAGTGATTCAGCTGTCTTTATTCCTTATACAACATGAATATGTTTGACATTAAATTAAATAGTTTTCTACAGACATTTATAGTCCTCATACTTACACCCAACAATATAATCGTTTAACTGTGTATATACAATATGTGATTTGTAAAGTTGTTAAGGTTGACAAAGCCATTAACAAAAAGAGGAATAAAAATGATGACCATGATTGCAAAACAAAACAAACAAAAAAAAAACATAGCTAATTGTGCTTACAATTGGAGAAGCTCGAGGTGAAAAAGAACTTAGTTTGAATTGAATATGAGAAAATGAGAAATTCAATTATAAAATCCGACGAGCCCGAATTTGTTTAATTGGTCAGGGTTTTTACAGTACTGCCACGGCCACAGATGACATTTTTACATTTTTTTTTTTTTTTTTGTCAAAGCATCTAATTTATTCATTGCTTTCAGTATTTTATGAGGATTTTAAGTAATATAACAAAGTGTTTCTGAATAGAAATACTTAACCATGAAGGTTTAAGAAGCAACAGGCAGCAAGTGGAGGAGGCAGGTACAGCAGGGCAAAATTTCAGATTTCTTTTTTTATATCAGACCTGAATAATAAAGATACTTCTAAATGTATTGTGTAACCTGACATCCCCTGGAGTACTCCAAACCTGACAACACAGTCCCCAGCTCAGCTGTTATTATATATTTATTTTGATTATCTATATTTTTATTATCTTGTAAATGAATGCTTTTGTATCTGTCTATTTAATGTTGCACACAAGTGAACACTGCCAGCCTTTACCATTCAGATTTAGAGTTCCAAATATATACACTTCCATGTATATATTTGTTGTTAGAAATATACAATAAGTTAAATTAACAAGATTTTAAATTCTGGATAGACTTAAAGGGCAGGTCTAGTTGTATTTATTTATTTGAGGTTGTATATGGTTTTAGCTTCCTAATGGTGTTCCTAATGTTTTCAAATCTAAAAATTCAAACTTTAGCCTGAAAATGCAGTGCATGTGTTGTATCTGCGACTCAGGGTCATGACATGTGTTAAAGTCCCGGCAGTATTAGTTGCTGGATTTGTGGATGGAGGATCTCCTGCTGAAGCTCCTCGCTGCCAGCTGTTTACAGGCAGACGTGTCGGCCAATGCGTCTTATATCAAAGTATTCACTCGTATAGTCAGCTAGAAAAAATCTAGTTCTCAGCACTTATTTCAAATTTTTGGAGATTTACTCATTGTAAGTCGAGTTTGCCATTGTTTAGTGGATTGCTATGATCGTTTTCAAGAAATCTTTAGCTTCCTCTTTGGCAGATCTCCAAAGTAGTCAATATTTTTTCTTTGTAAGAGAGGATGCCTTGCAGTGCAGTGGGCAGTCATTCGGCAGAGAGCCAGCGGGAGCCGAGCTGCGCGATAAGGCGTGCGTGGTGATTAATCACGCTGTGACTCGGCGTCTCTCGAGCCTGTCAACTACTCTGGCTGCATGAGGTCCCGGGAACATCGGGGGACGTCTAGGGACGTCGGAGGGTTTGACCACGGCCCATTCGTCTCCCAGGGACAGGGACCAGACATGTTGCTTCAATCTCACGTCACCTCCCTTCCTCCCCACCCTCCAGGGTCTCTGCAGACTCAGCTTGTACTAAAAGGTGTATACTCTCATTACACGACACATAACACTCTGAGGAACTGTGAACAGAGGAAGGCGACGTCTCGGGGCCGTACATCAGTGACGATAACAACCGGGGCTGGTAATACGCCTGTTGGTGAGCCATCAAGAGGAACAACAACCTGCTGGGTGTGGGAATAAGCTTTGAGCTTAAGACGGGGATGCAGCTTAAAATACCACAGCATCAAACGGAGACACAGAAGTGGTATGGGATCAGACTGATAATAAAGATACATCTTAAAGTATTGCTTAAAGCAGCACCTCGGCATGAAAGTGCTGAAAATATACACTGGTTGTAAAGTGATAAACAGACAAAAAAAGATGTCAATGGCATTTCTTTTATTGCAGGCAAATCAGTCTTTCTGGAAATAACTTCAACGCAAACCATCCCTGTCCAAAACCAGAACCAGCTTGGGCTGATGTCACAAAAAATACCAAGAACTGTCCTATTATATTCAGTTGCAAAGAGGATTCAAGGTAGCTTTTATACCGTGCAAACGAGCCCCAGTGGGTTTCATTAAACATCCTGCTAGCAGCTGCAGTAACTAAAATTTAAATGTAAAACACTAGCACACGCAAATAAGATAAGGGATTATTTAGATTGCTCTGTTTATTGGAACAATACAGCGGCATAACTGCTTGCATAAATAACAAAACCAAAAAAATGCAGGTGACCTTAATATTAGATTATGAAATATGTAAAGCATTTTTTTTTCTACAAACAAATGCTTCCAGTGGGCACACTCTTCGCCCCATTAACACAAGCCGGCGAATTACTCGAGCAATACGCTGCATGTTTCACTCCAGGCATTGTGTCCTGTAGCTTATTTTGTAAACATGAACCCGATTACATCTGCGGTACAATCCCGGTGATTCACAGTAAATCAATTCAGGGGAGATAAGATAAAGCAGCTGCGATGAAGTTAATGCAGATGAGGTATTTTGGGCATAAAAGAGCCAGCTGATTATGCAGTGGCCTCCGTGCCTGTTCCAGGAAGCAGCTACACGGCAGCAGATACATGAGCTGTGCTTCCCCCTCGCTATGTGAGTGTGACGGCATGATGAATGATCGCCGAGGGGGGGGGGGGGGGGGGGGTTGCAGAGGAAATGCAGACGGGGCAGGTCCGTCTGACATGAGGGAATCATGGGATATACATGCACCGGCTTTGTTCGTGGGTCCCTTTCTGTTTTTGTCCCACAGCTCAAACACGAGCTCTCTTGATGGCAGCAGTCGCAGATTTGGCGGCCTCCTTAGTGAGAACGTTTGACAGGTGGCGGATCACAACGCATTGTTTTTTTTTTGTTTTTTTTTTCCAGAGGCGAAGATCTGATGTTTTAAATCCTGCTTAAATCGCAGCTATCTGACTTTTTCGAGTCACATGCACAGAGGCACATGTGCTCACAAAGAGCCGTATAACACATGGCTCTCAGTGACTTAGCTGAGTGTGACGGGATTAGCGGGGCTCTGCTGAAACTTTAGCAGAAACCACATGGATATAGAGTCTAATCTCCAGTGTGAAGGTCAGTGTATCTCGCAAAATAAATTATTCTCAAACCGCACACGGGGGGAATCCAAGTGCACATGTGCCTGTGTCCAAACACCCACGTAATGACAATGGAACAATGGTGAGTGAGTATTTGAGTTGCAGATGTGCACTTAAAAAAAGAAAGGAAAAAAAACAGTGTGTCACAGACAGTTCGGCAGAATAAATGTAGGTCTTACTCGGCTTTGGGCTGAGAATCAGATCTCTACATAATGCTGCCATCAGGGATGTCCAAGACCAGATTCTGTCTCTGTTGTGTGTTTTGAGGGTGGGACAGGCATCGCTCAGGCCGCGGTGGGGATTACATCAGCTGGTTTCTGGTAAACAGCTTGATCGAGAACTAATTCTCAGAATGTTAAGGAATTAGGAACGCATGCTCGCATTTGGCTCTTTAGAGATGCTGCTGTCCATGGTGCTGAAGGAGAAGATGGATTCTTTGGCCCTCACACAAGAACATTTTGGTACTCTCATTTTCATTTTCTCATACTCTTTTTGGTGCAATGTCAGATTCAGCGAATGCTCCTAACTTCAGATAAATGTGTAAAAAATTAGCATAAACAAGATGAATTTCACCTAAATGGGAGCATCTCCATGATAATCTGAAATTAGCATAATTAACATCTCAATAATACCAAGACTAAGCAACCTGCCTCATCTGTCTCATAATGAATTCCTGTTTTTGGAGATCCATACAGGAAAATCCTGCATTGTTTTTACAGGGTCAGCAACGGAATTAAGGGACCTGCCAAGCAATATCAAGAAATATAGAATTATATTATAATTTGACTCATGGCGTCAAACAGGATAATGTCAATTGTGTGATTATTACGTGTAATTGTGTATGGTTTTCAACAAAAAATTACCTCAATGTAATGGAATTAGAATATTTAAAAAAAAAAAGCATGACTATAACAACAGGTCTGGACCACTATAATATTCAAAAATTGGTGAAAGCAGCAACTGCTCTTAAATCATTTGTACAAGCAACTTAACAACAACTACATTCATTATTTTTGAGATACTGGACATAGTTGACTGTTGGTATTTTAACATTACATGGATCACAAAGCATAAATGAAAACAACACTTTCTTACTCCCAACTAGTCAAAAAGCTACAATACAGTCAGTGACACTGCACTTCAAACTCTGACAGTCTAGGTCACCCTCTAGTGTTAGTGTTGGACATGTAAGAGACAACGTGTCCGTTTCCACGTGTCTTTTCAAGTTAAACTTCCATTTTCACAGGAAATGTGTTTGACCCGTCTACCTCTCCCCCCACCTGTCCTGTGCGGACTATATCGCCCTTCAAATACATACCATTTAAACGACGCAGGTGGGTTTACATTGGAGTTATGTCAAAGCTTGGTGCTGCTTGCAGATGAATGAGACAAGTTGGGAGTGAGATGGGCTGATGAAACAAAGGACTGAAAGCGTTTCATGCTTGTCACCTTGAGTACTGCAATGAATGAAGCATACTGTATGGCGAGAGATTCTAACTTGCTGCATTTTCTAAGTTGCTTTGTTTCAAAAGACTGAACTTTTTCACATATTTTGATCGAAGCACAAACTAAACTTGAAAAATGTGCTGTTTATTATACACGACTTACATCTGCAATCAAATTCTGTTGCAAAAGAGAAAACTATTGATGTAGAAAAATAACCAGCTTATATCGACACTCGTGGACACAAAAGAGAAGATAAACAACAGAAGAATCAGTGGCATTCCAAATGAATGAGATTGATGTAATATAAGCAAAACCATTTCACTGCAAGGTCACAATGATAAATCAATGTTAAAGCTTACGAAAAAGCCTTGGAGAAAGGAAAAAAACTACAATCAAGGTGGGTATGCTATGCATCATTGCTCATAGGCAATGACATCCTTACATGAGTGAAAGGAACAACAGGAGAAGGAAGACAAATTGGCAGATGGGAATCCGTTTTTTTTTTTTGGTCAGGAGCTCATTCTGAAATGTGGTTTTTTTTGCTCCTAACCTGCTTCTAAACCAGCTGATCATTCAACATGTTCTGCACCAGGACTCACATAAACCGTTAAAATATATATTCAGAGGAGAATTTACAATGGCATATTAGGGCCACTGTAGGGGGGAAAACGGAGCCGAGAGAGGTGGGCAATATTCGGACAAAAAAAGTCAAAATTTCGCTGCAACCGGCATTTATGCTAGCTAACGTCCCATGAATGTTGCTTTTATCTTTCTATTTAATCCATCCCAACGTGTGACAACACTTTGCTAAGGTCCTTAGGGTGATGGCTGTTGATGGTTATTGTTGGTTCATTTTATATGGGCCAAATTGTCATCTTGTGTGTTTATTGATCGGGTGTTTTTTTTTTTCCTACAGTGGCCTAATATGGCGTCGTAAGTATCTCATGTGAATCATAATGCTCCAGAATTGAACCCCACATTTATTTTGCATGCTTAGAATCAATATGTTTCCATGTGCTCTTGAACATCTCTAAGGCTCATGTTGACTGAATTAATGATACCATTAAATTCATTTTTTTTTTACTGTTGCTCTTCTTTCACTTAATCACCCAGAAGGCACACATTTCAGCTGGAGTGAACTGAGCAGAGCAGCTTGAAGCACTTGCATGGTCAGCCATGTTTTCAGTTTGATGAAAGCCTTAGTGAAAAGAGTCAAGGTCATATGCAGGAAGTTCTTGTCGACTGAATCAGCAGGGCAAACAAGAATGAGCCTCTGTTTGAATTCATTTTTTTAAATAGGGGCAAAATACTCTGAATGCTGGGATTTTGATGGATCCACAACAGAGAATTTTCACTGCACCTTTATCCTGTTTATCCTTCTCTGTCAAGCTGTTCATCAGCACTAAAAATAGTGGAACGACTAAGCACACGGTCTCTGGTTTCACACAGGGACATGGAGACATGGGATTTAATCCCAGGAGAGTCAAAAGGGCGTCCAACAAAGAACAACAATGACAAAAGAACCCTCTCTCCTCTGGTGACAAAGGAAAAATAGGAATAATTGTCTGCTTTCATGTAAACAACAAAAAACAGCATCCTGCACAATGCACACAATCTATAAAAATGTGAACAGTAAAGACGCTCAATCCCATAGAAATAAAGTAGTAGTAGTTGTTTTCTGTGGCCATTTAACTGGTACAAAGGAAAATGTCGATTGTTGTTTGTTGTTATAGTGACGACTTAAAGTGTTGTTGCAGCTCACTGGCAAGAGAACGGCTCCGGAGACGGGCTAGTTAGCAATTTAGCTTGTCCTCCTCCGGGGCAACGGGACCTTTGGAACCAGAAAACAAAATTAGAAAGCTAGCTAACCAGCTGCCTGCTAGTAAGATAGCTATTTTGCTAATCCCAACATGCTTTTATGATACACCGGTTACAGAACATGAGCCAAAGTTGTCAAGTCATCTGCCGATATTAATGTCCTTGTCTAATGTGACAAAGGTGTGTGATGATGAAGCGTCATGTTAGTCAGTACTACAAAACCTCACCTCACTGCATCTACAACTACTTGTAAGGTTAAGTGAATAGGATGTTAGCCCGGGACACATCAAAATGGCTGCTGTTCTGACCAAACTGCTATGTTGATTTGAATAGAAATGACCATTCTACTCGGACAGCGATGATGGGAAAGTTACCTTTTGTTGCAGTGATTCTTACAAACAGAAGATATACAAATAGCAATGATAATCTGAGACATAGGGCCCTAGTTTCGTAGACCAGGCGCAGTCAGCTTTCAGCGCACCTGCGCCGCGCCGACGGGGTGTGTCCGCCTGGACTTTGCAAGTTTCGTGCACCGCGCAGGCTCGCGCAGGCTCGCGCACTCGCGCAGGCTCGCGCAGGCTCGCGCACTTGCGCAGGCACACCTCCCTTCACTCCCACCGGCGCAAGTGGGAAAGAGGGAGGAGAAGAAGGCGTGAGTGGGAGACGAGGCGTGGACTGGGATTAACACAGCCGATTCAGATCTTCACCAATCAAATGAGCTCCTCTCCTCTCCTTTAATGCGCCAGGCGAGGCGCAGTGCAAGTTTCGTCACTTGAAAAAAATGACCGAGGACAGCAGCAGCAGCAGTAGCGCCAGACGGCCAAACTTTTCCCAGGATGAAACTGATGTTTTGGTCCAAGCTCGCAGTGTCCGAATATTTGGAACTGCGAGCAGACCTCCACGGGCTGATGATGCAAAAGCAGCCTGGGAGGAGGTAACGGCATTAATAAATGAACGTTGCCCTGGTCCACTGAGAACCGCTGCCCAGTGTAAAAAACGGTTCAATGATGTCAGAAGAAGAGCCAAACAAAAGCTCTCTGAACACCTAAAACAAACCAGGGCAACCGGGGGGGGGGCGTCCACCAGCACTCCGCTGACCTCAGCGGAGGACATAGCCTCCTCCACGCTCACGCAAATAAGCATTGAAGGCTTTGGTGGAATCGAGGCTGGAATTACAGGTAAGGCAAACCTCTTTTCTACAAAGAAAGACATTTAATAACACGTTAAAACGCCGCGCAAACACATGAGTCCTGTGCGCAATACCACGTGCAACGCGGATTAAGGGTTGTGCGTAAAGGTGCATTGCCAACCTCCGTGGCCTGGCCCTTGTCACTAATGTTTGCTTGCTAAATCAACTTATCTTTCCCAATTGAAATGTTGTTATTTTAGCATGTAAATGTCCATCATGTGTTCACAAAATGAAAGATGTGAAAACGTTTGATAAACTTTATTTGGACAAACACAAGGCTAACCAGCTGCAGTGAACAAAATACATCTCCAAATGACTTCATTTAATTTATTCCCAAAACAAACAAACTTTTAGAACGTTAAACTGAGGATCCTCTTGTCAGCTCCACAGGGAACCACACCGCAGCAGCAGCAGCAGCAGGAGGAGGAGGAGGCGGCGGCGGCGGCAGCAGAGCCCGGGACAGCAGCTCACCCCCAGCCTATGAGAAGACGGGCCCGGTCCCGTGACCGGGTTCCAGAGAGGGACCGGCCATTCCTGGACATTCAGGAGGGGGGGTTCAGGATGGTGGAGAGGGAGCTGGGTTCTCTAACCTCCCGGGTCCAGGGGTTAGAGGCCCAGCTCCAAGAAGTTAACAGCCGGCTCCAGGGCCTGGAGGACAGCCTGCGGCCGCTGGCCTCTGTGGCCTCTAGTCTACGGCGTCTGGCCGATGCAGCCGACAGACTGTCCCCAGACCTGCAAGCCCCCGCAGCCTCCATCACTCCTAGGTGGCCGTTAAGGCCACGTACCAGGGGAGGGCTCTCCTCCACTACCTCAGCAAGGCCAGGAAGAGGAAGAGGAAGAGGAAGAGGAAGAGGAAGGAGGGATTAAATAGCAATAATAAAGAATTATGAATCTTAAGATGTGACTTGTTTTGGGTGATTTGTTTTGTTTGAGATTCATTTTACACCAAAAATGTCAGAAAAGATATACAGGAAAATACTCACATTTAGGGACAGAGCTGTGTAGTCAGGTGGTCTCTCCTCTCCCTTGCGCTCTGCTGCTCTTCCTGCTGATACGGCACATGCAGTTCGGCCTCTCTCCGTCTTAAGTCCTGTAATGTCTCCTCCGTGAGTTCAAAGGTCACTGAAAACACGGTTAAAATCACGTTGCCTTCTTGTTGTTGGTGTAATGTATGGCGTTATCAACCACATTTTCAGTGGATAGCCGTTGTCACCTAGCAGCCACCCATCCAGTGGGGGGTCCCCCTGAAAGACTGTAGGGATGGCAGAATTCGCCAGGATGAATGAGTCATGAGCAGACCCAGGGAAGTTAGCATACACATGTGTCACCAGGCAATTCGAGTCACAAATCACCTGGATATTAATGGAGTGTACTCCCTTTCGGTTCACATAAGTGATGGCTTGTGTATTTGGGGCGCGCAACTGCACATGTGTGCAGTCGATGGCTCCAAGTACACCAGGGAATCCACATTTCAACAAGAAACCTCGCTTCGTTTCCAGCTGGCTCTCAGGGGTTGATGGAAAAATGATGTGCTCATTTGCATGTTGGACTAGACTGAAAGACACTGCATGTAAAGCCGAACTGACAGCTCTCTGAGTGATCCCAGCCACCGAGGCCAAGGTGTGCTGGAAAGACCCGGTGGCGAAGAAGGTCAGAGCCGCTGTCACCTTTACAGCAACTGGGAGAGCGCAGGGGCCACCGGGGTGTGCATCAGAGGCCACGATGCGCGTCACCACGTGGACCACCTCAGGAGTAAGATGTAATTTGTTCCTGTGTAACGAAACAGAGTACCAAATGACATAAGAATTGCATTGGCCACGGCGGTATTCCAGTCATTATTTGTTTGTGTCACCTGCACTCCTGCTCTGTCATGCCCAAATAGGATGACCTTTATAATTAATATACTCCATCTTTGTAGATCACATGAAGCACGTCCATCCTAAAGACACTGCACATACCTTACAATTCATTCACAGTGTATCAAGCTTGCTCGCTCTCTCTCTCTCTCTCTCTCTCTCGCTCTCTCTGTTTCTTTTCTTTTGAATTCGTCTTTATACTCACTCTCTGATGCCGAGGGTTTCTGTGGTTGGCTGAGAGAGATGTGAACTCGTTAGTTTGCATCACAGTTTCAGCTGTGTTAATTCAGTCAGGCTGAGTTTCCGTTACGCGTGCCGTCCGCCTTTGATCTGACGTCAGATGTGACGGGACAATCTATATAGATATAAATTCACGTGTTGATTCAATTAGTTGCATTAAATAGTGTTTGTTGTGATTATTTATTGCATTTAAATGTGCCTGGAACTGTGGAAACCTGCCTGTGAGGTCTTGGTGACGTGTACGCACTGCGCGCCGGTCCGCCAAACTTCCGATCCGCCAGCTGTGATTCGCATTGAATCAATGGACTTTATTTACGCCTTGCGCCGAAAGTAGACCAGGTCGGAGCTGGCGAGCTTTCAGCGCAGTCTCGGCGAGGCTTTTTGCCACGAAACTTCCGCTACGCCAAGCTGAATCTGTGACGCCTCCCCCTGCTGTGCCGCCACACCCATCTTGGCGCAGGCGATCCACCAAACTGCCAAACTGACGGTGCGCAAGGCTGCGCGGGTCGAAACTTGCACTGCGCCGGCTGCGCCACCCTGCGCCGCCCTGCGCTGCGCCACGAAACTCGGGCCCATAATGTTGTTGTTCAGAACAAAATGTACCTGTATTCAAGCAATTTAGGATGCTTACACATTATGTAGAAAATCCGAAATACTGATTTGTGTGAATTAAAGTCCTCAAGGTTGAAGTGCTTGAAGGTATCAAGCTATTACTGAAACACACAGGGTACTTTTTTGAACTCATGGAAAACACACCAATGCACATAAAAGATCAATAGAGAGGAAGGGAATATGGACGTAAAGTGTTTCTTAATAGACACACATATCACATAGAGTGTGTCATAATGTCTCTCGTTTGTCAAAAACACACAGACCAAAGCAAACATATGTAGTGAGTGTACAAATTACCTTAACTTTCTTTACTATATAGAGGTGTTAGCCTGCTACGGTTGTGATGGCAACCAGACACACTGCTCTGACCATCCGGATACATTGATTTGAATAGGAATGACCTTTCCACTCCTGTTTTATTTCTACACTCAAACCTACCAAACCAAAAACATCTGAAACATTGTTCAAGTCAAGTGATGATGATATCTTTAGCTATACCTTATTTTAATATATTCAGACAAATGCAATAACTTTGAGTTCAGGCTCAAATTAAGGATGTTGTATGCTTTAAAAGGAAATTGCAAACACTGGGACATGGTTGAAGAAAAACAGCACGTTATGTGTGTTTGAATCTAATTAACCATGCAACATTATGATTTCCTTTGTATTACATTAAGATATAATCTAATTAAACATGATTATATCTCTTCTTTTTACGATCAAATTACCTTAGTTAACAGCTTACATGGTTGTCTTCTCTTTCTGTCTTTAAGGGAGTTTTTAGATTAAGTACGATTTATTCGTACTGTGCTCGAGTATGGTACGTGGTGTTCACACTAATCAAAGAAACTGGACTTAGGGGTCAAGTGAGCTCTGATGGGGGCCCCGGTCCCTGATGTGAAAGCCTCCCATGTGCTGTGTGGAAAAAGGCTAAGCTGTTAAAGAACATGACCACCTAATGTGTATAATATAGTCTACCATAAAGACCAGGTGTTCATGTCTGCCCTTTCAAAACGCAGAATGCAAAGTAGTGAGAACACGATCACAGTGTTGCGTAAGCAAGTTATTTCACATTAAATTGGACTATAGGGAATTGCATGTGGATAGGAATATAATAGGAATAATGAAGAAGTTTCTAAGCTGTTACAGCTTAACGATGCAACAGCTTAGAAAGTCTTTAATTTTTATTGCACAGTTCGGTCCTGATGGAGATCAGAGTAGAGACAGAGGCCATTCAGATGCCGCTGTCACTGCTGCTGAATTCACTCAGTCTTTGACACACAAGTGCAACATAAAATTGTCTCTTTAAATTACTTCGTGTTGCAGTGATTCTTGTTAACGGAAGATGTAAAAATCAGAATGATGTGCGGGAACAACTACTGTGTTAGAGGAATTAAGAATGCTGACACTTGACGCTGATAGAAAAATGTAGAAATACGGATCTGTGTGAATCAAAAGTTGAAGTGCTTGAGGAATCAAACCGTGATGGAAACACAGTGTATTTTTTTTTCTCAAACACAAAAGGCACACAAATGTTGTATTGGAAAAATAGAAAGGGATATTGATGTAAAACATTGCTTCATAGATACACATACCAAAGAGTATGTCTTTATGGAACATCTATAATGTAAATTCAATGCCGTTGTCTCTTTCTCTCTCTATTTATTGTTTTTTTGTTTGTTTTTGCTGTTTCCAAGCACAAAGTGACAAAAGCACACATGTGTATATGCACACACACACACACACACACACACAGACACACACATGGCTGTGCATACCCTGGCAGTGCGTCCGTCACTGTGAAACATCTCGTGTCTCTGGGCACCAGTGGAAATGTCTGGCCTTTCATTAATCTCCCTGTCCACAGGCAGACCTCCCCTAATTACAGCCATTGTTTACCTTTGCGCTGGCACGCCCATTGAATTATTGATGGCTGCCCTGCCCCAGTCAGTTTAAAAGCCTCGCCAACGGACAGATACCTGCCAACCCGTTCCCCATGTCTCCAGTATGACAGTTAACTGAATTATTATGCTAATAGCAATTAGTTTTCCTGACAGTGTGCTGGAGCGCAGACAAAGGCATGCACATCACCGCACGCTTTGTTGTGAAGACGTTTGATCATGTGATAAATCATCACTTTATGTTTGTAAATGGATCAATCAGGTGACTCCCGAGCAATTTTTCCCAGCATTTTTATGTCACCACATTTCAGAAAACGTTATTGCCGCTAGCCTCGAGGTCCATTCTTTAATTCGTGGAATAAACAAATGACCCTTAGAATTATTCAAATCAAATGGCTATCATCCTTACTGCTTATTGCATGAATTGAAACGCTTGTGATGCATAACGCAAGTCACATCCAATTTGTGAAACCTGCCCGCGGTGGCCCATTATAACCCTCTAATGGCATGCATATATAAAATCCCTCTATCTCTACTGCAAATAAAAAAAGCAACTGAGACCAAACCAAATCCATGAATGATTACCCCCAACAATAAGTAAATCCGCAGAACTAAAATTCAATTTTCAGAAATCCCACAGTCCTACTGCTAGACGCCATTCAAAGCTCATGAGGATTTGGACTTAAGGCGACTTAGAGGTGATTTATGCAGTAACCCAAATGGCTGTGCAAGGAAGACAAGAAAGACCCGGGTCTCCAGAAAGAGAACCTGCCTCTGTGTCATGATTCACTGGAGCTACGCTCCAACGACTGACAGGGCAGGGTGCCGCCTTGTGTCAGATTGCCCGTGATTGTGATCTGCTGGGTGTTTTCAGTGTGCACTTTCCCTTATGACACGCACTTAGGGCCGACCTTCTCCCACTGCTGGCTGGAGAAAAAAGATAAATCTTAAATGTTAGATTTCTCTGACTTTTTTTTTTAAATGGTTCCTTTTGACTATACCAATCTATAAAAATAATCTGATTCTAGAGTATATCTCAGTGGACATCCTGTTTGTAATATCAACAGCAACACATCATATGTCAAAACACTTAGACGTGTTATCATACCATTGTATTTTAATCACAAAAATAACAAAGATAATATTTTTTTATGGGACAGTAATGCTTCATGCTTCTTAACAACCTGTGAGGCAATAACCTTTATATATTTATGGCATTAAATATTTTGAATAGATAGATTATGTGGCACAATCAGTAGATCTGAATTTCTCTATCATCATCATCGTTGTTGTTGTTAAAGCATGTTAACAGCTAATGCAATGCTGTGACTGAAGGACGTTGCTTTCTGCAGAAAATACGTGATTGGAGGATGAGAGGCGGATGTGACAGAGTTAGGCTCATAGTTTAGGTCACATTTGTCGCCGTGACAGTTGTGTAATGATCCTACCTGAATAGTTATCCATATTGAAGGACTTTTGAGGCAATATGAGCTTGAAGCAGTGACACCTGAATATGGTTAAAAAACAGAGGTAAGAAATGTCATGTATATTTGTCAAGGACTTTTATTGTTAAAAGTAAGAACGAAGGGAGCAGCATAGCTGTCATTGTCAATGTGGAGTTAATAAGCATATTTCCCAAATTGATATTTAAATGCAAGTATTTTGTGTCCTCTACTCACATTAAATATATTATTTTCATGGATTTGTCTCAATCACGCTGCTCTCAGCGCTCTTCAGCGCAATGCATGATGGGATATAGTGCTTGGTTAACGTCGGTTTTACACTACTTATCAAGATGAATTGTTTGTATTTTGAATTTGCACTATAGGGTATAATAATTATAACTATACATTTGGACAGCATTACAATATGGAGGTGATTTTGGACACCTATTTTTAAGTATGCAAATCAGGTGTTATCTCTAAATATGTACTCATTTTCATACATTTCCAACAGAAATGTGAACATTGGATGAAGCCAAGTTCAATTTGTTTTGTTTAATTTGCATGTTGCAGAATCTCTATTAATCACTCCATAAATCAGAATCTACTGTCAACAGCCATGAAAGAAATCATTTTGGCCATGTTTTTAAGGAATAAAATAGAGTATTAATCAGGCTGTGAATGATGATGAAATCTTCTGTGAAATGCTTTAGGATATAGATAGCACTGGTGATGAAGATGAAGCTGGAAAGTCTGTTGGATCACGTGCTGCTGAAGTGGAGAAAATGACCTTTAAAGATGTATTATAAAACTCCATACATTTTGAAGACAAGAGCAAATAGGTTAAAAAAAAATCTAAAGACACAAATAGACAAAATAGTATAACACCTTAATGTCTATGTTGGATGTTTCCTTTCCACTCATCTGAAAGAAGACATGTTATAGAAGCAAAGAGCTCCGAATCCATAATTGACCACTGTATGAAAAAAACTTTGCTTTTGTTGCTTTGGTTATGTTCTGTTTTTGCCTTAAAAAAATAGTGCTGCTGTTATAATTGGAGCACATTGACAGACAGGCAGGTAGAGAACATTTGGTATACTCAGTCATTCTTGACAAGTATTAATTTTCATAATTGTGTCCCTCAGTAGGTGGTTATTTCACAAACTGGCATTGCTTCGCTGTCCAGCACCACCACTGGTGTGCACAATACAGAATCAGGCTGCAGCTGTTTAAGAGAGCGGAAGGCTACATGTTTTTGGGCGAGTCCAGCATGCATGAAAAACCGTGGTGTTAAATTGCCTCTCTTGGAATAATAACTGGCGTTGTTTCTTTTGTTTGTTTGTTTTTGTGGAGGGGTGTGAAAATCTTATTCTCTATCAGCTGAACTGAGGCCAAACTGATGCAGCAGGAAAATGTACCATACGCATTATTACCAGAGGAATCATCATTCAATATTCTACATGAAGCTGCATATTTAAACGTTACTATGCAATCTGTGTCATTTTTTAACACTCAATCAAGTGACGCTCAATCAAGTGACGCTCAATCAAGTGAAGGTTTCCTCACACTGACGAAACTCTTGCTGCCCACTGTGTGTGTGTGTGTGTGTGTGTGTGTGTGTGTGTGTACTTGTACATCTCTCGTTGCGGGGACCCAGATGATTTGTAACTGAATGAGGACATTTTTGGGAAGTGAGGACATTTTGGTCTGTTCTCGCTTCTTCAAATGCCTGTTCGAGGGTTCAGACATAGTTTTAAAGTTCATGTACGAATTAGGTTTGGAAATGCAGTGTAATAAATACAGGGGTGTTTTTTAAATAGTGTAAACTTGACAGGAAGTTTAAAAAGTATAAACCAAAATATATGATAAATACATTTTATTTTAAATCCACAGTAAGACACATATAAAGTTGCCCAGAAACTTGGTTTACATTACACATCCATTGAAAATTTGCTTATTTCCTTTTTTCTTGTATTCTCAGCAACACTAATGTTATAGCTTTTGTCCCTCTTTATGATCACTCTTCAATACTAATAAATCAAATGTGTCATTCTGAAAAACACCTGCTCAAAGGAGGACACTCTTATTAACAATATCCTTTATTTATTTACAAAATGAGTGGCTCACGTACACGTTAAGACTGGATGTGGCGATGTCAATCCTTCCCCAGCACCATGTTATTAGGCTGCATTGGTGCTTTGTTACAACAGTAGGCTGATGATGATGATGATGATGGCCAGCTCAGACGTCAGCCGCAGGGTGAGAGGGAGGGGGTGGATAATAATGAGACAGCAAATGGAAAGGCTTGTCAAGTGGCACTGAAGTGTCACGTTCAGTATGTGATTCACCACATCACCATCATCATCACCATCATCATTGTCTTGATAGACGTGATGTCAAGAAACATCTTCATTGTAGGCTCGACACAACAACATCCAACAGGTTACTTTGTTCACGTGAATCATCTTGGACAACAACTGCGCTTCAACACTGAACAAGAACATAAAAAGCTTTGAGATGAAACAAAGTAAATGCAGCTTTTGTATACCCAAGCGGTTAAACCGATCCCCACTATGGCTTTGCTCTGTAAAATCCCAACAGCTTTCTAAAACATATGCCGCAAAAACAAAAATGCTTTCACTTTTATGTAAAATAAATATGACGAGGGCTGTTTCAGATATCAGTCGGAGAGCAGTGAAGTGGAAAGATAATAACGAGAGCGCAATGTAATGTGTTTCTCAAGTAGCAGTAAAGTGTCACTTTCAGAATGTCAATCATCATCTGGTCGCTGAGGGGCCTCGACAGAGAACGGATGGTTTAACGCTACAGCTGCCGTGATCCATTTTCTACATCATGTAATGGGATTGTGGTGTTTGCATATGTGCATTATACAGAGAGGCCCTCTCTAAGGAAGCACAATTAACCACCAGCCAATTATGATCTTCTTTTAGTGTGGATTATTTGCAGTCCCCAGAACAATTGCATAACATATTGTTGTTGATTGTTTCTACAAAATGAAAAATGTTTAAAAAGTGTATGTTTTAGTAAAGGAAAATAATTTAAATATGTATAACAACATAATTAAGCACAGAACAAATTGGTAAATAAATTAAAACAATTCAAGTTAAATATAAATTAAAATGTCGTCTGCCTGACTTTATGAAAAAAAAACGGACTTTTCCAAGTACAACTTTTGAGAATAATTATTTTAGAACATAGTTAAAACTGCTGGATCCTTTGAAAAGGTCTGGTAGACTCTTGCTGTATGAGTTTGGCAGTTCCCTGAAGCACACACTCCTCCATTAGTGACAGAAAATACGGTGTAGCACACTTTTCATTTTCACATTGCGATAAGTCCCCACTGTCAAACCATGTTATTTGGCTTCAAATGATTGGCAATGTTCTAGAATAATTCTGACTTGAGGGTAAAGAGGAAGTCATCTTGAAATATCAACTGCTGCCTCAATTGCAGGTTTTGTAACCTGCAACAGCCAACTTGGACAAACTGTATTTAAAAGGCTGATGGGGTCTTTTCTGTTTGTTTCTCTTTTTTTCAAATGGACTCAGTCAATAGTAAGAGCAGTGATGCAGGTTACTAAAGTAAGCTTATCAATAAACTTAGGAATAATGTCAACATTAGCATTAGCAAGGACAAAGTTAGCTGTGCAAATAACTGAAAAGGGTTCAGATTTTGTCCTGTGCTTTGCAAGATTAAATTATCTTTTTTGTGAATGGAGTCTGGTGACATTGAAAAGAGCAGTTTAACTGCTTCGCTTACTCGTCAGAAAGGACATACTGATGGGGTCTTTGGGTGTTAGCCATCGCAAAAAAAGCTCCACCTAAAACAAAGCTATAGCAGTGTGTACAACGTATTTAGAATATTTTCACCTCTTAACCTTACCATCAGACAGCTGTTTATGACAAAACAGAAATGTTTCACAAAAATATACAATCAAAATTGTTATGTTCAGATTTCAATACATAAAGAACCCCACTGGGAAGTGACAGAATTATATAAAAACCATGATAATGGTGTCTGGCCTTAGAATAAGATAGAATTAAATCACTGCTCTCCAGTTGACAACATTTCTCTATATTCCTTTCCCCTCATTTATTTAGCACTCTTCACCCTGATCATATCATTTTGATTTTGTTTTCATTCGTCATCACCTCTCCTGCCTCTAGCTCTCTACTGATCAGAATCACGTTTTGAACATTACTTAAGCATACAGTCTATGGGACTAAAATATGCCATCGCCAACTGTGTGAGCAAGAACAATTACAGAGGACAGAGACAGACAGCTGTCTGCCTGCTCTAGTTTTTGTGGCTGTAAAGTTGTTTTGCAATTAAATTGGTCTCATTATTGATCATAAAATTGTTATTGCCACTATCATAACTCAAATGGGGAAATAGAGAGAAATAACATGTTCAGTCATTAGGGAAATCACCAAACACATCATAAGGGATTCATGAAAGCAAAACACCTACTCGCCTAACTCGTACGGACTGAAGGGGATGATGTAGTGTTGGACTTCCATGAAAGCAGAGGGATTCATCAGACAGTTTTTTTTTCTTAATGGAAGCAAACAACAAAGCAACAGACTCCCAGACTTGTAGTCCCCAGTATGGGAATTGCAGCCTCCAGCATTTCCCACAATGCAACTCATTAGTATCTTCCCTCAGACCCATCATACCTGTCTTTCAAACTTCATGCCTCCAGGCTTTGAGGTCTCAAAACCCAAGCTGAGAGAAATCTGATAACATTGTCAGGGGTTATTTTTCTCAGACTTCACACAGCTCACAGAATCACAGAAGACCCCATACATCTTTTTCATAGCCTCAGTAGCTCTCCCCAAGAAAAAACACACTTCATGTGTGGAAATCCTCTTTAAAATCACTATGTCTAACAGCATCTTCCCAAAAGAACAACTCATAAGTATCAACCCTTGTATGGCATTCGGGTCAAATTGACCAATTTCAAATTTTTAAAGTATACATTTTTTAAATCTGAAACTCAATGGCCTTAGCTTATTTTCTGTGATAAACATGTACAAACAACAACAAAAAATATTTAGCACACATGCTACTACACCCCACACATTTACATCCTTCATATGGTCTTCGGGTCAACCCTCATACACAGACACACACAGAAACATGCCCACACACAGACAATGTTACATCATTATAATCTAAGCACAGAGAAGCTGTTTACTCTCACTTTCCTGCACTCTTTACCCTCTGTCATGTGTCCGCCTGCAAACCCCTTTTTTAGAATGTTATTC